>NC_091448.1:61746503-62352488 GCF_964237555.1 Oryctolagus cuniculus | reverse complement strand
GGCCCCCTCACGTAGGCTCCGACTCGCACCCACCAGGTTTGTGTCCGATCACGGGCGGAACGGCTTCCAGGCTGTGTGTCAGCACCGCCTCATGCAAGCCATGGGCCGTGCCCAGCAGCAGGGCTCGGGGGCTGCCCGCACCTTCCCCCCAACCCTGCTCGAGTGGACAGTGACCCAGGAGAAGGCCAGCATGGCCCTGGACGTGAGCTGTTTCAACGGTGAGCTGCCAATCCCCTCCGCTGCCCCCTGCTCTCCAGAGGAGACAGCAAGGCTTGGCGGGCTCTGGAGCTGGGGGAGGCGTCTGCTCGGGGGCGGGTGTGCATGGGTGTTGGACCTGGGACGAGGCACGGAGAGCCGGGGCAGCAAGGCTGCAGGGTCTAGGGTGAGAAGTGGGGAGGCTGCGTGGAGGAGGCAGGCCGGGGAGGCAGAGGCAGATCAGGCTGCAGATGCCACAGCCTGAGCTGTGCCCCTGCTCCCGCCCCAGGGGACCAGTTCTCCTGCCCGGTGCATTCCTGGAGCACCGGGGAAGAGGTGGCTGGAGACATCCTGAGACACAGGTTTGCTCCCGGGACGCCCTGCCCAGCACATGCTGTGTTTGGGAGGAGGGGCCGTGTCTGGGGTCGGGCTGGCACGCCAGGGTCTCCCCGGGGCACTGCCTGATCGCTCCTCTCCTCTGCGTGCTGTCCCCAGGGGGCTGGCGGATGGGTGGCGCGGCTGGACCGTGGCCCTGAAGCATGGAGTCCAGTGGGCGGAGCTGGCCGGCCACGACTACGTGCTGGACCTCGTGTCGGACCTGGAGCTGCCCAGGGACTTCCCGCGACAGAAGTCCTATTTCATTGTGGCTGCAGAAGGGCCTGTGGCCAGCAGGGGAGGCCCGAGAGTGTAGGTGGCTCCCCCCTCCCCCAGGCAGAGGGCTCTGCTCGCCACCAGCCCCTCCCACAAGCTGAGTTTTTTCTTTTTAATAAGATTTAGTTTATTTATTTGGAAGATAGCGTTACAGAGAGGGAGAGAGGGAGGACTTCCATCTGCTGGTTCACTCCCCAAATGCCTGCAACAGCCAGGCCAAAGCCAAGAGCCTGGACTCCATCAGGGTCTCCCGGTGGGCGGCAGGGGCCCAGCTATGCGGGCCGCCACCTGCTCTCTCCTAGGGCTGTAATAGGTGGTGGAGCTGGAACTGGAACCCCGGATCTCTGATAGGGGACACAGATATCAATTACCGGAGTCAGAGCACAGAAGAGGATTGTGGGGGGGTCTTTCTGTGGGGGGTGGTCCACTGCTCTGTGTTCCCTTTGCCTGCAGGTTGTTTGGGAACAGCTGGGACTCAGACGAGGACACGCCCCCCAGCCCCCAGCCCCAGCCCCGGGGGCACATGCCCAGTGTGCCCGACCCCGATGGGTACTGCAGCCACCCCGAGGAGGGAACAGACGGGGAGACCGAGGCCCAAAGCAGGGCAGCGAGCCGCCAAGGTCAACCAGCAGTGGCTGCTGTCCCTGGTGATGGTGTGGGGGGGGGCGCCTAGGGGCGTGGGGCTCGAAGAGGAGCAGGAGGGGACAAACTGGCCTTTTCTGTGCCCCACCCCCACCCCAGACTCAGCCAGCCTCGGAGAGCCTGCAGTGCCCCCCAAGGGGCTGGACTGCTACCTGGACAGCCTCTTCCACCCGGTGCTGTCCTACGGGGATGCGGTAGGGATGGGGCGGGGCATTTGCACTGTGTGCTCCCCCTCCCCCCCTCCAGCACCAACACACACACACACACACACACGTGCACACAGGGTGACATGGGAGTGTCAGAGCCAGGCCAAGGGCTCAGCACTGTGCCTCCGTGTCCGACTGGGCTAACCGGTGCCTTGCCCAACTCCCTTAGGGTGAGTTTGTTCATGCCTAGGGATCCAGACGAGCCCCTGGGGCCAGTGTCCACGGGAGGGAGTGACCCTGGTCCTTGGGTCCTCGGACCCCAGATCTCATGAGACCCCTGCCCTCCTGCCCCGCCCCTGGCCCTCGGACCCCTTGCCCTGGCTCTCCCTGGAGTCTCTTCATGACCCCAGCATGGTGTGCAGCCCGGAGCAGGGCACAACCCCGCGTACCCCCCTGTGACAGGGCGGTCGGGTTCTTGGCGTGGCACCGGGGAGCAGGACCCGTCCTCCCCCGCCCCTCCTGGGGACAGAGCGAGCGGCTGGTGTCAGGTGCCGGTTGCCTTGGAGCCTCAGAGCATCGGGGCAGTCGCTCAAGCCACCTGCCGTCCTCAGGACTTGGAGAAGCCCACAGCCATTGCGTACCGCATGAAAGGGGGCGGCCAGCCCGGTGGAGGCGGCAGCAGCAGCAGCGCGGAAGACACCCCCATGAGACCCCCAGAGCCAAAGCCAAAGCCAAGTCAGTGCCTCCCCCAGGGTGGCTGGGGTGGGCGGAGCTTGGGCCACTGCCGCCAGCACACGGGGCTGGGGAGAGGCCTGTGCTCCCCCACCCCGCGCTGTGTCGCGCGTGCCCACCTGTGTCCCCCGCCCCGGCTGCCCCAGTCCCAGGTCTGGACGCCTCCACGTTGGCGCTACAGCAGGCTTTCATCCACAAGCAGGCCATGCTGCTGGTGAGCGGGCAGGGGGCGTGCTGGGGGCGGGGCCAGGGGCGGGGCCAGCCTGCTCACCCCGCCCCCGCCCCCGCCCCCAGGCCCGCGAGATGACGCTGCAGGCCATGGCGCTCCAGCAGCAGCCCCTCAGTCCCGCTCCGAGACCCCTGCCCCTAGAGGTGAGCCTGGCTCGCCCAGGGCGAGGGCTGCGTGGGTTCTCCCTGATCCCTGGAGCCCCAAGGCGCATCCTGGATGGAGGTGGGACCGGGTGAGGGGCCGGGGTCCTACCAACACCCTGCTCTCCGCAGAAACCCCTAGCACCGGAGGCCCAGCCCAAGTCAGCGGGCACCGGGCCGCCAGCCAAACCTGTGCTCCTGCGCGCCCCCACAAGGCCCTCGGCCCCCACCCCGCTGTCCACAGCCCCCCGGGCCCCCACCGCCAAGCCCGTGGCTGCCCCGATCCTAGCTCAGGACCGGGCTCCTCCCACTGTCAGTGAGTGCCTGTGCCAGCCTGGGGTAGGGGTGTGGGGAGAGCTCCCACGGCAGGACCGGGGTGCACTGTGCCCCGCCCCCTGACCCCGCCCCCTCCCCCCACACAGCAGCACCCCCGCTGGACTTGGTGCGCCACTCCACGCTCAACTCGGAACACTTCCCGCAGCCCACGCAGCAGATCCGGCACATAGTCCGGCAGTACCAGCAGCCACCCCGCGACGGCCGGCCCGAGGCGCTCCGGTCAGCTCGCCTCAGTGTCCACCCCGGGTGCACCTGCCCACCGCGCCCCCCTCCTCCACCGGGGCCGGGGGTGCGGGGGGGATCTCCAGACTGCCATGGTCCAGGCTGTGCTGTGTGACCTCAGGATACCCCCCTCCTTTGTAACGACGGGGCAGGGGTGGGCGGAAGGTCCCTGTGGTTGGGGTAGGTGGCAAGGGATGAGATGCGGCCTCTCGCCCGCCAGGAAGGGCAGTGGGAAGATGTTCCTGAAGCGCCCAGACCCCCACGAGGAGGCCCTGATGATCCTCAAGGGACAGATGACTCACCTGGCCGCAGCACCTGGCGCCCAGGTGAGGGTACCGTGCCCCGGGGACCTCTGGTGGGGAGGGAGGGCGGAGCCACTGCCCTGCGCCACCCCCTCCATGCAGCCTGCCTGTTGCCCCCTGCACACTCTCTTTGGGGGTGGGACAGGTGCCCAGAGAGGCCGTGGCCCTGGTCAAGCCAGTGAGCAGCGTCCCGAGGTCATCCGTGGCAGCTACTCCAGGTGAGGGAGGCCGGGAGACCGCGGGGAGGGGCAAGCGGGCAAGGGCATGCTGGGTGGCCTCCCTCCAGCCACACACACACACACATACACACATGTCCATGCATGCTGGGCGGCCACCCTCCAGCCACACACACACACACACACACACACACGTCTCCACGCATGCTGGGCAGCCTCCCTCCAGCCACACACACACACACACACACATACATGTCTCCACGCATGCTGGGCGGCCACCCTCCAGCCACACACACACACACACACACACACGTCTCCACGCATTCTGTGCGGTGAAGCCTCATGCCTGGGCCGTGCTCTGCTCTATCCAGTGATGCCTTCCCGGGCCCTGGAGCCCCCAGAGGAACCCGTGCAGACCCAGCTGCACCGGCTCCCCAACCCCAACTTCTATGGCTACCAGGACGCCCCCTGGCGGATCTTCCTGAGAAAAGAGGTACCTGGCCAGGGGCTGGACCTGGGCAGAAGGAATCAGGGAGTTGGGGGGTCGGCTCCAGGAGAGAACAGGTCAGACGGGGCTTAGAGCTGGTGTGGAGCTGGGTGGTATTTAGGGGGCATGGCTGGTTTGCAGGCAGGTGAGCGGCAGTGCCACGGCACCCACGGAAGCCCTTTCCCTGGTAGGTGTTCTACCCCAAGGACAGCTACAGCCACCCTGTGCAGCTGGACCTCCTGTTCCGGCAGGTAAGGTCCCGTCTTCTGTTTCTGCCTCAGTGTGCTCAGCAGAGCAATGGGCACACGGACACACCGTCCGCAGAATCGGCTGCTGGATGCCGGGATTTGGAGGGCGGGCAAAGCTGTTCTCCTGAGCCCCCTGCTCCGGTCAGCAGGCTCAGAGAACTCATGACCCGTATAATTAGAGCCGCCTGGTTTTTTTCTGAGCTGGCCAGCTGGGGCTGGGACCTCATATGCGAGCCCCGCTGTGTAGCATAGGAAACTCAGGGCTGGCTGGGACATGGGACAGCCCGGATTGTGGAAGGGAGGGGACCCGGCCGACAGGCAGCTGGCACCCCCTCATCAGGCTGGGGCGGTGCAGCCTGGGTGCCCGCCTCACACCCCTGCCCGCAGATCCTACACGACACGCTCTCGGACGGCTGCCTGCGCATCTCCCAGGATGAGCGGTTCAGGATGAAGGCCCTGTTTGGTATTGCGGCGGGAGGGGCCGGGAGTCCCTGTGTCCCCAGGAGATGGGCTGGCAAGGAGAGGGGGCAGCATCCTGAGCCAATCTGGCTTCCCTTAGCCCAAAACCAGCTGGACACACAGCGACCCCTGGCGACGGAGAGCGTGAAGCGGGCGGTGGTCAACACCGCCAGGGACAGCTGGGAGGTCTACTTCTCCCGCCTCTTTCCGGCCACGGTGCGAGCCCCCGGCCTGCCCCCACCTGCCTGCCGTGGGCATCCTGGGAGGAGACCAGACAGCCCTCACGGGCCCCTTCCTCGCCTCCCTAGGGCAGCGTGGGCACGGGCGTGCAGATCCTGGCTGTGTCCCACACGGGCATCAAACTCCTGCGGATGGTCAAGGGCAACCCGGAGACCAGTGCACAGCTGCGGGTCCTACGTGCATACAGGTGGCTGGCAGCGGGTGACAGCAGGGCGCTGGCATTTCTCACCGAGCCCCTGGGGTGCGTCAGGCTCTGCGCCACGGCCCTTTGAATCAAGCCCATTTTGGAGCTGTGGAAACTGAGGCCCAGGTTCCTGGCTCCTCCTCGGCCTCCCTCGCCCTGCCAGAAATCCCAAGGACAGGGAGGGAGCTTTGCGCACTGGTATAGCTGCCACTGGGCAAAACCCAAGAGGCTGGGACCCCAGGAAGTCCCTGGGGTCCCGTGAGGGCTCCAGCCCTCATGCCGCCTACCCCGCCCCCACCCACCCACCCCCGCTGCAGCTTCGCCGATATCCTGTTTGTCACTGTGCCGTCCCCAAACATGCTGGAGTTCAACTTGGCCAGCGAAAAGGTCATCCTCTTCTCAGCCCGAGCCCACCAGGTGAAAACCCTGGTGGACGACTTCATTCTGGAGTTGAAAAAGGTCAGGGTCCACCCTCAGCTGCCCCACTGCCTGCAGCCCCGGGGCTCTGCCACCCAGGATGTGTGCCAGCCGCCTGCATACCCGGGCCCCCTCTTCCCCTGCTCCTCATGAAACCCTGGCTGGCCCAGCACCCCCTGGGGCAACCACACCGCCCGCCCCTTGTGTCTCCCACTCCCACTCCCACTCCAGCAGCCCCCGGGGGCCCCGCACTTGGGTGGGTGCCCCCCCCCCCCAGTCTTGGCCAAGGGACTCAGGCCTTGCAGCTCTTGGCAAGGCTGTCCCTTCTCGGAATGCTGTTCCCTGTCTCACCTGGGGAGTGCGCCGCGCCCTGCTGAGTGGGGGCTGGGAGGAGGGCCCCAGGGGGCTGCAGCCCTCTCCCTGCCCCGGCTGGCCCAGGACTCCGACTACGTGGTTGCTGTGAGGAACTTCCTGCCTGAGGACCCAGCCCTGCTGGCCTTCCACAAGGGGGACATCATCCACCTGCAGCCCCTGGAGCCGCCGCGGGCGGGTGGGTGCCCCCCGGGGCCGGGGCGTGGGGGGCACCGGGCCAGGGCCTCCCTGGAGGGTGCTGACCTCAGCCTGACGCCCAGGCTACAGCGCCGGCTGTGTGGTTCGGAAAAAGGTGGTGTACCTGGAGGAGTTGAGACGCAGAGGCCCCGACTTCGGTGGGTACCCCCAAACCTGGAATCCCAGGATCCATCCGCGAGTCATGTACCCCAGCTGCGGGTGCACCGTCAGGGTTTCTCGGAGCTCCAGAGAGGTCTGACGTGGCCAGGTCGCCCAAGGTCCCTGCGGGGACCGGAAACAGTGCTTTTTGCTCCACCTGCAGCTGTGACCTGGATGGAACCCCTTCCTCCCTTCCTCTCCCCAAGCCTCTGTGTTCTCATCTGCAAAACGGGCTGCAAGCCACGGCCTCCCTCTCAGAGCCCGAGGGAGGGGTCAGCGAGGTACCCTTTGTCCGCCCCGTAGGCTGGCGCTTCGGGACCGTCCACGGGCGCGTGGGCCGCTTCCCTTCCGAGCTGGTGCAGCCGGCCGCCGCCCCCGACTTCCTACAGCTGCCAGCCGAGCCGGGTCGGGGCCGCGCCGCCGCTGTGGCAGCTGCCGTGGCCTCCACCGTGGCTGCGCAGGAGGTGGGCCGCCGGAGAGAGGTGAGACCCGCAGGGGTGCGCGCCAGGGGCAGGGGTGAGGCGGGGTCGCCTGCCTGCGAGCAGGGATCCCCGGACTTCGGGACGCGGCCAGTCCTGGAACAGGGCAAACCAGGTAGGACGAGCCACACATGGGACCAGAGGTGTGGCCCGGTGACCACCGGGAGAGAGGCTGAGGTCGGCCGCCACCGACAGGTGCAGGGCAGTTGGGAGAGCTGATCCCGGGCAGGGACTGGGCAGCTGGGGGCGTGGCCAAGCGGGGGCAAGGGGCGGGGTTATCCTAGCAGTGGTGGGGGCGGGGCTGGAGCAGGTGCTATGGGCGAGTGAGTTGGCCAGGATGAGACCAAGGCGGGGTGTGGCCCGACCGGACTTTCTTAGCTTCTCCTCTCCTGCAGGGCCCCCCGGTGAGGGCCCGCTCTGCTGACCTCGGGGAGGAGGCGCTGGCGCTCCCACAGTCCGCGATGCTGGAATTTGCCCAGAAGTATTTCCGAGACCCCCAGAAGAAGCCCCCGTGAGTAGCGGCGCCACCCTGAGGTGGCTGGGTGGCCCTGGAGACCAGGCTGGGTGAAGTGGGCCAGGAACAGGGCCACCTCGGCGAGGAGGGGCCCAAGGCCCTGGGCGTGCCGGTCAGGGGCACCCGCCTCCTGTTGCAGGGACGGCCTGCGGCTGAAGTCCAAGGAGGCCCGTGACTCCAGAACCTGGGAGGACATGCTTTGCTTCACCAAGGTGTCCAGGCCACGGCCTCAGTTTCTCCATCTGTAGAGTGGTGGTGCAAGGTCCTCCCAGCCCCTTCTCCCCGCTGGTCCTCGAGGCACCTGGAGGGGCTTGGGGTTCTCCCTGGGGCAGCGTCACTGCCCCAACCCGCCCCGGGGCACCTGGGGGCCTCTCCCGCTCTGACACGCGCCCCTCTCGCAGACGCCGCTGCAGGAGTCCCTCATCGAACTCAGTGACGGCAGCCTCAACAAGATGGCCACGGACATGTTCCTAGGTGTGGGCATGGGGCTGCCCCGTGATCCCCTGTGATCCCCCGTGACCGGGGGCCCTGTGAGCCCGTGTGATCTGGTAGTCTGCGACTCACTTGATCTGGTGCCCCGTGATCCCGTGTGATCTTGTGTGACCCAGTGCTGCGTGATCCCCCAGGATCTGGTGGCCTGTGATCCTGTGTGATCTCGTGTGATCCGGTGCCCTGTGGCCCCTGCCTGCCACCACTCCGCCACTGGTCCTCAGATCCCTCCCTTCCCCTACCCCGACTCAGCCATGGGGCACCTTGAAGAGAACAGAAGCCCCCAGCTGTGCGTGAGCACAGCCCCCCCCCCGGGGGGGCTTAGCCCTGGGACGCTCTTTCCACAGCTGTGATGAGGTTCATGGGGGACGCTCCCCTGAAGGGCCAGAGCGAGCTGGACGTGCTGTGCACCCTCCTGAAGGTGAGCGCACACATGAGCACATACACACACACACATGTACACACACAAATGCATGCACACATGTGTGCACATGTGCATGCACACAGTGCACAGTGCATGTACACACATGCACAGAGACCACAGATACACACATGCACACATACACCTGCTCACATGCACATGCACACATACGCACACACATGCACACACAAATGCATGCGTGCACACACGTGTGCTCACGTGTGCATACATATTCACACATGTGCACACATACACATCCATGTGCGCGTACTAGCACAGACACACGCACACATGTACACATACACACATGCACACACACACACGCACACACACCCCCTCCCAGGCCCACGGCCCCTGCTCGCAGCACGCCTGCTCTGGGGCCCGGCCGTGACCTGGCCTTCCCTCCCTCCAGCTGTGCGAGGACCACGAGGTCATGCGGGACGAGTGCTACTGCCAGGTCCTGAAGCAGCTCACGGACAACACCAGCTCCAAGCAGTGAGTTACCCACGCCCACGCCCACGCCTTGGGAACTGCTGGGTTAGGGACACGGACACGCTGGCCTCGGAGCTGCCCTTTCCCGTGAGATGGCAGTGGGGATATGGGAACCCTGATTCTCCATGCCAAGCGACGGGAATCCAGCTCAAACTGGCTTAAGCAGAAAGAGAATGTGCCGCTTACGGCTTCAGGCACAGCTGGATCCAGGTGTCATCCCCCGTCTCCTGGCCTTGCTTTCCGCGGTGTTGAGTTCATTCCCAAGCAGTCTGTCCCACAGATTGACAGGTGCCAGCTCTGGGGAGACGTTCCCCACCTCAGTGATCCCAGGGACCGTGAGACAATGGGAAAAAAAATCCCCAGTCCAGGTGTATTGGCCGAGTTGGTAGCACCTGTGAACCGGCCATGATGGCAGGAGGGTAGAGAGCCGGGCAGTTAGATCCAGGCCACGTGCCTGTCCCCAGACTGGTCAGCATCGCCAGCGAGGGGCTGGCCTCTGACCAGCCCCCATCACACGCCCATCCCCAAGCCGGTCACCATGCCCAGGGGGCTGCGGCCTTCCGATTGGCCAGCCCTGACCCCCGTGCCCACCTCCAGAGCACAGGGATCTAGAGCCAGGCGGGTGGTTTCCCGAGGGGGCCCAGGAGCCATCCCCAGACAACGGAGGTGTGGATCCCTGAGTCAGGTTCACACGGTGTGTGTGCCGGCGCGACGGTCAGTCCAGCCTCCTGTCCCCAGGCCCTCCCCACCCCTGCCTCTCTGCACGGCCCTTTGCCCAGAGAGACCCCCCCCTCCAGGGCCTCGTCCCCTCCTCCCCTGTGCCCCACCCCTGGACAGGACTTTCTGTGTGGCTTTGGGGTCCCCCCGTCCTGCTGTTCGCGGGCAGGTAAGGGCGCCCTCTGCAGGTCACCTGTGTGTTCTGCAGGGACAGTTGTCAGCGAGGCTGGAGGCTGCTCTACATTGTGGCCGCCTACTACAGCTGCTCCGAGGTGCTCCAGCCCTACCTCACTCGCTTCCTCCAAGCCGTGAGCCGGACCCCGGGCCTGCCCTTCCAGGGTGAGAGGCTGCCCAGTGGGGCCCCAGGGCCGTGTGCCTCCCCCACGCACGGGGACTGGGCAGGGACACCCAGATACCCTTCCCGGGTGCTAGGCGGTGTTCACCAATACTGATCCCGTCCCGAAGGGATCGGCGCCATGGCTTCTCCGGTCTCATAGTGGGGGTGGTCAGGGAGGGCTTCCCAGAGGAGGCATCGCCTTAGGTAGTGAGCACGGGGTAGGGGTTTGCAGGTGGACTGGCTGAGTGGCAGGAGCCAAGGCCTGGAGGTGAGCGTGTGTGGCGCATGGGACCGGTGGAGGGGAGTGGGCTGGGGTGCTGAGTCCTGCCGTGGACACGGGGTTCCCCAGGGTGAGGTCTTGCTTCCCTGGCTGCTGGGGCTGAGCCAGGATCTTGCGTGGGCCCCCAGGAGAAAGGAAGAAGGGGCTTCTCCTCAGCCTTGGTTGCACAGGGACCCCTGAGAATGAAGCCCAGGCACCTGCTCTCACGGGGCGGAGTTGGGATGCTGCCTTCGCTGCCTCCGAGTCGGGGAAGCAGCGCCCCCAGTGGCCCTCTGGGGAAAGGCACCCCGAGGGCGCAGGCAGCCCTCGGTGCTCCAGTGGCGCTGTTGACCTCTGTCCCCAGCAGGTGCAGGGTCTGTTTCACCCAGAGGAGCCCTGGGTGCAGCAATGACTCCAGGGTGGGGAGGGGAGGGGAGGGGAGGGGTGTGGCTGTAGCCCCCCCCCCCCAGCCCCAGAGCCAGCTCCCCAATCAGCCCCTTAAGGAGATAGCTATTTCCAGGCCCGGCGGTGGCGCACAAGGGTTTGAGCCACAAAGGGACGTGATTCTGGGCCTTGGACGAGTCACGGCCCCCTTCTCCACAAACTCAGGTTCCTCCACTAGCAGATAGGAGCGAATGCCTGCCCCACGGGGCCGGGAGACGAGTTGGTGGGCTCGTGGCTGGGGGCAAGAGGAGCCTCTCCCCCTCCCCTGCCCCGACCCCCACCCTGACCCCTGCCGCCTCCCTCCGGGGAGGCCTTGACCCTCTGCCTCCGCAGGGATCGCCAAAGCGTGCGAGCAGAACCTGCAGAAGACACTGCGTTTCGGCGGCCGCCTGGAGCTGCCCAGTAGCATGGAGCTCAAGGCCATGCTGGTGAGCTGTGGCGGGGGCCGGTGGGGGTCTGGGTCCTGAGCCGGAGCCCTCGGCTGGGGGTGCACACGTGGCCAGCCCTGCTAGGTGAGCCCTGGGCCAGACGCCAGTTCCCAGCCTCTGGTCTGTCCCCCCCACCCCCACCCCAGGCAGGCCGCAGTTCCAAGAGGCAGCTCTTTCTTCTTCCCGGAGGCCTTGAACGCCATCTCAAGATCAAAACGTGCACGGTGAGTGGGGGGGGGGGGGCGTGGGCTGAGACCCCCAGGGCTGCTGAGCTCTCCCACAGCCCCCACTCCCACCCCCCACATTCCATGTTAGAGCCCTGGTTCCGGACCCGTAGCAGGAAGTAGCCTCCCATCCAGCTTCCTGCTACTGGTCACCCCAGACAGCAAGTGCTGGCTGAGTACCTGGGTCCCTGCCACCCGTGTGGGAGACTTGGCTGGAGTTCCAGGCTCCCAACTTTCAACTTGACCCAACAGCCCTGGCTGTTCCTGTCATTTGGAGAGTGACCCAGCAGGTGGAAGATCTCTCGCCCCGCCCTCTCTTTCTCTCTTCTGTTTCTCTGTCTGTTGTTCTGCCCTTTTCATAAACAAATAAATATTTTTAAGAGATAAAGTATAGGGGCAGGCATTGTGGCACAGCAGGTCAAGTCACTGTATGGCTGCCGGTTTGAGTCCCGGGTTCTCCACTTCCGATCCAGCTCTCTGCTGTGGCCTGGGAAAGCAGTGGAGGATGGCCCAAGTCCTTGGGCCCCTGCACCCACGTGGGAGGCCTGAATGAAGCTCCTGGCTTTAGCCCAGCAAAGCCCTGGCCATTCTGGCCCTCTGAGGAGTGAACCTGGGGATGGAAGACCTCTCTCTGTCTCTCCCCCTCTCTCTGTAACTCTTTCAACTAAATAAATCTATTTTTTTAAAAAAAAATGGAGTCATAGCCGGCGCCGCGGCTCACTAGGCTAATCCTGCACCTGCGGCGCCGGCACACCGGGTTCTAGTCCTGGTTGGGACGCCAGATTCCGTCCCAGTTGCTCTTCTTCCAGGCCAGCTCTCTGCTGTGGCCTGGGAAGGCAGTGGAGGATGGCCCAAGTGCTTGGGCCCTGCACCCCATGGGAGACCAGGAGGAAGCATCTGGCTCCTGGTTTTGGATCGGCGCAGCATGCCGCCGTAGCAGCCACTTGGAGGGGGGGGGGTGAACCAACGGAAGGAAGACCTTTCTCTCTGTCTCTCTCTCACTGTCTAACTCTACCTGTCAACAAAATTATTTAAAAAAAAAAAAATGCAGTCAACACTGTGCTACAGTGGGTTAAGCTGTGGCCTGCAGTGCCAGCATCCCATATGGGCGCTCGGTTCGAGTCCCGGCTGCTCCACTTCTGGTCCAGCTCCCTGCTGATGTGCCTGGGAGAGCAGCAGAGGATGGCCCAAGACTTGGGAGACTTCCACACTCCTGACTTTGGCCTGGCCCAACCCTACCCATTGCCAACATTGAAGGGTGAGCCAGAAGATGGAAGATATCTCTAACTCAGTAATAACTTCATTATTCAAATGATCTTTTAAAAGATATAAAAATATATAAAATATAAAATATCTAAAAATAAATAAATATTGATGTATCCAGGAGGATTGTGGGAGTCATACTATGCCCTTTTTTTTAAAGATTTATTTATTTATTTGAAAGTCAGAGTTACACAAAGAGAGAGGAGAGGCAGAGAGAGAGAGAGAGAGAGAGAGAGAGAGAGAGAGATGTCTTTCATCCACTGATTCACTCCCCAATTGGCCACAACAGCCGGAGCTGCGCCAATCCAAAGCCAGGACCCAGGAGCTTCTTCCAGGTCTCCCATGCAGGTGCAGGGGTCCAAGGACTTGGGCCATCTTCCACTGCTTTCCCAGGCCACAGCAGAGAGCTGGACTGGAAGAGGAGCAACTGGGACTTGAACTGGTGCCCATATGGGATGCTGGCACTGCAGGTGGCGGCTTTACCCGCTACACCACAGCACCAACCCCAGCTATGCCATTTTATAAAGGGCACTTGGGCATGTGAGGGTTTTGCTGTCTGCTGGGGTCCTAGGCCCGGCAATCCTCAGGTATGGGGGACAAGTCCGTGTCTCAGAGAGGCAGCCCAGGGTCACACAAACAAGGGACAGCGGCCGAGCGGGCCTCAGCCTCCAAACTCCACACCTGTGTTCTCCCTGCTCCAGGCCCATCCTCAGAGGCTGCTGAGGCCAGGAAAGCTGCACGTGGCCTCCGGAGGCCTGGCTGGGTGGGGCTGGGAGGGCAGAGGGCAGGCCCAGCGGGCGGGCGCGGCGTCACCTGCCCTGCCTCGCCGCAGGTGGCCCTGGACGTGGTAGAGGAGATCTGTGCGGAGATGGCGCTGACACGGCCCGAGGCTGCCGCCGAGTACGTGATCTTCGTGGTCACCAATCGAGGTGAGGGCCCCCCCACCGGACTTAGTAGGTGGGCTCCTTCCCCGTTCCAGGCTCCCTTCGGGTACCACCTCCTCCAGGAAGCCCCCCGACCCCTACACGGAAGGACCTCTGTGTGCGCTCAGCCTGTCTGCCTCAGCTTGCATGTGTCCCCCCTGCCGGATGGGGGCTCATGGCGGACGGGCCCCCCCACCCCGTGTGCCCTGGAGGCCTTGCTCCCGAGAAGCTCACATCCAGGATGGTTTCCAGTCCCAGCCCTGTACCCCGGGAGCCCGAAAGGGCACACTTTCATAGTGGCCGTGGGAGCCCCCTCCCAGGGCCCCACAAGGCTTTTCTCTTGGGGGATGCTGGGACCCCAGGGGGCTCCTCAAGCAGTCCCCAAGCCCTTGCTCCTTGCAGGGAGCTGGATCGGAAGTGAAGCAGCCAGGACTTGAACTCACATTCATATGGCATTCAGCATCGCAGGCAGTGGCTTTACCTGCTACACCACAGTGCCAGCCCCCATAAACCCCCCTTTTTTTAAATGTATTTATTTATTGAGAGGCAGAGAGAGAGGGAGAGGGAGAGAGAGAGGCAGAGAGAGAGGCAGAGAGAGAGAGAGGTCTTCCATCCGCTGGTTCACTCCCCAATTGACCGCAACAGCTGGGGCTGCGCTGATCTGAAGCCAGGAGCCAGGAGCTTCTTCCAGGTCTCCCATGTGGGTGCAGGGACCCAGGCACTTGGACCTTCCTCTGCTGCTTTCCCAGACACATTAGCAGGGAGCCAGATTGAAAGTGCAACAGCCGGGACTTGAACCGGTGCCCATATGGGATGCCGGTGCTGCATCGGAGGCTTAGCCTTCTCGCCACCGCACTGCAACTCTTAATCCCGACAACCACACGAAGTGGAGATGCCCTCCTCACTTGCAGACAGGGACACCAGGGCCAGGAGAGGCCGTGTTAGTTTCCTGCCTCGGTTCTAACAAGTTTCCAGGAGCAGAGTCAGTCCTACAGTGAGAGCATTTCCTGGGCTGCTCTGTCTGGCGCCAGGTTGCCCACGTGAAATCTTCCGCCTCCCTCTCCTTAGGCCCCGTGTGCAGGGTTGGGCCCACCAAGGTGGTCCAGGAACATCTCCCCTCCGCAGGATCTTTCACAATCACAGCTCCCAAGTCCCCCTGGCCCACGAAGGCAGCACAATCCCAAGTCCCAGGGTTCGGATGTGGACACCCTTGGAGGGGCCGGCACTCAGCCTCCTTGGGGGCAGAGAGTGGCTCCACCAGGTCCCAGAGCGGGGTCAGAAGCCCAGCAGGAGCCTGGGCCTCTCAGGCTGGGAGGCAGAAACGCTGGTGCAGCGTCTGAGCTGCCCCGCCCTCAGTTCTCCCCCAGCGCCACCGACCCCGGTGACCTGCACCCGGGAACTTGTTCCCCGCCCCTCTCTGAACAGACCCCAGGCCACAGATCCAGGCAGGGAGCAGGTCTGTTCGAGTGAAGACATAGGGTTCTAGGACAAGGAGGCTCTGTCCCAAAGCCGGGAGGTGGCCAGCCTGGGGGCGGGGCTGGGATCTGCACATGCGCATTGTGCGGGTGCCGCTTGTGTGTCCTGCCCCTCCTCACCGCCCCCACCCGCCCCCCTCCCCGCGCCCCGTGCAGGCCAGCACGTGTGCCCGCTCAGCCGCCGCGCCTACATCTTGGACGTGGCCTCAGAGATGGAGCAGGTGGAGGGCGGCTACATGCTCTGGTTCCGGCGCGTGCTCTGGGATCAGCCACTCAAGTTCGAGAACGAGCTGTATGTGACGATGCATTACAGCCAGGTCAGTGATGTGGGCGCCTGCCGGCCTGGGGCCCCCTGGGTGCTACCAAGCTTGTGAGAGCATGCGTGAGACCCCGCTAGCATTTCTGACCCCCATCCTGGTCTCCTCTGCACACGGAGGCATTGCCACCCTCACGACCTGATCCCCGGGCCTTTGCACCTGCCGTCGCTCCGTCTGCACAGCCCGCCCCCCCCCCCCAAGCAAGGGGGTGTACTTCTTCCGTGACACCCTCTCTGATTTCTTCCTCTGCTGAATGCTTGGCCTATCCCTCACTGCAGGGCCAGAGCAGGGCTCTGCGCGGTGTTCCCCCTTTGAGACATGGCGACCCTCTAAAACAAGGATCGTGGCGTTTACCAAGCCTGGGTTCTCCCCTGCTGGCCTGGCGTTTGTGGGAGCCCCTGCACAGAGAGAGCGCGCAACTCTTGGGGACCTGGTGGGAAAGCCACTTCGCTCTTGCAGCCACATGGGGGCGCTGTGCAGAGTGGTCCGGGCTATACCAAGTCCTCATGCCCCACCCACCCTGCAGTCTGATGGTTCAGAGTCGGGGTGGGGGGTGCAGTCTGTTTTCAAGCAAGCCCCCCAACCCCACTCCCCACTGGGACCCCGGAGCAGGCTGCATTTTGAGTAACACGGGCACGCTGCCTTGCTGGTACTGTGCCTGCCCCAGCCCATCTCCCACCAGATGGCTGTGGGGACTCCCTGGTGGCTTTCAGGACCACAGCCCGCCCATGCCTCTGTCATCGAACCCCGCCCCCAGACGCAGGAGAGCGAGGGGCTTTCCCACCCCGGGGAAGCAGGTGGTGCTGGAAGCGTGCCAACCGCAGACCCCCGCAGGTGCACGGGTCACCTACCTCCCCTACCTCCCCGCTCCCAGGTCCTGCCGGACTATCTGAAAGGCCTCTTCAGCAGCGTGCCAGCCAGCAGGCCCAGCGAGCAGCAGCTGCAGCAGGTGTCTAAGCTGGCCGCTCTGCAGCACCGCGCCCAGGACCGCTTCTACCTGCCCAGTGTGTGAGCACCCTTCTGCCTGGCTCAGCCAGGGCTGGCAGGCACCCTGGAGCTCTCTCCTCACCCCTCCTCCCTGCAGCTGGCCCTCCCCAGGCCCCCGGGGCTCTCCCCTTGCACCAGCCGGGCTGTCTGTGCACCGGCTACCCTGGCCTTGGGACTGAGGTCTTCGACTCCCTATGGGAGTTGGCTTCTCCCTCCCTCCCCCACTCCCTGCCTCCTGTGACAGGTTGCTGCTGGTTGGTGTTGATAGCTGACAGCAAATTCAGTGATAAAACGCTTCCAAGGGTTGCCTGTCCACACGCCGTATCAGAGTGCCAGTTCAAATCCCGTCTACTCCGCTCCCAATCCAACTTCCCGCGAAGGCTTCCTGGGGTCCTGTCTCTCATGTGGGAGACCCGAATGGAGTTCCTGACTCCTGGCTTCAGCCCGGTGCAGCCCCTGGCTGTTGTAGCCATTTGGGGAGTGGACCAGCAGATGGAAATCAGTCTCCCTCTCTCTCTCTCTTTTCTAAGATTTATTTATTTATTTAAAACTCAGAGTTACACAGAGAGAGAGAGGTCTTCCATCTGCTGGTCCACTCCCCAGTTGGCCGCAATGGCTGAAGCTGTACCAATCCGAAGCCAGGAGCCAGGAGCTTCTTCCAGGTCTCCCACACAGGTGCAGGGGTCCAAGGACTTGGGCCATCTTCCACTGCTTTCCCAGGCCATAGCAGAGAGCTGGATGGGAAGTGGAGCAGCTGGGACTTGAACTGGCGTCCATATGGGATGCTGGCACCGCAGGCCAGGGCATTACCCTGCTGTGCCCCATTGTCTTTTAATTCATTTCCAGTGAGCTTTGGAAGCGCCCTTGCCATGGCATCCTCAGCATTTAGTCTCTGGGGGCCACAGGTGCTCAGTGAGGACTGCACACCGGGCGCTCAGGGCCCCCTCCCCTCTGCTCGCAGGCGGGAGGTCCAGGAATACATCCCAGCCCAGCTCTACCGCACCACGGCCGGCTCGGCCTGGCTCAACCTGGTCAGCCAGCACCGGCCGCAGATGCAGGCGCTCAGCCCCCACCAGGCCCGGGCCCAGTTCCTGGGTAAGGACTGGGGCCGGGGGAGATGGCCGCGGGAGAGCAGCCAGAGACAGCCCCTGCCCGCCAGGGCCCCCCACAGTGACCGTGACCTCTCTCCCAGGCCTCCTCAGTGCCTTCCCCTTGTTCGGCTCCTCGTTCTTCTTCGTCCAGAGCTGCAGCAACGTCACTGTGCCCGCGCCCTGCATCCTGGCCGTCAATCATAACGGGCTCAACTTCCTCAGCACCGAGACCCATGTGAGTGGCCCCAGCCTGGCCCTCTGTTCGCTGGTCCCCGACCTGCGCGTGCCCCATGGATTTGGGCTCAGCAGGCTTGTACTGCTGTTACCTACCTTTCACACTTAGGGTGAGTTCCTCCCATGCTCCCATGGGTTTTCCCAAGTAGGTGATTTGCATTTCTGGACAGAGCTAAGGAGCCCATCCCACCCTTAGCTTTGGGACTCCCCCAGCACCCTGGGGCGATCGTCCGCAGGGACGACAACAGCATCCGCCCCACAGGGCTACCGTGCAGGTGAAAATGAGCCATGCAAACAGGTATGAGTTTGCTCGGGCCGCCATAACCAAAGACCGTAGACTGGAGGCTGGAGTGTCTGTGGAATAGACTTGCACAGAGTTTATCTTTTGTGGAGGTTGGACATCCACGATCCAGGTGGCCACTGGTCAGGGTTTCTTCCGTGGCTTGTGGGCAGTGGCCTCCCTGTGGGTGTCCCCCTCGTGGGTGTCCCAATCTCTTCTCAGAAGGATCCGGATCGGGGGGGCTGGCGATGTGTCGTAGTGGGTTCGAGACCCGGCTGTCCCACTTCCGATCCAGCTCCCTGGATACGGATCAGACTGGAGGAGACAGAGCCAGAGACAAGTGCAGGGCCACTGCGTGGGCTGTGGGCGGTTCCAGCAAGCACAGCCTTGGAGGAAGAAGTGAGGCAGGGAGGGGACAGGGCAGTGCAGGGAGTGTTCACACCAGGTCCCCACGGTGGGTGACTGGCAGTCCGGTGCCCAGCGTGCCCCCCACGGCAACCCCTGGGGTACTGGTACTCGAACCAGCATCTCCCGCTGCTGCCGGCGTGATGTGCAGGGAAGGGGTGGGGCGGCTGAGTCTCTCCCCACCCACAGCCTGGCCCCTCTGCCCCCCCCACCCCCGTCCCCAGGAGTTGATGGTGAAGATCCCGCTGAAGGAGATCCAGTCCACACGGACGCAGCGGCCCACAGCCAGTTCCAGCTGCCCCTATGTGGAGATCGCCCTGGGGGACGTGGCGGCCCAGCGCACCATGCAGCTGCAGCTGGAGCAGGTGAGCCCACCCTCGCGCCCTCAGTCCATGCGCCAGGCTGTTCCCTGGGCCGGGCTCCACAGCAGGTCGGGGCCCGGCCCTGCTCCCCGGGGGAACACTCCGTCCAGCACAGCAGATCACAGACGTGACGTGGCAGTGACACTGCGGGAAAGCTGAGGAGTCAGACGGGACCCTGGGGAGCGAGGTCTCGGAGCCCCCTGGAATTCTAACCCGAGGGTACTAGGGAGCCACGGAAGGTTGGAGAGAGGGCAGGGCCACAGGGGCTTTGAGGAAGTGCACCTGGCAGCTGGACTGTGGGCCTTGGAAGTGAGGGTAGGGAAAGTAGGCTTCCCACGTGACAGACAGACACCAGAGCCCTCCTGCCCCGGGCTGCCTCCTGCTCGTCCCCACTCTGTATAAGGCAGGGGTGACTTTTGGGCTCCTGTCCCTGTCTCACGGCCCCCTTGAAGGTGGGGCAGCCAGAGCTGTCACCTTCCTAGAGAGAGAGAGAGAGGGCATTGAGGGCCAGGGCCAGAGAGAGGGGCCTCCCGGGCCCCAGCCTTGCCTCTGGGCAGGAACAGAACAGAGCCCCTTGGGCCACGGTGCCCCTTCTCACCATGCCCCTGTCTGCTCCAGTCGGGTCACCCTGAACCTTGCCTTGGCCCCTGGCCGCCCTGGGCTCTGGGCCCACACCCGAGTCCCAGGACGGCCTCTCTGCTCCAGCGATGGAGCCCTCGTGTTCTTTCCTCTCCCCTTGCTCCTACTGCTTTCCTGGTGCCTCCTGGCCTGGGCGGGTGTAAACGGTGCCAAGTCTGGGCCTCTCCCCCTTGGGCACACGTGGGGCCCCAAGGCTTTCGAAACCACCTCTGCTGCGACAGCCCCTTTATGTCCATTCTGGCCCTGTCCCCGGATTCCAGGCTCTCGGCATCTCACGTGAGGCTAGGCCGACAGAACTCTCCCAGACATTCAGCCTCCAATTTAGGAGCCCTGCCCTTCCTTGTCCCCTCCTCTCTCCCCTCTCTGGCCTCTGCTCACACACTCCGCCATCCTGGCCTCTTCCAGCTCCCTCGCCTGCCTGCCCCAGGCCCTTTGCACTCGCCGTGCCTGCTCCCTGGAACACTTCCCCAACTCATTACAGGGCTTCCTCGCTCCCTTGTGGGGTTTCAGCGTAGATGTCATCTCTCTCCAGGAGACCCCGGCCCTGCTCCCGGATAGCCGCCCCCACCAGAATGTCAGCTCCCACAGCACACAGGACAGGCTCAATGACAATCCTCGGGTGTTTTTTTTTTTTTAAGATTTATTTATTTGAAAGGAAAGATGACAAAGGGCAAGACAGAAAGATCTTCCATCCTCCGGTTCATTCCCCAGTGGCCAAAACAGCTGGGACTGGGTCAGGCTGAAGCCAGGAGCCAGGAACTCCATCCAGGCCTTCCACGTGGGCGGCGGGAGCCCAAGGACTTGGACCATCATCATCTGCTGCCTCTATGGCACGTTAGCAGGAAGCATGGGATGGCTGAGACTTGAACCAGGCACTTTGATATGGGATGCGGAGGCAGGCTTCACCTGCGTGCCACAGCGTCTGCCCCTCAGTGCACACTTCTGTGTATGGGCAAAGGGGTCTATGGATGAGTGGATGAGTGATGAATGGATTCATGGGCAGACAGATGGATGAGTGGGTAGACAGATGGATGAGTGGGCGTGTGGATAGGTGGATGGATTAATGGATGGGTGAGTGGCCGGGTGGATGGATGGATCGATTGGTGGGTGGGTCTATGGATGAGTGGATGAGTGATGAATGGATTCATGGATGGATGGATGGATGAGGAGGTGGAAGGATGGGCGCATGGATAGGTGGATGGATGGGTGGATGGCTGTGTGTGGATGGACGGACGGACGGACGGGTGGACAGATGGGTGGTTGGGTGGGTGGATGGATGGATTCATGAGTGAGTGGATGGATGAGTGGATGAAGGCCTTTCTGAGTTTTCTGCTTCCCTGCAGCCCTAACCCCAATCTCTCACCCCTGCCCCCTCCCTCTTCTGCTGCCTCCTCTGTCTCTGGCTACGAATGTGTGAGGATCATTCACTCATTCGGCCCTGTACTGGCTTCGGAGATACTGCAGTGACCGAGACCTGCTCGGCCCTGGCCCTCACAGACCCCCAAGCCTTGGCTGTTAATCTCCCCCTCCCCCCGGTAACCATGACTGGCGGCGGGAAGGTGCGCGGGGGCCCTGAGCTATCCGGGAGCCCAGTGCAGTGGCGTGACAGCCCGCAGACCTGGGTCCCTGCCCTGCCTCCTCTGACAGGCTGTGTGCGAGGTCTCGACGCATTCCTACTTCTCACGGAGCCTGCTTCCACACCTGTCAGACGGGCCAGCAACCCCAGTGAGGCCCAAATCGCAGTGGCGTGTGGCAGAGGGAAGGACTCCCCCCCGTCTCACGCATCCTGATGTGTTCAGCCGAGGTGGCACCCAGGGCGGGGGCGGGCACTGCTCACCTTGGCAAAGAGCACCTCAGGGTGTGGCCTTGGGCCTCAGTTTTGAAATCTGTGGAATGGGTGACAACAGCACATGCCTCTGAGGGGCATTGCAGGAATCGAAAGGGCAAGACTTTTACAGCTTCCGGGACAAGACTTGGCACGGGGTCAGCGCTCAGCCAGCGCTGCTGCCGTCACTTTATGCTGTCTCTCTCGCTCTCGCTCTCTCTCGCAGCAGCTTCTGTTGGCCCTAGGAAATCCAGGGCCTTCCACCCTGCCTTTGGTCTGAGCCCTACACTCGCAGATCAGCTTCCCACAATTCCCCACTTCCTTCCCTCCCCTCCTCCCCCGTTCTAGTTGGGAACCTTGAAGCTGGGTCACTGCCCGTTTTAGACTGTGTGTGTGTGTGTGTGTGTGTGTGCCTGTCTGGGCTCGCCAGGTGGTAACCATGGCAACACAGCATTAGCGACTGCTACCATTTATCGATCAGACTGATGTTTTGTAGAATTTTTTTTTTCACCTACTTAAAAGGCAAAGTGACAGAGAGAGAGAGAGAGAGAGAGAGAATGAGAGAGGGAGAGATCTTCCATCCACTGGTTCACTCGCCAAATGGCTGCAATAGTCGGGGCTGGGCCAGGCCAAAGCCAGGAGCCAGGAGCTTCCTCTGGGTCTCCCACAGGGGTGCAGGGGCCCAAGGACTTGGGCCATTTTCTGCTGCCTCCCCAGGTGCATTAGCAGAGAGCTGGATTGGCAGCAGGGATACCAGGACTCAAACCAGCACTGGGATATGGGATGCCAGGTGTCCCAAGTGGCGGCCCCAGATGACCGATGTTTTAAATTGGATTTGTGTGCAGCAGAGTCTGAAACCTCACTATCACCCTGAGACAGGCCCTGGTAAACTAAGGCCGTGCAGGCTCAGAGAGGGCAAGCAACCAGGCTGGGGTCACACAGCAGAGCTTGTGTGAGCTCCCGTCCTACCCTGCCTGCCCCACCCCGCCCCCCGGGGCTCCGTTCTGCAGATGGTGGGCTCCGCCTCTCACCCGTGGGATGGACGTAGAGTCTGGCTGTGTCATCCGCAGGGGCTGGAGCTGTGTCGCGTGGTGGCCGTGCACGTGGAGAGCCTGCTCAGCGCCCGCGAGAAGAGGCTCACGCTGCCTCCCAGTGAGATCACGCTGCTCTGACCCCGCCCCTCCCTGGCCCTGCAGCTGCCCCCAGGCCTGGCTGTGTGGCCACAGGGGAAGTCCCCGGCCTCTAGCGAACCCCTGTGAGGGGCCGGAGCCTTGGAGAGCAAGAGGAGGCAGGAGATGCAACCAGTGTCCCCCAGAAGCCACGATTCCAAGTTGGGGTGGAAGGCAGACTTGGGTCAGCCATAAGAGGGACTTCCAGGGGCTGGCCCGGGGGCAGCAGAGCCGCACCCCGGCCCGCGGCCCCCTGCCGTGTGCCCACCACAGATGCTGTCCTGACTCCCAACTGGGGCACAGCAGGCCTAGACTGGGTGAACTCTGCGTTTGGTTTCCTCTGGGTCTGACGTTCAAGGCTGTTCCCCATCCCCCGGTCCATCTTTCTCAGGTGCCCACCCCCCTCCCCCCTTGTTCTGCCTCTCAGCCTGGATCCTGCCCCTCGGTCATTTCTATGCAAATAAAAGGTATGCCCGTTAGCAGGGAGCTGGGTCAGAAGTGGAGCAGCCGGGTCTCGAACCTGTGCCCATATGGGATGCCGGCATCACAGCCATTTCCTCCTGCAAGCAGCTAGGGGGGAGGCCGGAGCTGGAGGCACAGTAGAGCCCCTGCCTCCCTGTGGGCGGAGCTTCTGGTAGAAGCACCTGCCCTTACGCCACCCTCTGCAGAACCCTGTCTCCCCATTCCACATTTCTTGGGTGTCCCCAGCAGCTGGCTGGCCCCGTCTCACAGCAGTGTCGTGGGAGAAAGAGGGCTATCTTCAGTTGTCGGGGCAGAAGTCTGGGAAAGAGTGTTTCCTAGAGAATGGGACTTCAGGGTTGGGTTTTGATGGATGAGTAGGAGTTTCCTAGGGATAGATGGGGGGGCAGGGAATAAACATTCCAAATAGAGAAAACTGTTTCCTGTTGTATCCCCTTGTCCCCTTGGTGCCAGTTAGGTGGTACACAGGTTCTTTTTTTTTTTTTCCCCAAGATTAATTTGAAAGGCTGATTTACAGAGAGAGAAGGAGAGAGGGAGAGAAAGGATTTTCCATCTGCTGGTTCACTCCCCACATGGCAGCATTGGCTGGGGCTGGGCCAGGAGCTTCTTCCAGGTCTCCCTCGTGGGTGCAGGGGCCCAAGCACTTGAGCCGTCCTCGGCCACTTTCCCAGGCCCGTTAGCAGGGAGCTGGATCAGAAGTGGAGCAGCTGGGTCTTGAACCTGTGCCCATATGGGATGCCTGCATCACAGGCAGTGGCTTCACCTACTGTCACAACGCTGGACCTGGTACGGTACCCAGGTTCTTGATTTCACTTCAAGAGGGAATTCAGGGAGCCAGCGTTGTGCAGCAGAGTCCAGGCTGCCCCACTTCCAATCCTGATTCCTGCTAATGGCCCGGGAAAGTAGCAGATGGCCGGAGTCCTTGGGCCCCTGCTACCCATGTGGGAGACCCAGCTCTGGCCAATGCATCCATTTGGGAGTGAACCAATGGGTGGAAGATCTCTCCATCACTGTAACTCTGCCCCCCCCTTTTAAAGATTTTATTTATTTGAGAGGCAGAGAGAGAGAGAGGTCTTCTATCCACCGGTTCACCCCCCAAATGGCCATAATAGCTGCAGCTGGACCAATCCGAAGCCAGGAGCCAGGAGCTTCCTCCAGGTCTCCCACATGGGTGCAGGGGCCCAAGGACTTGGGGCATCTTCCACTGCTTTCCCAGGCCACAGCAGAGAGCTGGATTGGAAGAGGAGCAGCCGGGATATGAACCAGCCCCCGTATGGGATGCCGGCGCTGCAGGCAGAGGCTTAGCCGACTATACCACAGCACCAGCCCCAACTCTGCCTTTCAAATACATAAATAGTTTTGAAGAAACAAATGTTGATGGAAAAGGGCTGGTGCCTTAGGACTTTGCGTTGGAGGAGCTGTGGTTTGGTAGTGGCGGGTTGGGTAGGTAGGGATGTAACTGCAGAAGTCCTGGCATCTGAGAAAGGATTTATTTTCTCACCCAGGCATTTAACCCCTGTAAGAACCTCTTGTGTGGGGCTGGCTCTGTGGCTTAGTGGGTAAGGCTATGGCCTGTAGCGCCGGCATCACCGGCATCCCCTGTGGGTGCCGGTTCAAGTCCCAGCTGCTCCACTTCCGATCCAACTCCCTGCTAGTGTGCCTGGGAAAGCAGCAGAAGATGGCCCAAGTTCTTGGGCCCCTGCACCCACAGGGAGACCAAGAAGAAGCTCCTGGCTTCGGCCTGCCCAGCTCCAGCTGTTGAGGCCGTTTGTGGAGTGAACTGTAGATAGAAATTTGTGTCTTTCCTTCTTTCTGTAACTCTGCCTTTCAAATAAATAAGTAAAAAAATTTTTTTTGACAGCCAGAGTGGACAGTGAGAGAGAGAGAAAGGTCTTCCTTTACTGTTGGTTCACCCTCCAATGGCTGCTGCGGCTGGCGCACCGTGCTGATCAGAAGGCAGGAGCCAGGTGCTTCTCCTGGTCTCCCATGGGGTGCAGGACCCAAGCACTTGGGCCATCCTCCACTGCACTCCCTGGCCACAGCAGAGAGCTGGCCTGGAAGAGGAGCAACTGGGACAGAATCCAGCACCCCGACCAGGACTAGAACCCGGAGTACCAGTGCCGCAGGCGAAGGATTAGCCTAGTGAGCCACGGCGCTGGCCAATAAGTACATCTTAAAACAAAAACAAAACAAAAAAACTGGGAGAGGGATCTCCCTCTGCTGGTTCGCTCCCCAGATGGCTGCAATGGCCAGGGCTGGGCCATGCTGTAGCCAGGAGCCTGGGACTCCATCCGGGTCTCCTGTGTAGATAGTAGGTGCCCAAGCACTGGGGCCCTCCTCCACTGCCTTCCCAGGTGCATTAGCAGGGAGCTGGTTAGGAAGTGGGAGCAGCTGGGTTAATAGCCGGAGCTCCTATGAGATGCAGGACTTAACCCGCTGAGCCACACTGCCCTCCCCGCCCCCCGCCCCCCAGCGTATTTATGTATTGGAAAGGCAGAGTGACAGGTAGAGACATCTTCCATCGGCTGGTTCACTCCTCAAACGGCCACACCACCCAGGGCTGGGCCAGGAGCCAGGAGCTCCATCTGGGTCTCCCCCACAGTGGCAGGGGCTCAAATTCATCCGCTGCCTACCAGGCACGTGAGGAGGCTGGCCCCGAGGCAGAGCGGCTGGGACTTGAACTCATGTTCTGATGCAGGATGCCAGTGACAAGTGGTGGCTTAACCTGTTGTACCACAACACTGGCCCCAGTATATATATTTAAGTTTATTTTTATTTATTTGAAAGGCAGAGAGAAAGAGAACTTCCATTTGCTTGTTTACTCTGCAAACGCTCCCAACAGCTGGGGCAAGGCTGGGCCAGGCTGACGCCACGAGCCAAGAACTCCATCCGGGTCTCCCAGGATGTGACGGGAACCCAAGTACTAAGCCAAAGCCACCATCTGCTGCCTCCCAGGTGCACGTTAGCAGGAAGCTGGCTTGGAAGCGGAGGTGGGACTTGATCCCAAGCATTCGATGTAGGATACAGGCGTCCCAAGCAGTGGCTTAACCCACTGGACCACAACGCTTGCCTCTAGACGTACATTTGTGTAAAAGCTCATTTTATTCAACTTCTTACAGTGTGCCCGGCTCTGTACATAAAAAAAAAAAAAAATCAATTGCATACTCAAAACACGCCCAGTGAGGTGAGTGCTATTACCACCACTGTACATAGGGCCCAGAGAGGTAGAACAACTTGCCCAAGGCCACACAGCCAGCACAGGGGTCCAATGACGATTCAACCCCAGGCAGCTTGGCTCGGGAACTCGCGCTGTCCCCCAAAAAAGACGAGGAGGAAACAAGTGATTCTCATCTCGGCCTGGATGAGCTGAGCTGTGTCCACAGGTGGCTCCGAGAAGGCCTGCTCTTCATAGAAGACGGGGCAGCATAGCGGTTAGAAGGTACTGGAATCCTGCAGGGCCAGAGGCAGGCCACATGGCCCCGCCCACTGGCCTCGTCCTCACTGCCCGCGGCCGCCTCCCCACACCTGCACCCCACTGGGCTACACCAGGAAAGGGCAGGGGCCCGATGGACTGTAGGTGACTCGGTTCTCCCCGGCTCAGGCTTGCTGCGCCAGGTGGCCAGCGTGGAAGCAGCGGCCAGGGTCCCAGGTGTCTGGGGTTTCACGACCTCACGCCGCCTTCTGCTCAGCCTGGTCATGGCCAAGAATCCACTTTTCCAACACAACAGACTCAGGCGCCTCTCAGTGTACAGACGGGGGGCGGGGGGCTGAGGCCCGACTCAGCAAGCCCCGTGCCTACCACGCGGGAGCAAGGGCTTGCACGAGGCCCCTGAGCGCCAAGCACAGCGGCCGACCCTCGCCCCCCAGCCCCGGCCTGGGGAGGGGCTGCGGCTGGAGCCGCGGGGCGCACCTGCGGCTCGCCCTCAGCCGCGCACACGGGGGCTGCACCCGGGAGACGCCGCCCCGCACCCCCGGCCCGGCGCGCCCCCGCCGCCGCGCACGCGCCCGCCGCCGCCGGGACGTGACTCGCGGAACGTCCACCCCGGGCAGCGGCGGCCGAGGCGGCGCTGGGCGTTTTCCCCCCACGAAGACGCGTGTCCCAGCTTCTTTGGCAGTCGCCATCTAGGCTCGGGGCCAGCAGGGCCTGGCGCTCTCGGCCATACGTTCTGAGCAAAGTTTCCGTTGCTTTTAGAAGTTTTCTGAGGCGTCCCGAGGACTTTCCTCAGGCGTGGGGGGGCGGGGTGGTGGTGGTTTCCGTTTCAGGCACTTAGGTAGCCACCCATCCGCTCTTCAGGGGTCCTCGCTTCCCTCCCCGCCGCTTGTTCAGCGATGGGCGCGGTAGCCAAGGAGATGGCCTGATTGACAGGCATGGCTACCAACCGGCCTCTGGAAACTCCAGTCCAGGCCCGCCCCGCGCGTGGCTGGCGGCCCAATGAAAGAAGCGGAAAGGCCAAAAGGGGCGGTCCCAGGACGGCCTAGGTTGTGGCGGTTCCCCGGTGATTGCGCGCCGGGGGCTGAGGCGCCTCCAAGGCATTCGGACGATGCCGTGACGCGGCAGGGCGACAGTGTTGACACCATCAGCAAACCCCTGCAGCGGGAGCTCTCCCCGTCTCGGAGGCGGCGTGGCGTGGAGGCAAGGTTGCTATTCGAAAGCGCTCCCTCAGCGCCCCCCTCAGCGCGTGGGGGAGGGGCGGCGGACGACGAACGGGGAGGGCCCGCGTCTGCGCCTGCGCGGGCCCCATCGGCCGGCCCGGCCCGCACGCACGCGCATGCTCATAGCGCGCGGAGCCGCGGTGGCCGGCGCCACTGCGCCTGCGCACCGAGGAGCCCGCTAAGGAGCGGCGCTGGCGGACGTCGGGCGAGCGGCCCGTGACGTCGTGAGGAGCGCTTTAAAGTGCGGGCCGGGCGGGGCGTCTGAGGGTCTTGGGGGGGAGTCGAGCGGCCGTTCGCGGCATGAGGCGCTGCCGGCGCCCCTGCCCCCCGGGACGCGGAGAAGGTGGTGGAGGAGGAAGCGCCGTGGCCGCCGCAGCCGCTGCATGACCCGCCGCCCCTGAGGCCCGACCCCGCTCTCGGCGCCCTCCGGTCACGCATGGAGGCCCCTCGCTGAGGACCCCACCCCCCTTTCCCTCCGGGGGTCCCGGGCCGCGTCCCCACCCCTACCCCTGAGAGCCATGCCCGGCCGCCCCGCCCTTCCCGGAGGCCCCTAGAGTCGCGTCTTGGGGGCCATGGCGGCCGCCAGCGGCTACACGGACCTGCGTGAGAAGCTCAAGTCCATGACGTCCCGGGACAACTACAAGGCGGGCAGCCGGGAGGCCGCGGCCGCGGCCGCCGCCGCCGCTGTGGCCGCCGCCGCCGCCGCGGCCGCCGCCGCCGAGCCGTACCCGGCGCCCGGGGCCAAGCGCAAATACCCGGAGGACTCGGACCCGGAGCGCAGCGACTACGAGGAGCAGCAGCTGCAGAGGGAGGAGGAGGCGCGCAAGGTCAAGAGCGGCATCCGGCAGATGCGCCTGTTCAGCCAGGACGAGTGCGCCAAGATCGAGGCCCGCATCGACGAGGTGGTGTCCCGCGCCGAGAAGGGCCTGTACAACGAGCACACGGTGGACCGGGCCCCGCTGCGCAACAAGTACTTCTTCGGCGAGGGCTACACGTACGGCGCGCAGCTGCAGAAGCGCGGGCCCGGCCAGGAGCGCCTGTACCCCCCGGGCGACGTGGACGAGATCCCGGAGTGGGTGCACCAGCTGGTGATCCAGAAGCTGGTGGAGCACCGCGTCATCCCCGAGGGCTTCGTCAACAGCGCCGTCATCAACGACTACCAGCCCGGCGGCTGCATCGTGTCGCACGTGGACCCCATCCACATCTTCGAGCGCCCCATCGTGTCCGTGTCTTTCTTCAGCGACTCGGCGCTCTGCTTCGGCTGCAAGTTCCAGTTCAAGCCCATCCGGGTGTCGGAACCCGTGCTCTCGCTGCCTGTGCGCAGAGGGAGCGTGACTGTGCTCAGGTAACCCGGGAGGAGGGGGCCCGCCCGCACCCCTCGCCTTAGCCACCGACCCCGCTGGCGGCCAATAGGAGCCCTGCTTGCCTTTTTTTTTTTTTTTTCCTCCTTTTGCAGGTCCAGCTGTGTGTGTGTGTGGCTCCCGGGGTGGAGGGGCAGGGGCTGGGGCCTTACACAGGAGCAGGGTCAGGAGCCCGTGTGTGGATCGGTCCCCAGAACAGCCTGGCTGAGACTTTTCAGGCGTCTTCCTAGAAAGCTGTTAGCGGGCCGTGTCCCTTTGTGATCGGAAACAAGTCACTTTTCTTCTGTTCTGGGCTTCCATGTCCAAATCTGAGCTTTTAAAAAGGAAAAAAAAAAAAGTTGGGTTTAGGATCCGAAAGTCTTTTCCTGCTCCGCCGCTCCTGGTGTCCGTAACAGCGAGCGTTAGTGGATGCCTTAGCAGAGGAAATACTCAGGGGCAAAGGCTCCTGAGTGTCTAATTGGTACCTGTTCTCCACTCCCTGGAGGGCGAGCGGCTTCCCTGGAGCTGAAGGGATTAGGGGTCGGGCCGGGGGCGGAGAACCTGCTACCTGTTAGCAGGATCAGAAGAAAACAAACGGCAGCTGGCCGCCGGGCCGTGTTGGGTCTGGTCGTTACGGGGCAGCCGAGCCCGGGCTCCGGGCCTTGTTTGCAGTCCCAGTCCCGCTGAGGACTAGCTCGGGGCCACGGCCCCCAGAGTAGACCGCCTGCGGAAGCCCCTTCGCTGTGGATGAACTGTGAAAGGGTGATTGGCAGCTGTCTCCTCCGAGCCCTGAGCCCCGCGAAAGGCAGCGTCATCTGCAGAACCTCTTAGGAGGCAGGTAGAGCCAGACTGCAGCTGGGGCGAGTGCCTGGTTGCCCACGGCCAAGTAAACAGAGGATCAGGCGCGCTGGGGTTTGGCCTCGAGCCGCTTAACCCCCGAAGCGCGGGTCCCTGGAGCCCTGTTAGCATCATGAGGGCAGGTCCTCCATCTGGTGGGAGGCGAGCACCTGAGGCTGCTTCCCTGATGGGCTTACCTGCCGTGCCTCCTTGTCCTGTGGGCCCCTGAGCTTCTCAGACCGGTGCAGTCTAGGCGGCCCGGGCAGACCGTCCCAGAGGAGGGCAGGTTGGGGTCTGACTGTGGACCGGCTCTCACTGCTAAGGGAACTTCACGCAAGCCAGGGACCGGCGGGTCTCCAGCTGCTCGTCTGCCTGCAGAGCTGTCCCCAGGTCCTGCTGCGGCGTTAGTGCAGAATCGAGAGGCTTGGTGTGCCTGCGCCGACCCCGGCCCTGAAGCTCCGGGGCCCTAACAGGCGGATCTGATAGTGGTTAGCAGCTGGATTGCATCATGAGGAAAATTCTCCTCATCTTTTTCTTAGAACAGCAAAGTCTTCAGCTTTCCTGGACTCAGCCAGACTTGGCCGTGGAGTTCGTGTGGGAGGTTCAGCCGTGTCCTGAAAAGTGCTGCCCGGGGCTTTGAATCTGGCTCTCCTCTCATTTGCTTGGGGATCTCGTGGGCGTTCTTTGAGCTGGCTTTCCCATCTGTGGAGTGGGGGGTAATGCCAACTTCCGAAGCCTATTAGGATGAGGGTAATTTGGTCTCTGATATAGGGCCAGGCACTTACATGCGCGCTTGCTGCCCCGCACAACCACTTAGTGGTTCTCGGCTCTCCTGCTGGGGGAGGGGCTGGGAGCCCCGCCTCCTCCTTCATAGAGTTCAAGCCCAGAGTGGGAGAATCCTACCCACGATGAAGTGTTAGAAGTTTTAGGGGAGAATAGGTGGCAACTTGAAGGGTGACTTAGGAAGTAGCCAGGCAGTGAGAGTGGGCGAGCACGGCCGTGGCTTTGGCAGCAGTGGGAGGGCACAGCCGTAGGTAAGAGGGGTGAGTGTTGACGTGAGGCAAGCGGAGTTCATGGTGAGGCAGTGCTGTGGGTGAAGCGGTCCATCAGGACCTCGCCGCCGGGCTCACTGGTGCGTGGGGCTGTCTGTGCACTGTGGAACACTCGGCAGCACCCCTGGCCTCTCTCCCCCTGGGTGCCGTTAGCGCTTTTGGAACCCAGACTGTTTGCAGACTTTGCCAAGTGTGGGAGCAGGGGGGGCGAGGTGCCACGGAGCCGAATCCTAGGGAGCTGCTGAGCTGGGATTCTGGAAGCTCCCACTGATTAAGTCTTCTAGCACCTGCCCGCTTAGCAGTCGCACTCTGCTTCATGTGCAGATGGGTGACACCTGCCTGTTCGTAGTGCCCCTTGTCAGATCCCGCGTGTGACCTGGTGAGATGATGCGAAGCTCTCCCTCACTTCCTGGTACGGCTTCCAGCCCAGAGGTAATGAGTAGTAAAACTGCAGAGTGGGAAGGGCTGCTGTAAGCGGTGGTGCCGGTGCAGACTGGGGAGGGATTCGAGCCATTGTCATGACTCAGACCTCCGTTCTTGCTGGTGGCAAGGGTGTCTGTACCCGTCCAAGGCAGCAGGGCAGGAATGCAGTTTTATGTTTAACAGTGGTGGGTACAGATGATGGGTGGCAGGCGTTGACTGCAGTGTCTAAACCTGGGCATTTGGAGCAGAGCCTAACAGATCCTTCTAGAAGTACTTCAGACTCTTTCTGAACCCAGCTGGTACAGTGGTGTGGTTTTTTTTTTTTTTTTTTTTTTTTTATAATCTTCCCGTGTTGGGCCTGGGCTGGTGCCCTGTAAATGCTATCCTTTAGGGAAATGAGTATCTTCTACCGCCCGGTTCTGTGAGTCTGTCCCGCGTTCCTTCTGTTTCCTGTAGGGTGGATGGGGTAGATTAAAGCAGATTCCAGTGGGTTAATTAGAATAATCACCTCAAGGCTAATTGCTTACTTGCTGCTACTTTAATCCCTGCTGCAGGGTCTGGTGTGGTGACCACATGCCCAGGGACCTTGGGCCTCAGTGCATTGCCTAGCCATGGGTCCTGGGGCTCTTCAGTTAACACTGAGTACTGACTGGGCGGAGTGGGCACCTCTGTCAGTTTGGGGCTAAGGGCTGATCTTGTTCAGCTGGTTGAAAGCAAAATTTAGCTTTCTGGCTTAAAATAGTTGGGAAAGTAGGGCAGATGGGTCCTGGGCCACATCTCTTGTGTAGAGTTGTCTGTTTCCATGGGATGAGGAGGAATTGCAGTGTGGGGTCGGGGCCCTGGGTCAGGGCCTGATGTGAGGGCAGAGGACAGCAGAGCAGAGAAAGCTGGCAGTAAGCAGTGGTCTTAATCCTGATGCTCAGAGCGAGCTGAGGATAAACAGGCCATAAACTTCGGGGCGGGCTGGCCGTTCTAGGATGGGCAGTTGCGCAGTCCACTCTGAGGCACTAGGCATAGGCACGCTCGTGGGTAAGGGTGTGACCTTCGCTGAGCCCACAAGGCCCCCAGGACAGGTTAGACATTGTCGGGGAGCACAGGTGACTTTTTCTTACCCTTGTTACTTACACCCCGTACCACCAGAAACCAGAGTTTGCTGGCAGACTTGGTTACAGTACAGGGCTACCACCGTCCTTTCTCAGCCTCAGTGTTTCTCGTCTGCAAAACCAGGCCAGCGATGCCGTGGGGTTGTTACAGGATTGAAACTGTCACACCACTTGCTTGAAGTTTCACTGAAAATACCTCGGGGGATGAGCTGCCTGCCTTGGTGAGCTGCTGCTGTTTCGGCTTTGCTGTGTACAGAACTGGAGCAGGTGGCCTTCCCTCTGGGTTCGGGACGCCAGAGGACGTCTCAGCCAGTGAAGCCATGCGCCTCGTTGGAGGCTCACCTCTGTGACGTCGCTTGAGTCTGAGCCCACTGTACTGCCTTGTGTCAGGGTGGCTGGCTTGCTAACCCCGAAACCCTGGGCTTCAGTCCTGCAGGCTGTAAGTGGTGAGGCAGGCTCGAGGGGCCTCCCCAGAGCACAGAGTCCCAGGCTGGGAGACCTGTGTAGGCTTACAGCATACAGAGTAGATGGGAAATGGGAGCCGTCTTGGAAACGCGCCTTTCCAGTTCCTGACTGTCCTTGCGCTGTGCTGCACAGCCCTGCACACTTCCGCACAGACTCCTCATGGACCTGCACCTAAGCCTCTGAGGGAGACTTTACCGTGATCCCTTGAGGCCCTGGGGTATTGAAATAGTTTGGCTCAGACCTCATTTTGTTTGTCCACTGTTTGCAGACATGAGTGAGGCCTCTAATAGAGACTTGTCTCATAGAGAACACAGTTTCCACCAGGCCAGCACGGTTGAGCCGTGCTGGAGAAACTCAGCGAGGGGGTGGTGTCAGGGAAAGCCTCCCCTAAGGAGGAGTCAGAGGTGTCGGCTCCCTCAGGCGTCACTCCAAAGGGCCGCCCCTGTGGTGCAGTGGTTAAGCTGCTGCCTTTGAGGCTGGCATCCTGTACGAGTGCCGGTTTGAGTCCCAGCTGCTCTGCTTCCAATCCAGCTCCCTTGCTAATGTGCCCAGGAAGGCAGCGGAAGATGGTCAAGTGCTCGGGCCCCTGCCACCCAGTTGGGAGACTGGATGGAGTTCCGAGCTTCAACCTGGCCCAGCCATTGGCAGCCATTTGGGATAGATGGAAGATCTCTCTCTCTCTAACTCTGCCTTTCAAATAAACTAACTTAAAGTCCCTGTGAGGTATAGGGCTGGTGGTGGCAGCAGTCTTGATGCCTGCAGTGTTGATCATTGCTGGGGCTGCAGCCCAGGCCAGGCAGCGTGAGCTGTTTCCTCCTCTCCTTTCCCCCGACAACAAAGGAGCAGGAGGCACTGGAACTTTGCTTCCGGCCACGGGAGGTCTGAACCTGGGGCATATTCAGTTGCAAGCTGGCAAATACTTTCTCTTGCAGCAAGTAGGTTCTTTAGCAGTGAACAACGCTCTCTGCTGGACGTTTTCTGCCAAAAAATGGCCTTGAGAGCTTCCCTCAGTCAGAATTTTGATCTCCCTCTCCTGGAGGAGCCTGATACTCTTAAGAGTGAATGTGCTGTGTCACGGCTGCCAGAAAGTTCTAGAAGACCAGTACTGATGCACCTTCCAGGTGGGGTCAGTGCCAAGGTCATTTTTATGGGCCTGTACAGCCCTAGCTCCACACTAGTTCCTCATGGCAGGAACCTGGCAGGCTTGTTTGTTCTAGAGCCCTTTGGGGGATGGGACAGGGAGCGTGGAGGCAGTCAAACTTTGACAGGCATCTGGATTTGCTCCAGAACGGCATTAAAAGAAGTGGTTCCTTGTTGGAGGTGGGAAGTCGGGACCTTTGGTTGTGCCTGTAGCTGAGGCACATGTATTGATAACACTTGTTAACAGCAGGAAAGGGTGCCTACAACCAGCTCTGCAGGTTCGGGCCGTATAAATTTGCCTAGATTTAACTCTTTCGGGGAAGCCCTCTGTACACATGGGACTGTGTTGGAGTCCATAATATCACTCCCCAGATGTGAAGTGATAAGAACCTGAGTTGAGAATGAGAGCCCCTGGCTCTGGGAATCTGCTGCTGGCAGATGCCAGGCGGAGCAGTCTGGATCCTGTCTCCTTGGCAAGTGCTGGACCCGAGGCCCAGGCTTCCCTCAGGTCCTGGACCCTCTGGCTCATATCAAGAGTTAGTAAGTGGGCTGGCGCCGCGGCTCACTAGGCTAATCCTCCGCCTGCAGTGCCGGCACCCCAGGTTCTAGTACCGGTTGGGGCGCCAGATTCCGTCCCAGTTGCTCCTCTTCCAGGCCAGCTCTCTGCTGTGGCCCGGGAAGGCAGTGGAGGATGGCCCAAGTGGTTGGGCCCTGTACCTGCGTGGGAGACTGGGAGGAAGCATCTGGCTCCTGGCTTCGGATCAGTGCAGCGTGCCAGCCGTAGCAGCCATTTAGGGGGTGAACCAACGGAAGGAAGACCTTTCTCTAACTCTGCCTGTCAAAAAAAAAAAAAAAAAAAAAAAGTTAGTAAATGGTAGTGCTGAACCTGATGAGCCTGAGGCCCAGGCTTCCTTCAGGTCCTGGACCCTCTGGCTCATATCAAGAGTCAGCAAGTGGGCCGGCGCCGCGGCTCACTAGGCTAATCCTCCGCCTAGCGGCGCCGGCATACCGGGTTCTAGTCCCGGTCGGGGCGCCGGATTCTGTCCCGGTTGCCCCTCTTCCAGGCCAGCCCTCTGCTGTGGCCAGGGAGTGCAGTGGAGGATGGCCCAGGTGCTTGGGCCCTGCACCCCATGGGAGACCAGGAAAAGCACCTGGCTCCTGGCTCCTGCCATCGGATCAGCGCGGTGCGCTGGCCGCAGCGCGCCGGCCGCGGCGGCCATTGGAGGGTGAACCAACGGCAAAAGGAAGACCTTTCTCTCTGTCTCTCTCTCTCACTGTCCACTCTGCCTGTCAAAAAAAAAAAGTAAAAAAAAAAAAAAAAAAGAGTCAGCAAGTGGTAGTGGAGCACCAGGCTCCCCGCATTATCTAACTTAACTTTTGTAAGGCCCCTGGAGGGGCCCTCTCACTACTGTGCCTTTTCAAAGGGCGTCAACCATACAGTCGCTTAATTCTGCATCTGCCTAGAAAGGTGGAGACTCTGTCCCTTTAAATCCTGCAGACTTGGGTATTCTTCTGTCATCACCAAAGTTCCAAAACATAACCCGATGAACACCCAAGAATCCACTGTGTCCTTGCACAGATGAAAAAACTGAGGCTCGGGTCCTTCATGGGCGTTAACTGAGAGCCCAGGTCTCGGCTTTGAATCCAGGTCTCTCCAGCTCTTCGCCTTTGTGGCACTTCTCGCTGCGAGGCTGGTGGATATTAATAGGTGTTATTTGAGAAAAGGCTCTTTGGTCAGTGCTCAGTTCAATAAAGTCAGTATGTTCTTTTGCTGTAGAAATTCTCGGGTCCTTTAAAGAGTTTCAGAAAGCTTTAGTGTATTAATATTTCCCAAATTGGGACTGGTGTTTAGAGAAAACTCTGAAGAGCTCTGGTCTGTTGTGAAAGCTCGTGGCTCTCCTACTAGCATAGCCTCGAACCTGATTTCCAAGTCAGGGCCCTGCCCTCTGAGGGTAGAGCCCGCGCTGCCTTGCTGCTTATCTCCCACTGCTGTTGCTGGCTGGGCCAGCCTGGTCATTCCCAGGCATCCTTCCCAGACCCCTGGTGTTTCTGAGGGTTAAGTTTGTGTCTGTACGCCTGAGAGGCAAGCTGATCAGCAGTTCCGAGAGAAAAGTTTGTGGTCCAGGGCCGGTCAGGAATCCCCAGCAGGTGGGGAGGCGAGGAGGCGGGCCCTTCCCACCAGGCCTGTGGCCGGGTGCATTTGTGGCTGCGTAGAGCCGCTGCAGCTCAGCAGAACTCGAGAGGGGCTGTCTCCACTGCTGTGCTCCCGGAGGGTGGGTGAGAGGCTCCGGAAGTGGAGTTTGCTTCCAGAGTCTCCGATCGGAAAGCCCCTGGCTGGGAAGAGGACAGTCATCTACCCACGTTGATTGGCCCATAAATAGTTTTGAAAATCTTATAACTTGTTGAAAAGAGATATTTGAGTGTGATGGAAATTCTTAAAATATCCCACACACAGCTGCCTTAAAGTTTTGGATCCCCCCAAATGGAGATATTCAATAGACAGATTCCCTTCTGGAACCACAGTAGTCCTAGCTCTCGGGTGACTCAGTGCTGTCAGCGCTCCCTGGGCTTCCTCTGCGTGCTGAAGGGTGGGGAAAGCAAGAAAGAGGTGCAGTTCTTTGTCCTCTCACCAGGACCTGCCCTGAGTCACTCCAGTTCTCCCCAGAGCCATTTCCTGAGGGATCTTTAATTTTTATTTTCATTTCATTTGAAAGGCAGGGGTGGGGGGCCTTCACCCACTGGTTCACTTCACAAATGGTGACAGTAGTCAGGGCTGGTGAGGCTGAAGCCAGGAACCAAATCAGCTCGGGTCTCGCGTTTGTGGCAGGGACATATAAGTACCTGAGCCGTCACCTGCTGCCTCCCAAGAAGCACATTATCAGGAAGCTGGAACAGACGTGGAGGAGCTGGAACTCTAACCAGGCGCTTTCATACGGGATCCTAAGCTGTGACTCAACCACTGGGTCACATGCCCACTCCCTGAGGGCACTTTAAAGAAGGGTTCCCGGCTGGTGCAAGTGGAGTTCTTCTGGGGTTGACGCTGTGGCATGGCGGGTAAAGCTGCTGCCTATGGCACTGGCATTCCATAGGGGCGCCAGTTCAAGGCCCGGCTGCTCCACAACGTCTGATCCAGCTCCCTGCTAATGCACCTGGGAAAGCAGCAGAGGATGGCCCAAATGCTTGGACCCCTGCTGCCCATGTAGGAGACCCAGAAGAAGCTCCTGGCGTCAGCCTGGCTATTGGGGCCATCTGGGGAGTGGACCAGCAAATGGAAAATCTCTCTCCCTCTAACTCTTTCAAATCATTTAAATCTTTTTTTTTTTTTTAAATTCTGTTTTGATCTTTCCCTTAGGAAGCTGGTGGCATGGATCTCCTGTTTTCTGTTTTGTTGTTTTCTTGTTTGTTTTTGCTTATTTATTTGAAAGGCAGAGTGTGACGGAGCTTTTCCATCAGCTAGTTCACTTCCCAAATGACCACGATGGCCGGGGCTGGGCCAGGCCGCAGTCAGGAGCCAGAAACTCCATCCAGTCTCCCACATGAGTGGCAGGGGCCCAAGCACTTGGGCCATCGGCCACTGCTTTTCCAGGTGGGTTAGTAGAGAGCTGGATTGGAAGTAAGGAAGCAAAGACTTGAACTGGCACTCTGATAGGGGATGCCAGTGTCCCAGGTGGCATTCTTACCCACTGCATCACAGCCTGCTTTTTTTTTTAATTTGAAAGGCGGATTTTACAGAGAAGCAGAGAGAGATGAGGCCAGCACTGTGGCGCGGTGGGTAAAGCTGCCATCTGCAGTGCCAGCATCCCATATGGGCGCAGATTCAAGTCCTGGCTGCTCCACTTCTGATCCAGCTCTCTGCTATGGTTGGGAAAGCAGGGAGCTGAATCGCAAGTGGAGCAGCAGGACTCACACCGGCGCCCACATGGGATGCTGGCACTGCAGACGGCAGCCTTACCTGCTACACCACAGCACCAGCCCCCAGCCTGCTTCTTGAAAGGCTTTCCTTGAGTAATTTCTGGTTAAAAGTTTGCTTGGAGCTTGCCATAGTATTTCCCTCCCGTGTAGATCCCAGAACTTCTGAAATGATGGGCAGGCCCGTCTTCCTGTTCCATTAGTCCCCAGGGACTTTGGTCTGTCCACACGGTCACTTGTTCTGTGTTTCTTTGCAGTGGGTATGCTGCTGATGAAATCACTCACTGCATACGGCCTCAAGACATCAAGGAGCGCCGAGCGGTCATCATCCTCAGGAAGTAAGTGGTGGTGGGCCCACCTCAGGCCAGCCTGGGGATACAGGTCTGTGTCCCTCACACTCGGCTCCTCTGTGTCAGTGAAACCTGGAAGAGCGCAAGACCCAAGTTTTATTGGTGTCCTGGGGAGATAAAGCTTTTTGTCTTTTCATCTGAAAATTCGGCTCCTTCACTGTTTATCTGGGGAGCTAAGGACTGAGCAGAAGCACATCTCTTGACGTTGATGGGCAGTCTAACGAGATTTGGGGAGCACTCTTCCAAGCTGCACCCTGCCCCTAACTGCTTCCTCACCTCTTCGGTTCTGATTTGTCACATGTGCTCTTGGTGATTATTTTTAGACTATGCCTTAGCAGCCTGCTTCTAAAATGCCTGGGTTTTCTCTTGTGGGAGGAGCAAGAGAGGAGACAAAGGTGGGTGGTTGAATGCAGTGTTCAGCAGGCTTATAGCTTCTTTGTGTCGTCCTCTCCGAGAAAGAAACCGGATGTGCTAGCCTCAGTAATCCTGGCCTCCCTGGAATTTCTTTCTCAGGTGTGCAGGCAGACTGATCAGAGGCACAGCCACACAGACATTGCATTAAGACAAGTCTTCCTCTTGAATGGGGTCCCAGAGGGGATAGGGAACTGCCGGGGTCACATAGAAGTCATTGAGCAGGGCGAGATGATCCCTGGATGGACGCATGATCAGGATGTTATGTCGCTTCCCACCTTACTAATTAAAGTCTATACTTTATTAGATTTCCCTAGTTTTCCTAATATCTTTTTTTTCCCAAAGATGTATCCCACGTTACATTTATTAATTTTTAAGATTTATTTATTTGAAAGGCAGTGCTAGAGAAAGGAAACAGCAAACGCATGAGTGAGAGATCTTCCATCTACTGGTTCAATCCCCAAATGGTTTCAGCAGCCTGGGCTGGGCCAGGCTGAAGCCAGGAACCAGAAACTCCCATCTGTGTCTCCCACGTGGGTGGCAGGGGTGCAAATACTTGGGCCATCTTCCACTGCATCCCTAGGCCTGTTAGCAGAGAGCTGGATTAGAAGTGGAACAACTCGAACCAGTGCCATATAGGATGCTGGCTTGGCAGGCAGTGGCTTAACCTGTGTTGTGCCACATCAGCCCCCTCCCCGCCATTACACTCATCCTTTTGTGTGGTGGTTCTTTAAAGGTTTATTTATTTGAAAGTCAGAGTTAGAAAGAGGGAGAAAGTTCTTCCATTCACTGGTTCACTCCCCAGATGGCCACAATGGCCAGGGCAGGCCAGTCAGAAGCCCAGAACCAGGAGCTTCATCTGAGTCTCCCACATGGGTGTCAGGGACCCAAATACTTGGGCCATCTTCTGCTGCTTTTCCCAGGCCATTAGCAGGGATTTGGATCAGAAGTGGAGCAGCAGGGACGTGAACCGGCGCCCATATGGGATGCCAGCATCGCAGGTGGCTTTACCCTCTATGCCACAGTGCCTGCCCTCACAGTGCATTTAGAGGTTGGGTTCCTTAGATTGTTCCTCCTGGAGATGATTTATCTGGCTTTGCCTTGACTTTCTCTCTGCCTCTCAAGTAATGAAAGAGTAACACAGGTCAGAGCTCCCACCCACTGGTTCATTCCCAAATGCCTACAATGGTCAGGTGTGTTGTTGTTGTTGTTTTTAAGATTTATTTGAAAGGCAGAGTCAGAGAGGTAGAAAAAGAGGGAAGGGTCTTCCATCTGCTGGTTCACTCCCCAAATGGCCACATCTGAAGCCAATCTGAAGCCAGGAGCCTCTTCTGGGTCTCCCATATGGGGGCAGGGGCTCAAGGACTTGAACCATTTTGGCCGATTTTCCAGATGTATTAGCAGGGAGCTGGATCAGAAGTGGAAAAGCTGGGACTCGAGCCAGTGCCTATGTGGGATGCTGGTGCCACAGACAGAGGCTTTACTACTGTGCCATAATGCTGGCCCCGGTCAGGGGGTTTATGCCAGGGGTTAGGAACTCAATTCAAGTCTCCCATGGAAGTTGGTGGAGACCCAATTACTTGAGCCATCACTGCTGCTTCCCGGGGTCTTGCCTTAGCAGGAAGCTAGAATCGGCCAGTGTTAGTGATCAAAGACAAGTACTCTGATGTGGGACACGGGCATCCTTTCATGTGTTTTAACCACTGGGCCAAATGCCTGCCCAGTCTTGTCTTATTCTTGATGACACTGATTGGGATTTTATCTGACTTTCTCAAAGTTAGATGGCCTGTGGGTTTTTTTTGGGAGGAAGACCACAGAGATAAAGCACCATTTTTATCACATACCAAGGACATCGTGACTTGCCATGTTGAGGTTGATGTTGAACAGGGTGATGAAGTGTTTGTCAGGGTTTTCAACAAAGTTAGGATTTTTTCCCTGTCCACAGTGTACTCTCAGGAAGAAAATCACTATATACAGCCTACAGTTCAAGAATGGAAAGTTGGCTCTACCTCCCTGAGGGAGGAGTGTCCGTGCAAATTATCTGGAATTCTTCTCCATGAGAGATGTGTTTATTCTCTCCCATTTATTTAACAGTTTATGGACTCATGGGTTTTTATTTTGTGTTCAAATCATTCTAGCTATGGCCACTTAAAGCTCTTTTTTCTGGCTTGCCTTTTTTTTTTTTTTTTTTTTTCGTAAGATTGACTCTATTTGAAAGCTAGATTGACAGAGGGGAAAGATCTTCATTTACTGGCTCGCTCCCCAAATACCACAATGGCTGTGGCTGGGCTAGGCCACAACCAGGGGCCTGGAACTTGCTTCGGGTCTCCCACATGGGTGGCAGGGACCCAAGTAGTTGGGCCATCTTTCCCTGTTTTCCCACGCACATCAGTGGGGAGCTGGATCAGAAGCAGAGCATCCAGGACTCAAACCAGTGTTCAGTATGGGATGCCAGCATCACAGGCAGCAGCCTCACCTGAGCCATAATGCCAGCTCCTTGCCATCTTTACCTCCATCAGTACCTTTAGCATCCTGGCCTTCTGGGCTCCCGACTCCACGATAAGGTGGTAGTGAAGTGTCCTTGGCGTGGCTCTGCCGTTCCAACTCAACAGCTTTGCCGTTGGTCTTGTGGCTGTAGTCCAGACCGGGAGAGATGGTCCTGCGGTGCAGGCTGCATGGGAATGTATGGGAGCGCCAGACACTTGGGTCAGCTTGGCAGTTGGCAGCCTAAGAGTGTTCCCAGAACCGGTCAGATGAAGGGCTTTTATCTGCCTTTTCACTTTATTTTCCTGTGGTTCTCAGCACTAGTCAAGCCCAGAATGCAGAAGTGTTGGAGTCCAGAGTGTAACTCCCTTCTGGTCTCTTCTCCCGGGTCATTTCTTCTCTGGCTGCGCATTGCACCTCCAACTCCAGCCAGGGATGGGTGGCCTGCATAGGCTGTGAACCTGGAGAGGAATTTCTAGGGTTATCTGTAGAACCGGAACAGTAACTTCCCAGGAATTCCCCTCACAGTAGAAATCTTTGTTGGAGGTAGCCATAGCTAGAGTGTCGTCACTTCTTTGAGTGGCTCCAATACCTGGCTCTCCAAGCCGGCTGAGCAGGTGGTCCTTGCAGACCAAGGGGTCTTCACTAGCTCCTCTGGAAACTCTTTGGCCAACTAGACCCCTGGCAGTTGTCCAACCTCGGGAATGGCAGTTATACGTGGTGGAGGCTCCTCAGCTGTCTCAGTTGAGTGGGTGGTAGGAGCCATCCAGAGGCTGGGCCGGAGGGCAGAAGGGCCGGACTTTATTGTCTTGGGCTGGTGAGCAGTGGGAGGATGTCCCCCAGCACCCCTTGGTGACACATGTGTAGAGAGCCCCCCCAGCACACAGTGTGTTCTCGTGTGTTCTACTCCTCACTTTATTTTTTTAAGATTGATTTGTTTGAAAGTCAGTTAAAGAATGAGATAGAGAGATGGAGAAATCTTCATCCACTGGTTCACTCCCTAAATGCATGCAGGCCAGGCCAAAGCCAGGAACCTCATCCAGGTCTCTCTAGTGGATACCAGGAACCCATTCAACTTCTGAGACACAGCCCCCCAAGTGACATACATATGTACACACTGGAAATTGGTTAACTCTTCAAGGCTCAGATGTTGACCATCTTCCATGCAGGAAGCATCATGTACACACCTGTTAGCCGGACGCTGAGCGACAGGTCCAGAGTGGCTGCGGGGAAAGGCCAGGCTGTGACACGTTGCAAAAGGGAATCCTGGCCCAGGCACTCCCCAGAGAGCAGCATGCTGTGGTCTCGGGGGTACCTGGCTGGTGCTATGTCTTCTGGTGAGGCTGTATTCCGATAGGTAGACTCTGCATGGAGCCGGGCCCCGTTTCCTGTAGGCATCTGCGCCATCTTTTAAGTTCTGGTAAAGATTGTACAGCGAAGGCCTGGGGGCTCTGCCTCTGGCTCAGGCAAGCCGGAGACGGCGAGGTCCTCCTGAGCGCCTCCTGGAGGGGAGGGGCACAGCTGGCTGCCAGGTCTTCTGGTTCAATAAGATGTGTCTCGTCTGAATATGGACGGCTGCTAGATCCTTGTGCACAAGGTGCCGTGGCTCCTTAGGAGAGGGCTGGAAGTGAGCGTTTGGACACTTTCCTGGAAAGGAATCCACAGGCTGTAGCTTGGTATTAAGAGGTTTGGGGGGCTGGCGCCGCGGCTCACTAGGCTAATCCTCCGCCTTGCAGCGCTGGCATACCGGGTTCTAGTTCCGGTTGGAGCGCCGGATTCTGTCCCGGTTGCCCCTCTTCCAGGCCAGCTCTCTGCTGTGGCCCGGGAGTGCAGTGGAGGATGGCCCAAGTCCTTGGGCCCTGCACCCCATGGGAGACCAGGATAAGTACCTGGCTCCTGCCATCAGATCAGCGCGGTGCAGCGGCCATTGGAGGGTGAACCAACGGCAAAAGGAAGACCTTTCTCTCTGTCTCTCTCTCTCTCACTGTCCACTCTGCCTGTCAAAAAATAAAAAGAGGTTTGGGGGCCGGTGCTGGTGTAATAGGTTAAGCCAGTGGTGCCGGCATCCCATATGGGCGCTGGTTCAAGTCCCAGCTGGTCCACTGCTGATGCAACTCCCTGCTTATGGCCTGGGAAAGCAGTGGAAGTGGCCCAGATGCTTGGGCCCGTTTCCCCACGTGGGAGACCCAGAAGAAGCTCCTGGGTCCTGGCTTTGGGTTGGCCCAGCTCCAGCCATTGTGGCCATTTGAGGAATGAACCAGAGTATGGAAGATCTCTCTGTCTCTGCCTCTCTAATAAATAAATAAAACTTAAAGTTTGGGATCACAGCCAGCAAATGGCTGAGTGAGACCTTGAACCAGGTCCCTTGGTGGCTTGCACAGTGGAACACCCAGATCCCACATTTGCCCCACAGTGTGTCATTGTGGTGGATCTTTGAAGTTTGGCAAGTAGAAAGCTGATTGGTGAGTGTCTTAAGTGTCAAGGAGGCTCCTCTCCAGAGCGGGCTGAGGCAGCAGCTTCAGGCTGCTCGGTGCCTGGAGACCCCTTCACAACCCCCAACTTGCTTGAATGTTGCTCTCTTGCAGCCCACCCAGTGCGAGCTGCCCAACACGCATCTTTGTTGTCCGGGGTACCTCTGGCAGGGAACCTGGACCTAACCTCTGAGGTGTGGTTACTTTTAGATTACTGCTTAGGTAGCCAAGAGGCTGACCGGTGGCTTGGGTGAAGCGGTTGGTAGAATGGGACGTGTTGCAGGTGTGCATCGTGTCCACCCTGTGCTGCTGCTCTGGGAGGACCTTGCTGGCTGCCCCTTGCCAGGTGCGCCGCAGTCCTGTCTGCAAAGGGGCTCTGGTAGGAAGTGAGAGGATTTCTGGTATATACCATGAACAAGGCACCCAAGGGGGGGTCCCCCTGGAAACTTGGTGTTCTGTGGTGCTTCTGTTTGGTAGATTTGTACTCTGCGTGGTATTACCACACAGGAGAGCGAGCACTGGTGGCCCAGCAAAAAAACTCTTCTGTCGCTCAGTCTTTCAAGTGGATGAAAATAAACATAAAAGTGAAAACAAAGCGTTACATTTCGTGCTGCCTGATGGGGAGGAGCAGGCCTGGTAGATCTGGTTTCTGAACTGGAAGCTACAGGCTGGGTGCTCAGCCCAGGGGCTGTGAGGCAGGGTGGTATAGGAACTTCTGCACATGAGAGGTGGAGGAGACAGGCCTTGGGTCATGGCGGGTCCTCCGCAGGTGGCCTGGGTGATGGTCCCACGGCTACCCTGGGTCTGTCTGAGATTTGTGTTCTCAGTTGGCATCTCTAGCTGGAGACCTGTGTGCCAGATGTTAGCCAGTGTGTTGAGTGCCGTGGAGGGGAAGGGTGGGCTGTTAACGCTGTGTGTCCTGCAGGGGGAGGGGGCAGACATTCAGGTAGGTCAGGGGTGCTCGGGCTTCTGCCCAGCGTAGAAGGAGCTCAGGCCAAGGTGCCTCGGTCAGAAGAGGCTCTTCAGAAGCCGAGCGGTGGTCCTGTACTGTAGAACAGAGTAGGGATGGGCGGAGGTGGGCTGGACGGCTCAGCCTGACCTGAGGTCGAGAAGACTCCACGCTTGGGGACTTGCGGAGGAGAGATTGTAGGAGGCCTGGCTCAGAGGCTCCTGTGATTGTGTGCGAAGGTTCCAGGGTCAGGAACCGCTTCTGGAAGCAGAGCAGCCACATGTGAGACCGAGTGTGCAGGCTCTGTCCCTCAGTGGGGTGGGGTGTCCCTCAGTGGTCAGCTCTTGGTCTCCTTGACCCCGTCTGTACTGCTAGGACTTGCCACTCCTGTCGCTGTGACTCTTCCCTGTGGTGAGGTTTTGCTCCCATTGGTTCCTCTGTCCAGTGGCTGTGTACCCACACACACATCTTGCCCAGTTGGCAACCTCTGTATTCTGACAGGGGGCCAGTGAGAGCCCCAGGGAGCCTGGGCCCCTGGCCTGGTTCTGTATGACCTCCAGATGCAGTCCTACCTGAACGCTGTGTTCTCACCGCAGCTGGGGCAGTAGTGATTATGTTTGTGAATGCTGGGTGGGCTTCTCCTAGCCCCTTCCTCCTGGGCCGTGCCCTCTGAGGGCATGAGGAGGCTGTGTTCCATGGAGGGGGCAGGGAACCCAGCAGAGTGGAGTTTCACAGCCCAGGTTGGGGGAGAGCAAACTTCCCTTCTAACTCGCCAGGCCTGGCTGGGGGATCCCTGGGTATCTGGTGCTGGCCCTGTTGTCTGGTAGTGCCCCTGGAGCCCTGGCTCCTGGGGCTTCAAGGTGCACACGTGCAATACAACACGGTGGTAACTGGGCTGAACAATTGGGAGAGATCCCCCTGTGGCCTGGGCACCAGGGAGTCTCCTTGGGAGTCCAGGCCTGTGTGCTTGGGTGCCTCCTCTTCAGGTGGTCCCCTTCATGTGCTTTGAGGCCCTTCTGACCACAGCAGGCTGCTGCGCCCGTGTCAGCTGCTCTGCAGAGCGCTTGGTAGGAGAGAGGAGCCTGAGGTAGAGGGGGGTTGGTGAAGGTGGTCAGGGCCAGCCACCCTTCCTACTCACCTGCCACCACTTGGGCCTGAGAGCATCAGAAAACAGTCCCAGCTGAAAGGAGGGCGATGCCCCTGCTACGCCCAGGTTGTCAGGGTGCTTCCTGCCTGTTGGGTTGGAGTTCCACCTGGGCTGCAGCTTTTCTCCCACAGCTTGTAGGCCGCAGGACTTAGCGCCTCTCTGACCCAGTTTTCCGCATCTGTTTACAGCAGGCTAGGCAGTGGAGGGCGGCAGCAGCGGCCGTGGGGAAGCTGGGAGCTGTGAGGACCGGATGCGTTGTTACCGAGGACACTAAGCAGCTTAGCCGTGGCGGCTCTGGGGCTCCCTCCCGCCTTCTTCCGCTCAGCAGTCTAGCAAGGGGTGTCCTTTGAGTCCTGCTCTAACTGTAGCCCCACTTCTCTGAGCCAGGTCACTACTTTGTGCCCGTAGACTCTGGAGAAAGTCTCCTTGGGGCCCCCATCAGTGCCACCCAGTCTGCTGCATAGCCACCCCGTGTAAAGGACTCAGATTCCTGCCCTGAGCTGCCCTGCCTGGGCTCCTCCTCTCGCCCGCTCTGGCTGTTGAGGAGTCTTGTCCCTTTCTAGGTGGTGTGTGCCTTGACCCTACACCGGCGCTAGGTGGGACTTTGACTTCAGAAGCCCTCTGACCTTTGCCTGGTCAGCTTCCTGGCGTGAGCAGAAGCTGCCTGGTGGCCGGAGTCGGCTTGGGCTCCCCCAGCCCCGCCAGTGCTGCCCCTCAGCCTCAGTGTTCCTGCTGAACAGTGAGGAGGCAGCGAGGCTCTGGTGGTGTTTGCCTCCGGCCCCTGGGGGTCTGTGTCGGTGTTCAGGCGAGGATGAAGGCACCTGCTGGAGGGTGTTGGTGTCTACCAGGAGCCTTCAGTCTCCTGGCAGCTGCCCCGGGGGAACCTCTGAGCCCACCTGGGTTGAGGAGGGCTGCAGCATTCGGCTGAGAGCAGGCCCTGAGACAGCAGATCCCTGTTGTGGGGAGTCTCTGGTGAGAGCTCCTGTTCTTGCTGCCCAGCCTGAACTTGAGGAGGAGGTAGGCCAGCCTCTAGTTGACCCATCAGGAGCGTAAGCCCAGAGGCGGATGGCCTGCACTTGGCCTGGCCAGAGAGCGTTGGTCTGGTGGGGTCCCTGTCTCACTGGAAGCTCCTTGGTGACCCTGTGTTTCCTTTTCAGGACGAGACTGGATGCACCCCGGCTGGAAACCAAGTCCCTGAGCAGCTCTGTGTTGCCACCCAGCTATGCTTCAGATCGCCTGTCGGGAAACAACAGGGACCCTGCTCTGAAGCCCAAGCGGTCCCACCGCAAGGCAGACCCTGATGCTGCCCACAGGTACTCGGTTCAGGACCCCCAGCAAAGCAGCCCCATGGCCTGGCCGCAGGGTCAGGGAGTGAGGAAGCCTCGGGAGATAAGTGACCAGGAGCCTGGGATTGCTCCCCACCCCGGGCCTGTGTCTGCTGCTTCTGGGTTGGTGGCATTGGTGCGTTCCAGTCTAATCCCTGGCCGACTGCTCGTGCCCCCAGAGAAAAGAGGCCAGGAGCAGGGAGTGTGCCGTGGCCTCCCAGGATTGCTCTGTTCAGTCCTGCCCAGACCCGGAACTCTCCCAGGTACAGACTTAGATGCTAGGAGGTGATCTCTGGCCGTGGAAGTGTTGAACTAAGGAGCGTGCTATTCAGAAGTGCTGGAAGGGTTCTGAGGCAGTACTTTATTTTTAAGGTAGACTTAGAGAGGGATATAGAGAGAAAGAAATCTTCTATCTGCTGGTTCACTCCCTAAATGGCCGCAACGGCTGGGGCTGGGCCAGGCTGAAGCCAGGAGCTTCCTCCAGGTCTCCCACATGGGTGCAGGGGCTCAAGCACTTGGGCCATCTTCCACTGCTTTCCATTAGCAGGGAGCTGGACCGAAAGTGGAGCAGCTGACTGGAACTGGCGCCCACATGGGATGGCAACACTGCAGGCAGCTGCTTAACCTGCTGTGCTACAGCACCGGCCCCAGCAGTAATGCTTAAGGCAACACTGGATGGTGGAAAAGACACGTGGGCGGGACAGTGGAGACAGGGGAGACACGGGCAGAACAGAGTGGTTTCCGCCCGAGTAGAGTTGGCAAGCTGAGATGCGGGTTGGCACAGAATAAAATGGGGAGGCAGGAAGAAGTGGATGGTGGCGTCGCACAGGGTCCTGATGATGGAATGGAGAAGGGGTCCTTCTGTCCGGCAGCCGTGGCTGCGTCCTGGGGCATCAGGCTCGGCCAGGCAGACACCACAGGGAGGTTGGGAAATGGCTCCAGAGACCAGGGTTGGCTGCCGCCCCTCCATGGGCCAGAACCTTCAACGCCAGTGCCTCTGCCAGTGCTGCCCTTGCTGACAGCCTCTGAGCCGGAGCGGCCCGTCCCAAGGGCGTGCACTCTGGGCGAGGCCCCTCCTGCCAGCCTCTAGGTGACGTCCCCCTCTTCCTGCAGGCCACGGATCCTGGAGATGGACAAAGAAGAGAACCGCCGCTCAGTGCTGCTGCCCGCGCACCGGCGGAGGGGCAGCTTCAGCTCGGAGAACTACTGGCGCAAGTCCTATGAGTCCTCGGAGGACTGCTCGGAGGCGGCAGGCAGCCCCGCCCGCAAGGTGAAGATGCGGAGGCACTGAGCCTCCCGGACTCCAGCTCATGCTCACATAGCTGCCCCTTTGTTTTGAGGGCTTTGTTTCTGTTTTGTGTGGGTTTTTTTTTTTTTTTTTTCCTTGATCCTATATATTTTTTCCTTGGTTTGTTGCCTGTTAAGGCAGACAGAACAGAATTGCCCAAGACCTGGGCTCTCGCGTTCCTGGCTTTCCTCCCGGATGGAAAGGCTGCTGGTGTCTGTGGGGGACAGGGGCTCACGCTGGAGTTGCCAGCACAGGTGTAGGGGCAGCCATCTTTAAGTGGGGCTTGTCAAACTGGGTTTATTTAAAAGTAGCTAAATGTTTTGGTTAAGAAAATCCTTGTTTTGCTTTAATTGTAAATCTTCGCATTTTCTAAACAGTTCCGTCTCCTGCCCACTCCTTTCCTCCACTGCTCTCTGCGCTTGGTGGAGGTCTCAGAACGCCTGCTGTCCCCTCCTCTCACCTGCTGTCTCACGGAAACACCCTTCCTTCCTCCCGTGGCAGAGTTGTTCAGGTTGGCTGGGTGGGGGCTGAGCAGTGCCGGGTCTGCCAGCCCAAAGCTGTCGCGAGGCCCCCGGGTTCCCTCTGCACCCCTGGCTGCTCTGCCCGCAGTGCTGGGGCTGCCAGGAGGCGCTCTCCCCGAGAGCGTCCCACCTCTCCGCTGGGCTCTCCTCGAGCGTATGCGTGTGGTTGTACAGACAGTTAGACTTGCCATGTTGGTCAGTTTTAGGAACCGTTTCTAGCTGGAGGGACTGGTGTCCTTCCAAGTCGAGCATTTGGGATGTGGGAAGTTGTTGTGGTGTGGTAGGGTTTTTGTTTTCTTCTGTTTCGAGTTATTTTTTTCCTTTGATCTCCTGGCTTTTTCCTTTCCCTTTTCTTTCTCCTACATTGGCCAGCTTGGGCCTTGCCCCCTGTCCTCCCCTCTAGGAAGGTGCCCGGCCCCCTGCCTGCAGACTGGGTTGGTGCCTCCTCTGCCTCGGGGATGGGAGCTGGGGGAGAGGCTTTAAAAAATTAGTAATAGAAGGAAAAGGGGTAAATCCTTGGCAGTTTCTCCCCACCCAGCCCCTGGAAGGCTGTGAGGCTGTGCTGACCTGAATTCGTTAGGGAAGTCTTCCTGCCAGCCGTGCCGGGACCCAGGCCAGCCGGAGCAGAGGCTGTCCTGTCAGGAGACTCCGTCCCTCGGGGGAGGGGGCTCTGCACAGAGGCCTGGGTCCGAGGTCTCAGGCTGCAGAGGCCCGGGGCAGCCAGCGTCAAGAAGCCCCTCTCAGGGGCCGGAACTCCTTTGCCAGCGTGGATTCCTCAAGTCAGGACTGCATAACTAAAGCAGTTGCAGTTTTATTTTTTTTACAGCTTTTTTCCCAAAAAATGATTTGTAGTTGTGTGTGCAGCACTTTGCCCTGATACGTGTGCTCTACAATAAAAACCAAATCTAATATATTTTGAAACAGTTGTCTGGTGCTGTGATACAAGAAGGCTTGCCTGTGGGGCTCTAATCCCTTTATTTTCTGAAGCTGTGTCGGGCGGAGGAGGCGGAGCTCACCTCCCCAGAGGACACGCCCCGTCGCTGGCGTGGGGTGCAGGTGGACGTGTCCGCTGCTCGGTCTGCTCCAAGGAGGGTAGAGTACAGGCACCACGGTTCAGCTGCCAGGAGGTCACACCCCTGCTGAGTCCTGGAGGCTCCTCCTGGGTCTGGTCGTAAGAGGCTGCAGGCCAGCGGAAGGGGAACCTGGGCACGAACCAGGCAGGGGGAGAAGCTGGCTCTCAGATGTCCAAGTTGTTAATTCTTGGGTTCCCACTGTATACTGGCCAGGCGCCCACTGGGACCTCACCATTGCACGAAACCCCGATCCCTGCTCTCACGGTGCTCACGGTAGAGCATGGGATCCTGGGGTGCGCCTGAAGCAGACATCTTGGTGGTGAGGACCTGGCCCAGGGCTCCAGTCTGGAGTCTCTCACTCTGTTCCAGTGCTCAGAGCCAACCTGCTTGGCTGTGTTCCTGCTGTGGAAACCTGGATAAGTCGCTTAAGTGCCATTTCCTGGAGAAGACTGGCCAGGCCTCCACGTGCTCTGGCTGGCTGGGCCTCCAGGGGTCCTCGCCAGGCTGGGCTGGGGACGGTCCCTACCCTGTGCCCTGGAGAGCAGGAGGCATCGGAGCTGAGGAATGACTTGCCGAGTGCTGTCCAGACGACGCAGTGGAGGTGGCACCCCATTCTGTGCCTGAGCCAGTGACTCGTGGGCGTCGGGTGGGGGCTCCTTGAAGGGTTGGGGGGCTTGGAGATGACTCCTTTAATAGCTGTGACAAAGTCAGACCCGGGCTGTGGCCTGCACCTATATGAATAATTCTCCACACTGCTAGTTTGAGGGATAAGAGGGGCTAGAGGAAGGGGCTCTGGGTCGCAGTTCCTGCCATGTGAATGGTTTGTCCACCTGCGTAGAAGTTCTGTGGCTCCTCTCTGAACTGGACCCTGAGCTCCACTGAATGGCCCTACCTACTAACTCCCGAGCCACAGGACCAGGTTCTGAGTCCCATCAACCCCTGCCCCCAAGCCCAGTCTTAGAGTAGGAACTCTAACAAGCTGGGCAGCAGCCCTGCCTACCTAGGAGCCATCCTGTTCCTCCATCCCTGATGTGTGGACAGGTCAGGAGCTGATCCAGCATCACGCTCATTCAATGAAAAAATAATCGAGTGTTTTACTGTGTGCCAGGCTGAGTGCTGCAGGTAAAAATCCCTGGTGTCTGGAGTCGGGCACACACACACATGAGGGTCATGAGAAGTGTAGGGGTGGGCGTTTGGCATGGCAGTTAACACATTGGGGTATGTGCAACCCCATATCTGAGTGGGAGTCCCTGGGTTTCAGCCCCAGCTGCCTGCTAACGTGCACCCCGGGAGGCAGCAGGTGGTGGTGGCTCAAGTCCTCGGGTCCCTGCCACCCACGTAGGAGACCCGGGTTGAGTTCCAGGCTTTTGGCTGCAGCCTGGCCCAGCCGCAGCTGTTGGCAGGCATTTGGGGAGTCATCTCGCCAATGGCAGATCTCTCTCGTCTCTCTGCCTTTCAAATATAAAAGTTAATATAGATCTAAAATTTCTCGCCATTCTGGAGGTCAGAAATCTGAAGTCACTGTCACTGCACTGAAATCAAGGTGCTGGCGGGGCCTCTGACAGCTTCGGGGGCTGTGGGCGTCCTTGGACCTGCAGCCACAGCTCCATTCTGTGACCACGGTGCCTCCTTTCCTGTACGTAGATCTCCCTCCTGATTATCCAGAATAACCCCCCATGCAAAGATCCTTACTCAAATCTGCAGACAACTTTTCCTTAGCGACGTGTCGCTCTCCCTCTTTGTGGAGGAACGACACAGGACCCTGCGCTGTTCTTTCGTCTGCTCGGCCCTCCCCGGGTTTGCTGCTGGTTCTTCCCGGGTTGGCTACTATCCCTTCCACCTCCGTGGAAGGGCAGTTCCCCCTGGCCACATTCCCCACTTCCGCAGGGGAGCGGCACACTGCCGGCCGGCTCTCTCGGGGGCTGCACAGGTGTTCCCTCAGGTGTTCCCTCAGATGTTCCCCTTAGATGTTCCCGGTGCATGCCGTCTCTCTCCTCCTTTATAGTCCTCCTCTGCCAATCCCAACTCTGCTGCCCACACGCCGAGTACGCTGCTCTCCTCCAATCAGGAGCAAGTCCTACAGTTTATTGGCTGAACTGGAGGCAGCTGTGTAGAAGCTGTTTTCTCCTCTCCCAGCGCCATATTGTGGGAGAGCAGATGCATAGAATAAGTCTTAATTCCAGTAACAGTCTAGTCCGAGTTGCTCCCCACAGCGACGTCCACGGCTTCCAGGGATTGCGACTCGATGCCCTTGGGGAGCCCCTGCTTGCTCGCTCCCCAGTACCTTTATTGTCACTACGGCTGGTGTTCCTCAAGGAAATGAAGTCGGTTAGATCGACGCTTCTCAACCTCGGCACGTAAGTTGAGCTGAATTGTGGAGATCATCTAGAATCATCTAGATTCCTGAAGTCTATACCTGTGCTGTCCAACGCAGGAGCCGCTGGGCCCTGGCTGCTGAGCACTTGACACGCGGTTGGTTACGACTGAGGCGTGTTCCGAGTGTTGAAATACGTGACAGAATTGGAAGCGTTGGTGTAAAGCAAGAATGTAAATATGTGATTAATAACTTGATTACATGTTGCAATGTTACTATTTTGGACATACAGGGTTAAATATGCTACTTAATTTCACCTTCTTCCTATGACAAGATTTACTTATTTGGAAAGCAGAGTTACAGAGAGGAGAGAGGTCTTCCATCCACTGGTTCCCTCCCCAAAGGGCCACAACAGCTGGATCTGGGCCAATCTGAAGCCAGGAGCCAGGAGCTTTTTCCAGGTCTCCCACATGGGTGCAGGGGCCCAAGCACGCGGGCTGTCTTCTGCTTTCCCAGGCCACAGCGGAGAGCTGGATCAGAAGAGGAGTAGCCAGGACTTGAACCAGCGCCCACATGGGAGCGGTGGCTTCACCTGCTACGCCACAGCGCTGGGTCCTCTTGTGACTACTGTAGATCTGAATTGAAAGTGACCCACGTGGCCGGGATTCTGTGTCTACTGCGTGGCAGTGTTCTAGGGGGTCAGTAATACACCAAGCCTCATTCGTCTGCTTACGTCCTCGGCCTGGGCTCTGTGTTGCCACCAGACGTCGGGGACAAGTATAATTAGCGTAGGGAGCGTAGACTGTTGTGGAATCCTTGGTCTCCAGCATTATCACCTTACCTCTCAATACAGTTTTAATTTCACGGAGACTGACTTTTAATCATGACTGTGTTTAACAACTGACTTGTAAAAATTCCTGAAAAATTGCCAACTGGTTCTAGTGGCCTTAGGTTGCCCTGGGAAGGCTGCAGCGAAGGCGAGACGTGAGTAGACTCAGGATCCCATGTGCTGCTGTGCTGAGGACTGTCCAAATCAGTAAGACAGCACCTGCATCGGGGAGAGAGTAAGGGGTTCAAAACCCAGGGTCCGGGGCGTGTGTGTTGTGGAGCTGGCTGGCGCTCACTGCTGCAGTTCCCCCCGTGCCCACAGTGGGGCAGCAGAGTCTGGGCAGTGGAGCTTCAGGATGGGGCCAGCCCCGGGGTTTGGATGGCGAACAGAGGCCCCAGAACCTGCCGGCGGTACCCCCGTTGTTGCTGCTCTACTCAGCCAGGACCCTGCAGGCTAGCGTGTGTGGAGGAGCGCTGGAAGTTGGGGAGGGGACACCCTGGGCCCCTGCAGAGCTACAGACCCCACCCTCCACCTCCGGTAGTGCCAGTCCTTGGACCTTCTGCCCCAGGCAAGCCAACCCTCTCTGGCCCTGCCTTCAGTCTTCAGTACTCTATGGTTCCAGTGCTCGCCTGGACTCTCAAGGTGAGGAAAGCCCTTTAGCTTTTTTTGTTTGATAGGCAGAGATTTTCCTGTCCAATGGTTCATATTTCCCCAAATGGCCTTAATGGCCGGGATGGTGCCAGGCTGAAGCCAGGAGCCTGGAACTCCATCCAGATCTCCCATATGGGTCCTCCATTGCCTTCCCAGGCTCACTAGCAGGAAGCTGGATTAGAAGTGCAGCAGCCTTTGGGGAGTGAACCCGCGGATGGAAGACCTCTCTCTCTCTCTCTCTGCCTCTGCCTCTGCCTCTTTGTAACTCTGCCTTTCAAATAAACAGATACATCTCTTTAAAGATTTATTTATTTATTTGAAAGGCAGAGTTAGAGATCTTCCACCCACTGGTTCACTCCCTAAATGGCTGAAATGGCCAGAGCTGGGCTGATCTGAAGCCAGGAGCTTCTTCTGGGTCTCCCACGCAGGTGCAGGGGCCCAAGGACTTGGGCCATCTTCTACTTTCCCAGGCCATAGCAGGAAGCTGGGTCAGAAGTAGAACAGCCGGGACTTGAACCGGTGCCCGTATGGGATGCCAGCACTGCAGGCGGCAGCTTTACTTGCCATGCCACAGTACTGGCCCTAAATAAATCTTTTAAAAGTGGAGTAGCTGGGCCTTGAGCTGGATTGTGGCACAAATGTTTGTGTTCTTTAATTCTAGATGTAACCTCTGAGACTGCCCTTGGGGCCTGGGTTCAAATCGTAACACGACCTTGGGCAAATCCCTTCCCTTTTCTGGCTTCGGTTTCTTCCTTTGTAAGATGGGTGTAGGATTGTGCAGCAGGTTAGGCTGCTGCCTGGGATGCCCACATTCCATTTTGGAGTACCGGTTTGAGTCCTGGTTACTCGGCTTCCAATCCAGCTTCCTGCCATCGTGTCTGGGAGGCAGCAGGTGAACTAACCCATGCCCATGAGTTCCTGCCATGATGTGGGAGCCCTAGATGGAGTTCCCGGCTCCTGGCCTGGGCCTGGCCCAGTGTTGGCTACTGCAGCCATTTGGGGAGTGAACCAGAGGATGGGAGAACTCTGCCTCTCTGTGTCCGTGTGTCTGTCTCTCCCTCTGCTGCTCTGCCTTTCAAATAAATCTTTAAATTGGGCACAGGATGAAAAAGATGACAGGGTTGTTAGCACAGACTAAGTGTTTAGTGTTAATAAAAGGCAGCAATGAATACTGACACCCCCACCCCCATTTTACAGATGAGAAAACTAAGCTCAGAGAGGTGAAGTGGCAGAGGCAGGATTAGAACCGGAGGCCCCAGAGGGGAATGAAGCACCTGGCCAGGTCATTCCCTGAGCCTCCACTTCGTGGAGGCTGCCCCCCAACACTCACCCCACCCCCCTTCACCACCACTGGCTGTCTGGCCTCTGTCAGTCAAGGTGGCCCTGGGTCCTGGGCTGCCTGCTTTCAATGCCAGCTTCATTCTGCATCCCCTTTGCTTTGGGGGCTGACCCCGGTCCTGGCTCTCAACTCCCCCTTCTCCCCCCTCTCCCTCCTTGTGCTGTGGGCTCCCACCTTCCGCCTGGACTCCAGGCATGCTCAGCGTGCCAGTCTCCCCAGGAGGAAGCTGGGGCATGTGTGTGTGTGTCCCGGCCTGAGCAGGGATCTGAGTCAGCTCCTGGAAGGCAGGGCCACCTCCTCCAACCAGGCACTTCCTGTGCACTTGGCCCCTACACACTGGGTGATTGTGGTTTGTGTCATGCTGTTTTTGTTATGACATGTTAAATGCTGGAAAATATTTAGGGAAGCCACACAAATACCCGGTCCCCACCATACAGCAGCGTCTTGTCAATCCGTAAAACAAAAACAAAAGGCTGAAAATGTGTTGAAGGGCTGCTGTCGTGGTGCAGCGGGTTAAGCTGCCATCTACAATGCCGGCTTCCCATACGGGCACCGGTTCGAGTCCCGGCCGCTCCACTTCTGATCCAGCTTCCTGCTAATGTGCCTGGGAAAGCAGCGGAGGATGGCCCAAGCGCTTGGTCCCCTGTGCCCACATGGGAGACCTAGATGAAGCTCCTGGCTACTGCCAGGTCCAACCTGGGGCCGTTGTGACCATCTGGGGAGTGAACCAGCACATGGAAGCTCACTCGCTCTCCCTCTCTCCTCTCTATCTATGCCTTTCAAATAATTCTTTTAAAATAAAGTGTTGAGCACCAGTATGTTCTAGGTACTGGAGACACAGTGATGGACAATAGCATTAAAAACCCAGCCATAGGGGTAGTGCAACAGGCTAAACCTACTGGGCACTTGCATCCTATATCATAGTGCCTGGTTCAAGCCCTGGCTGCTCCACTTCCAATCCAGTTTCCTGCTAGTGCTTGGGCCCCTGTTACACACATGGGAGACCCAAATGGAGTTCTAAGCTCCTGGCTTGGATAGGGCCCAGCCATGGCTGTTGCAGACATTTGGGGGAATGAACCAGCAATTGGAGGAGCTCTGTCCCTTTTCTTTTTGGGTAGATGTAAATACATTCTTTAAATATTACAAAAAAAATACCACCCCTCAATCTCCTTCTCAGGCTGGGCAGGCAGGCGGCATGTAAAGAAGCGAAATAACAGGTGCAGAGCGGCAGGCCGAGGGTGGGACCAGCAGGGGGCGCAGTTTAAAGTAGAGACCTGGGAATAGATTTTTATTTTTTTTATTTGAAGCTCAGAGTTACACAGAGAAGGAGAGGCAGAGAGAAAGGGGTTTCCCACCCACTGGTCCACTCCCCAATTGGCTGCAATGGCCGGAGCTGAGCCAATCTGAAGCCAGGAGCTTCTTCCAGGTCTCCCATGTGGGTGCAGGGGCCCCAAGGACTTGGGCCATCTTCTACTGCTTCCCCAGGCCACAGCAGAGAGCTGGATTAGAAGTGGAGCAGCCGGGATTTGAACTGGCGCCATATGGGATGAATTATCTCATTTAGTCCTGACTGCCCTTTACAGAAGTGGAGACAGGCCCGGAGTGGACAGAGGTTTAGTTAATGTCGCTCAGGTAGCACAGGGCTGTCTTTGGACTGAAAGCTGGACCTGAGGGGGTGGGGGTGTGTAGCCGAGGGAGGGGCCACCCCACCCAGGAAATGCCAAGAAGGCAGTAGCCAGACCTGGCCTGTGGTTGACCTGAGGCTGGGGAGTGGGGTGGGGTGGGGTGGGGGTGGACCAGTGTCTCCTCCCAGTGTTGCTGACTCAGGAGCCCTCGGCTCCCTCGATTTCCCAGAGCAGCTGTGTTCAAGTCCTTGTTGGGCTCTCCTGAGCCGCGATTTCTGGCTTTAAGCACTGAGCTGACTTGGCCCAGGCACCTGTCCCTGTCCCCTTGGGCTGCGGCGGTAATCATAGGCCTGGGCTGCCCCGGCTGCTGGGGGGTGGGGGGCAGACAAACAGTCATTAGCTCCCTCCCCCCTCCCAGCCTGCTGGATGGTGCCATTCCTGAACCCTTGCTGGGCATGTGGGAGGGCTGGGACTGGCTGCGCAGGCCTCAGTGTGCTCACATGTGTCTCGGCATTGAAAGGCCAAGAACTATTGATTTATTTATTTGAAAGGCAGAGTTAGAGGTCTTCCATCTGCTGGTTCACTCCCCAAATGGCTGCAACAGCTGGAGCTGGGCTGATCCAAAGCCAGGAGCCAGGAGCTTCTTCTGGGTCTCCCACGCAGGTGCAGGGGCCCAAGGACTTGGGCCATCTTCTGCTTTCCCAGGCCATAGCAGAGAGCTGGGTTGGAAGTGGAGTAGCTGGGACTCCAACCTGCACTCATATCCGATGCCAATATCTTAGGTGGTGGCTTTATGCACTGGGCCACAGTGTCGGGCCCCATCTTTTATAGAAACAAAAACAAAATCCAGATTGTCCATTCTGCAGGCATTCCCTTTGCGGGGGGTGGGGGGCATGGAATCTGCATTGTTAATGTGTGTGTGTGAGTGTGGTGTGGGGGGTGGGCTCTGACACTGGCCCCTGCTTGCCAAGGACTCCTCCCTGCCTATCCCCCAGCTCAGCTTGTTCCGGGACAAACTGCACGCCCAGCCCAGCCCAGCCCAGCTTGGACTGTCCCCTCTCCCACGGGACACTCCCCGAAGTCAGGCCCCTCCGATGGGCTCCCTCGGAAGAGCACGGTCCCGGGGCAACAAGGGACACTATGGGTGACGGTAGCCACCCAACCCGTTCTGTGTCACAACCCGAGCCTGTGAACTGGGGGGCAGGAGAGGCTGTGTTTGCCTGCTGGTCTAAACAGAGACCGAGGACGGGCAGGGGCTGGCCCAGGGGAGGAGCTCAGACAGCAAGGAGCAGGAACCATGATAATTAACAGCTGGCACCACGGCGGCTCTTATCTCTGCCTGGCGTGTTCTAAGGACTGCTTCATTTAATCTTCACCATCGATAACCCTTACAGGTTGAGTTCAAGTGGGATCACCCGGGGGCTTCAGAGGAGCAAACTGAGGCACAGGTCTTGCGGTGACTCGCTCCAGGTGGCACAGGGAGGAGCCGGCGCTGGTGCTATGGCTAAGCCACCGCCTCCAACACCTGCATCCCATAGGGGTGCCAGTTCGTGTCCCGCCTGCTGCACCTCGGATCCAGCTCCCTGCCAATGCACCTGGGAAAGCAGCGGAAGATGGCCCAAGGGCTTGGACCCCGGAGGAAGCTCCCGGCTTCTGAGCCAGGCCATTGCAGCCACTTGGGGGACTGAACCAGCCGATGGAAGACCTCTCTCTGTGTGTTGTGCGTCTCCTCCGTATCTCTTTCAATTTTTTTTTTTTTTTTAATGGTGAGGTCAGGATGTGAATTAACTTCCTAACACTTCCAGAGTGAGGCTGAGTGGCAGGACAGGGGCTCCCACCCAGGCCTCTGGGGCTGCCCGGGCTGGGTGTTGGAGGGAGCAGTGGCCAGAGAAAGGTCCGCTCCTCCTCTGTCCAGCCAGCCCTGCCCACGCAATTCAAGACCCTCTTCTTGCCTTTGTCCCTGTGTGTTTCAGCGTTCTTGTCCATAAAACTGGGATGACAGCCTCTCTCCCAGACCTGCCCACCCCCGGCTGTGCTCCCCCCCCCCCCATTCCCTCCTCTCCTCTCCAGGCGCCCCCTGCATCCCCACCCATCTCCGGACCCAGCCCCAATTCCAAGGAAGGGCTGGGTTAGGGCCGGCTGGGTGTGGGTGGATTTGGGGGCAGCCAGGCCCCTCCCCCGTGGCTTGGCAGTTGCCTGGGGGTCAGAGGTCAGCCCCTCCTCCCTGGACACAGCTGCTGGGGTTGGGACCTCGCCCACCGGCCCCACCTAAGCTTCTGGGACCTGGCTTTAGCGTGGATGGAGAGGGTCAGCTTCCCAAGCCATTGTGCCGAAGAGAGAAGGCGGCCTGGGAGGGGCGGGGCGCAGCTTTGTTTACACACTGTTCCCAGTCCCAGAGGAGCCCAAATCCAGCCTCAGCGCAGTCCCAAACGCCCCCTCCCGCGGAAGGGCTCCCTCACGGTGGTCTTGGGTCGATGCCACTCAGGGGAGTCCCGTGACACGGGGCCTTCTGCGTGGGGTCCTGCGGGGTGTGCAGGAGTTCCCCGCAGGCTGTGGAAGGCATTCCTGACTGGCCACACAAGCATGGCGGGGGAGGAGGCCCTCTGGCACCCTGGGGTGCCCCGAGAGGCCGGTGAAACCCGGCAATCGGTTGGCCCACAGGCGGAGAGGGGAAACAGCCTGAGGAGCCTAGGGAACTTTCCCATCCGGGACAGGGCCGCCCCTGTTTACGTGAATGTGCACGTCGTTCTCTCTGGAGAAGACTCCTCCAAGCCCGGGACACGCGCTGGCCCCTTCCAAAGCGCGTCCCCAGCCGCCCACGCCGGAGCCCCGGAATGGCGGACTACAAGTCCCGACGGGCCCCGCGCCGCGGCGCATGCTCAGCGGGCGCCCCTCCGCAAGTCCGGCCCAGCCCGGGGCCCCAGTCCTCCCCCATTGTCTGGCGGGCAGGGGCGGGGCGGACGGTTCAGCGGGGGCGGCCATTGGCCGGGCGGCGCGTCCGTCGCGCCGAGGGCCCACCCCCCGCAAGCCCCGCCCCGCGGGCCCGCGCCCGGGCCGCCTGGCGCCCCGCCCGCGCCTCAGGACCGGCGGGGCCGCGCGGCGCATCCTGCGGGGCGGCGGCGGCGGCGCCGGCAGCCGGGCGCAAGATGATGAAGTTTCGGTTCCGGCGTCAGGGCGCCGACCCGCAGCGCGAGAAGCTCAAGCAGGAACTCTTCGCCTTCCACAAGGTGCGGCGGCGGCGGCGGCGGCGGCGGCCCGCGCTGAGGCGGCGAGGGGCGGGCCGGGGGGCCGGGGTCGGAGCCACGTCGGGCCCGGCGGGGGAGGGGGCGCGCGGCTGGCGGGCGCGGCCGGCGCCCCCTCGGCGGGCCCCTGGCCTCGCGTCCTGCCGCTGCTCCGCGCTCGGACGCTTGGCTGGGGCTGGGTCCCGCCGACTTTGCGCGCCCGCCTCTCGGGCTCCCTGCGGGCCTGGCCGGCCCGGCTCTGCGCGTCTCCATGGGGGTCTCGGGGGTCTCGGCCCCTTCCGCGCCGCCCTGCACCGTCTCCCTGGCCTCGGTCGGTGCGTGCGTGCTGGGGGGCGGGGGGCGTCTCCGCCTCGGTCCGTGTGTCTCCGGCTGTTTGCCCGCCTCCCGTCCCCCTGCGGGGCTCTCTGCTTTTGTGGGCTCTCCTCGGGACCCCCTCCGTGCCCCTGCCCGGAGACCCCGAGTTCTTGTTTTGCTTTCACACCCAAGCCTGCGGGAGGGGTGAGGGGTGGAGGCAGATCTTGGCGGTGGGGCTGGGAAGTCCGTCTGGTGATGAGTCCCTACGCACACACCCCCTTCCCACTCCCCCGCTTCGCTCTGTCCTGCGGGAGTCCCGGGAGTCCAGGGGCCATCGCCTGGCTGTGCAGGTAGCTGCACTTGGAGCCGGGGTACCTCAATTTGCCTAGCTGTGAAATGGGGCAAGGGAGCCGGAGCCCACAGCAGGACGGAGCATTGCCCCCCCCCCCCCCCCCCGCCGTTTCATTGCGAGGGAAATTGAGGCACCATGCCTGGCTGCGCCTCGGGGCACGTCTCCTGGACTCACAGTCTGGGACAGGGGCAGGCAGGGCAGGGCAAGGCAGGATTTTCTGAGGGGCTGCTGTGGTCCTGAGCTGCCCCCAGCTGGGACAGGCAGGGCTCTGACTGTGGGAGGGGGGACTTAGAGGGCCCAGGAGGGAGGCTGGGGCTCAGGGCTCCTGCCTGGGTGGTGGGCACCTGTTCCGTGCCGCAGGGCTGTGAGGGTGAGCCCCGTAGGGAGAGACCCGCGATGCGAGGCTGGAGCGGGTACTTCCGCAGTGGGGCCTGAGTCAGCTGGGGGTGAGGTTCAGCCTCCCCTGGGTGGCGATGAGTGGCAGGCGCGTGGTCTCGGGGAAGTGGCCTGGCCGTGGAAGGGACTGGCCAGTGCTCCCAGAGAAGGGGCCCCTGGCCTGAGTTTGGGGCCGGGGTGAGCACGGACTTCAGGCTCTGGGTTCAGATGTGTGGAACGTGCGTGCGCTCCTCGTCTTTAATACCGAGCCCCTACTCACTTGGGGCTCCCAGGTGCTGGGCACACAGCAGTGACCAAAAGGGACAGTGACTTCGTAGAGCTCTCGGGGGACTGATGTGCTAGTGGGAGTCGGGGGAGAGAAGCCACAAAGTCTGAGCAGCTTGGACGGCAGACAGTGCTGGGTGGGAATTGAGGTAGGGCCAGGTGTGGGGGGTGTGGACAGGGGTGGGGGGCTGGGCGGTGCACAGGGATCTGAGGCCTCCTGAGATGTGGGGAGTGCGGGGCAGTGGGCCTTGCAGTCAGGTGGGGGAAGCGAGGGACTTGGCCTTGACTCCGCTGACCTGGGAGCCCAAGGGGGTCCTGAGCAGGGGAGGGGCTTCTGCTGAGTAGTAGTTCCAGTGGGTTGGCGTGTAGGGTGTGAGGGCAGCAGGTGCCGTGTGCATGACCTCACCCTGTGTCTCCCTCCTCCTCTGTCAGGTGGGGAGCCCAGTGTATGTTTGTGTGGGGGCGCTGTGTGTGAGATGCCCGCCTGCTGGACACTTGACCAGGTCGGGTCTGCCCAGGGCGGTGCTGGTGGGAAGGGGAAGCTCCCCCCCCCACACTGTGGCTCTCCAGCCCCATGGGTGGCTCTGTCCTCAGATGGCCGTGCCCAGATGGGAAACTGAGGCTGGCATGGTGCTGTGAACTGGCTCAGGCCTGTGGCCAGGCCAGCTGCCCGGTAGGCTCTGGCCCTACCTGGACAGGCCGAGGCTGGGGAGGCAGGCCGCAGAATGACCCCCCTGGGCATGGGGCTTCTTGCAAGTGTGTAGCTTCCTTAGCCTGGTGGTCTGGAGGCACTGGTGGCCCACACACCCTGCATGGTGCACTGTGGGCCCAGGTACACCGGCAGGGCCCTCTGGGAGGACGTATGGAAGAAGGCCTGGCAGGCAGGGGGAGGGGTCGCACTGCACCGGCCCTGGACACCACCCTCAGTGCCTTTAGCGGCTAGACAGGAAGCTACCTCTCTCTGCATCTGTCTTCCTGTCTCTGGAGGGAATCCAGGTGTTAGCCCTTGACCTCCGACCTCCTAGTCTTTGACCTCTGACCTCCTCGCGAGGCGTGTTTGGGGAGCTCTGTGCCTCTGGGACCGGGGTGCAAAGCCCCCCATAGGGCAGGTGGGGTCCTTGTGCACCCCGAAAGCCTCGCGCTGTACAGTCGCGGGGTGGGGGGGTGGGGCACTGAGGGAACCGGGGCTTGAGGTGGGTGGGCCTCAGGGCCGTGCACGCAGCAAAGTCATGTAGCATGGTGCTCCCAACCCCCCCCCTCCACCGACTGGAAGGCCTTGGGGCACGAGGAGCAGGTGAGCCTGGCTCTGGGCCCCCGTGTCGATGGCAGAGCCCGGCGGCCACCTGGGGCCTGAGCGTGCGTCCCCTCTCTCGCAGACTGTGGAGCATGGCTTCCCCAACCAGCCCAGCGCCCTGGCCTTCGACCCCGAACTCCGCATCATGGCCATCGGCACCCGGTCCGGGGCTGTCAAGATGTATCCTCCGCGGCCTGGAGGTGGGCCGGAGCCTGTTTGGGAGCACCCAGCCCTGCGGAGCCCAGCTCGGGAGCGAGGGCGAAGGCACTGAAGCCGAGTGCTGGGGTCCTGGAGCAGGCTGGGGCCTGGAGCACATCTGTGGACGCGTAGGGAGACAGGGTGATGGGGGGCGGGGTCAGTTTACAGTGGCCACAGCTGTCCCTCACTGCTTCGGTCAGCTGGTTACCTAGGCAACCCTGCCACCATCCCAGCAGCTGTGAGCAGGGTGGCCTGGCCGGTGGGGCTGGGCTGTGGTACCTGTTGAGGGTGGCAGGTGGACCGGGGGGCCCTGGCGAGTGGGCACACACACGTGGGCGAGTGTGAAGACGCATGTGTTCGGGGAGGGGGCTGGGGGCAGTGCCAGGCTGGGCATGGCGGACGCAGCAGGGCCCCCACCTGGATCCTGGCAGCCGCACAATGGGTTGTGTGAGCTGCACAAAGCCCGCATTTTCCCGGCAGGGCCCGGGCTGGGGGCAGGGTGGGGGGGGCGGTGGCCGGCTGTTGAATGCCTCCTTGCCTGCCCTGGAGAAGCCCACCCCGGCGGCCCTCAGGCAGACCGAGGTGCGGGTCTCAGGAGGGTGCCCACCCGTGCCCCTCGGCCTCATTTACCTACGTGTGGACGTTCACTGGCAGAAAACCGGGCAGTGCCTGGAAAGGGGAGGGCGTGGGATAGAAGGGTCTCAGCCCGGGCTGCTGGTGCTGGCCGGGGTTGGGGGGGGGGCGTCGGGGCCTGTGTTTTGCCAGCTCCGTGGCTGGGCTGGGGTGTCCCTTCTTCTCCCGTGGGCTGCTGCGACCCTACACCTGGCCTCGGAGCACCCACTCCCTGGCCTGCTGCTCCCGACCCTCTTGGGCGAGAGCTGCCTCCACGGGTGAGGCCTGCAGCCGAGAGGCTGTCCCAGAGCCTGGTGCTGGGCTGTCTGGCGGGGGCGGCGCGGGGGGGGTGTCCTGAGCTGCCCCTCCTGGGTGGTGTGCCTCAGGCTCACAGAGAACCTGGGGTACGATGCAGAAACCCCCTCAGAGAGGAGGCTGGAACCCTGGCTCTCTGGGCCTCCCTTCCTCCCGCTGCAGCTAGCACAGCCTGGAGCCCTTGCCTGCGGCAAACTGAGGCTGCAGGGGCTGGCCCCGGGCCCCAGGAGCCGCCCCTCCCCCTGCGAGGCGGCCCGTCTCCTTGGCGACCCTGACTCCCGCCCAGCTGCTCCTGTTCCCTCTTTTGTCCCCTCCTCTGTGTACCCTGCCAGGCTCCAACTCCAGGCAACAGCTTCTGCCTTGTTGCTGGGGCAACGTTGCTGACCCCTCCCTAAAGCCCTCCTCGGGTGGGGGGGGCTGCCGGCAGTCCTGGGCTGCTGGGCACTCGGAGTCACCGGATCCCTCCAAGGCGCTGTCTGTACCTCTGCCTAGTGGGCCGCCTGGGGCGTCGCCCCTTCCTCTTGGCTCCCTGCCCTCGAGTTTGGCCTGAAGCTGCAGGGAGAGGCAGCCTGGACTCCTCTGCCCTTGGGCTTCCTCCCCGGGCCTGGCCCTGCACCCCCGGCCTGCACCACGCGGCTCTCAGAGCCCACACAGCACACCCGCGGCTGAGATGGAGTGGAGCCGCTGCCGGGTGTGCGCCACTTCTGGGCCAGCAGCCAGAGCAAGTGGGAGTCATGGGCCCATTTTACAGATGAGGAGGTGAAGGTCCCACTAGTGGAGCTTGGGGATCCCTTGGGGGGGACAGGATGGGAGCTGCTTCGGGAAGGGGGCCCACTAGGCCTTCGGAGGACCTTGGTGGGCGGGCTCCTAAGAAGAGAAGGCCTAGGGTGCTCCCTGGTCTGTGCCTGCTGGGTTTTGCCCTTGACCGTCACTCTCAGCTACGGTGCGCCCGGCGTGGAGTTCACCGGCCTGCACCGGGACACAGCCACTGTCACCCAGATGCACTTTCTGCCGGGCCAGGTGAGCCTCTGCCCCCACCTTTGTAGCCCCCCACCCCTGTCCCACCTCGCTCCCCCCAGGCCAGCCCAGTTTCGGTCTCTGGTCCCCCCCAGGGCCGCCTCCTGACCCTGTTGGACGACAGCAGCCTGCATCTCTGGGAGATCGCCCACCATGATGGCTGCGCCCACCTGGAGGAGGCGCTCAGCTTCCAGCCACCCAGCCGGTCCGGCTTCGACGGTGCCAGGTACCGGAATACTGGGCCGCGGCCAGCTCCCGGCGGGGATTGAGGGGAGTCCCGGGGACTGTGGTGTGGGTCCGAGGCGCCCTGAGCCCGGCCTGGCCCCAGAGTGGCAGTTGATGGAGGTGTGCTCCGTGGACGTTTTGGGCCTGATGGGAGGTTGCTGTTGAACCGCAGGCGAGAGGCAGGCTGTCTGCTCCCTGACCGCGAGAGCCGCACCAGCTGCAAGTGCCAGGAAGTGCCCAGGCCTGAGGGCCGGCCCTGCCTCCCTGCCGTGGCGGGGATGTCAGGCGGTTCGGGCAAAGCTCCCCTGGCCACTTGGGTCGGGAGTGGGCAAGGAGCCTTTTGCCCATAGACGAAAGGGCTGGTTTGGGGTCGAGCAGGGTCCCGGGGGCCCACGGGATGGCCCAGGCCTGACCCTGGGGTAAAAGTATAGGGGGTTGGCCGGCGCCGCGGCTCACTAGGCTAATCCTCCGCCTTGCGGCGCCGGCACACCGGGTTCTAGTCCCGGTCGGGGCGCCGGATTCTGTCCCGGTTGCCCCTCTTCCAGGCCAGCTCTCTGCTGTGGCCAGGGAGTGCAGTGGAGGATGGCCCAGGTGCTTGGGCCCTGCACCCCATGGGAGACCAGGAAAAGCACCTGGCTCCTGGCTTCTGCCATCGGATCAGCGCGGTGCGCCGGCCACAGCGCGCCGGCCGCGGCGGCCATTGGAGGGTGAACCAACGGCAAAGGAAGCCCTTTCTCTCTGTCTCTCTCTCTCACTGTCCACTCTGCCTGTCAAAAAAAAAAAAAAAAAAAAAAAAAAAGTATAGGGGGCCTCTCCTTCCGCAGCCCTGCTGGAGTGGGGAGCCCTGACCCTCCAGCGGGGTCCTGCAGTGGGGTCCCATCCGCAGGCCTGCCCGAGGTTCCAGGTCCGGGCTTGGATTGCCTGGCCTCCCGCTGGGCAGGGGGGGCCCAGGCCTGTCTGCGAGACCGGGGGAACCTATTCTTATTCCTCTCTGCGCCGACATCCTGATGAATGATTGAGCAGGCTAATCACACCACACCGGGGCCTTCCTGGGGTGCCGGCCCGCCCCATAAGTAGGCCCCAGGCAGCAAGGAGGGTGCCTATAATGAGCGGACAGGGGCGGCCCAGCCCCCGTCACAGCCTTCCCTGGCAGGTGGACAGACCTGCCCTCACCCCTACCCCTCCCACCACTGCAGTCCCCCGCCCAGCCTCACCCGAATCACGGTGGTCCTGCTGGTGGCTGCTGGCGACACGGCGGCCTTGGGCACCGAGGGTGGCGGTGTCTTCTTCCTGGATGTACCCACCCTGACGCTGCTCGAGGGGCAGACCCTGGGTCCCGACGAGATTCTGCGCAGGTGAGAGGCGGGGAGGTGGGCCTCCCGGTTCCCGCTGGGGGCCGGAAGCCGTGCCGGCTCACCCGAGCGCTCCCTGCAGCGTGCCGGAGGACTACCGGTGCGGGAAAGCGCTCGGCCCCGTGGAGTCGCTGCAGGGACACCCTGGGGACCCCGCCAAGATCCTCATCGGCTACAGCCGGGGCCTGCTGGTCATCTGGAACCAGGCTGCACGGTGTGTGGACCACCTCTTCCTGGGGAACCAGGTACGTGGGGGAGGCGCGCGTGCCCCAGCCTGGGCCCCGTGCGTGCCCGCAGGAGTTCACACCTGTCTCCACCCCCAGCAGCTGGAAAGTCTGTGCTGGGGGCGTGGCGGTGGCACTGTCGTCAGCTCGCACAGCGACGGCAGCTATGCTGTCTGGGCCGCGGACGCTGGTGGCGCCGTTACACTGCAGCCCACCTTGGCCACTACGCCCTACGGTGAGTACTGGGGTGGGGGCGTTCTGAGTGACGGGCTTCCCCGGGGCCGGCAGAGCAGGCCTGGGAGGCTGACGAAGTGTCACCTTTGCAGGCCCCTTCCCGTGCAAGGCCATCAACAAGATCCTGTGGCGGAGCTGTGGATCCGGGTAGGCGGTTGAGGGTGGCGCCCCTGAGGGCTGGGATGCCTGTGGGGGGGGGTGGGGGGGCCGTGCAGTCCATGCCCGGGCCCAGACAGCTCCTGATCGTGTGGCTCCTGACCACCGCAGGGGCCACTTCACCATCTTCAGCGGGGGCATGCCGCGCGCCAGCTACGGCGACCGCCACTGTGTCAGCGTGCTGCGGGCCGAGACGCTGGTGACGCTGGACTTCACCTCGCGCGTCATCGACTTCTTCACGGTGCACAGCACCCGGCCCCAGGATGGTGTGTGCCGCGCCCCGCCCCGCCCCGTGCCTCCCCGATGCCCCGCGGCCACACTCACCCGGCCTCCCTGTCCCACAGACTTCGACGACCCCCAGGCCCTGGCCGTGCTGCTGGAGGAGGAGCTGGTGGTGCTGGACCTGCAGACGCCCAGCTGGCCGGTCGTGCCCGCCCCGTACCTGGCCCCGCTGCACTCGTCCGCCATCACCTGCTCCGCCCATGTAGCCAGTGTCCCGGCCAAGCTCTGGGCCCGCCTTGTGAGCGCTGGCGAGCAGCAGAGCCCCCAGCCCGCCTCCAGTGCCCTGGTGCGTGCCACGGGGTCGTGCACGGGCAGGGTCTTGGGGAGGGAGGGTCGTCCTGGGGCTGGCCTGGGGTGGGAATGGGGCAGGTGTACCAGGGCGCTCTGAGCAGCCGGTGTGGGATGTCGCGCCTTGGTGGTGGTTGTGGGGTGGGGACTGTGTCCTGATCTTGTGCCCCTGCCTCTGCCGCCCTCTCCCAGAGCTGGCCCATCACCGGGGGCCGGAACCTGGCCCAGGAGCCGGCGCAGCGAGGGCTCCTGCTCACTGGGTAGGTGTGCGCAAGAGGCCATCCTGGGCCTGGCGGGAGCCGCCATCCCCAGTGACCCAGGCCCGCCCCCACCCCGTCCTCTGTGGATAGGGCTGGAGCCTCCCGGGACCCTGCTCAAGGCCTCTCCCTGCTTTGCCTTTTTGCCTGGACCTGGGCGCCAGCAACCCCAGGGCCCCACCTTCCCTTGCGCCTGCCCTGGGACCGGAAAATCTGGGCTTGCCCACGCTGGGCTGCCTGGGGCAGGCGCTGGAGAGCCCGAGCTGACGTGCCTGATGACTCAAGGCCGCTTCCTGCCCCGCCCCTCACCCTCGGCCTGCTGGGACCCTCAGGCCTCTGATGGCGTGGGCTCCCCCGTGCAGCTACCTGGCTGCTGGCACGGGCCCGTGGGTTCAGGGTCCTTGCTGGGCCCTCCCTCCGGACCTCCGCCGTGGGCCCTCCCCCCCTTCTGCTGGGGTGTCCTATGCTCCACCTGGCATGTAGTGGGCTCCTGGTGTGTGCGGGTGCTCACGCTCTTGCTCTGTGTGGTGTTTGACACGCACAGCAGGTGCTCAAGGAGTGGCCACAGGAGGGTGGGGTGCGCAGGCCCCCAGGGACCGGGGCCGTGCTGACCTCTGCCCTCCCGCAGCCACGAGGACGGCACCGTGCGGTTCTGGGACGCGTCGGGGGTGGCGCTGCGGCCGCTGTACAAGCTGAGCACGGCCGGCCTCTTCCAGACGGACTGCGAGCATGCCGATAGCCTGGCCCAGGCGCCCGAGGATGACTGGCCGCCCTTCCGCAAGGTGCTCCCCCTCCCCCTGGCCTCGGGGCGCCCCCGCTGCTCCGTCGGGTGTCGTCACCCCTCCCGTCATCCCCCAGGTGGGCTGCTTCGACCCCTACAGCGACGATCCCCGGCTTGGCGTGCAGAAGGTTGCGCTGTGCAAGTACACGGGCCAGATGGTGGTGGCCGGCACCGCGGGCCAGGTACAGCCGGGCGTCCCCCGGGGTGGGACCTCCAGCTGGGGCCAGGGCCAGGAATCCTTGGTGTGGGAAGGGCCCTGGGTGGGAGGCACCTGTGGGGTTTGGTCAGTGTGGTGCTCCTGGCACTCTGTGTACAGAAGGTTCTCAGTATGTGCTCATCACTAACCGGGAGACAAGGCCCAGGTTGGGGTGGGCGCTGTAGGGCGGTCTGGGTGACCACGGCGTTCCTTGGTGCTCAGCAAGGCCTTGGTATACAGTAGGCACTCAGTGAAGCGCTGGTCTGGGGACAGTCCCGGGTGCAGGCACCGTGCTGACCCCTCCCCCGTCCCGGCCGTGGCCGTAGGTGCTGGTGCTGGAGCTCAGCGACACGCCGTCGGAGCAGGCGGTGGGCGTGGCCAGCGTGGACCTGCTGCAGGACCGCGAGGGCTTCACGTGGAAGGGGCACGAGCGGCTGAGCCCGCGCACGGGGCCCCTGCCCTGGCCTGCCGGCTTCCAGCCCCGCGTGCTGGTGCAGTGCCTGCCCCCCGCCGCCGTCACCGCCGTCACGCTGCACACCGAGTGGAGCCTCGTGGCCTTCGGCACCAGCCACGGCTTCGGCCTCTTTGACTACCAGCGCAAGACTCCTGTGCTGGCCAGGTGGGTGGGCGGGGCGGGGATCTGGGCCTCAGTTTCCCCTGCTGCAGTTGGGTGAGCGTGGCAGAGCCTTTGGGAGCCATCTGTGCGCCGTCAGCAGTGACCTGGCCTCTCCGTGAAGGATGCCCATGGGGCAGCCATGGACAGGCCTCGGCTCCCTGCCCCGCCCCCGCGTGCCTGGGCCTGGGGCGGGCAGGAGCAGGGGGCTGCTCCAGGAGGCCAGGGCGTGAGCGGCCCCTGCCTGGCCCTAGGTGCACCCTTCACCCCAACGACTCCCTGGCCATGGAGGGGCCGCTGTCGCGCGTGAAGTCGCTCAAGAAGTCGCTGCGCCAGTCCTTCCGGCGCATCCGCAAGAGCCGTGTCTCGGGCAAGAAGCGGGCTGCCACTGCCAACAGCAAGGTGGGCTGGGCCGGGCGCCGCCCCACTCCCCTCCCCCCGCCGTCCCCTCGCAGCAGCCCTCAGCCCTTGGGGTGGACGGGGTGGGCTGGAGGGTGGCGGGCGGGCACCCCGGGGCGCAGGGCTGAGCCTCAGGGCCGCTCCGCCTGTAGCTGCAGGAGGCCAACGCACAGCTGGCGGAGCAGGCCTGCCCCCACGACGTGGAGATGACGCCCGTGCAGCGCCGCATCGAGCCCCGCTCTGCCGACGACTCCCTCTCGGGCGTGGTGCGCTGCCTCTACTTCGCCGACACGTTCCTGCGAGATGGTGAGGCTGGGGTGGGAGTGGGGGCCGGGGGGCGCGGGGACTGTGCCTCCAGGGTTCCAGAATGTTGTGTGCCAGGGTGCCCTGGTGGCCACCTGCACGGTCCCTCTGTGGGGGCAGCTGGAGCTGGGCAGGCCTCAACGAGTTCTGGGGAACAACGGTGAGAGGCAGCGGCCAGTGCCAAGGCCCTGTGGTCGGCCGCGTGGGGGACTGCCCCGCCCACAGCTGGACGGAGCGAGGGAGGCGGAGGGCAGGATGGCTGAGGGCCCAGGGAGGCCCGATTCCTTGATTGGCTTTTAACTCATACTGTGGAGGATTTTAAAACGGAGAAGGCACATGGCTGCCCTGTGCTCCTGACTGATGGCCCCATGCCGCTGGTGAGCCTGTTGCACCCCGCACTGAGCCGTTTGGCTTCGCTGCGGTGCTTGAGGTGAGAGCCCGGGCAGGAGTCTGACACGCGTCCCAACGCCCACACTGCCTGCCTCGCCCACGTCTCAGCACAGGCTCTGTCCAGGGGCTGCTGTCTGGTGTCAGGTATTTGTCACAGGCCTTTGTCCGATTTTCCTACCCCCTAAATGTGCCCGAAGCAGGTCACAGTTTTTTTATAATTAATTTTTTTTAAAGGGAGAGATAGACAAAGGGATTGTCCATCTACTGGTTCACTTCCCAGGTGGCCATGACAGGGCTGGGCCAGGCTGAAGCCAGGAGCCAGGAGCTTCTTCCAGGTCCCCCACGTGGGTGCAGGGGCCCAAGCACTTGGCCATCTTTTGCTGCCTTCCCAGGCGCACTAGCAATGGGCTGGATCAGAAGTGAAGCAGCTGGGACTCAAACCGGCGCCCACATGGGATGCCGGCACTGCAGGCAGCAGCATTACCCACTACGCCACAGCGCCGGCCCCAGGCATGGGGTTTTGACTCCCGTTCATGGTGGCCGAGGCTGGCAGCTGGCACCTCAGGGCTGGCTTAGGTCCGGCAGTGGGTCAGGGTGCTGTGTGGTGGGTGCCACACCTTCCTTGGCCCCTCCATCCTGCTCCGCGTCTCCAAGGAGTGTGTGGTGCTCGGCTGCCACAGCCAGAGCAGGGCTGATGGGTGGCCTGGGGTTTTCTGTGGTCAAGAGGCTCTGTCTCCCCACTGTGGGTGGGGGTGCGGCAGGGGCTGGGGTGGCCTGCAAAATGAGGATGGAGGGCGGGGGCTGAGGGTGCTGTGGGATGGGGCTGGAGGGGGCAGGGTGCTGTGTGGGGTTCGCAGATGGCAGCTGCGCCCGGGTGCCGGAAGTGGCGCGCCCTCTCACGGCACCCCCGTCTCCGCAGCGGCCCACCATGGGCCCACCATGTGGGCGGGCACCAACTCGGGCTCCGTGTTTGCCTACGCACTGGAGGTGCCGGCAGCCTCGGCGGGCGGCGAGAAGCGGCCCGAGCGGGCGGTGGAAGCCGTGCTGGGCAAGGAGGTGCAGCTGATGCACCGGGCGCCCGTGGTGGCCATCGCCGTGCTGGACGGGCGCGGCCGCCCGCTGCCCGAGCCCTACGAGGCCTCTCGGGACCTGGCGCAGGCGCCCGACATGCAGGGGGGCCACGCCGTGCTCATCGCCTCCGAGGAACAGTTCAAGGTGAGCGGGTCCTCGGGGCCCTGCCCACGTTCCCCAGGCCCATGGGAATGCCACCAGCCGGCAGACACCACCTTGAGACCCACACCGCGAGGCCGGGGTGACCCCAGATGGGGGAGGCTGGCCAGCGTCTGGGATGCCCTGCACTGGGGGAGGAACGTGTGTCCGTGTGTCCCGGGCATACAGGCGGCAGGGTGAGGGCCTGGGCCCGGCCAGCTCCGTGCTCACGGGCTGCCTGCCCGCTGCCAGGTGTTCACGCTGCCCAAAGTGAGTGCCAAGACCAAGTTCAAGCTGACAGCCCACGAGGGCTGCCGCGTGCGCAAGGTGGCCCTGGCCACGTTTGCGAGCGTGGCCTGCGAGGACTATGCCGAGACGTGCCTGGCCTGCCTCACCAACCTGGGGGACGTGCACGTGTTCTCGGTGCCCGGCCTGCGGCCCCAGGTGCACTACGCGTGCATCCGCAAAGAGGACATCAGCGGTATCGCCTCCTGTGTGTTCACTCGGCACGGCCAGGGTGAGTGAGGCCTGCGGGAACGGGGCCGGGGGCTGGCCCAGGGCTGCGGCCGCCGCCTGTCTCCTGACACCCCCTTGCTTCTGCTCTCCCGCCCGCCCAGGCTTCTACCTGATCTCCCCGTCCGAGTTTGAACGCTTCTCCCTGAGTGCCCGCAACATCACCGAGCCACTGTGCTCGCTGGACATCAGCTGGCCCCGAGATGCCCGGCGGGCCAGGTGTGTGGGGTGTCGGGAGGGCCGGGGCTCCCCTGCCACCTCGGGGCACCTGCTGGCAGCACCCACTGTGGCCCTGTCCACGCCCACAGGCTGCAGGAGTCACCCAAGCTGAGCCAGGCCAACGGGACCCCAGGCATCATCCTGGCCCCCCAGAGCTGCGAGGGAAGCCCGGATCCTGCCCACAGCCAGGGAGCTGGTGAGGGACTGTGGGCCGGGGGCGGCCCTGGCCGGGGAGCCGGGACCAGCAGCTGAGCCCCTGAGGCTGGCGGGGCGGGGGTGTCTGCACCTGGCCCCCAGGGGCATGGGGCGCTGAGGGCCCTGGGTGGGTGATCACTGGGCTCCCTGCAGAGACCCCCGAGCCGCCCGAGGCCACGCTGTCGCCCATGTCTCTGGACTCGGCCACCAGCGCGGACACAACACTGGACACCACAGGGGACGTCACGGTGGATGATGTGAAGGAGTTCCTGGGGTGAGGCCGCCGCCCCTCCCTGCCCCCCGCCCCCCACCCCCTTCCTCCCCTCTGACCACCACTGCACCCCCAGCTCTCCCGAGGAGGCAGAGAAGAACCTGAGGAACCTGTCGGGGGACGAGGCCCACGCCTGCGCCATCCTGATCAAGTGAGGGGCTGCAGGGCCCTGCCCAGCGCCCCCCATCTCCCTGGGGGCCCGCACCTGGCCGCCTCCCTGGGGGCCTCGCAGTGATTTTCATAGCAGAGGGTCAGGAAGGCAGAGCCGGCCGCTCGCCCTTGGACTCACAGGTGTGTGGGGTGGGGCCAGGTCAGACGTGTGTCAGCGGCTGCAGCTGACGAGCTAGGGTCCCGCCAGCAGAGCCAGCCTGGAGCCTGGCTTGGCCCTGCCCCGTGGGGGTCTGCGCCGGGCACGGACGGCAGCTGACACCTCCTTGCTGGCGCTCGTCACTGCCGCTGTCCTGCGTGGGCCAGCACACGGGGCTGCCCGCCTCCTGCCGGCCCCTCCCCTAACACAGACCCGCACCTGCTAACCTGGGGGCTGGAGTGGGCCCCGAGCGAGGCAGCCTGGGGTGTGGGTGGCACCGGGGTGCACTGGGCCACCTCCCCGCCCCCCTCCCTCCGCAGAGTATTTTTCTAACGCCTGTGCTGGCCTCCATGGTCATTTCTGAAACTATTTTGGTACTTGCTCCTGGGCCAGCCCTACGCGTGCGTGCGTGCGTGAGAACCTGGGACCACTGAGGCCTGGTCAGATGTGTGCGTGTATGTGTGTGTGAGGGGAGTCGGGCGGGCCCTGTAGATTGTACCTTGGGGGGATCTTTTTCTGTCATTTTGTTAAAATTAGTGGTTTTAGTATTAAAAATACTGATTTTTTAATATTGAAAATAAAAGCATTTACTGTCTCTTAGAGAACAACCGCCTGTGCTTTATCCCCGGGGGGTGGAGTCTGCTCTCCCAGGGCACCGGCGGGGCTGTGTGCTGGGGGACGCAGACGCGGGGGCGGGGCCGGCGCGGGCCTAGGCCGGGGCCTGGCGGAAGGCGCTCCAGGCGTGGAAGCAGCGGGTGAAGGCGTGCTGCTCGTTGCCTTTGCGGACCAGGCGCAGGCGCCGGGGCTGCTCCTTGGAGCGCAGGTGCTGGATGTACACCTGGGGGCCGAGGGCGGGGGGAGAGGAGGTGGGCGCAGGGCTGCATGCGGCCGCCCGCCCCGGGCCCCCAGCACCCGGCCCCCGGCTCACCTGGCAGGCCTTCAGGCTCAGTTTGATCTCCACCTGGCTGGTCTGGGTGCCCACCCACATGTAGACCTAGGGGGACAGCAGGCGCTGCAGTGCCGCACTCACGGCCGGCCCTGGGAGATGGGGCGGGCGGGGCGGGGCCTCACCTCCTGGCCGTTGTCCAGCAACATGATGTCGTCGTCGGCCAGGTCGTCCTGGCAGAAGTCGGAGCACTTCTCAGTCACGGCGAAGTAGCCCTTGTCGTTGGAGCACCTGAGGGGCGGGGCAGGGCGGGGCCGCTAGGAGTGAGCAGGGGCAGGGGCCGCCTGGGGGCGGGGCGGGGCGCAGCCCTGGTGCTCACCGGAAGAGCCGCGTGTGCTTCATGTACTCGGCGTCCTCGTCGTAGGGCTTCTGAGCCCCGATGCCCACCCAGAAGAAGTTCTCGGGCTCCTCCCCCTCGTTGATGACCTGCGGGGAGGGTGTCAGCCCCACCCGGGCCCCAGCTCCCCCCCTGCCCGCCCCGTCTCCATGCACCTGCCCCTCCACCTGTCCCTGCCCCGCCCCGCGCACCTGCTTGCTGTAGGCGGCGTCGAACATGGTGTTGAGGATGTCTTCCGCCAGCTTGGCCTCGTCCGGGTCCGACGCCCGGCCCACCCAGGCGTACACAATCCCTTGGTTGTCCTCGCTCTCAAAGGGGACCTGGAGAGCGGAGCCGAGGCGGCCGGGCGGCTCAGGCCTGGCCCCGGCCTCGCCCCCACCCCCTCTCCCCTACCCCCCGCCGGCCTGGCTCGCCCACGCCCCCACCTTGAGGATGAAGCAGAACTCGGAGTTGAGCAGGCTGGAGTCCGTGTGGATTTGGATGCACCTGCGAGGGGAGGGGCGTGGGGCGCGTCAGCGAGGGGGCGGGTGGTCGGGGGCTCCCCCGGCCCTCCCCGCCCGCCCCCGCCAGGCACCTCGTGCAGAGGGCGCTGCCGTTGGTGCGGATCTGGTACAGGCTCGGCTGCGGGGCGCCCTGCGCCGCCTTCCGTTTGCCGCGGTGGATGATGAACTTCCTCTTGAAGTGGGCCAGGAACTTGGGGTTCTCCTGCTGCTGCGTCATGCGCACCACCTGCGGGGGGCAGGGTCAGGGTGTTGCCCCACGGCCCTCCCGGCCCCCCACCCCCCAGCGGCGGGCGGCCCACCTCCAGCTTGCCGGGGAAGAGGCTCTCGAACTTCTTCTGCAGGCTGAAGGTGAAGGTGAGCCAGCCCATGTTGGAGGCCTCGCGGCCCTGCCAGAAGTACACGGTGCACTGGAAGTCCTCCTCCGGTGGCTGCTCCTCCGCCGCCTTCTCCTCCCCCTCCTCCTCCGGGTCTGCCTTCTTCTCCTCCTCGTACTCCACGGGTACCCAGTACCTGCGGGGGAGCCGGGGGAGACAGGGTGGGGAGCGGACGCTGTGGGGGGGAGCTGGAGGGGCGGGGGGGGGGAGTGGACGCTGTGGGGGGCAGCCGGGGAGGGGGGGGGGAATGAACGCTGTTGGGGGGAGCCGGGGAGACAGGGTCGGGAGTGGACGCTGTGGAGGGGAGACAGGGTGGTGAGTGGACGCTGTGGGGGGAGACAGGGTGGGGAGTGGACGCTGTGGGGGGCAGCCGGGGAGGGGCAGGGTGGGGAGTGGACGCTGTGGGGGGGAGCCGGGGAGGGGCAGGGGGGGAGCGGACGCTGTGGGGGGCAGCCGGGGAGGGGCAGGGTGGGGAGTGGACGCTGTGGAGGGGAGACAGGGTGGTGAGTGGACGCTGTGGGGGGCAGCCGGGGAGGGGCAGGGTGGGGAGTGGACGCTGTGGGGGGCAGCCGGGGAGGGGCAGGGTGGGGAGTGGACGCTGTGGGGGGGAGCCGGGGAGGGGCAGGGTGGGGAGTGGACGCTGTGGGGGGCAGCCGGGGAGGGGCAGGGTGGTGAGTGGACGCTGTGGGGGGCAGCCGGGGAGGGGCAGGGTGGGGAGTGGACGCTGTGGGGGGGAGCCGGGGAGGGGCAGGGTGGGGAGTGGACGCTGTGGGGGGGAGCCGGGGAGGGGCAGGGTGGGAAGTGGACGCTGTGGGGGGGGGAGCCGGGGAGGGGCAGGGTGGGGAGCGGACGCCGCTGGAGGGTCTGGGGGAGGGTCCCGGGAGAGCCGGGGCGGCACCTGCAGAGGAACACGTAGCAGTCCTGCGTGTAGAAGTGGCCGAACTCCTCCTCGGGCAGCCGCGCGAACTTCTTGCCCTCCAGCACGAAGCCCTCCATGCCGTCCAGGTCTTCGTTCCACTCTTCCATCAGCTGCTCTGCCTGCTCGTGGCACAGACCCGCGCCGGGGTCTAATAAGGGCCAGCCCCCCCACGCTCCGCCCAGGCCCCGCCCACATGCGGCACGGACCGCCCCCAGGTCGGAACAGAGCCAGGCCCCGCCCAACAGCCACACAGCCCCGCCCCCAGGGCTGATTGGCGTCCAGGCCCCGCCCCCAGGGCTGTGCGGAGCCATGGCCCCTCCCAAGCCCCTCCCCGGCCCCCGCCCCTCCCGGGAGCCTCAGGGCCTGGCCCCTGCCCACCTCGGCCAGCGGCATGGGCGGCTGGCGCGGCAGGAAGAGCGCCGTGAGGTCGGCCTTCATCTGGTCTGTCTTGTCGGCGTCGCGCTTCACCTTCCCGGACAGCCCCGGGCCCTGCTGCACGGCCTCGGCGTTGCGCGTGTAGTCCACCGTCAGCACGTCGTCCCAGTTCTTGAACTTGGCCTTGAAGACCTGGGGGGACACGGGGGGGGGGCGGCCGTGGGCGGGGGCTCGCGCCTGAGGGCGAGGGCAGGGTCACGGTCTCGGGGGGCGGGGCGGGCCCCAGCGCAGCGCGGGGCGCACCTGTGCCTCGGTGCCCTCCAGGCTGCGGCTGACCGTGGCGTGGCGCGGCCGGTGCAGCATGCCGCACAGCTCCTGGCCCAGCTTGAGGGCGGCGGCGCGCACCAGGCGCGGGGACTTGCGGCCGAGCCAGATGAACACGTCGGACCAGCAGTCCAGGATGTACACGCAGCGCGTGTCCAGCAGGCTCTGCAGCTGTGGGCCGGAGGCTGGCGGTCAGGGCCCGCGGCCGGGGCGGGCAGCCCGGCTCCACCCGCTGCCCCTGGGCGCCTTACCAGCCGCATCCCCGGCATCAGCTCCACCTTGGGCCGCTGCTTATGTTCCACCGAGAGCCGGTAGTTGATCTGGGGCAGCTCCAAGTAGCCCAGGCCCAGGCCCACCTGTCGGGAGGAAGAGACGCCTACGGTGGGGGTGGGGACAGGGTCTGGGGACAGAAGCCTCGCCCGCGGGGTGGCTCACTGCTCCCGCCTCCACCCCACGGTTGCTCTAGGGGAGGTTAAATAAAAGATACACGCATTTATTTGAAAGGAAGAGCGAGCAAGCAAGAGAGACGGAGAGCCTTCATCTCTACTCCCCCAATGGCTGGACTCCCGGACTGGAGCCTCCGGGCCTTGGCAGGCTGTTTCCTCCACTAGGTGGCGCCCTCTCGCGGCTGCTCCCCCATCCCGCAAGTGCATCAGGACCACCCCGCCGCTCACCTTGTACAGCTTGGGCTGGGGTGGCCAGAAGTCGTCGGGCACGTGCTTCTTGATCTCCGAGGGCTCCCCGCCCAGCACCTCCCAGAACTCGGGGGGCTCCTGGCCCTGCACCAGCAGCGTGATTTCTGCCTTGCCTTTGCGCTCATTTTTGTTAATTTTCTCTGCGAACAGCCTGAGGGGGGGCCCAGACTCCTTAGTGAGGCAGGCAACTTCCCTCCGCACAAAGTGCCCCTCCCCCACAACGGCCCCGTACCTGGCCTTGGTGGTGCTGCTCAGCGTGGCCTGCGTCCCCCGCCACACGTAGATGTCCAGCCCGTGGTCCAGCAGGAAAACGAACCTGGGGAGGAAGGGGTGGGCAGGCGGGAGCTGCAGCGGGGGCCGAGGCGTGCCTGTCCCCGGGAAAAAGCAAGCCCCTCCCTCCTTACCGGCCTGCTACCCCCCAAGGGTGGCTAGGAGGGCCAGCACTGTGGCCTCACATGCCAGGGGCTCACCTGGGGTCCAGGGAGGTCCCTTTGAGCGGCACAGGCTCCAACTTGACATTTTTCTTCCCATACACACGGTACATCCTGGGGGCCGAGCGAGGGGCGGCTCACCAAGCGGGCAGGGGGCCCGCCAACCCTTCCGTCCAACCGGCCGACGACGACAGGTGGCAGGACGGCGCCGCCCACTGCACAGCCCCTCCTCACCTGGTGACGTAGTGTGTGTCCTCCACGGTGTAGAAGCCGCTGGCTGTGCCACCCTCGATGTAGGAGATGTCATTGTCAAACACCTGTGTGAACGGCAGCGGGACGGTTCCCCCATCACGGGGCTGCCCTCTCCCCTGCCCAATGCCACCTGTCGGGCTGAGGGGCAGAGCTGTGTGTGGAGGTGGGGGTGGGGGGAATGCAGGCGCCACAGACCCCGGGTGATGCTAAAAAACCATAAACACCGTGGAAGGTCGGGGTACAAACACCACGCATGCGTTCATTTTGAGCCTACCAGGGTAGGGGGCGGCACGGGGATGTGGGGATATCTTGGGGCATGGGGGTGTGTGCAGCCAAGTGGGCGATGCTCAGTGTATGCCAGACTCCGCCCCTTGCGGCCCCACCTCCAGCCGCTATTGGTCCCGGTTCCTCATCTCTCCTGGCCACACCCCTTCAACCAGGCCTCCCTGCTCCCTGCTCAGTCCCTGGGTCTGGCTTGCATGGGCGCCCGCTCCCCTGGCCCCGGGGCCTCCCCTCCGTGCCGGCTGGCGGGGGGCCCGGCACCTGCAGGAACTCCTCGCTCTCATCCCCCATCTCCTCCCGCACGGTGCGGCACTCGGCACCCAGGCAGTTGCGCAGGTTGACGGCGTGGATGGCAGAGCAAGCCTTCTTGTCCAGCGTGGCCTCCCCGCCGATCCAGTAGTAGATCTCCCAGTTCAGGGAGCCGCTGTCGTCCAGGAAGGTCTGGGAGCCGAGGCACGGCTGGGTCAGTCTCCCTGGGCCGCCGCCCCCCACCTCCGCCCCACCACCAGGGCCAGGCGAGGGAGCCCCACCTTGAGCACGATGTAGCAGTCGGCTTCGTAGAACTTGCCGTGGAAGGCCTCCTCCACCAGCACCGGCACGAAGTTCTCGATCTGCCAGACGGTCAGCCCGGGCAGCTGGCCCACGTCCTCCGTGAAGAACTCCGAGTAGTCCAGGCGCGGCTTCTCCAGGCCCTGGTCCCAGCGTCGCGCCTTGGCCGCCGAGGTCCGCGCCTCCGCGCTCTCCTGGGGAGGGGGAGGGGGCGGGCGTCGGGGTGGTCAGGGCCCCCGGGATGGCCGCCCCCCTGCTGTCCACACCTCAGGGTCCCCTGCTCACCTCTTGCTTCTTGTTCTTCTCCTGGGCCACGTCCGACATGCCCTTCAACACCTGCTTAGCCTGGTCATCCTGGGCCGAGTCCTTGCGTCTCCGGAGCCGCATCTTGCGAGCCAGGGGGTCCTTGGGCCCGCTCCCTGCTGGGGGCGGGGGCGGGGGCGGGGTGAGCACCTGGGGACCGACTGGGCCACGCCCCCTCGGGCATCCAGCCAAGCAGGGGCCCCAGGGCAACATCCCAGCATCCGTTAGGAACCCCCTGCTTCCCAAAGGCCAGGGCGCCCCCACCCCTCCAACCCCCCCAACTCACCGGCTGCGGCCGCGGCCACTGTGGCAGGGGAGGCGCCCGCCAGCCGCAGCTGGTTCTGCAGCGAGAAGTCGATGTTGTAGCACTCGGCGGCTCGGTCGGCCGGCTTGGGCGGCATCACCAGGCTGGGGTTCTCGCGCACGTCCAGGACCTGGGTGCGGGGCACGGGGACAGAGCTGCAGCCTTGCCTGGGGTCCACTCTCCCGGCCGCACCACAACCAGGCCCTGGCTCCCGTCTGCCCACCCCTGGGAGGGAGGGGGGCCTTGCACGGTGGCCTCCACCCGGCGCCCCCACCTGGAGCTCCGTGAGGAAGTGGATGGCCTCCGGGAGGGTCACCAGGCGGTTCTTGTTCAAGACCAGCTTCCGCAGCTTCGGGCACCTGGGAGGACAGAGCTGGCCGGGGCCTTGGGAAGGAGGCACGGATGCGGGGCCGGGCGGGGCGGGGAAGGAGCACCGGGCAGGGCAGGGCAGGGCAGGGGTCCCTGCTCTCTGCCTGAGGGCCATCTCAGCGCCAGGAGCCCAAGTTCGCGGGCACCGTGACCCTGTAGAAGGTGGGAGCAGCCTCGGGCCCCCACCCCCGGTGTAGCCCCGCCCCCCGCGTGGCCCCGCCCCTCCCGGCGCAGCACCTGCAGAGGCTCTCCGGGATCAGCTCCAGGTTGTTGTTGGTGGCCATGAACTCCTCCAGGCTGCTCAGCTTGCCGATGCTGGAGGGCAGCCCATCGAAGTCCAGCTTGTTGGAGTTCAGGTACAGCTTCTTCAGCTTGGTCAGCTTGCAGATGGCCGACTGCGGGGGGCGCAGGGCAGCGGCGGGGGGGGGGGGGAAGGCGAGCGGTCAGGGCCAGGCTGGGGCCCAGCAGCCCAACGTCTCCCTCCCCTCCGGCCCTCCCGCGTGGCCCCAGGCCCAGACGCACGGGCAGGGAGGTGAGCTGGTTGCGGGACAGGTTCAGGGTCTCCAGGTGCACCCACTGGTCGATGCACAGGGACAGCTCCGGGATCTGGTTGCTGCTAAGGTTGAGGCGGCGCAGGCTGGGCAGGGTGTACAGGCACTCGGGCACCCTGGTCAGGTCGTTGCACGACAGGTCCACGTCTGGGCAGGGGAGGGGGCGTGGGAGCATGAGCCAGCCGGGGGCCACAGTAGGTACCGGGTGGCCAGCCCCGGGCTGTGTCGCTGTAGGCTAGGGACAACCTTTCCAAGCTGTTTCTCTCTGGACAAAGCCACTCAGCCTGAGTGGATCACCAAGGGCCCGCACCGGCTGCTGGTGGCCCCAGGGCTGTGACAGACGGACAGCCACAATCCCAACGCAACCGTGCCCTTCTCCCGGGGAGGGGAGGGGGCGTGGGGTCTGAGCACGGGAGGCGGCGCGGGGGGTGGGGGGGTCACCTGCGAGGTTGCTCAGGCCCTCCAGGCTGGTGGGCAGGTTGCTCTGGGTGCGCTGGGTGTTGCGCAGGTGCAGCGTCTGCAGGGCTGTCATGGCCGGGAGCTGCCTGGGGGAGGGGTGGGTGACACACACAGGCGGTCAGGGGCAGGGGCGGGGCGCCCCGTGTACCCCAGGGGCGGGGGCGGGGAGGGGAGCGAGCCGGGCGCCCACCGGAGCTGCGCGTGCAGCAGCGGGTTCCCGTTGAGCACCAGCGTCTGCAGGTGCACCAGGCGGCGCATCTGCGGGGGCAGGCTCTCCAGCCGGTTCTCACTGAGGTCCAGGTACAGCAGGTCGGTGAGGTTGATGAACAGCTGGTTGGGGATGGTGTCGATGCTGTGGGCGGGGCGGGGGACGGCGCTGCCTGAGTCCTCGGGGTGGGGACACTCACGCCCAGCCCCGGCCTCAGGTCCCCGGCCCCAGCCCTCCAGCCCCGTCCCCACCCCACCCCCGCCCCCCGGCACGTGCGCGCGGCTGGCCGGGCACCTGTTGTGGCTGAGGTTGAGCACCAGCATGTTCCTGGCGTTCTCCAGCTCCCGCGGGCACTCGGTCAGCTGGTTGTGGCTCAGGTCCTAGGGAGACGGGCCAAATCCCAGGTCGGGGCGTCCCCGCCCCCACCCTGCTTCTGCCAACCTTGGCGATGAGGTAAGGCACTGAGAGCCAGGGCATGAGGGGGTCTCAGGGCCAAAGCGGCTGGGGCCTCGGGCAGAGGGGCGTTTGGGCTAGGGCTGGGACTCCAGGCGTGACCTCGGGCAAGGCCCGCTCCGGCCTCAGTCTTCCCGTCTGTAAACTGGGCTAACAGTGGGCCCAGGGGCCATCGCGATGGGTGGGGACTGGACCAAGAGGCTGGCAGGGGGCAGCTGGGCGGGCAGCCACTGACCAGGACAGAAAGGTCCTCCAACTTGAAGATGTCGTCAGGGACTCCGGAGTTCTTCAGCTGGTTGGCTCGAGCCACGATGGCCTGCGGGTAGACCACGAGAGTCCCTGCTTCCTGGCTTCCACCCCCCGCCCCGGGAAGAGGCAGAGGCAGAGGCAGAGGTGGGCCCCTTTGGGCCTGCCCTGTCTCTGCTCTACAGCCTCCCGCGGTGAGCTCCTATTCACGCTTCAAAACCCAAATGTGCCCCAGAGCCCAGCACGGAAACCCCAGATGTTTCTGATCAGACACCCCTCCTGTTCATTCAGGAAGATGGGGTGCGGTTTGGAGTGAGGGTGGCTAGGACAGATGGAGGGGGCTGGAGTGAAGAGAGGGCAACGTGGGCTGACCGGAAATGCTTCCCTCCCTAAGGTCGGGGACAGAGCGGGGACCCATGCGACCCCGGGGCCGCCCCTGCCACCTCCGCAGCGCTGTGCGGTTGCCCACGGGGTCCCCACTGGCCCTCCCAGCCACCCCATCTGCAGAAGGGACTTGTCCCAGGCCACACAGCTGGGAGTGGCAGAGCCCGGCTTGGCTCCGGGGGAGCTCCCAGGGCTGAGGCTCCAGCCGGGGCCAGGGCCACCTCCCTGAGGCTCCGAGGGCCCGGCCAGCAGTCTAACATCCAGCAGGGAAGAGCGCCCACTGGCCAAACCCCGCCCCCCCGACTCCAGCTGTTCGGCTGCCCGGCTGTGTGGCCTTGGGCGAGTGACCTGCGCCTGTGGCCATGTCCTCATCTGCGACACCGTCAGGCATGGGGGGACGTGGACGTCCACTCGGCATGCCTGGCACCCGTGGAGCTGTCCCCACCCACAGGGACCACGCCACGTCCACCCACGACAAAGGGCCCCAGAGCCCGGAGCCTGGCAGAGAAGCCGGCCGGGCCCTGCCTGGGGTCCGGCACCCGCCGCACTCACCCGCAGAGAAGGCAGGCTGGACAGCTCCCCGTGAAGCGTGGTGAGGTTGTTGTGGCTCACGGACAGGTGCTCCTGTGCCAGGGCGGGGCAGCGGAGGCTCAGTGGGGCGGGGCGGGGGTATCCACAGTCCCCACCTGCCACCCCTGCTCTGCACAGCCCCAGACGGCCAGCGCCAGCCCAGGACGCCCCCACAGCCTCCTTCCTGCTCAGACCCAGCTTCTTGCACACCTCCCAGGACGGGGCGCTCATCCCCTCCCTGTCTGCCAGATCCTCCCAAGGCCCCGCCCCTCCTCCCCACAGACCCCACCCCTCCTCACCAGCTTCTGCAGGGCGGCTAGCTCCTCGGGCAGGTAGCAGAGGCCTGTGCGGTTCAGCTTCAGCCATCGTAGGCTTGTCATGGACTTGACATTCTCAGGGAAGTAGCCACCCTGGGGTGGGGGTGGGGGTGTGCTGAGGCTGGCCTGGGAGAGGGCTCCCCCTGCCCGTGGGCACATTTGAGGGAGGCCACACAGCCAACTCTCAACAACCACAAGATCCTCCCCACAGGCCCCGCCCCCTCCAGGGGAGCCCTCCCTACTGGCCCAAGCCCCTCCCCTACCCGTGGAGGCTCCAGGGGCCAGAGCGGAGGCCTAAGAGGGTCTCTGCTACTGCCCTTGAGCCCCAGGAGGGGCCAAGCAAAATGGGGATATCCTGGCCCCCCCATTGTGTGGTGAGCTTAGCTCAAATTCCTGGGCCCCATACTCTGGGTCTGCCTGGGCTGTGGGACCCCACCCCCACCCCGTACCCTCAGCACCCTGGCCACTCCTAGCAAGGTCCCCTGCCCTGTGTCCCCCTCTCCCAACCCTGCCCGAGTGGGTGCCACCTCCTTCCTTCCCCGTGTTCCCCTCCCCAACACCCCCCCCCCAGCCCTCGTGGCCGAGTCTGGGGCAGCCGCTGCAGCCAGTGCCCAGGGGCTGTGCCCCTCCCCCCACCGGCCACATTCCCAGCTGGTGACTCAGGCCCGCCCAAGCCCAGGGGAGAAGCGTGGAGACCCCAAGTGGGGATGGCTGAGGTCGGGACGAGGAACGGAGATGGGACAGCACAGATGTGGACAACACAGGCTGGACAGGAGCCCGCCGGCCTCCGCCCCACACCCTGAGACGCCTAAGTGGACAGGCCAGAGGTTGCCCATCACCGGCCGGAAGCCCCGCCCACCTGGCTCTGGCTCTGGGCGCCCCTACCCATATTGAGAACCTCCCCCCAGCCAGAGCGTCCAGACCGCAAGTCTACACTCGCAGGGTAGACTCGAGTCCCTTCTCCGGATGAGAAAAACCCAGGCCCGGGAGAGGGGAAGTGACTTGCCCAAGACCACACAGGATGGAGCGCAGGGCGGTGATGAGCCGCCTCCGGGCCCGCCCTTGGGCAGCCAAGGCAGCGGCGGCCCTGAGTCAGCGGCCGGCTGGGCCGTGAGACCCCCGGGGCGGCGGTGCGCAGGCCCGCAGCGCCCACGCCCTCCCCCGGCCTGGGCCCGCGCCGCTCGGGCTCGGCCTTCCCGCGGGGGGACGCTGGGCGGAGGCCCGGGGTGCCGGCTGCGGGCTGCGGTGGGGAGGCCCGCAGAGCCCCGGCCGCCGCCCGCAGTGTGGCCGGAGGCGGGCGAGGTGGTGCCCGCGCCGAGCCCGGATCGCCGCTCACCTTGAAGTCGTTGCCGCTGAGGTCCACGCCGCGCACGAACGGCAGCACCCCGGTGGCCTCCATGGCGGCGCCGCTCTCGCTGCCGGGCCGGCCGGGCGCTGGGGGCGGCTCGGGAGCCGCGGGCTGGGCCAGCGCCGACTCCGCCCCGTTAACCCGCCCGCGCCCGCCGCCGCCGGCACCTCGGGCCTCGCCGGGGCCCGGGGCCTTGCGCTCTGGGGACCTCGCCGGGGCCCTGGGCCTTGCGCTCTGGGGACCTCGCCGGGGCCCGGGGCCTTGCGCTCTGGGGACCTCGCCGGGGCCCTGGGCCTTGCGCTCTGGGGACCTCGCCGGGGCCCGGGGCCTTGCGCTCTGGGGACCTCGCCGGGGCCCTGGGCCTTGCGCTCTGGGGACCTCGCCGGGGCCCGGGGGCCTTGCGCTCTGGGGGCCTCGCACTCTGCGTCCGCGCACAAGGGGTCCCCGGCGGTCTCCGTGCGGAGCCGGGGCGGCCCCACCTTCCTCACCCTACCAAGGTGGTGGCCGGCAGCGAGTGACCACGCGCGCACGTGCGGCTCGAAGCACGCAGCAGGTGCTTGGTGCGTGGCAGGTGGTTCTCATTAAGGCCCGCATGCAAACCACCCTTCCCAGGGGCGCTGCCTACGTCCCCATTGTACGGCACGGGAAACTGAGGCCCAGGCGGACAGAGGGCAGGCCCAGGGACGCACGGGGCCGGCGGCACACCCCCTACCCCGCGCGCAGACAGGTGCTAAGGCGCTCCCGCAAAGGTGACTTAGGGGTCGGCGTGCAGGCCTTTGGACCAGGTGCTACCACCCGTCTGCCCGGCCAGAGGAAGGAAACTGGGGCCCAGCCAGCTTCCTCCACGCGGGAGGCTCACATCACACACGCACACGCGCACGCATCCCCCGCGCCTCTGTGGGCTCCAAGCAGGCACCACGCAAACGTTGCGGGCCCAATAATGCAGCCCTGCGCCTTTAAATCCGGAGTGCCCCCGGAAAGCCCCGCCTCCGAGGGAGCGCGCAGGGCGGAGAAGGGGCGTGGCAGGCCCCTCATTGGCCGAACCTCGCAGTGTTTTGGAACGCCCCTGAAGAAGCCGAGCGCTCCGATTGGAGCTAGGGCCTGCTCGTCTGCCTACGCCAGCGCCTCGGCCTTCGGGGCCCGGGTCCTTCACGTTCCATCCGCAGGCGGGTTCCGGCGCCGGGTCCCGGCGGGCCCGCTGCGTGGTCCGGTCGGTGTGTGGACGCCGCGACGCAGGTACGGCTGGGAGCCCGGCGGGGCCTCCCCGACAACCCGCATCCCGGGTCCCCCAGCCCTAGGTGTGGCGCACGTCCGGGGGCGGGGCCCGGGAGGATTCCTGTGAGCCCCGAGTTCGAGTCCCGGCCCTGCCGTTCCCGGCTCGGGTGCTTGACTGGGTTTCCCAAGGCCTCCGTTGTCCTCGCCTGTGAACCGGCCCACCGAGGGACTGCCGCGCCGGCCTGGTAAGCCCGGGCCCAGCGCCGGCGGCTTGCGGGTTATTTTTAACTGCTCGGTTCCTGCGCGCCCCCCACCCCTTAGGTGGCACGGAGCCCTCGCTGGGGCAGGTGCGCGTGCGCTGGAGGGGTGGGCATTTCAAGTGCTTTACGCACTTGGCAGCGTGGAGGCCTGGGGGCCGATGGCAGCGCTGGTCCGTGGCCGGGGCCGCGGGGGTCAGCCGGCTGGCCCGTGACCTCCCCCAGGACGCCGGAGCCCCGTCTTATTTTTAGTCTGGCGCTAAGAGGCAGGTGTCCCGGGCTGAGTCACACAGAGCTTCGGGCTCCAGCTGCCCCGGGCAGTGGGGGGGCAGGGCACCCAGGGCGCAGCAGGAGGGCGGGCCGTGACCTCGCCGTCCAACGCTGAGGCTCCCGGGTGCCCTTGGCCACCCGTCCCCTGCACCCTCAGGGCCCGAGGTCAGGGTGGGCGTGGGCCTTCTCTGCCTCCACTCGGGCACTGCTCACCTCCTACCAGCTGGGCTGTGGCTCCAGGCCTGCATCTGGCTTAGCATCCTGCAGCCAACCCCCACCCCCCGACCCCGCCCCGACCTCTTGAGGAGCCGGCCACAGCCAGGAGGCCCTGCCCCCCCATCCCCTACCCTGACCTTGTGCTGAGCCGGCCACAGCCAGGGGGCCCTCTCTTTGGGGTCTTCATCTTTGGAGTTCCCTGCTCAATGCCCTTCTACATGATGGCTCCTGGCAGCCCGGACCCTCTGCCAGGGGCCTCCGTGTGAGCCCCCTTTGCCAGGGGCTGGGTTATTGGCCGGTTTGGGGAGGGGTCGTGGCTGCTCCCCCGGCTCCGTGCAGGAAGCCCTGCTAGCAGCCCCTGACTCACGAGGAATCTTCCAGAAGCTCCTCCTTGTGGACCCCAGAGCCCCTGTGCCTGCCCAGCCAGGTGCCCTCCCCGCCCCACCCCCACCCCGCAGCTACCCCGCGCCCCCGGCTCCCCTGCAGGTGGACCATGGCGGAGTTCTCCCAGAAGCGGGGGAAGCGGCGTGGCGGCGAGGGCCTGGGCGGCGCCGTGGACTTCCTCCTGGCCAACGCCCGCCTGGTGCTGGGTGTGGGCGGCGCGGCTGTGCTGGGCATTGCCACACTGGCCGTGAAGCGGGTAAGGCCGGGCTGGCGGGGGCTGGGGCTTGGTCATGGCTGCCGGCCGCCAGGTGCCCTGCTCAGCGCCGCTCTGCCCGCAGCTCATCGACAGGGCCACCGGCCCCCGGGACGAGGATGACGCCAAGGGGGACGGCTGGACGGAGCTGAGCCTGCTCAAGGCCACGCCGCACCAGCAGCCCCGGCCCCCACCTGCCGCCCTCAGCCTGCCCGAGCCACGCCGGCCCCCTGCCCCCTCCACGCCAGGTGAGCCGGAGCCTGCGCCCGGGTCCCTGCTCAGGCTGTTGGAGCTGTGTGGCCAGGGTGCTGGGATGCGGTCGGGTTCCCGCAGTGCATTGTGGGCTGCTCTGACGTGTCCCCCTTGCCTCTGCAGAGGGGCCCGCGGACGCCGGTCCCCAGCCGCCGCCTCTGCTCAGCCCCCCGGCCCCGCTGTGCCTGACCTTCCAGGAGAAGCTGCTGGCATTCGAGCAGGCCCACGTGGCCATCCCCGAGGCCCAGGTGGCCTTGGCCAAGCAGCTGGCCGGCGACATCGCCCTGGAGCTGCAGGCCTACCTGCGGAACAAGTTTCCCGAGCTGCCCTTTGGGGCCCTCGTGCCCGGCGGGCCGCTCTACGACGGGCTGCAGGCCGGGGCCGCCGACCAGGACCACGTGCGCCTCTCGGTGCCGCTGGCGCTGGAGCCGGGCCTCTGGAGCCTGGTGCCCGGCGTGGACACCGTGGCCAGGGACCCTCGCTGCTGGGCCGTGCGCAGGACTCAGCTGGAGTTCCGCCCCCGCGGCAGCAGCCCCTGGGACCGCTTCCTGGTGGGCGGCTACCTGTCCTCCCGCCTCCTGCTGGGTCTGCTGCGCAAGGCGCTCACCGCCTCCGTCAACTGGCCGGCCATCAGCGGGCTGCTCGGGTGCCTGATCCGGCCCAGCGTGGCCTCGGAGGAGCTGCTGCTGGAGGTGCGGCACGAACGCCTGGAGCTCACCGTGGCTGTGCTCCTGGCCGTCGCCGGGGCCGGCACGGGCGCCGACTGCCAGCTCCTGGCCTGGCCCCTGGAGGGGCTGGCTGGGAACCTCTGGCTGCACGACCTGTACCCCAAGGAGGCTGCCCGACTGCGGGCCCTGGATGAGCAGGACGCCGGCAGCCGGCGGCGGCTGCTGCTGCTGCTATGTGGCGTCTGCCGTGGCCACCCCGCCCTGGCCCGCCTGGGCCGGGGGCCCCTGACGCAGGTGGTCCTGCGGGCGGGGGAGCAGGACGTGGACTGGACCGAGGCGGCCCTGGGGGAGCGCTTCCTGCAGGCCCTGGAGCTGCTGCTCCAGAGCCTGGAGCAGGCCAGCCTGCCCTGCCACTTCAACCCCGCTGTGGACCTGCTGGCCGGCCTGCGGGACCAGGACATCGACGACGCGGGCTACGCCCTGTACTGCGGCCTGCAGGCACCCGAGGCGCTGCTGTAGGCCCGGGAGGGCCCCTGGCACCGCGCCCGCCTCCCGTCCCGTGGTCACGTGGGCTTTGGAGTGGATTTGTTTGTGCTTGCTTGCAGCCAGAACAGTAGAGGGTGCTCCGCTGAGCAGGCCTGGCCTGTGGCCGTCTGGATCCTTGAGCCCCAGGGGCTTGAGTCGCTGGCACCCAAATGTGCCTGGGCCTTTCAGGGCCAGCCGAGGACCTTGACCTTGGGCCCTGACCGTCATCACCAGCAAGGAGCCCTCTGCCGTCCTGGCCGGGGGCTGCCCGCTCCGCTTCCTGCTGAGTGTGATTGAGGCTTTCCTGGGCGCCCCCTGGTGGCTGAGCCGTTGAAGTGTGTGGCATTTTCTGCAGGGACGCCGCGGGCTCGGTTTTCTCGCTGAGCCCCCTGCAGCCCTGGCGCTGGCGCTGCCTGATGCACTACCCGACCCTACCTCAGGGAAAGCCCCTTCCTTCCGCCAGGGGGGTGCTGCGGGGCCCTGCTGGAGCCGGGGGGGGGCATGCCCCGCCCCCGCCGTGGGGCCCCGAACCAGCCACCCTCAGCCGAGCTGTGTGCCGTGAGTCTGAAGATGGCCGGGGTGTGGTGGGGGCTGGAGGGGGCATCTGCCCTCCCAGGACCCCTCCTGCTGCCGCCGGTAGCCTTCCTGCTGAGCAAAGCTATGCCTTGAAGAATGTGAACAATAAAAGGAGAAATTGTTGTATACGTGGTTTGCCGCGTGGGGGTGGGGCCAGGCGCTTTCCTAAGAGGCAGGAGGGTAGGATTTAGTGATTTATTGGCTTATAATTTATGTATCTGCTGGTTCACTCCCCAGATGCCTGCAACAGCTGGGGCCAGGAGGCAGGAACTCCATCCGGGTCTCGCTGTGGGTGGCAGGGACCCAAGCGTCTGGCTAAGGAAGCTGCATCGGAAGTGGAGGTGGGGCTTGAGCCTGGGACTAGGGGCCGGCTGCTGAACTGGCTGGCGTACCACTCACAGAAGCCTTAGCTCTCGCCCTCCGAGGCAGGAATAGGTTCACACGCTGCTTTGTGGCTGTCGGCTCCTGGGGGTATGGGGGGTCCCCAGTGTCTATGGGAGCACCAGGCCCAGCCCCGTGGGACCCTCTCAGGGCCCCCTCCTGTTGCTGGCACGGCAGGGGAAGGTCTGGGTCATAGGAGCGGGCGCCAGGGCCTGCTGTACCAACGTCCTGCTTCTGTCCAGAAGGGACTGTGGGGGAGGGGGAAGTGTGTGGTGGTTGGGTCACGTGGGATGGCTGTGCCTACCTCCAGTGCAGGGTGATGGGTGGATTTGGCCTTGGCCAGGAGACCGGCTTAGTTGGGAGGTCAGTTCCAATCACTTGGTTCAGCTTCGGGCAGTTTTTCTGGGGGCAAAGGGCAGCGGGGCGAGTGCAGGAGCAGTGTGGGGACAGAGCCTGTGCCCGTCTTCTCTGTCAACTGGGAACTACTACCACTTCCTGTGCGGGCGCTGGAGTGGGCACAGGGGCAGCTGCCCCACAGCCTTGGCTTCTGCCGCCTCCCTCCCGCCCGCCACCAGAGCCAGCTCCATCTTTCTTGGATTTATTTGAGAGGCAGAGTTAGAATGAGGGAGGCGGATCTTCCGTCCACTGGTTTACCCCCCAAACAGGCCACCAGTGGCCTGGCCCAGAAGCCACGTGGGCGGCCATGTTCACCTGCTGCTGCTGTCCAGGGGCATTAGCCGGAAGCCAGGTTGGAAGTGGGACCCTGCATTCATTATGGGATGCTGGCGTCGCAGGCAGTGGCTTCACCTGCTGCACCACAACGCCGGCCCCGTCACCTTGCACTCAACACAGGCGCGAGGCGGGCTGCTCAGCTGCACAATCCCGCATGCACCTGCCTGGGCATCCTAACACCCGGGTTCCCCAGGTGACCCCTGGAGCAGGCGAGCAGTTAGAAAGCGGCCACCCCCAGGTCCCTGCCCTCATACAGCTCAGGAAGTGGTCTGGGCACCCACTGGCTCACCGTGGGCCTTTGGAGGGAGCTCAGCTGCAGGCCCATCCCTCAGGTGGGGCCCTCGGGTGCCCCTGGAGCAGCCGTGCGGTTCAGCTCCCAGCTGCGCTGTCAGAAATCCAGCCTTGGGAGAGTCCGTGCGAGCAGCTTCTGCACTGGGCTGGCCCCTGGGGTGAAGGGAAAGCAAGCAGCAGGCAGGTCCTGAAGGTCTCACTCCTGCATCCTACGGGGGAGTGCCCGGGTCCAAATCCCTGCTGCGCAGCCGACTCTGGCTTCCTGCTAATGCACCCTTGAGGAGGCAGCAGGTGGTGGCTCAAATACTTGGGGGAAACCTGGATTAAACAGTTAACAAACAGCAAACGAGCCTCCAAGGAGGGAGGCTGGGTGGCAGGAAGCCGGGGCGGCTGGGTCTGGGAAGCGACGTCCACCTGCTGTCACTGGGCTGCATTTTCCACGTTGAGCCGTCCCCATCCTATCACCAGCAGCGCATGGGCGTGGCTCACCCCGAGTGCCATCTCAACGCCAGGCAGAGTGCAGACCCCAGGGCTGGCAGGGTTCCAGGCAGGGGCGGCCTGGCGGCTGCTCCACGCCTTTCCCGTTTCTGTAACAGGGGGCCTTCAGCCTGGTACCTCGTGTCTGTAATGTTCCCATTTCTCATGAGGGCACTTCCCTTCGGAATCAGAAAAAGCCATTTTTAAAAGGTAGCTCCCGGAGGAAGTGCAGGCCGCGGTAACAGGCCCCAGCGTGGAGCCAGGACGGCGCAGTCACTGGGCAGTGGCCTGGGGTCTTCCTGTGCTGTCCAGCAGCTCCCAAGACGCCATCGGCCGCAGGACTCCCAGGCTCACGAGGCTGGCTTGGGTTCCCGCGGCAGGCAAGCCGGAGGGCGTGGGGCATGTGGATCTGTGGCTCACGGGGCTGGTGGCAACACCCTGTGAGCAAGGAGACCAGGGGCCACCTCTGGGTTCTAGTCTAGCAAACCCGGATCCTGCACGACGTCGGGTGGGATCCGGGCCTGAGCTCCTGGCCACCACAGGCCCTGGGAGAAGCTGGCGAGTCCACCCGAGGGCAGTGGTCCCTGTCTAGTGTCTCGGACGGCGCTGCAGGGGACCTGACTTCCTGCAGCTGTAGCCATCGGGGACAGGGCTGGGCTGAGCCCCTCAGCCACCAGCAATGCGGGGCAGCCGCGTCCTGTCTGCTGTACATGGGAGGTGTGGCTCCGAGTCCTCGTGCTACGGGGGCTCAGCCGTGGTGTGGGGAGGGGCCGGGCATCAGACAGTTCCTCAGGAAGTTAACAGGAAGTTGCCACAGGAGCCAGCGATGCCACTGCCGGGCGCGTGCTCAACAGGAGCAGACAGAGCCGTGCACGACCGCCCACAGCGGCAGGTGCAGACCACCACTGTCCACCGAGAAGTGGGCAAACAGGCGCCACAGTGTCCCGCCTCCCCCACAGTCCCACTGCTTTGTGTAAGAGACTCAAACACCCTAGGGGCTGGCGATGCAGGCCACAGCCGCCCTCACACTCCTCTCACTGTAGTTCTGTCACGGCAACCATATCTCATTACTAGTTATCGCTGGGAACCTCCCACCGTGCCCGACCTGCGCACGTCACCAGACTGACGTATGTGGCACGGGGGCTCAGCACCGCCCATGGCTTCAGGCACCACGGAAGCTCTGGACCCACAGAGGGACCACTGCACACACGGGACTCTCAGTGACAAATACCGATCCACGCCACGATGTGGACCCTGCAAACGGCAGGCCCCGTGGAAGGTGCTAGAAACAGGTCCCGCGTACGTGGCTGCAGATACAGAAGACCCAGACCAGGTAAACCACAGACATGGATGGGAGCCTGGCGGCTGCTGGGGACCCCAAACGCACTGCCCCAACCCGCAGCTGCCAAGGTGTTTGGAGGACGCCTCCAAGAGCCTCCGTGGTGGGACGCCTGCCCTGCACCCAGCCACGTGCGTCGTCAGGGTTCGGGGCCGGGATCCTGAGACCTGCTGGCGGCTCCAGGTCTGGCCAGCGGGCGGGCGGCAGCCCCTGCTGATCATCCCCCCAGCTACAGAGCAGTCGTTTCTCACGAGGTCTGTGGCCACAGGAGGAAGATGGACGGTCAGCGCTGGAGTCTCGCCAGGCACCTTCTCTGCTCTGTGGACACGGCGAGGTGGGAGAGGCTGGGCCCAGTGCTGTGTGGCAGGAAGGGTTGGGGGTGGACAGGAGCGCCCAGCACGGCTGCGACGGCACCGTCACGCCTGCCATCGTCACTGGCCGGGGTAAAAGGGCTCGAACTCTTTATTAAGGCACGTGAACCACTGGGCGGTCCGGGCCTCCGGACTAAGCGGGACCAAGCTGCTTCTGCAGAGGCGAGGCACGACCCCTTCCCTCCTCCCGCAGCAGTTGGGGTGCCGGCTCCTCACCCCGGGGGCGCCGCTGGCTCTACGGCACAGCCGGCTGCGGCTCGGGCATGTGCCAATGCGGGGGCTCCGGGCTCTGCACCTCACCCCGGGAAGCCACGGCTGAGCCCCTGCTGGCGGAGTCGGAGCCCGCGCCCCTCCTCGCTGAGGCCAGCGCTTCCTCAGCGCCCCCGGACAGCCGCGCCGCCCGCCGTCCCCGCCCCGGCCCGCCCCGCCCTCATCTGTTCTGAGGGCAGAAAGGCCGAGTGTGTCCGGGCTGGTGGCACAGGCTGCACTTCCGGGGTTTCTTCGCCGTGGCCCCTGGCGCGTCTGAGGATCCCGCCCGGGGTCTTTTGCTTCTGGCCTCTGGCCCCTGGGCTCTCCCTCTGCCTCCTGGCCAGGGCGCGGCTCCGAAAGTGCCTGTGGGGGAAGGGAGGGGGCGGTGGAGCCTGCGACATGGAGGACGCAAGAACCAACCACAGCTGGGTCGTAGGTCACGGGCTCACGTGCAGCACACAGCCGGACTCCAACTCGGCGTGCACGGCCGCCTCCTGTGGCTCCTCCCCTTCGGGAACCTGCACCCAGAGGGCCCCGCGGCCCTGCTCCCCACCCTCCACATGAGCAAAGCTGGGCCTGGGCGCAGCACACGCACAACCTGTGCCCCGGGCTCTGTCTTGCAGCGACCCTGGGCAAAGCCACTTCCCCTGTCTGGGCCGTCCCTTCCTCCCTCATCAAGTTCAGTGTGGCACCAGGGTGAGCATGGCTCCGCTTGCAGTGGGAACAGAGACTGCGGCTCTCCTCGCCAGCGGCAGGTGCCCAGGGCCCACCGCTGCTGGCCCGGCCTTCCTCCCTCCCGGGGAAAGCGCCTCACCTGGGGCCGTGTTCTCGTCCGCCCACTGGAAGAAGCCGCACTGCTGCTCGCGGGGCTTGGCGCACGTGTGGAACTGGCGCCCCTTGTTGGGCCCGTCCTTCTGCACGGTCCGTGTGACGGCGGGCTGGCTGCACAGGCAGGACGCGGCCCCGGCGCCACCCTCGCCGTGGCCTCCGGAGCCGGGCGGGGGTCTCGGCGCGGAGGCAGGCGGCTCTCCCGCCGGCGGGCTGCTGTCGGCCCACAGGAAGAAGCTGCAGCCGCCGGCGCCGCACTTGTAGAACTGCCGGCCCTGGTTGGGGCCCTCCTTGCGCACGGTCAGCAGCACGGCCTCCTGGCCGCAGTTGCACACCACAGAGTTGTTCTCCATGGCGGCGGCCGTGGGGGCCGGCAGGGCTCGGGCCGGGGCCTTGGAGGGGCCGCTCTGCCGGCCGTCAGGAGGCTGGGCGTGGCCGTGCCGCCGGCTGTCCATCCTGTTGAGGTACTGGCTGGCCTGCAGGTGGCCAGAGGGCTGGCTGGGGGGCTGGGAAGCTCTGGGGGGCCCCCGAGAGAAGCGCAGGTCCAAGATCTCCCTCAGGGTCTCGTCACAGCCGCCGACACAGCCGACAAACTCCAGAGGCATGGTCGGGGGAAGGCTCCCGCGCTTGAACTTGAACTTCACCCTGGTGAGGCCCGAGGATGGGACAGCATTACCGGCCGGTGCCAGGGCCGCTTCGCCTTGGGCCGGTGGCTGCCACAGCCTCAGGCGCCCCTCGCCAGCCCTCGTCAGGCAACCGGGAGCCGCTGCCATGTCCACGGGAGGGGAGACGCAAGCCGAGACCTGGTTAATCACCAGGACAGACCCCCAGGGAGAGGCCGGGGTTCTCGGGGCGGGGTCCCAAGGCCCCAGGTGTAAGTCAGTGCTAACCGCCTGGTTTGCTCTCGCTTTTCCATGCGTGTGTCCTAGAGTGTTCGAGAAGCACTGAACCACACACGCAGCGAGAATCCGTCTTGGAGTAGGCCACACATCAGCCCTGCTGAAATGTCAAACGCCCCACTCTCTTCCTTATCATTTGCTTTGGAAAACAGGTAAATCGGCTTAAAAACATTTCATGACTCATTATGTCATTAGGTGGCTCACGTTACTGTGTGGCGTGTTTGCTGCAGGGGGTAAGCACTTTAAAAGCATTGTAGCTTCCAACATGGCGCACCCTGAGACAGGGCCACAGCTGACACGTGTGGCAGCAGCTATCTGGAAGGGCGCCTTTGTGGTTCCCCAGGGTGCACGTGGGCTCCTCCCTGGCCACCGGGAGCCCGCACGGAGACTGGGCCCTCACAGGGCATGCGGGGGCAGCCCCAGCACCACCTCGGTGCCTGGGAATGGAGCCCGCAGCACGCGCGCGGCACGCGGCTCACCTGTACACGGGGTGCGGCTGACACACAGGACACACGCTCTCGTCCCTGCTGGCCTCCAGCACCGAGTCGGGAAACCACACGGCCGATCGGCATTCTGGGAAACCCGTGCAGCTGAGGTAGAACCTGCGGAGCGGGGACAGCCAGGGTCAGACATGGGGCTGTGGGGGACGTGCGCAGGCTGGCGGAGGCTGTCACCCAGCGGCTGACAGCAGAGGACACTGCAACCTAGCTGGGGGTGTGCAGAGGCAGGACCAGAACCCACCCGCCTGACCACAGGGCCTCGGCCCCATCCCTACACCGCTCGTCCTCCTCAGCCACCTGAGGGTCTGATGGCCACATGCCCGTCACGTCCAGTCCCCCTAAGCACGCCTGGGAGTGACAGGGAAGAAAAGCAACGCTAAGTCATGATGATTTAAACAGAACACTCACAAACTCGGAGGTGGAAGGGGCCAGATAAACCCTGCAGTGAGCCCCAAGACAGGCTCCAGACCTCCCTGGGGGTTCAGGGAGTCAGGGCTGGGCCGGCATCTGGTGCTGCGGTTTAAGGCACTGCACAGGAAGGCTGCACCCCGTGGCCAGGTCTCAGTCCCGGCCCCACTCTGCCTTCCAGCTCCTTACTGACGCCCCGGGAGGTACCCGAGTCTCTGTCACCCACGTGGGGGGTCCAGATGGCAGATCTGAGCTCCCTGGCTTCGGCCTGGCCTCGTGCTAGCTGTTGCAGGAATTTGGGGAGTGAACCAGCAGATGGGAGGTCTCACCCGCTCTTTCAAATAAAGGACAATTTGAAATAAGAATTCAGAGCTAAAACAAAGTAAGTATTCGTTCCTCCCGCAGTCCAGTATCACCTGGCGGTGAAGGAAAGACGCACCCATGGCCACAGTGACCGAGGGCTGGCACCCGCGCTGCGGGGTGGGGCCGGGCCGCACTGGCGTTGTCACTGGGGAACCCAAGTCCTGCCTCCAGACCTCGCCGTTCCCCGCAGCTGCCCAACTCTGAACACAACCCCCTCCCCAGCCCGCCAAGCCTCCGTCTGCCCTTTGCAGGGTGGCTATGAAGCTCGAATGTGATCCTTCCAGAACACCTTGTGTCCGGCCAGCTGGAGGGATGGCACGTGACCTACGCTGGCTGCCCCCACGCCCAGTGCCTTCTTCCCCACTCTGATCTAAAGGCAGGCAGCCTGAGTGCTTCAGGCCCAACTCAAATCTAGAGCCAAAAGAAGAAAAGTGTCTGTGGCGAGTCTGGACCTCCTCCTCAGTCAGCTTTGGAGGCAGAGACTATGCCTGTGAGACTTACTTCTTTCTTTGACAGGCAGAAGGGCAGGGAGAGAGACACAGAGGGAGTAATCCTACATCCACGGGTTCATTCCCCTAATGGTCGGGAACAGCTATGTCTAATCTGGGCCAGGCCAAAGCCAGCAGCCAGGAACTCCATCCAGGTCTCCCACGCGGGTGGCAGGGGCTCAAGCACTTGGGCCATCTTCTGCTGCTTTTCCCAGGCCATTAGCAGGGAGCTGGATGGGAAGCGGAGCAGCTGGGACTCAAACCGGCGCCCATATGGGATGCTGGTGCTGCAAGTGGTGGTTTAACCTGCTCGGCTGCGACCCTGGCTCCAGGTAGGGCTCTGGGCCACGCAGCTAGAGTGCGGCACTCTAAGAGGGATTGGAACCAGAACCATCTGGACCCGAAGCCTGGCTCCCCTAGCACCTGCCACACGCTGGGGAGAAGCAACTGCCCCTGCTCTGGATCCCCACAACCTTCCAGATGTCAGAGGCCACCCCCACTCTGCTGTGCTGGTCGGGGGCTGACGAGAGCGGGGACACGGACGAGAACTGACAGGGAGAGCTGGGGCCGTGGGACAGACTGACCCGCCGTGCTTCTTGGCTTTGAGGACCATGTCCTTGTGGCACTGTGGGCACTTGCGGATGGGCTCCGGCAGGGACGGGTAGAGCTCCTCCTGCTGTGCCACCTCCGTCCCTTCCCCGAAGTACTGGGACAAGGCCTCGTCCAACCTGGAGAAAGGCAACGACACACCCGGCCGGCAGTCACAAACACACTTCTAACGCTCCATGCACAGCACACACGCCCCTGGTGCTGGCCGGCTGGTGAGGCCCGGGCCAGCGCCCTGGCTCCCTGGAGCAATCAGCCAGGCAACTCCCTCCCCGTCAGTGGCCCCATCCTGAACAAATAAAACCGCCTGGGGTCTCGGTGCATTTCACTAGCTCAGGCCACTCCTTCCGCTGCTGGCCGGAGCAGGCTGAGGGTGGAACCGCTTCTCCCTACGCCACGCACGCACCAGCCGTACGGGCTTCTCCACACACACGGCTCTGCTGCGGACCCAGCGGCCCTGCCTCTGGGGGCAACGCAGTGTGGACCCGAGGCTCAGCCCCCAGGGCACCCCTACGGCAGATGCCACAGCAGCCAGGCGGGACCAGGCAGCAGGGGTGCGGCGCGGTGCCCTCCTCACACCTCGTGTCCTTGGCTCTGGGAGCCCCGGGACCCCGGGCTTCCGGGCTTCGTGGAGGCTCGCCACTTAGGCACCAACAGAAGCCTGTGCCCTGCCCCCTCCCCAGCTCGCCAGTCAGGAAGCCGGTTTCCACGGCGACCACACACGCACGCCCACACACACGCATGCATGCAGCTCCAAGGTTGTCTGATTAGCACAGGCATTGGGGCCAACACTCTGGAGATTCCAAGGGCTTTACGAGACGCGGGTCAGGAAATGGTGACCAAATAGTTACTGTGAGGTACAGCGTCACGGGTAGAAAACACGTGGTTTCTAACTAAACACACACAGAGAGCACTCGGCCGTCTCCAACGCTGCCGAGAGGTTCCTGATTCAGGACCATTACAATGGGGACGCGGCACGGCCTGCGGGAGCAGGGGCTGTGCGGACGGGTTCCACACTGAGTCAGGGCGGGAAACACGTGGGCGGAGACGAAGCCAGCGGCGCTCACACCCACAGGGCCCGGGCGTGCGCAGCCAAGCCCTCCGCTTCTGCGACGCTGCCCCGGGCTCCCACCGCCCACTGGGGAAAAGCCGCCGCCGCCGCGCCGGGAGCTACAGGAGCCCTGGGCAGGACGGCAGGGTCTGACACTCACTTCTTGGCCTTGGCCACAGCTTCAATGAAAACCTGCTTGTATTTCTGCACCTGCTGCCGCAGCACCACCGACTTGTCCTTCTTGCCCTCACAGATCAGCTTGAGGTCGGCCTCCAGCTCGGCCCGGAGGTCCGGCTTGGACATCTCGTAGCCCATGGAATCGTAGCCTGCAGGGCCGGAGCAGAGCTCAGGAGGCACCGAGCGAGCAGCCTCCCGCCCCCGTGAGCTCCCCGCCCCCTTACCTTCCACAAGCCCCATGCCCAGGTGCCCGGGGAGGAAGCGCTTGTCTGGGGTGAGGCCCACGTACATCCGCGCCTTGATGGTCTCGATGTGCTCCGCGTGGGTGGCGTCAGTACCTGGAAGCCATTGCCCGCGTCCTGAGACAAGATCCTGTGGCCCTGCACCCTACAGTCCGCAGGCACCTGTCGTCCCCGAGCCCCCCTCTGCCTGCGCGGCTGTGCAGATAAGACATCTGTGTAACGAGGCAGCTACTTTAGGTCCCTGCGTGCCCCCTAATGGATGGCTCTCCCCGCTGTCAATCAAACACCCCCTGTCCTGGGACGGCACCTGCTTCATCTGGGACCTAGGCGGGGAGGCCATGGAAATATGCATGTTTCGGCATGGTATTTTAGCTTTACAATGGCTTAAGAAAGAGAAAACTGGGAGCCCCTTCAGCGGGCTTGGTAAGGTACTGGCCTCCGTTCTGTATGCACACAGAGACACTAGGGTGTCTACATTCCAGCTGATGCGGCGCTCCAAGTCCCATGTTGGAGACGATTCAGCTTGTCAAGAGCTCTGTCTGTTTTTGCTGCCTTGGGTCCTGGAAAGAGACTGCTCAGCTGCACAGTTCTGCATCCGCTCCCGGGGCTTACTTCGAAGGGTACAGTTTGAAACCTGTCATGGGGTCCTAAATCATCGCTAGCCGGATGATACAGCATTTTATGTGTTTAGTGATAATACAGACAGGGTTTAAAGAAGAGAATGCTCCAACATGGGAAGCAGTCCATAGAGCAGACTCATAAAATGGCAGCTGCTGTAAATAACACACAGCGGCCACACAATCAGCACCGAGGCATTCTGGTCGGGCTAAAGAGCCCACGCGAGAACCAGGCATGGAAAGCCAGGAACCACTGCAAAGTGTCCTCCCTATGAAGGACCTTGGTGGTTGAGACCCAGACGTGGGCATCAAAGAAGGGTGCACTCTTCTCTGAAGGGAGGGGAGGACTTCCACTCTGCTCATGGCCTTGTCTGAACACTAATGGGGAGTGTGGATTCTAAAGGCTCCCACAGCCTGGGCAGCTCTCGTCAACAGCCTCGGGTGATCCCCGCTGTCATACCTAACAGTGTGGATTGTTGAATTAACACTGTTCGGTTGGAATAGTCTGGGGTTCTGGACACTAGTACTCCCAGAAAGGACAGACAGAAAAAGGAGACGGAGACAAGTTAGGCCGTCACAAAACACCAAACACCGGAGTAAGGGAAAGGGTTTATTGGGAAAACCTAGCAGACCGGAGGGAAGGGGCGAAGAAGGAGACAGAGAGAGGAGAGTGTAAGAGAGAGAGAGAGGAGAGGAGCCAGCGAGGAGAGAAGGGAGCAGAGAGAAGAGAGACGAGAGGGGGAGAGGAGAGAAGGGAGCAGAGAGAAGAGAGACGAGAGGGGGAGAGGAGAGCGGAGCAGAGAGCCGAGAGCGCGCCACGTGTCAGGAGCAGGTCCTTTCAGACCCCTGCATGTTAAGCTCCATGTGAAACCTGTGGAGGTGTCACAAACTCCCAGGTGTAGAGGGCCACCTGCTACTGCGGCAGGGACGCTCCCGCTCCCGGAGCAGAGGGCGAGTTCAGGGCCCCACTCAGAACAAAGGGAAGGGAAACGCGGCGCCACAGTACCTATGTACGCGCGTGCAGCCCTGGTAGGCCCCTCCTGCCTCAGGGCCACCCTCTGGCCCGCTCGGGATGGCTGTTTGTGTGGGGCGGCTCGCCCTTGCATGTGAACATATGTTTTCTGTTAAATAAATCCCATTCCTGTTTGTGCACCAGTCAATGGTGGCACTTAAGAATCTCACCTTTGAGTGAGGCGAGCACCTGGAGTGAGATTAACACGCTCTTGCCTGTGTCACCTTTCACACCTGGCCGAGGCCAACTCAGCTCTCCTGCTCCCTCCCAGCCCTCCCAGCCCTCCCAGCCGACTGTCATCGACGCTGTCGACTGTCATTGACGCTGTCGGCACAGCAACAGCACTCCCAATGGGCCAGGCCCGCCAGGCCCGCCAGGCCCGCCAGGCCCTGCAAAGCCGGGCTGGAACCGTCTTCCTGGCCCCACTTCCCGCGAGCACCCACCGACTCCAGCCCCAGCGGCCCTGAGCTATCCAGCAGCCAGGTCTTCCTGGAGGCCTCTCCCAGGCTTGGCCGCACTGGTCAAGCAGGCTCTCACCTCGACTAGGAAGAGGGGCCGGCGTGTAGCACGTGTGGCAGGCGGCCAGCCCAGGGCCGGGAGGAGAGGGAGCGCCCGCTCGCGTGCGCAGCTGCTGCAGCCCAGCTACTCACCGATGCCGTGCTTCTCCATGAGGGCGATGAGGTCCGCCTCGGTGAGCAGCTGGGGCGGACTGGTCTCCCCGTCCACCATCTCCACGGTGCTGGGCTGGAAGCGGGAGCCTTGCTCGTAGATAGGGAGGAGCTGCAGGAAGCAGCAGGCGGAGCAGTTGCCTCATTCTGCCATGAGCTCGGCAGGAGACGGCCTGCACTTCCGGGACCCCTGCCTGCCCCTCAGGCAGCGAGGGCTGGGGCCCAATTGGCATCATCACCTTGTCACTCCAGTGGTCGTAGGGATACACGTCCAGGTAGTTCCGGGCCAGAATGACAAGGCCGTGCGCCACGAAGCGCTCCTGGGCAATGTTGATCTCCACCGTGGTCTCCTGGCCCTGGGCGTCCTGGGAGCAGCAGGCCAGGAAGTGGCGGACGATGAACTCGTACAGCCGCTGGTCGTCTCCCTGGGGAGAAGAAAGCCTGCCACCGTCTGCCGAACGTCACCCCCTGGACGGCAGCGCTGCCCGAGGTTAACCCCAGTGTGCGCCCCGGAGCCTAATGGCTGACAGGCAGGCCCGCAGCAGCTGAGCGGAGCTGCGGGTTTCGGTGGACAGCCCTCACCGCTCTCCCAAAGACGAGCGAGGGAGGGGCTCATCTCCCCTCCAGACTGCTACGCGACAGCGCAGGACCCTCCTCTCAATTTTTTAATGTAATGCTCAGGACATAAAATGTTAAAAGGTAGTCTTTTAAAAAATTATTTATTTGGGCCGGCGCCGCGGCTCACTAGGCTAATCCTCCGCCTTGCGGCGCCGGCACACCGGGTTCTAGTCCTGGTCGGGGTGCCGGATTCTGTCCCGGTTGCCCCTCTTCCAGGCCAGCTCTCTGCTGTGGCCAGGGAGTGCAGTGGAGGATGGCCCAGGTGCTTGGGCCCTGCACCCCATGGGACACCAGGATAAGCACCTGGCTCCTGGCTCCTGCCATCGGATCAGCACGGTGCGCCGGCCGCGGCGGCCATTGGAGGATGAACCAACGGCAAAAAGGAAGACCTTTCTCTCTGTCTCTCTCTCTCACTGTCCACTCTGCCTGTCAAAATAAATAAATAAATAAATAAAAATTAAAAAAAATTATTTATTTTCATTTTATTTGAAAGGCAGAGAGAGAAAGAGAGAGACTGATTGATTGATCTTCCACCTGCTAGTTCGCTCTTCAAATGCCCTCAACACCCAGGACTGGGCCAGGCTGAAGCCAAAAGTCCTGAACTCAGCCAGGTCTCCCACACAGGTGGTAGGGGTCCAAGTACTTGTGCCATCACCTGCCGCCTCCCAGGATACACACTGGCAGGAAGCTGGACTGGAATCAGAGGAGCCAGGACTAAAGTTCCACATTCCAGTGCGGGATGTGGACGTCCCAAGCAGTGACTGAAGCGCTGCACTCAATGCTTGTCCCCAAATGTAGTTTTCTTTTTAATGATTTATTCATTCCAACAGCAGTTACAGAGAGACAGGGAGACACAGAGAGAAAGAGATGTCTTCTATTGCTAATTCACTCCCCAAATGGCTGCAATGGCTGGGGCTGGGCCAGGCTGAAGCCAGGAGCCTGAACTCCATCTAGGTCTCCCAAACAAGTGGTAGGAGCCCAATTACTTGGGCCATCTTCTACTGCTCTCTCAGGCACATCAGCAGGAAGCTGGAATGGAAGAGGAGCAGCTGGGACTTGAACTGGCACTCACCTGGGATTGGCTTAATCACAGGCACTGGTTTAATCCATTGTACCACGACACCTGCTCCTATATATGTAAATATATATATTTGAACTAACCGTCTTTAAGTTAGAAGCTTTAAATTTATTTGAAAAGCAGATAGGGAGGGCAAGAGACATGTTATCTTCCATCCATTGGTTCCTTCCCCAAATGCCTGCAACAGCCAGGGCTGGGCCAGGCCAAAGCGAGCAGCCAGGAACTCCAGCCGGGTCTCCCACGTGGGTGTGGGGCCAACACCTGCTGCCTTCAGGGAGTGCATTCGCAAGAGGCTGTCATGGAGAGGACTGCGGCTTAAACCCAGGTTCCCATACCACTTGTGGGCACCTCGAGCAGTAGCAGAACCTACTGTACCAACCCGCCTCATAAAAAAGTGGACTTTACAAAGATACTTGGCGTTACAGAGATGCCCATAAAAACAGTTCTCCAGGGCCAGTGGTGCGGTGCTGAGGATTAAGTCACTGCTTGCGATGCTGGCACCCCACATGGGCTCTTGTTGCAGTCCTGGCTGTTCACTTCCGATTGATCTGGCTCCCTGCTAGTGTGCCTGGGAAAGCAGTGGCAGATGGCCTACCTACTTGGGTCCCTGCTGCCCATGTGGGAGGCCCGGATGGAGCCCCAGGCTCTTGGCTTTGGCCTGGCCTAGTCCTGGTCATTGTGGCGTGAACCAGTGGATAGAAGCCCTCTGTGGAACTCTGCCTTTCAAAGCAACATTTTTCTAAAATGTGGTTCTCAATAGAAGTGGAACCACAGGCAGTTTTCTCCCTTAAACTCTTTGCACCTCCTACTACATTGTGTAAAATGAAAATGCACTGGTTTCAAAATCAGAAAGGACTCGGCACTGACAGGGGAAGATGACAAGGCTTGGAGGTCTGAGCTGTGACGTGCGTGGACGCCAGTCAAGCCCCCCAGCAACCGCGTGGCCGTGCACCACTGGTGTGGTAAGGTCCCAGAAGGGAGTGCATGGGGCCGGTGCTGTGGTGTGGTGGGCAGTGCTGCCGCCTGCAACACTCGCATCCCATATGGGTGCTGGTGCGTGTTGCGGCTGCTCCTCTTTAAGACAGATCCCTGCTAATGGCCTGGGAAAAGCCGCAGAAAATGGCCCGAGTGCTTGGCCCAATGTGGGAGACGTGGACAAATCTCCTGGCTTCAGCCTGGCCCAGCCCTGGCCATTGTGACCTTTTGGGGAGTGACGCAGTGCATGGGTGATTTCGCTCTAAGTGTTTCAACTGAAAAACCAGCCTTAAAAAATAAATAAATAAAAGGAGTGCATACTGGCCCAGGCCTGGAGGATTGAGAGTATTCCTCAGTGAGCAAGGGACCAAGCCAGCGGCAAGGCTCCCTGTGGGCATGGGAGCCACACAGGGCCCAGGGAAGCCATCCCACCTGTGTGGGAGGAGCAGGACAGGGGCTGGAGAGCGGACCCAGCACGGGCGCCTCTTATGACACAAGGCTGAGATGGGACACAGTTGACACTGGCTTCCCGTGCCTGAAATGGAAAAGGCATTCCAAAACCACGTCCTTCCTGAAACCGGAGCCCATGGAGTGAATCCCAGCGGCAGCGCCTGCGGGGACCAACCTGCAAGCTGCTGGCGTACTTGGTGGGGTGAATGGGAGGGTGGGCTTGGTCAGACTTGTTCCCGTTGCGTGGGCTGGGGCCGCCCCGCTCTAGAATGCTCTGGGCAAAGGCCCCCCAGCGTGGATCTTGGGTCTGCTGTTCCACCAGTGCTGTCAGGTTTAAGTCTTTAGGGAAAATGTTGGTTTCCGTGCGGGGGTAGCTGATGTACCTACAAAGGCAAACAGAGAGAGAAATGGCTATGTTCTCCCACTCGTCTAAGAACTGCTGGAAACAGCGATGCCTACGAGCCCTCACCAGCGGAACCGATGTACTGACCGCCACCCAGGTCACTCACGCTGAGAAAAGAGCCGAGGTGGGGTGACAGCAGGTCTCCCCAGGCATCCCGAGGAAGTGGAGGGAGACAGGATGCGTGTAGCTCAGTGCAGGTTCAGGCCCCTGGCTCTGCAGTGGTCTCCTGGCCTGGGGCCCGCCACTGGCCCCTCACGCTCAGCCTGACAGATCCGCCCAGCACAGCATATGACCCTCATGTGCCCTGACAGTCCCAACAGCGCATGTCCCTATGACTGTTTTTCTTATAGATTTGTTTACTCGGAAGGCAGAGTGAAGGAGGGCGGGAGGTGGGAGGAAATGTAGAGAGGAGGGCGGGGGGAGAGAGATCTCTTCCGTTTGCTGTTTCACTCCCTGAATGGTGGCAGTACCTGGGGTTGGGCCAGGCTGAAGCCAGGAGCCAGGAACTCTTCTGGGTCTCCCCCGTTGGGGGTGGGGGCCATCATTCACTGCCTCCCAGGTGCAGTAGCAGGGAGCTGGAGCGGAAGCAAGGCAGCCAGGACTCGACCCAACACTCTGATATTGGATGCCAGCATCATGAAGGGCGCTTAATCCACTGAGCCACAACACTGGCCTCTCTCAGCACTTTTTTTTTTAAATAATTATTTTAGGCCGGCACCGTGGCTCACTAGGCTAATCCTCCGCCTGCAGCGCCAGCACCCCAGGTTCTAGTCCCAGTCGGGGAGCCGGATTCTGTCCCAGTTGCCCCTCTTCCAGGCCAGCTCTCTGCTGTGGCCCAAGTGCTTGGGCCCTGCACCCCATGGGAGACCAGGAGAGGCACCTGGCTCCTGGCTTCGGATCAGCACAGTGTGCTGGCTGCAGCGGCCACTGGGGGGTGAACCAATGGAAAAAGGAAGCCCTTTCTCTCTCTCTGACTGTCCACTCTGTCTGTCAAAAAAAAAAAAAAAAAAAAAAAAAAGGAATTACTTTATTTCTTTGAAAGGCATAGTTACACAGAGAGAAAGAAACATCTTCTATCAGCTTGTTTACTCCTCAAATGGCCACAGAGGCCAGGGCTGGGCCAGGCGGAAGCCAGGAGCCTGGAAAGCCACCTGGGTCTCCCAGGCAGGGGCAGGGGCCATCAACAGCTGCTTTCCCAGGTGCATTATCCAAGAGCTGGGTCAGCAGTGGGACAGCCAGGCCCTGAACTGGTGCCTATACAGGGCGATGGAGCTGCAGGTGGCAGCTTAACCCACCGTACCACAACACTGGCCCCTCACTTAAGAGAATGTAGGCCAGTAACAGAATATACCTTATTCACATGCTGGCCACGTACAAACTGAGAGCTCCTTCCTTCATACAAGTCTCCCAAATCCAGTGTGTGTCACACATTTATAGCACACCCCAATACGGACAACCCAAATCTCTAACACGCAACAGTCGTGCACCACAGGGCCGGCCTTCACAGGCAAGCGGCCCCTGAGGGTTCCAGCTGTTGCCTGTCACGTGTCAGGACCCGGGAAGAGCTGCGGGGGCTCCAGGCTGGGCCTGAACTCGCTCTGTGGCTCTCACACTGAAACATCCTCTCCACATCAGACAAGGGGAGCAACGTCCAGCCCTCCAGCTTCAGGGCTTCCGCGGGATCTAAACAGTCTGTGTTCTCACGAGTTGCGTTTCTAAGGTACTTCATACCCTGATAATGATGGCCCAAGCTCCCACCCGAATAGCTACCCTTGTGTGTAGAGCTTTTCAGCAATCCGCATGGTTTCTTTAGCATTGATCCTCAACTTGCGCGAAGCCAGCTTCTCGAGTTCCTGTTAGACGGGTCAGCAGACACGTTAGGTGCAGAGCGCGAGCCACGGGGCAAGACGCCCACAGCCCACCCCCGGAGAGCTCCGGTCCCGGCACTCCAGCGGCTGCAGTCACGCTGGGGCGGCCGGGGGGGGGGGGGGGGGACTGACTGTGCCCCAGGAAGCCTTCGGGGTCTGCCCAGAGGAGCCAGGTCCCAGGCCATGGCTCTCAGAAGTTGACGTGCACCAGGGAAACTCACTGGGGGAGCCACATTCCTCACGAGCCGTCTGCACCGATTTTAACGCAAGCAATGGGACAGCCGCACCTTGCAAACGCCTCGGACGGCCCAGTAACTCCCCTGAATGATGAAAACCGTCCTCTGGGGGCCCCAGGGGAGAACCAGCTGCTCTTTCCCCAGGTGGCCTCAACAATGCCCTTGACTGTATGTCAACACACATTAGCCAGCGAGGTGTCACCTATGCCTATGATGTCGTATCCGCCCAGGGACTACACAGTGGCTGACCTGAGACGAGGACACACTGCCCACCCTCCGCCCACCCTCCCCCCACCCTCCCTGCGCGTCTCCTGCCTGCACCTTCTCCACGTTCATCCTCCAGCGTTCACCCTGACACCCATCTGGCCCGAATTCTGCTGAGGGGCGACTCTGGGCAGGGGCACCCCGACCCCGTTTACTTGGACTTGTTCCTGTGGGTGTGGCTCTGACTGTGGTCCAGAAGTTTGAGGAATCCATGCTAAGGTAAGTTCATGTACCAGATACCCAAAATGATGTTTACACCGATTACGCCACAACTCGGGGCGGGGGGGGGGGGGGGGGAGGTACAGGCTACTCTGATTGCAACGCTGTAGAAATAAGCACATGAAAAATACAGGAAGACACCAGCTGCATCAGCAATTATGTAAGGACAGAGAAACAGTGGCGGTACGGTCCTCTGTCTTCCTCTTTTTGCTTCTCAAACGCCACACAGCAGTTACACTGCATTTGTTTAAAAGAAAAAGCATCCAGAGGGCAAGCAAACCGTTGGCCGTGTGCCCTGACGGCCGCTGGGTCGCTTCTCTGGGTCAGCTCTCACGGTAGAACCCCAGGCCCAACAACAGGAAATGATCATTCCTCACGCCCACACCAGCCCTTCTGGAACATACCACGGTGTCCAAAGCTTGCGGCCGCCACTTGCTCTTTGGCTTGGACCTGACCTCCACCACCGTTGCTGTGGGGTCCTAGAGAGCCAGAAGCACAGACACATTACACCAGGCTGTGCACGGTCTCTGGTCCCCCTGTGCCATATGCCTGCCCACCGCAGCCCATCTCACTTGCAGCCAACAGTGCAGGGAGCACCGATACCCCCATTCCCACCCACACCAAGATTAAAAAAAAAAGAAAGAAAGAAAGAAAAAGATTTATTTATGTGTAAGGCAGAGTGACAGAGAGGGAGGGAAAGAGAGAGAGATCTTCCATTCACTGGCTCACTCCTTAAATGGCTGCAACAGCAGGGGCTGGGCCAGGCTTAAGCCAGGCCAGGAACTCCACCCTGCTAAGTGACCAAGTACGTGGGCCACCATCTGTCGCCCTCCCTGGCGCCATCAGCAGGAAACTGGATCCACAGAGGAGTGGCTGAGGCCTGAACTGGCACTCCACTATGGCAAACCAACACTGCCAGTGGCGGCTTAACCCACTACTCCAACGCTGGCCCTTCAAACCAAGATTTGTTTATGACGTAATTTATTTGAAAGGTGGAAAGATGGAGTCAGACTTAGATTTCCCATTCACTGGTTCACTTTCTTTTTTTAAAGATTTATTTATTTTTTATTTATTTGAAGGACAGAGTTACAGAGACAGGCAGAGACAGAAAGAGAGGTCTTCCATCCGCTGGTTTACTCCTCAGATGGCCCCAACGGCCGGAGCTGCACTGATCTGAAGCCAGGAGCCAGGAGCTTCTTCTGGGTCTCCTACATGGGTGCAGGGGCCCAAGGACTTGGCCATCTTCTACTGCTTTCCCAGGCCATAGCAGAGAACTGGATTGGAAGAGGAGCAGCCAGGTCTTGAACCAGTGCCCATGTGGGATGCCGGCACTTGCAATCCCCACTAGTTCACTTCTTAAATGCCCGAAATAGCTTGGGCTGGGCCGGGCCGGGCCGGGCTAAAGCCAGGAGCCAGTAACTCAATCCGGGTCTCCCATGCGGGAGGCAAGAACCAACTACTTGAACCATGACCGCTGCTTCCCAGGGTCCGTGTTAGCAGGAGGCTGGCGTCAGGGGCCAGAGGGGGAGCTGAACCCACACACTCCGACACGGGACACAGGCATCTTTACTGCCAGGATAACGCCTGCTCCATCAAAGCCAAGACTGTTAAAGGCAATTCTCTGAGCCCTCCAGTGCCTCCTCCGGAGTCTCTGAAATACAACAGCCGTGCAGCACTCGCCTCCCGAGCAGTCTCCCACCCACTCACGCACGGTGTGACTCACAGAGGACTCCACTCAGGCGATTTGCTACCCAGGACCTTAGGACATCAAAACCCGAACTTCTCCCTCCCCGGGGCCCGGTGACCAGCTGCCCTTTCCTAACAGCTCAGTGCATACCCTGGCCCTGTTGTCCTCCGCCACTCCCCAGTGCAGGAGTCGGCAGTTCAGGTCTTCTCACTTCACACGTAAGTGTGCCGTGGCACTGAGACTCCAGGGCCCCCGTGGTCAAAGGGGAGAGCAGTGCACAGACAGGGTGGGTCCTGGGAGGTGGCCGGGGCTCCAGGAGGAGCGTGGATACACTGAGCCCAACCTGTGCTCTGCCACCCACTGGCTCTACTGTCGTCTGTGAAGCCAAGCTTCACGGCTCTGACCGCCTCACCTGTCAACTGGGGAGCATCCCAATCCTCACTAGACCAAGTATCCTGCAACCAAGTGTGTCTGGCACACAGCAGGGGTTTCCTGATTACGGCTGTGACCACCAGGGAGCGGGAAGCACACCACTGACTATCAAACCTAGAAAGCGCCAAGATTTCCTGAGGAACCACTGTGCACAGCCAGGCAACCAAGTGCCGACGGACAGGAAGTGGCATCACAAAGCAGACCCTCAGTATGCGGTTCAGGGAATGTGAAGGCAGGCTCCCAACTCCGCCACGGACCGTCCTGCAGCCTCCCCAGCTGGCCCCCGCTCAGACGCCAGCAGAGCCGGCTTCCGTGTCCAGCGCGGCAGGACTGCGCCCTCCCTGTCCACCTGGGCCATTCTCCACTCCTTTCCCGTTTATTTCCTCCTGGCGTTTCTCACTGTGAGACGGGTGTGTGACTTCGTCGCCCAGGTCTGTTCCCATGAGCCACAAGGAGGGGGCTGCACAGAGGCCGCCCACATGCAGCGTCCAGGATTCAGGCCGTCCAGCCGATCCCTGCTGGTCTCTGCTGACGGCACAGCCTCAGGGAGGGACTTCAGTCACACGGCTCTCAAAACCTCTGATCTTAGGGGTGTCGGCACTGTGGCGTAGTAGGCTAAGCCTCTGCCTCTGGCGCCGGTATCCCATATGCTCACCGGTTTGAGTCTTGGCTATTCCTCTTCCAATCCAGCTCTCTGCTATGGCTTGGGAAAGCAGTAGAAGATGGCCAGTCCTTGGGCCCCTGCACCTGCATGGGAGACCTGGAAGAAGCTCCTGGCTCCTGGCTTCGGGTCAGCACAGCTCTGGCCATTGTGGCCATATAGGGAGTAAACCAGTGGATCTAAGACTTCTCTCTCTGTCTGCAACTCTACCTCTCAAGTAAGTCAACAAAAAAAAAAATTTTTTTTTTTTAATTTTGAAAGGCAGAGTGGACAGTGAGAGAGAGAGACAGAGAGAAAGGTCTTCCTTTTCCATTGGTTCACCCCTCAATGGCTGCTATGGCCGGCGCACCGCGCTGATCCGAAGCCAGGAGCCAGGTGCTTCTCCTGGTCTCCCATTGGGTGCAGGGCCCAAGCACTTGGGCCATCCTCCACTGCCTTCCCTGGCCACAGCAGAGAGCTGGACTGGAAGAGGGGCAACCGGGACAGAATCCAGTGCCCCAACCGGGACTAGAACCCGGGGTGCTGGTGCCGCAGGCGGAGGATTAGCCTAGTGAGCCGCGGCGCCGGCCAATAAACAAAATCTTAAAAAAAAAAAATTCTGATTTTATCTGCAAGTTCTGCAGCTCCTTCCCTCCACAGTTTTAGTGCTGTTCTCAAGTCCTGCTGGTCCTCCAATATCGATGGTCTGGGATGCAAGCTGAGCGCCAGGACCGTCCCCGGTGGAGGGTGGATGGGTTCACATCCGCCGACAGAGAGGGAGCAACGTGGGAGGCTGCGGGGTGCTTCCCAGGTCACTCAGGGTCCACGGACGTCTTACCTCCATACACAGCTGGTAGAGCACAAGACAAGCCGTGTGGTTAAAGAGCCGGTGCCTCTTCCAGTGGAATTCTACAACCCCATCTCGGTGGGCATGAGTTACTACATTGGAGAGAAAACAGAAAGGCGGGACTCAGGGAAGCCATACCCTATGACAGGGGGAAAGGTCTCTGCAGCGAAGGCCAAAGGAACACGAAGTGAAGAAAAGTCTCTGGGTAACTAAGGAAAATCGAAATAGTGGGGTAGGGTGAGGAGGCAACAAGACTAAAAGAAAATCACATTGAAATAATTCCTTTTTATTTGAACGGCACATCTCCCATCCACTGGTTCAGTCCCCAGATGCCTGCAACAGCTGAGCCTGGGTCAGGCTGAAGCTAGGAGGCCAGAACTCAACCCGGGCCTGCCAGGTGGGCTACAGGGGCCCAAGTACTGAGCCGCCTCCTGCTGCCTCCCAGGTGCGCATCAGCAGGGAGCAGGCATCAGAAGCAGAGCCTGGACTCGAACCCAGGCACGCCAGGGTAGAATGCAGGCATCTGACCAGGGCCGAATGCCCGCCCCTCAAATCACACATCTTCCTGGGGGGATTAATGCTTCATGGGCCCCCGTTTCTCCTGGGCCCAGAGGCCATACTTGAAGCAAGCCCCCGAGGCATACCTTTGATTCTATGGAAGACTTCCGGCACAAAAGCCTGAATGGCTTTGAACCTCTCCACCACGAAGCCCAGCGTTGGGAACTGGCAGCTGCCGTAACTGATGAGCTGCTCGGCCAGCACCTGGGGAAAGATCTTCTGCAGCCGTAAGGTCTGGAACCTGGTGAAGGCGGCTCCTGCAGAGGGAGGAGGCAGGCGGGAGAAAGGAACGGAGATGAGGGCAAAGCCGGCCGCACGCGCACACGCACACGCAGACGCGGGAACCCAGCACAGCGGACCACAGGAGGGCTGCCGGGCTCCTCACCGATCCTCAGGTCCAGCTCCTGCCTCACGTCCACAGCGTCGCTCACTCTCTGATCGGGCTCGGTCAGGTTCTCACAGGCCGCCCTCACAGCCCGGGGCGTGATCTCCGAGAAGCGGGCTCTCAGCACCTGCAGGCCGGGCTTCACTGCGAAACACAGAGACAAACCACGCTGTCCCCCCAGCCCCCAGGGCTCACGTCCCTCAGTCAGCAGAGAGGCACAGCAGCTCAAGAACCTGTGCAGCAACCCACTCAGCTGTTAGGTTACATGGAGCACGAGGCCTGAGAGGGAGACACCACTGTGACCTTTACACTGAGCCTTGTGAGACATCGGAGTGGAGGGGCCGGTACTGGGGCATGCCGGGCAAAGCTACTGCCGGCGCCGGTTCAAGTCCATATGGGCGCCGGTTCAAGTCCCAGCTGCTCCTCTTCTGATCCAGCTCTCTGCTGTGGCCTGGGAAAGCAGTAGAAGATGCCCAAGTGCTTGGGCCCCTGCACTCGCGTGGGAGACCTGGAAGAAGCTTTTGGATTCGGATCGGCGCAGCTCCAGCCGTTGTGGCCAGCTGGGAAGTGAACCAGCGGATGGAAGACCTCTCTCTCTCTGCCTCTCCTTTGTGTTAACTCTGACTTTAAAGTAAAATAAATAAATCTTTAAAAAACATTTCAAAGAGTTACAGTGAAGGAGGGGCAGAGGCAGAGAGAGACAGTGATCTTCAATCTGCCAGTTCACTGTCCAAATGGCAATGATGACCGGGGCTGGGTCAGTCCGAAGCCAGGGGCCCAAGCACTTAGGCCACCTTCTGCTGCTTTCTCAGGCATATTAGCAGGGAGCTGGATCAGAAGTGGAGCAGCCAGGACTTGAATTGGTGCCCGTATAGGATGCCAGCACTGCAGGTGGAGACTTAACCTTATACGCCACAGTGCTAGCCCCACAAATAAATCTCAAATAAATAGTCCATACATAAAAAGGTAGTTTTTTTTTTTTTAAAGATAAGCTTATTTTGGTGCTTAAATTATTTTTTGACAGGCAGAGTTAGACAGTGAGAGACAGACAGAAAGGTCCTCCCTCTGTTGGTTCATCCCTCAAATGGCTGCTACGGCCGGCACGCTGTGCTGATCCGAAGCCAGGAGCCAGGTGCCTCCTCCTGGTCTCCCATGGGGTGCAGGGCCCAAGCACTTGGGCCATCCTCCAAGTGGTACTCCCGGGCCACAGCAGAGAGCTAGACAGGAAGAGGTGCAGCTGGGACAGAGTCCGGCGCCCCAACCAGGACTAGAACCCGGGGTGCCGGCGCCGCAGGCGGAGGATTAGCCTAGTGGGCCGTGGGGCTGGCCTGGTGCTTAAATTTTCTGAGACCCATGGATAGTTTTCCCCACAATATGTGTTTTCCAGGAACTCTCTGAAGTACCTGTGTCTGCATTGGTTTCCACATATTCAGTACACAGGTAGAGAAAACGGCATAGAAAGCCTCCACTTCCCTGGGAGGCGGACACTGCACCCTTACCCTGCAGGGACGGAGCAGGCCCTGGGCCACACGGCCACGCTGCGTGTGAACTCGGAATGCTCTAGGCAGCCCCGGCACGACAAGATGCGGGGGCTGCACAGGGAGCAGCAAGCGGCTCAGGAGGAAGGACGTGTGCAGGCGCTCAGCCCCGGCCTAGGTACACACGCAGTGGAGAGCCCACTATTCACAGGGGCCCTGGCACTCACCGGCCTTGCACACGTGGATGATCTCAAAGCCGATGTTCTCGCCCTCTCTGTCACAGTCGGTCCAGATCAGCAGCGCCTGGCACTGCCGCGTCTCGCGTTCCAGGGTTTTCTGAAGCGGGTGGTGGAGAGAGAGCAGTGAGAGCGGAAGCCGTCTGCACACTAGAGAGCTGACTGAGGACGCGTGCCTTCTTAGCGCGCCGGCTTTGTACAGGAGGAACAGCAGAGGAAGCTGCTCTCACCGGCACTAAGGAGAGGGAGGGCAGACGGTCAACCTTCACACCCCTAAGGGAACGTCTGCGAGACGGAAGGTTTAATACCACCACGCCGATATGGCGAAACCTACAGCCCAGGTCCTGCACACGTCCAACACTAGCAGCTCTGAGCCCGTGCTGGCTAAAAAACGAGCCCCAACTGCGATTCATCCCGAGATCTCCCAGTTGGAGGTGGCCTGGTTACAGATGCCCCGAGCCGACAGCTTCCTGTCAAGTAAGTAAGCGAGCCACACCTTGGAGCTGCCTCCGTCCCAGCGGGGGTGGGCAGGAGGCCAGAGAGTAATTTGACAAAACTCACTTTTAGGGTTTATTTAAACAACTGCTACTCATCAAAAAGGCTCCCTTCAGTCCTGGGGCCACCAAGTGTACACAGCCTCGTGGCACAGTGGAGGCGGTAACTTGTCTCAGTCACGGTACGGAGTTAGGTAGAAAACCGCATCTCCAAATACCGACACATTAAAAATACAGAAACCACTCAGCTTCACTGCTCACGGCTAGCCCAACCTCAGCGCCGATGTCTTCCAAAAGACCCTACCTTGATGTCTACGAAATTGTCCGGGCAGTATTTTTCAATTTCTGCGTCAAAGAGGGCAAGAGGGTTGCAGCTCTGCCTGAAAAAGAAAAGCACAGGGGGGACACAGCCTCCCTCAGCACCAGAGAGCCCTGCATTCTAGGGGACACAGCCCTCCCTCAGCACCACAGACAGCCCTGCATTCTAGGGGACACAGCCCTCCCTCAGCACCACAGAGCCCTGCATTCTAGGGGACACAGCCCTCCCTCAGCACCACAGAGCCCTGCATTCTAGGGGACACAGCCCTCCCTCAGCACCACAGAGCCCTGCATTCTAGGGGACACAGCCCTCCCTCAGCACCACAGGGAGCCCTGCATTCTAGGGGACACAGCCCTCCCTCAGCACCACAGAGCCCTGCATTCTAGGGGACACAGCCCTCCCTCAGCACCACAGACAGCCCTGCATTCTAGGGGACACAGCCCTCCCTCAGCACCACAGAGCCCTGCATTCTAGGGGACACAGCCCTCCCTCAGCACCACAGGGAGCCCTGCATTCTAGGGGACACAGCCCTCCCTCAGCACCACAGAGCCCTGCATTCTAGGGGACACAGCCCTCCCTCAGCACCACAGACAGCCCTGCATTCTAGGGGACACAGCCCTCCCTCAGCACCACAGAGCCCTGCATTCTAGGGGACACAGCCCTCCCTCAGCACCACAGGGAGCCCTGCATTCTAGGGGACACAGCCCTCCCTCAGCACCACAGAGCCCTGCATTCTAGGGGACACAGCCCTCCCTAGCACCACAGACAGCCCTGCATTCTAGGGGACACAGCCCTCCCTCAGCACCACAGAGCCCTGCATTCTAGGGGACACAGCCCTCCCTCAGCACCACAGAGCCCTGCATTCTAGGGGACACAGCCCTCCCTCAGCACCACAGAGCCCTGCATTCTAGGGGACACAGCCCTCCCTCAGCACCACAGAGCCCTGCATTCTAGGGGACACAGCCCTCCCTCAGCACCACAGAGCCCTGCATTCTAGGGGACACAGCCCTCCCTCAGCACCACAGAGCCCTGCATTCTAGGGGACACAGCCCTCCCTCAGCACCACAGAGCCCTGCATTCTAGGGGACACAGCCCTCCCTCAGCACCACAGAGCCCTGCATTCTAGGGGACACAGCCCTCCCTCAGCACCACAGAGCCCTGCATTCTAGGGGACACAGCCCTCCCTCAGCACCACAGAGCCCTGCATTCTAGGGGACACAGCCCTCCCTCAGCACCACAGAGCCCTGCATTCTAGGGGACACAGCCCTCCCTCAGCACCACAGACAGCCCTGCATTCTAGGGGACACAGCCCTCCCTCAGCACCACAGACAGCCCTGCATTCTAGGGGACACAGCCCTCCCTCAGCACCAGAGAGCCCTGCATTCTAGGGGACACAGCCCTCCCTCAGCACCAGAGAGCCCTGCATTCTAGGGGACACAGCCCTCCCTCAGCACCACAGACAGCCCTGCATTCTAGGGGACACAGCCTCCCTCAGCACCACAGAGCCCTGCATTCTAGGGGACACAGCCCTCCCTCAGCACCACAGAGCCCTGCATTCTAGGGGACACAGCCCTCCCTCAGCACCACAGAGCCCTGCATTCTAGGGGACACAGCCCTCCCTCAGCACCACAGAGCCCTGCATTCTAGGGGACACAGCCCTCCCTCAGCACCACAGACAGCCCTGCATTCTAGGGGACACAGCCCTCCCTCAGCACCAGAGAGCCCTGCATTCTAGGGGACACAGCCCTCCCTCAGCACCAGAGAGCCCTGCATTCTAGGGGACACAGCCTCCCTCAGCACCACAGACAGCCCTGCATTCTAGGGGACACAGCCCTCCCTCAGCACCACAGAGCCCTGCATTCTAGGGGACACAGCCCTCCCTCAGCACCACAGAGCCCTGCATTCTAGGGGACACAGCCCTCCCTCAGCACCACAGAGCCCTGCATTCTAGGGGACACAGCCCTCCCTCAGCACCACAGAGCCCTGCATTCTAGGGGACACAGCCCTCCCTCAGCACCACAGAGCCCTGCATTCTAGGGGACACAGCCCTCCCTCAGCACCAGAGAGCCCTGCATTCTAGGGGACACAGCCCTCCCTCAGCACCACAGACAGCCCTGCATTCTAGGGGACACAGCCCTCCCTCAGCACCACAGAGCCCTGCATTCTAGGGGACACAGCCCTCCCTCAGCACCACAGAGCCCTGCATTCTAGGGGACACAGCCCTCCCTCAGCACCACAGAGCCCTGCATTCTAGGGGACACAGCCCTCCCTCAGCACCACAGAGCCCTGCATTCTAGGGGACACAGCCCTCCCTCAGCACCACAGAGCCCTGCATTCTAGGGGACACAGCCCTCCCTCAGCACCACAGAGCCCTGCATTCTAGGGGACACAGCCCTCCCTCAGCACCACAGACAGCCCTGCATTCTAGGGGACACAGCCCTCCCTCAGCACCACAGACAGCCCTGCATTCTAGGGGACACAGCCCTCCCTCAGCACCACAGAGCCCTGCATTCTAGGGGACACAGCCCTCCCTCAGCACCACAGAGCCCTGCATTCTAGGGGACACAGCCCTCCCTCAGCACCACAGAGCCCTGCATTCTAGGGGACACAGCCCTCCCTCAGCACCACAGAGCCCTGCATTCTAGGGGACACAGCCCTCCCTCAGCACCACAGAGCCCTGCATTCTAGGGGACACAGCCCTCCCTCAGCACCACAGAGCCCTGCATTCTAGGGGACACAGCCCTCCCTCAGCACCACAGACAGCCCTGCATTCTAGGGGACACAGCCCTCCCTCAGCACCACAGACAGCCCTGCATTCTAGGGGACACAGCCCTCCCTCAGCACCAGAGAGCCCTGCATTCTAGGGGACACAGCCCTCCCTCAGCACCACAGAGCCCTGCATCTGGGGGATGCAGGGCTTTTCCCCATCACAGCTCCCTGTGATAACCAGAAAGCCCCCCCACCCCCGGAAGTGCACTGACCATTTTCGAAACTGCATCTGGAAGTCGTGAGCCAGCAAATGTCCAGAAACAGACGTCATGATCATGGTGACATTCTGAGCAATAAAAATTCAGGTCAGTCTGTGTTTGCACGCGTATTTTACCAAATCACTCAGATGAAGGGAGGACTTTCTACTACAGGAAAACAAAACAAACACAGCTCTTCAAAGCCAAGAGCCCTGAGGTGGTGACCCTGTTCACTGTCAAGGCAGTGACAAGCTCACACACGGCCAGGCTAATTCTGGATCCGGCAGTCACAGGATGCAGGGCTGCAGCTAAACCCCAGACCCCAGAGCCCACGTCAGCATCACGATGAACAGAGTGAACACCTACCTGGCCACACAAGTGATAATCAAACTCATAGATCTTATTGAATTTAGACAGTCCTTCTCTCTGTAAACAAAACAGAAGTAAAGTGATTAATAAAAAACAAATCTATCCTCAGCACAAAGATCAAGCAAAACCGTGTCAAGTGCAGATATTAAAAATGCAGTAGTGGCCAGCGCCGCAGCTCACTAGGCTAATCCTCCGCCTTGTGGCGCCAGCACACTGGGTTCTAGTCCTGGTCGGGGCACCGGATTCTGTCCCGGTTGCCCCTCTTCCAGGCCAGCTCTCTGCTGTGGCCCGGGAGTGCAGTGGAGGATGGCCCAGGTGGTTGGGCCCTGCACCCCATGGGAGACCAGGAGGAAGCACCTGGCTCCTGCCATGGGATCAGCGCGGTGTGCCAGCCGCAGTGCACCGGCCGCGGCGGCCATTGGAGGGTGAACCAACAGTAAAAGGAAGACCTTTCTCTCTGTCTCTCTCTCACTGTCCACTCTGCCTGTCAAAAAAAAAAAAAAAAAAAAAAAAAAAAAGCAAAGCAGTAGTAACCGATCCAGCTCTCGGCTGTGGCCTGGGAAAGCAGTGGAACATGGCTCCTAGTCCTTGGGCCCCTGCACCTGGAAGAAGCTCCTGGCTCCTGGTTTCGGATCAGCCCAGCTCTGTCACTGCGGCCACCTGTGGAGCGAACCAGCAGATGGAAGACCTCTCTCTCTCCGCTTCTGCCTCTCTGTAACTCTGCCTTTCAAATAATTAAATAAATCTTTTTTTTTTAAATGCAGTAGCAATTCCTCAAGATAAGAGAAGGAGGGTAAATAATCAGGACAGAATCCATGGCATTCTTTATTCTGGAAGACCACCTTCTGATAAGAGACTGGACTTGTCCAAGGTCACGAGACAAATCAATGGCACGGAAAGGATCAGGGCAAAACAATCTCTTCACCTCCTTCCCCCCACCGGGCTGTTACTTCCCGGCCGCACACGTGCACCAATGCACTGGTGGTCACAGCCAAGGCCCTCAACTCTCTGAGCCGCCCTTTATTCCGGAGTGAAGCTGTCTCTCAAGTTGCTTCCGACTCAGCGAGCCTTGACCAGAACTGGAATGCAGTCCACACAGCACTTCGAGCCCCTCTCTCAGTGCCCCACCCCCCGGCATTCAAAGCAGGCCAGCCTGTGAGTGTCACACCAACACTGAACACTAGACGAGGAGAAGGCCGGCCGGGAACCCAGGCACCGTTCGCGCCAAGAAGGGTGACTATCAGAAGCTGCTCCCTCAGCCTGGCAAGACAACTTCTCTCTGTGAAACACCATCTGAGGGGCTCTGAGGCGTACTGGCACGCTTCTACAGGGAAATTATTCATCTGATAACTCGAGAGCTCCAGCCGGGGCATCTCTACAAATCCCAACAGCTCCTGAGGTTCTTTTAGGAAGAGAGGACAGGAAATGACCTCATGAGTTCCAACTTCTTTTTAAGAAAGTATTGGCGGGGCCGGCGCTGTGATGGAGTGGGTAAAGCTGCCGCCTGTAGCGCCAACATCTCATATGGGCACTGGTTCGAGTCCCGGCTGCTCCTCTTCTGATCCAGCTCTCTGCTAAGGCACCTGGGAAAGCAGTAGAAGATGGCCCAAGTGCTTGGGCCCCTGCAGCCACGTGGGAGACCTGGAAGAAGCTCCTGGCTCCTGGCTTTGCATCAGCGCAGCTCCAGCTGTTGTGGCCATCTGGGGAGTGAACCAAAAGATGGAAGACCTCTCTCTCTGTCTCTCTGTCTATAACTCTACCTCTCAAATAAATAAATAAATCTTTTAAAAACCACAAATGGGACCCAATCCCCACCCACATGTCTACTTGGCTCACCTCTGTTGATGAAGAAAAAGCATTTGACCAAAATTCAATCCTTTCATGATAAAAACTCAACGAGCCAGGAAAAGACAGGCACTTCCTGAATATGACACTTATGACAGCCCCACAGCTGACACTAACAGGATGAAAGGAAGAAAGCAATCTCCTTTTAAGACCAGGAACAACACGAGAATGCCCACTCTGCCCCTGCCAGTCCATTCTGTCCTAGAAACTGCAGCAGAAGCATTAGGCAAGCAAAAGAAATAAAAGACATTCCACTGATACAGGAAGAAGTAGAGCTATATCCAGAAACGACATTACCTTTACACAGAGAGCCCTAAGGAATCCACAAAAAAGTGCCAATAAGCAAATCCAGTAAAATGGCAGGACACAAGACCAACACGCAAAAATCGGTGTTTCTACACATTAGCGGTGGACGCTCTGAGAAGGAAATTAAGGAAGTAACTCTGTTTACAGTAACAGTGAGAAGGATTCCTAGAACAGTGAAAAGGACAAATACCCAGGAATGAGTTTCACCAAAAAAGCGCAATACTCGCACACCGGAAACCACAGCACACTGCTCAAAGAATTCAAAGACAACGGAAATGAGAGACAGGACAACCCGGACGTGACTGGAAGACTTACCAGGGTTAGGATGGCAACGTCCCCCAAAGTGACCTCCAAACCCAATGCAGCCCTAGCCACACCTCAGTGCCACCCCCACCCCCCTTCTTACCAGAAATGGCAAAGCTGCTCCTAAACTTCCTGTGGAACTGCTGGGGGCGCCAACTACCCAAAATGATCTTGAAAAGAACCCAACTGGAGAACTCACATCTGCAAATTTCTACATTTACTACAAAGCTACAGTCCATCAAAACAGCGCGGTGGTGGCATGAAAATACAGAAACCCAAAAGAACCCAAAGATAAACATCTGTGGTGACCTGGTTGTTGACAAGGGCTCAGAGCCCACCAAGGAGCCTCCACAGGTAGGCTTTTCAACAAGTGATGCTGGGACAGCCACCCACACACAGAAGAACGAAGCTGGCCTCTCCCTCACACCGTGCAGGAAGATAAGAGCTGGAATGATAAAACTCTAACAGGCAAATCTTTCTGACCTCTCACTTCCTGGATGTAACACCAAAAGCATGACCAGCATTTCTCCAAAGAGAATACAGAGACTGCCAACAAGCATGAGAGAGAAGATGCGCAGTTTTCATGGGGAAAATGCAAATCAAAGCCACAGTGAGGTACCGCATCGCACCCAGCAGGTAGTAACAGAAACAGCTGGGTGCTTCCTCCAGAGAGTTCACACAGAGCGATCCTCCCGCTCCTAGGGGGTTTGCCCCAGACCTGAGACCAGAATTAAAGCGGAAACTTGCAGATAAAGGCGGCTCTGTGCGGGGCAGCCACAGGCAGAGAAAGCACACACTTCCATCAACTGCTGGAGGACAAAACGTCATCTTGTCTTGTAACGGGCACCGTTACCTAGTGGCAGGAAGGACCAACACCTGCTACAGCACAGGTGAACTTACAAACACTGTGCTATGTGAGAGACGCCTGACAGAGGGCCACGTGTCCTGGCTGCCGCTGGAGGAGCCGTCCAGAACAAGCAAGTCCGCAGGGAGAGAAAGCAGATTCGTGTCTTGGGAGGTGCTGGGAGTAAAAGGGGCGGGGAGGGGCGTGGCACGTGACCGCTTAATGAATGCGGATTTCTTCTCAGGGTGATAAGAATTTTCCCGCACAAGCCTAGCGGCGCCGGCACACCGGGTTCTAGTCCCGGTCGGGGCGCCGGATTCTGTCCCGGTTGCCCCTCTTCCAGGCCAGCCCTCTGCTGTGGCCAGGGAGTGCAGTGGAGGATGGCCCAGGTGCTTGGGCCCTGCACCCCATGGGAGACCAGGAAAAGCACCTGGCTCCTGGCTCCTGCCATCGGATCAGCGCGGTGCGCCGGCAGCAGCGCGCCGGCCGCGGCGGCCATTGGAGGGTGAACCAACGGCAAAGGAAGACCTTTCTCTCTGTCTCTCTCTCTCACTGTCCACTCTGCCTGTCAAAAATAAAAAAAAATAAAAAATAAAAATAAAAATAAAAAAAAAAAGAATTTTCCCGCACTAGGTGAAGTGATGGCTGTCCGACACTGTCGATGTGTGAGATGCCACCTGAGTGACAGCGCAGGATGGTCCCGAGGGAAGTTTTATGTGTATTTCACCCCATTCTCTCACAGCCCCCCAACATGCCAAGCTGTTTCAAGCCGTCGGGTTGTTCCTTGTACTGTCTCCACTGCCTGGTAAACGTTCCAAAAGTCAGCTCAGACAGCCGTCCAGGAACTACCTGCGGCCTCCTGTACTTCACACGCCATGTTAAGGCATTAGGGAGTTCAGGCCGGCGCTGTGGCTCACTAGGCTAATCCTCCGCCTGCGGCGCCAGCACACCAGGTTCTAGTCCCGGTCGGGGCGCCGGATTCTGTCCCGGTTGCACCTCTTCCAGGCCAGCTCTCTGCTGTGGTCAGGGAGTGCAGTGGAGGATGCCCAAGTCCTTGGGCCCTGCACCCCATGGGAGACCAGGAGAAGCACCTGGCTCCTGCCATCGGATCGGCGCGGTGCGCCGGCCACGGCGGCCATTGGAGAGTGAACCAACAGCAAAGGAAGACCTTTCTCTCTGTCTCTCTCTCTCACTGTCCACTCTGCCTGTCAAAAAAAAAAAAAAAGGCATTAGGGTGTGGTAGTTAACAACATGCCAGGGTACCTCAGAGTTTACGGCAGGGGCTGGCAGGTTAAGCTGCCGCTTGGAACGCCCACATCATGTATTGGAGCCCGGAACTCCATCTAGGTCTCCCCGATGAGTGGCAGAGGCCCAGGGGTCTGAACCACCATCTGCTGCCTCCTGGGGCGCGGTAGCTGGAAGCTGGATTGCCAAGTGGAGTGGCAGGGGCTCGGCCAGCACTCCCGGCACCTCGACGCGGGGCGAGAACATCACAGGTGCAGTGGCTTAACCTGCGGCCCAAACCCCCTGGAACCTTTTTGTGTTGCAATGTATCTAAGGGGCAGAGAGCACGCGTCTGCTGGGTCAGTCCCCAAATGCCCTCCAAGGCAGGGGCTGGGCCAAAGCTACAACCAGAAGACAAGCCAGGTCTCCTCCATGGGAGGCAGGACCCATGGCACAGCTCCTCCGGGCCTGCATTAGCAAGAAACTGGAGTCAGATGTCAAATCCAGCCACGTGGGGTCCTTAACCGGGAGGCTTAACACGCAGCCCCTCTGACCTTTTTGAAGTATCTCTTATTGGGAGGTAGCACTGCGGAGCAGCAAGTTAAGCCCTGCCCGCAGCCCACCATCGGAGGGCCAGTTCGAGCCCCGGCTGCTCCACTTCCGATCCAGTTCTCTGCTATGCACTGAGAAAGCAGTAAAAGATGACCCAAGTCCTTGGGCCCCTGCACCTGCGTGCTTCGAAGACCTAGAAGAGGCTCCTGGCTCCCAATCGGATCAGCCCAGAGCTGAAGCAGGCAAACCCTGCAGATGGCCTACGGTCCTTGTAGCGCTGAAAAGAGGTGAAGCTGGGAGCCAGCACCCCGCTAACTCCCCACTCCCACTATGGCAGAGCTGGAAACTGGGGTCGAAGCCCCCCTACCCCCCCGGACAGGAGCACAGAGCTTCCAGAAAACCACCTTAGTTGGTGGTGCCCGCGGCACCTCCTCCGGGAAGCCTCCAAGGCGTGCAATGTACACATTCCAGGGGCCCTCTACGCTTCGCGCCTCTCTCCCAGTCTGCAACACGGGAGAGGGTGCAGTTCCGACCTCACCCTTAACTCCCCAAACCCGAGGCTGCAGGGAACGGAGGAGGGCTAACTGGGGAACCGGGTGGGTTGCGGTCGAAGGCAGAACGCAAAAAATCGCGGCACCTGCCCCGGCGGTCTTGGGCAGCAAGGTGCAGGGACGCGGCCGTGGGGCAAAGCCGGAGGAAGTCGGTGAGGCCCGAAGAGAGGCTTGGGGGCTGGGGGGTCCTACAGGCCGAGCCGCCGACGCGCCTTCTCACCCGCCGCATCCGGCCGCCGGACAGCAGGTCAGCGATGCCCTTGGCCGCGTCGTTCTTCTCCGCCACACACAGGACCTTCCGCGCGCCCCGCAAAGCCACCTCCATGGCGGCGCGGGACGAGGCACGCTCTCCCGGCCGTCGCAGCCACCACCGCAGCGCGCAGCGGCCGACCGGGAAGATCATTCCTAGGCCCCGCACCCGCCGCCGCCGCCGCTCGCCGAGTGCCCGCGCATGCTGGACAAGCCAGAGGTGCGGCCCGTGAGGAAACTGGGGCCTCCGCGAGCCGTCTGCGCCCGTCACTTGTCCCACCGGCCCGTTAGCCTTTGCCGCTTCCCGGCCACCGCAGCGCCTGCACGGAACCCCGCACGTCGGCGCCCGCTTCCGCCCGCCTTCCCGGGCCACTTCCGCCAGGCGCGCGCACTCTGCCTTCCCTGGCTGCCCCCGCAGCGACGGTGAACTACAACTCCCAGACTGCCCCGCAGCAACCTCGAACTACAACCCCCAGACTGCCCCGCGCTCTCGGCTCTCTCATTCACGCACGTTTCTCTCCGCCACTCCCCGCTTGGCTCCGCCCCGCCTCCCCTTCCTGACAGCGGTTGATTTATAATGAGACTCGTCCTTGCGATGGGCCGGGGTGGCGTGGGGACACAGTCATGTCGCAGGCGCTCTCTTTCTCAATAAGGTCCCCCGCTTCTTCTGGGAGATCAGCGCGGACGCTTCCGGGTCACGAGGCGCTGACGCTACGGGTCATGTGACACAAAGATGGCGGCGCCGCGGTAGCTGGCTTGGAGTTGTGGCGTCCAAAGAGCCGCGACGGTTTCTGCGCTCGGAGCGTGGGGTGGGGGGGAGGGCGACAACGCCGGGTCGACCCCCGCGGCGGCCCGTAGCTCACGTTAGGCACCCGTTCCGGCCCGGGGGCTGCTGTCGCGGTGGCTGCGGGGGAGTGCCGGTGACCTCACTGCAGGTGCTTCGCGCTGGCCGCGCTCGCCAGAGGAAGAGGAGGAGGCGGCGGGCAGCTGGCCTCCCCAGTGTTGGGGGTTCATGAGGGCTCCGGAGGAGCTGCACCAGTGACGGGCGGCGGGGACTGTGGTCTTCCGACGTGTGAGATAGCCTGGGACCCCTCTTGGGGGAGGGGGCACAAAGAAGGCCGCAGGGACTTCCTTCTCAGTGTCCATTGACCCTCTCAATGTTCTCCCCGTACACCTGGAAATATGATTGGCGCCCCTGACGTGGTGGCCTACACCAAGGAGGACGAGTACGAGGAAGAGCCTTACAATGAGCCGGCCCTGCCCGAGGAGTACTCGGTGCCGCTGTACCCGTTCGCCAGCCAGGAAGCCCACCCGTGGTCCAAGCTGTCCGGAGCCAAGTTCTCCAGGGACTTCATCCTCATCTCCGAGTTCTCCGAGCAGGTGGGCCCCCAGCCCTTGCTCACCATCCCCAATGACGCCAAAGTGTTCGGCACTTTCGATCTCAACTACTTCTCCCTGCGGATCATGTCTGTGGATTACCAGGCCTCCTTCGTGGGCCACCCTCCCGGCTCCGCCTACCCCAAGCTGAACTTCGTGGAGGACTCGAAGGTGGTGCTTGGCGACTCCAAGGAGGGAGCCTTCGCTTACGTGCACCACCTGACCCTGTACGACCTGGAGGCCCGCGGCTTCGTGAGGCCCTTCTGTATGGCGTACATCTCGGCCGACCAGCATAAAATCATGCAGCAGTTCCAGGAGCTGTCGGCCGAGTTCTCCAGGGCCTCGGAGTGCCTGAAGACGGGCAACAGGAAGGCGTTCGCGGGGGAGCTGGAGAAGAAGCTCAAGGACCTGGATTATACCAGGACGGTGCTGCACACAGAAACGGAGATCCAGAAGAAAGCCAATGACAAGGGCTTTTACTCGTCCCAGGCCATCGAGAAGGCCAACGAGCTGGCCAGCGTGGAGAAGTCCATCATCGAACACCAGGACTTGCTGAAGCAGATCCGCTCCTACCCTCACCGGAAGCTGAAGGGGTCCGAGTCGTGTTCTGGCGAGAGGGAACACGGCCAGGAAGAGGCTGAGCGGGCACCGGCTGCCTCTCACCCTGACGATGAACCGGCCCATGCTGACCCTTGCACGTGTAGACCCACCTACACCCCCAAACTCATCAAAGCGAAGTCCACCAAGTGTTTCGACAAGAAGTTGAAGACGCTGGAGGAGCTGTGCGACACGGAGTATTTCACCCAGACCCTGGCCCAGCTCAGCCACATCGAGCACATGTTCAGAGGAGACCTGTGCTACCTCCTGACCAGTCAGATCGACAGAGCGCTTCGCAGACAGCAGCGCATGACCAACTTCCTGTTTGAGGACTTGGTGGAGGAGGCAGACAGGGTGGTGGAGCACCCAGGGCGCATGCGCTCTCAGACCAGTCAAGACAGGCCGCCCTCCAGGTCCCTGGAAGAATGCCTGATTCCTAAAGTGCTCGTCAGTGGTAGCTCCTACAAGTCCAGCGTGGAGTCCGTGCCCATCAAGATGGAGCAGGAGCTCAGAGAGGAGGGGGACAAGGAAGCGGGCAGTTTTGACCGCCAGGAGAACTTGGACTACCTGGATATGGACATGAAGGGCAGTGTCAGCAGTGGGGAGAGCATCGAGGTTCTGGGCACGGAGAAATCCGCCTGCGTCCTGGCAAAGTCGGACAGCCAGGCCAGCCTCACCGCGCCCCTGAGCCCCCAGGTGGTCCGGAGCAAAGCCGTCAGCCACAGGACCATCAGCGAGGACAGCATCGAAGTCCTCAGCACCTGCCCCTCGGAGGCCCTCATCCCTGACGACTTTAAGGCCAGCTACCCAAGTGCCATTAACGAAGAAGAAGCCTACGCGGACGGCGAGGGAGCCATCCACTTCCACGCAAGCCTCAGCCCGCCGGGGCTGGCAGAGGCCGAGGAGGGCGACTCGGCCGCCGGCACCGCAGCCCAGGTGGACCCATCCTGCTGTATTGGGAAGGAGAGCAGTGCTCAGCTGCTGCCCCTGCCCGCCGCAGCCCACGCGCTGTCTGCCGAGGACGGGGTGGTGAGCATCCCCCCACAGCGCTGTAGGCAGAAGGAGCAGGGCTTCCACGTGGACTTTGCCACGGACAACGCCGACCCGTCTCCCCGAGACAGCAGCTGTGAGGGGTTTCCCATCTACGAGCTGGACCCAAGCCACCTGTTGGCCAGCCGGGATGCCAGTAAGACCAGCTTGGACAGCTGCTCGGACACCCACAGCTACGTGGGCAGCATAGCCTCCACGGGCTCGGATCGGACGCCCACCTCTGCTCACCCCGCTGGCCCGTCTTCCGAGAGGCATAAAAAGAAGGCTGGCCAGAACGCCTTAAAGTTCATCCGCCAGTACCCCTTTGCCCACCCGGCCATCTACTCCCTGCTCAGCGGGAGAACACTCGTGGTCCTCGGCGAAGATGAGACCATCGTCAGGAAGCTCGTGACGGCCCTGTCCATCTTTGTCCCCAACTACAGCCGCTGCGCCAAGCCCGTGAAGCACTGGGTTTCCTCCCCTCTGCACATCGTGGATTTTCAGAAGTGGAAGCTTATTGGCCTGCAGAGGTAACCGGTGGTGGTGATCGGGGGGGCCCTGGCCGGTTAGAAACGAGGCAGGCTGGCGTGGACCTAGAATCGGGAGGCGAGAATTTTAGACGCGTGCGTGCAAGCTCACGGGCTGAATTCCAGCAAAATTGTTTCCCTTCTCTGATTTCCAGTTTCCTGTCCATTCTGGGAGGAGGTCACGGTTCCGGAGTAGCGGCCAATCAGGGTCTTGGAATTATTTGGGGGGACTTTTACCGTCTTGGACCTGCTGCAGAGGTTCTGACTGGGGTGGGGGGGGTGAGACGTGGGATTGAATGATGTAGCTGAGGTTTGGGCGTGGCCAGACTCGGGGCTCTCTCGTCCTCTGCTGAGCCTTGAATTCACACTGTGGTGTCAACACTGACTGAGGAGAGATCTGGGAGAAACGCCAGGGCGGGCGGCCAGCCCCGGTGCAGGGTCAGCAGGGCCTCCGTGGGGCCCTCGTTTTGTTTCTGTTCTGTCAGATTTCTCTGGTTTCTTTGAAAGAATTAGAGAGAGACAGGGATAGATCCTGCATCTTCTGGTTCACTCCCCAAATAGTCGCAAAGGCCGGGCTGAAGCCAGGAGCCTGGGACCCCAGCCGGGTCTCCCACGTAGCTGGGCCATTTCCTGCTGCTCGCCCAGGCGCGTTAACAGGGAGGTGGATCAGAAGTGGAGCAGGGGGCTGGAACCGGTGCTCCTAGGGGATGCTGGCACTGCAGCCGATGGCCTAACCCGCTGCCCCCTCCCTCCCTCTGCGTGCGCTCTCTTCCTGGCTGTGGTTAGCAGGCGCTTAGTCTTTCCCGGTTCTGCTTGGCAGGTCTGGCCGAGCCCCCTGCCTCCGTGCGTCAGTCCGTGTTCCGTTTCCTCATTGCATGACCCTTTGTAGATCATTTCCCTTCTCGGCACCTGGTGAGTCCGTTCCCTGGGGTGGACGCACCCGGCCGCGCTCCCCGCACGGTAGGAGGGGCAGACAATGCTTTCCACATCGTCGAAGCCCCCACTGTCGCTGCTCGCTCTCTCTCTGGACTCCTGGCCTCAGGGAGGTCGCCATCTCCCAAGTCTCCTTGCGTTTGTCCCTCTGGTGGGGGTCCTAGGGAGCTCGCTGGAACCCTTGCGGTGTCAGGCTATACCCCCGTGACTGTGGGGGGGGGGGGGTTCGGCAAGTGCCGTCTCCGCAGCCCGTGCTGGCAGGTGCTGGGTGCCAGTTGGAAACACCTGGGCAGAGTCACTCCTAGGGGACAGGTGACCAGAGCCTGTGACCACGCAGGGCGGTGAGAGATCCGACAGCGGGTTGTCCTCTGCAATGGCCAGTTTCGTGACACACTGGGAGTGACCGGGCAGGTGGGGTCACCCATCATGGCATGGCGTCAGGTGGTGGGGAGGCCGGCCAGCCCTTGCTTCCGGGTGTGGAGTCTGAATCTGGAGGTTTGTTTGCTGCGTGACTGCACTGGGTCTGCAGGCTTCGCCCTGCCGGTGCCCTGTGCCTCTGGGCCAGGGCCACCTGCCGTTTGTACCCCAGAAGGAAGCCTTCCCCTGAGCGGTGTTTGAGTTTGCTCTTTGCGCTGCGATGAATCAGTGTCCCTCACTGCCCACCCCCCAACCCCCATTCTCCAACTTTCTCTCTGTGCCCCAACCCTCGGCCTGTGTCTTCTCGGGGCAGCTGGGCAGTCTGTCCGCATGAGACCCTCGGAGGTGTCAGAATGGCAGAGGGCTCGTCGTAGGTCAGCTGTGGGCAGCCGAGTGAGGGGGCAGGGCGGGGTGGGGCGGCTGCCTGTGGGCTGTGTGTCCAGGCCCCCCGGAGGGGCATGGGGAGATCCGGGCCACGGGGCTGCTGTGCCACTGCTGTTTCACCAGGCAAGTGACTCCTCCATCTAGGAAAACAGGCTGGATCGCAGCATGGGACTTTGCCAAAAACACACGAGGACTGCCAAGTGCCAGACGCTGCCCAGTGCTGAGGTTGTCGGGTCTGTCCCCGCTCTGTCACTGTGCTGCCGGCAGCTTGACCTCTCGGAGGCCGTGCCCTTGCGGGCAGACTTGGCTCACAAGACATTGCTGTGACGATGGGTGTTGGCGGCCTGTGGCGCTGCTCCTCGGGCACTTGGGCCGACTGTGAGGGCCAGAGGCCACCAGAAGTGACGGCTCCAGTGTGTTGAGAAAGCATGCCACTGACTCCCCTTTCTGGACCCCGCCCCACATGCAGACATGGGGCACTGGGAGCATCCGCCCCAGCGTCCTGCATGGGTGCAGGTGCAGGCCGGGGAGTGAGCCCCGTGCCCCAGGGGAGGTCTCTGGAGAAGCAGCTGACCAGCGGGGGCAGCGTGGGGACAGATGGCGAGCCTGGGTGGGCTGGATAGTGGACATAGCATTAAGGTGTGGTCTCGTGGTGGGCATGGCAGTTAAGGGAGGAAGCGGTGGGTGGTCTGCGTTGGGCCCTGGTGCTGCCACCGCTCACTGCAGATCTGAACCCAACACCTCCTGTCATTCATTCACTCACCAGCTCGCGCTGAGCACCTCTGGAGCTGTGGGCAGGGCTCACGGTTAGAATGTGCCAAGCCTCTGGCTCTCCGCGGTGCTCAGAGACGGGCCGATGGCAGGCGGGGAGGTGCCTCTGCAGCAGTGACCGCCCGTCTTCGAAGCTGTGGCGCGGGGGGCTCCTCTCGTATGCTGGCGCCTCAGTCCTTGGGCTCCCCTAAAACCAGCTCCGGTGTCGAAGGTCTTAAGGATTGCACCTCAGACTACCAGTCTCACCAGCTTTTGATTTTCCTGTGCTGAGAGGTTGGGTCAGCCGCCCAGGGCTGAGAGACGGACAGTTGAGCTGGTCTCCAGTCAGTTTCAGGGCACAGCAGAGACAGCTAATGTTGCTTACTAAGCAGCAGTGACAAACCCTGCCCTGGTTGGAAAACAAGCTCATGGCTGGCAGAGGAAGTGCTGGTGTGGGTCAGAGGCCCTGGCTTGAGTCGTGGCCTGAGCGCTTGACCAGCTGGGTGACCTGGGACAAGCCACGGCTGTGCATCGGCCTCTGTGTCCTCACTGGTGGTCCCCAGCCTCAGGCTGGGCCGTGGGGATCTTCAGTGCTCAGTAGTGGGTACCGCGCAGCTGAGAAGAGGGGCCCGGGGTGTGCCTCTCCCGTGTCATCTGGCCTCCCGTGGAGCTGTGTGGGAAACAGGAATAGAGGAGCAGTCAGAAGTAGCCAGCTACGGGGTGCGTGTTGAGGCACTTGGGATGCCCGCATCCCATATCGGAGTGCTAGGGCTCAAGTCCCACTTTTGTGGTCAGTCCTGGGTCCTTGCCACCCACGTGGGAGACTCAGATGGAGTTCCAGGCTCCTGGCTTCAGCCCGGCCCAGCCCTGGCTGTGTTGGGCATTTGGGGAGTGAACCAGCAGATGGAAGATTGAGATCTGCAATGGCTGGAGCTGGGCCAATCTGAAGCCAGGAGCTTCCTCCGGGTCCCCCACATGAGCGCAGGAGCCCAGGGACTTGGGCCATCCTCCGCTGCTTTCCCAGGCACATTAGCAGGGAGCTGGACCAGAAGTGGAGCTGCAGACAGAGGCTTAGCCTTCTGCACCACAGCACTGGCCCCCGGAGTGCTCAGCGCATTCTGAGAGAAACAGTTCTACCGTGGAAGGTGTCAGAGCTGTGCCCAGGGACTGAGCACAGGCATCCCAGAGAGATGGGGGAGTGGGGAGGGGAGGTGCGGCCTGGCCGTGCAGCCACCACAGCGCCTGGACGTGGGGGCTGGGCGTGCCACGCTCGGGAGGTGTGTGGCCTGGGGCTGGCCCCCTTGGGGAAGGCAGGGTGCCTCAAGAGCAGACTCTGTGAGGGACAGGGCTCCTTCCCCCAGAAGCAAGTGCAGAGAGCCGAGAAGGCCCCCAGGAGGGTGGGACCGTTGAGGCACAGAGGCCACAGGAACATGGGCTCCGACTCTCACTGCCCTCATGAACTTTTTGGGTGTCAGCTGCCGGCAGGCACCGATTCCTCGTGGCCTGTGGGATGCATGTGGTCCACGCCCACTTTCCTCCTTGTGGTTCAGAGTACAGGGCACTCACTAAATACCCCCAACCACCAGGGCTGGACCATGCTGAAGCCGGGAGCCAGGAGCTGCATCCAGGTCTCCCACATGGGTGGCGGGGGCCTGAGCGCTCGTGGCGTCCCCTGCTGCCCCCGAGGGTGTGCATTAGCTGGAAGCCAGATTCAGGCAGAGGCGGGACTTGGCGCCAGGCACCCTCCCGTGTGGCTCGTGGGTGTCCCTTAAGAAACCCCTAGAGCGGGGTTTCTTAAGGAGCAGCTTCCAGAGGCCGACCACGTGACCGCCTTCCCTCCCTGAGCACACACTGCCTCCCTGTCTCTGATGGACAGTCCTCGGCTGGGTCAGAGCTTGGCCGACGCTGCAGGTGACAGGACGGTAGTCACTGCTCCCCTGGGGCCGGGCGCCGCACGGGCTCAGCGTGTTTCGTCTCCGCAGCAGCCCCACAGGACTCCTGTCGCCATCTTACAGGCCAGTCCAGCGAGGTTAAGGAGCCGGGCCCAGGTTGCAGCGGGAAGGCTGGGTGAGGTGTAAGTTAGCCAAGTGCAGAGGGAGCCAAGGGCGTTCCCGGGAGAGAACAGGTGTGTGCTCTGAGTCCCCGCCGGAAGCTTGGCGGGCTCCAGACGGAGGAAAGCTCCTCTGGGGGAGTAACAGGCCAGCAGGCATGGGACTGCCAGGGAGGACCCTGTGCATTCGAGCTCTGGTCGCGAGGGTGTGAGGAGCCCTTCGGACGTGGCGGTGATCAGATTTGCCTTCAGGAAGAGCCTGGCTGGGTGGGAGCTGGCCTGGCAGCAGGGAGCCCCCTCCCGACCTCTGCCTGGCCCTTGCGCTTCCTCCTGACTTGGCCCGTGTGTTCCAGGGTGGCCTCCCCGGGCAGCGCCGGCACCCTGCACGCCCTGAGCCGCTACAGCCGCTACACCAGCATCCTGGACCTGGACAACAAGACCCTGCGCTGCCCGCTCTACAGAGGCGCCCTGGTGCCCCGGCTGGCCGACCACCGCACGCAGATCAAGCGGGGCAGCACCTACTCCCTGCACGTCCAGAGCATGCTCACGCAGCTCTGCTCCAAGGCCTTCCTCTACACCTTCTGCCACCACCTGCACCTGCCCGCCCACGACCAGGAGACGCGGGAGCTGGTTGCCAGCCGCCGGCTGAGCTTCCTGCAGCTGAACCTGGGCCTGGTGAACGAGGACGTCAGGGTGGTGCAGTACCTGGCCGAGCTGCTGAAGCTGCACTACCTGCACGAGGCCCCTGGGGCCGGCCCCCCCACTCTCAGGTTTGACTACGTCCCCAGCTTTCTGTACAAAATCTGAGGGTGGTCCCAGCCCCCGCGACCAGGACCTGTGACTCAGGCATGGGGAGGGCGGGGCGGGGCGGCAGCCGTGGCTGTGGTGTGGCTGTGGTGTGGCTGTGGTGTGGCAAGCGGGACCTGGGCAGAGGTGGGGGCGGGGCTCTCTCTGAAGGCGTCTGGGTGGACCGTGACAGCTGCCCTCGGCTCCCTGGCCAAAGGTGGCCCCTGGCAGGGCAGAGGGCGGCCCCGGCTTTTGAGGACTGGCAGCCGGGGCAAAGGAGATGCCGGCCCCCGGTGGGGTGGGAAGGCCCAGCACGCCGGCTGGAGCACACCGGCCACATTTGGCGACAGAGGCAGCCGGTAACTGTGCTGATTTGGTGAAGAACAGGGCAGAACGTCCATTGCCCGCTTAGCCCCTAGCCATGGCCCTTTGTGTAGCCCCCTGGACAAGTGAGGCGGTGGGGAGAGCCCCGCCCAGCTGGGTGCTGAGGAGTGCTGGTAGCACCCTGCCCCTTCCCCGCCCCAAAGTCACTCTCCCTGGGAAGTGGGCGCGGAGGGCCTGAGCCAGGGGCGAGGACGGCCCTGGGAACTGGGAAGCGCGCAGACGGGCCACGAGGCCACCCCACTGTGCGAGAGAGACGCTCCCGCTCCGCGCTGGGCCTCGGCCTAAGCCACGCCCTGGTCCCCCACCACTAACCTTTGCAACCACTTCACTACCTCTCCCGGGGTCTGGGTGTGGTGACGGTGATGGGGGGCTCTGTGCAGCCGGCCAGGTAGGGATTTCCTGGGCAAGCTCCTGTTTTGCGCTCCGAGAGGCTGTGTGCACCTCTGGCCCCGTGGCTCCCCCCCCACCACGGGAGTCCCCCAACAAGGAAGGCGTTCGGGACTTGGAAGGAGATGTCCTCCTGTCTCCCTGTGTGTCCCAGTGACGGGGGCCAGCACAGCTCCCTGGGCACCAGTATGCAGATGTGGGGCTTCCCACAGCCCTGAAGATCCCATACCTTTTTTTTTTTTAAGCTATTCCCTCTCCTCCTCCCGACCCCAGGTGGGGAAAACTCTGGGTATTGACTGCCTTCTCATTTGCTCCATGAAAGCTGACCCGCAGTGCCCGCGTCAGCCACGGGGGTGCATCTGTGGGGCGCTGTGGGTCGGGGGGTGCGTGTTTGCTTCCGAGGCGGCTACCTGTGGCAGTTGCCACTCCTCCATCCCCTCGGGCACGTTCTCGGACTGACAGTGTAAGCATGGAGCGCCCCTGTCTGCTCAGGACATCTGCCTGCCCGCCCTTGCGGGCGCCCTCGCCCAACACCCCCCACCCCGTGTGTTCTCCGTTGCTGTCTGCCCCGTCTCCCAAGACCCTGGCCGTGTGGCATTCGTCTCAAAGGGAAGGGAGGCCGGGGTCCCGTGACAAGCGGGAGAGCGGTCACGGCAGGCACTGTGACTTGGTATATGTGCTGCCGAAGCGAGCACCAGGCACTGTGACTTGGGACGCCACCGATACAAGATGACTCCGGGCAGCCAGACGTGGCTCCTCCCAGCTGCAGCCGGGCCGCGCCCGTGCACTTGGCCGAGAATGCCTAGGCGCTAAGTGAGCAGAAGAGACCAGCCGTGGGTGGCCGCAGGGTGCCTCCCCTGGCTCCGCACCAAGGACAGAGGGCCTCACGGGCTGATGGTTTCACTCCAGGATTTAGGGTTTGATTTAAAACTACCTTCTCCACGCATCAATTCCAAAGATCCCGGTGATGCAAAGTCTTGTGTCCCCCAGAGGGCTCTGGCGAAGGCGGGGACCACTGGGCAGCTCTGCCGTCTCAGCCCTGTCCACTGCACAGGGCCAGCGACTGAAGCCTCATGTCCCTGAACGTGGGCAGTGGGAGGCCAGTGCCGGGGGACCAGTCTCTTCTAGAACTTTCATTTGAGGGGTTCCTCGGGTTGCCACACTGGATTGAAACATTCAGAAACACCACCGCCCAGAGAACACGCGGCATCCGGGCCCCAGTCATGCTTCAGCGTGCACTGCTGCTTGGAGCGCCCCGTGCCGAACCTTCGTTGTCTGAAGATGGTTGCAGCTTGGGCTACGAGGTATGCCCAGCGGTTCCCGCAGGCACACCATAGGATGGGCAGGGCGGCCGGGGTGCGCGCTGCCCCTCACGCCTCACTGGTTTCCTAGGAAACTCGCCTGTTTTGGTGGCAGCTTTGGATTTTAGAAATTGTGACTTTTCTGTAACGTACCAGAGCAGCTGAAGCCCCACACGCTCCTCCAGGACCTGGAGTGGCCTGCGACAGCTTCCCTGTCGCTCCCTGCCTGGCTCCTGCCGCCTCGGTTGCCGGTCAGATGTTGTACTCAAAGCACGGATGTCCACTCACTGCTCACAAGGCTCATTTCAAACTCCTAGGAGGTCCAGCAGCACCCACCACACACACACACCCGACCAGAGCCATGTGGTCGTGATGCCAAAGGCCATGCCTGGCCTGTGCCGCACAGCGGTCCACACTGTGCCCTGTCCCGTGTCACCTGCGAGGCACTGAGCCCACAGCCGCTGGACCCCCCAGCTCCCCGAGAAGCTCAGAAGAAAGTGCCTTGGTCTGTGCTCTGAAGCGACCCGCCAGCTCTGCCTTGGCCCCCGTGCTGTGACTGAGATGATAAATGGGACTGCACGAGCGGCGTGGCGTTGATGGGCTACAGAAAGGAAAAGCATCCAATTCCCACTTCTGCCCAGCGAGCAAAACCAGCCTCAGCCGGCAGCCTAGGGCACACCAGGTTTTCCTGAGCCACCTTCGAGCGCCAACCTAGCCTGACCTTAACTTTGCCGAGGTTTGGAAGCGTCAGGATGGAGGCAGAAGTTGGGGAGTGGGGGCCCCCGAGCACCATGCCGCACACGGACTTCCCGGAGCGGAGCCTGCACCAGGAGCCCTGGGGACGTCCGGTTGTCTGCAGCCGGGGAGGAGTCGTGCCCCTGAACTTGAGGCTGCGAGGGCGGCAGAGCCATGCCTCAGTTGGAGGCGGAGACGTGGGGACTGCTGTCACACAGGCTGGACACGGGCTGTGGGCTGCCACCCGCAAGGCCTTCCCCGACTGTCCTGCGCGGGTGGCTGGAGGCAGGGCTGCGCTGACAAGCGGTGAGAGGCTTAGTCTGTGATGAACTCCTGTCATTTCTGAGGAAGCTCTTTTACTACTGCATGTCCCCCTCCGTCTGGACACGAGTCCTGCCCCACAGCAGGAGCGCCAGGAGCCGTCTGGGGCGGCGCCTCCTTTAGGTGTTGCTGCACGAGAGTTTAACCAGAGTAAACGCCAAACCAATAGTACGAGAAGTGTACTTTTTCAGAAATTAATTTATTTGAGTTCAGATATTTTTGAAATATAAAATTGGTTGTATTTTTTAAAGCTATAATTCTTGTAGACATTCTGTGGTTAAAACCTTGATTGTGCTTATTAAAAACGGTCAGCTATGTTTTGCACTTCAGCTATGTGAAAAATAAAGTCTCTTTGGGAAGGTGACATGCGGCTTCCTGTCACAGTGCGGGGTGGGGGGTGGTGGCAAAAGCCGGCGGCTGGCACTGGGCGCTTCCTGGGGCAGGTGTGGAGGAGACCCAGAGCTGCGGGAGCTGTACCTCCCGCCAGGCTGGGCACACCTCTTCCGGCTCCGGGGCACGCCTGTCAGCTGCGGTCGTCCTGATTCCGCTCTGCGTCCCTGACACGTCCCGGCGGGCAGCTCTCAGCCGTGAGCACGGGGCCCGGCCGGCTGCAGCAAGCCAGACCAGTGCCCAGGGGCGCTAAGAGAAGGGAGGTGCACAGCCGGCCGGCCGGCCTCCGTGGTTCACCGCCACGTCCCTACTGCCCCGGGCCAGCCTTACTCCTCCCAGGACAGGGGTTTGGATGTGGGAGGAGACGAGGGAAGTCCAAAGGCACTCCCCACGGGGGCACGAAGCGGGGTCCCCTCGGCCTCAGGGCGCCGGCCCCTCTAGAAGCCGGGCAGGCCGGGCAGCGGGAAGAGGGCGGCAAAGCTCTCGACCTCCTGGCGCAGGGCCCGCACGGCCCTCTGGTGCTTCTCGTCGCCTGCCAGCTTCTCCTTGAACTCCTTCAGGGTGGCCCTGGGGCCCGTGTCGTCCTGGATCTGCACGGTGAGCTCTATGCCTGCGCACGAGACAGCGGCTCTGCTCTGGGCCTGCCCTGCCACCCCAGAACGCCCCTGGGGCTGGCCGCGCGCCTTCTCTGGGGTCAGAAGAGCTGGTCACTCTGCCCCCCTCTGTCACCAGCACTCGGCCCTGACACAGAAGCCCCTCCAGCAGCGGGGACGCTTGCTCCCGGGCCGCCAGCACGCGACCCCTCGTCCTCACCTCTGTGGATGAAGTGCGCCACTTTCTGGAAGTCTTTTTCCAGGAGCCCCCGGGATGTCAGCGCTGGGGTACCCAGCCGCAGGCCGCTAGGCCGCAGTGCACTCTTGTCACCTTGAAAACAAACAGAATAATTTTTTTTTTTTTTTTTGACAGAGTGGACAGTGAGAGAGAGAGAGACAGAGAGAAAGGTCTTCCTTTGCCGTTGGTTCACCCTCCAATGGCCGCCGCTGCCGGCATGCTGCGGCCAGTGCACCGCGCCGAGCCACAGGCAGGAGCCAGGTGCTTCTCCTGGTCTCCCATGGGGTGCAGGGCCCAAGGACTTGGGCCATCCTCCACTGCACTCCCGGGCCACAGCAGAGAGCTGGCCTGGAAGAGGGGCAACCGGGATAGAATCCGGCGCCCCAACCAGGACTAGAACCCCGTGTGCCGGCACCGCAAGGCGGAGGATTAGCCTAGTGAGCCATGGCGCCGGCCAAACAGAATAATTAAAAAAAAAAAAAAATGGGGCCGGCGTTGTGGCGCCGCAGGTGAAGCCACTGCCCGTGATGCAGCCGCATCCGGTCAACCTCCTCCTTTGGGCTCCCAGCAGGGTGAGGGCCACGTCCCAAGGAGTGGGTGTGGAGAGAGCCAAGGTTTAGCCGGTCTGTGTCCTCAAAGGGCAAATAACGGCCGTCGGCTTCACCTCTGGCCAGGGGCAGCGCACGTGGGAGAGGAGAGGTGTGGGAAAGGCGGCCCGGGGGAGTCTCACCTGGGCAGGTGTTCTTGTTGCAGGCGATAGAGCAGGCTTCCAGCACCTTCTCCGCCCTCCCGCCATCTGTGCCTTTGGAACGGAGATCCACGAGGATCAAATGGTTGTCAGAACCACCTGGAACCAGAGTCGAACACACACATGCTGAGGGCCCAGTCAGTGCCCAGGGAAGGACCTCTGTTCTGAGGAGCCTGAGTGGGCGCCCAAGGGGTGCAGCGGGTGAGGCCAGCAAAGGGAACGCGCCTAGAATGTTCAACACCTGCAGAGCTCAGATGCCAGGGGCCTGCCAACAGGGGAGGTGGAGCCCCAGAGGCGGGGCGTTCACAGCCACCATCTGCCTCCATCTTTGGCACCCTCAGAAAGCACAGTGGACAAGGGCAGGCCAGGGAGCGGAGGAGGCGTGGGCTCCCGACACTCGCTGGGAGTCTTGCCACCCGCCAGCTCTGGGGCTGGCATAGGCGCCTGTGTCGCCGGTGTCCCCTGTGGGCTCCGGTTCAAGCCCCAGCTGCTCCACTTCCAACCCAGCTCCGTGCTAGTGGCCTTGGAAAAGCAGCAGCCTGAATGTCTGGGGCCCTGCCACCCACACGGGAGACCTGGAAGAAGCTCCCGACTCCCGGCTTCGGCCTGGCCCAGCCCCAGTCATTATGGCCATCTGGGGAGTGAAGCAGCAGATGGAAGATCTCTGTCTCGCCCTATCTATAACTCTGTCTCTCAAGGAAATAAACAAAATATTAAAAAAAAAATCTTTGCAGCTCCCACTTCAGAGCTGCTAAGCTACCTGTTCTCTTTTTTCTAAAGATTTGTTTTATTTACTTGAAAGGCAGAGTTAGAGGGAGAGGGAGAGGGAGAGAGAGAGAGAAAGATTTTTCCATCCATTGCTTCACTCCCCAAATGACTACAATGGCTGGGGCTGGGCCAGGCTGAAGCCAGGAGCCTGGAACTCCATCTGGGTCTCCCACCTGGGTACAGGGGCCAGGTACTTGGGCCAGGTACAACAGCAGGGGGCTGGATTGGAAGTGGAGCAGCTGGGATCCGAACCAGCGCCCATATGGGATGCTGACGTTGCAGGTGGAGGATTAACCGGCTGCACCACGAGGCCAGCTCCTAACCCGCCTTTTCACAGAATCCCCAGGGGGTTCATGTGTGCCTCCAAGTTTGAGAAACAGTGACCTGAGGGACCTTGAAGGTCACAGCCACGTGGGGGCCTCTAGGGCTTGCTTACTTGAAGCCGTGGGGGGTGAGCAGAAAGGACAGAGGGGAAGTGAGGCAGAGCAGGACAGGGAGTGGCTGTCCAGCCTCTGCCAGCTCTGCGTCTCCTGGACACAGCCCGGTGGAGCCCCCGGCCACCCCAGCCCCTGGGCCACCCCAATGCCGCAGCTCGTGCCGTGAGAAAAACACTGCCTTCCCTGTGGGAAGCAGCCGTGCCTGTGAGTGGACGGTGCACCTGGAATGGGGCCCTCGCCTGGGAAGCCACCTCCCAGCAGAGACCCGGCCCTGCCCCCCAAACCCCCACCCCAACGGGGCAGAGACACTTCAGTGAGACGGTGCCCTCTGCCACTCCACCTGCCACCTCCCAGGGGTGTGACCGCCACAGCCGGAGCACTCAGGTGAGCGCCAGGGGCTCTGAGGACGGACAGGTGACAAGTGGCAGCTACGGTTCCCGTCGCCTTTGCAGATGGAACGGCGGCAGGTGGGCCGGAGGGCCACAAAGGGGCCACGCCCTCCCAGGCCACACCCCGGTGCACGCGGACCTGTCCGTACCTGTGACAATCTTGTACCCCAGCTCCACGAGGGCTGCGGACAGGGCCCTGCAGTTGGCCACCACCTGGCGCTGGTACTCCTTGAACTCCGGAGTCATGGCCTGCTTCAGGGCCACGGCGACCCCTGCGTGGGGAGGACAGAATCAGAACCTCCACCGGGGCACGCGCAGGAAGGCAGCCCTCGATTCTGTGCAAGCCCCTAGGGCGCAGAAGCAGGGAGCAGGGGTCCCGGCGTTCAGTCAGAGGGCCGCAAACAAGGGAGGGACAGAAGCGCAAGACCTGTGCACCTGCCCCCAGCGCAGGGCCTCTGATCAGTGCCGGTGGGAACAGCTGAGTGGCGGCCCTGAGCTGAAGGGTGGCAGTCAGGGACCACAGACACACGGAAGCCGCCACGGCTGAAGGTCCCCTCCACCGCAGCCCTGAGGGCCACCCCAAGGTGCCGGGCCGGGCTTGCTGACGCCTTACCTGCGATGGCGTGGTTGTGGGGGCCGCCCTGCAGACCCGGGAACACGGCGGAGTTGATGAGCGACTCCAGGTTGTACAGGATCTCTTTGCCAGTCTTGGGGTCCACGCTGCGCACTCCTGGGTGAGAGGAACACGAGATCGGCTCCTGGAAGCTGTCCCGGTCCCCCCTTCACCGCAGTTTGAAAGGGACAGGGACGTGGCATGCAGACCGGGTCCCAGGCTAATGGTGTGAAGAGGGCAGGGACGTAATCCAATGGCGGTGTTTAGGGGGCGGGCCTAGTGGGAAGTCCCAGGTTCCCGGGGGGTGTGCCCTCGGCAGGTAGGTCTAGGGAGGGATTGGTCATGAACGCCATAGTCAGGCCAAGCCCCTCTCTCCCACCTGGCTCACCAAGAGTCTTCCTCCACACTCGCTCTGCCATTGCCGCCTGCTGCCTCCCCCCCGCCCCCCCCCCCCAGCGCAACTCCTCTTGGACTTGAACTTGCAAACGCTGTGAGATGAACAAGCCTTTGTTCTTGGAAAGGGAGCTGCTTCGGGTATCTTGGGCTCCCGACGGCCTCGCTTCTGAGCCTGACCCTAGGTGAGCCCGGAAACGAGCGGGCGGGTTCCTGCACTGAGACTGCACCAGCGAAGACCGGCATCTTACAAGGCAGGCGCCATGATGGTCACCCTAAAGGCTACTGTAGGGGCCAGCGCTGTGGTGTAGCGGGTAAAGCTGCCGCCTGCAGTGCCAGCATCCCACATGGGCACCGGTTCAAGTCCCGGCTGCTCCACTTCCCATCCAGCTCTCTGCTGTGGCCTGGGAAAGCAGTAGAAGATGGCCCAAGTCCTTGGACCCTGCACCTGCTAGAGAGACCCGGAAGAAGCTCCTGGCTCCTGGTTTCGGATCAGCACAGCTCCAGCTGCTGCAGCCAATTGGAGAGTGAACCAGCAGATGGAAGACCTCTCTCTCTGTCTCTCCCTCTCACTGTAACTCTACCTCACAAATAAATAAATAAATAAAATCTTAAAAAAGAAGAATCACATCAACAGTGGAGAAAACACGTCTCCTGGGCAGGCAGGAAGGGCTCCCTGCCTCAGCAGCATCTCCACATGTAAGGACGGTGCTCAGGGCGGCCCAGAGCAACGAGGCACCGGGCGGCCGGCTGGGTCTGGCCCCAGCCAAGTGGCCAGGGGGCTGGCTTTTCTGACGCAGGGTCAGTGCATCAGGTCTCCCCACAGGCTCAATGATGACCTGACCCCTAGCGCGGTCTCCCCAGCCAGGAGAGCCCTGGGACAAGGGGAGGGTCCAGAGGCAGGGTGCAAGGTCCTGGACAGAGAAACTCGGAACGATTCAACTCATGTTGAGGTTTATACATCAGTGTCTTATAGTTTGGTTACTGTGAGTCTTTCTTGAGAAACATGTGGGACCACAGTTAAGTTCACCCAAATCACACACCGTTGCGAGGCCTCCCTGCAGCCCCTTGATGGCCAGGCACACCTTCCGGCCATTCACACACCTACTTCCTGGGAGGATCAGGTGAGCAAAAGGCACAGGGTTGCTAATCCGCCTGGCCCCGCCCCCTGGGTTGCTAATCTGCCCCTCCCCACCCTTGGGCACGCACCTCTCCTGTAGAAGATCATGCCGGCCCGGCAGCCTCGCAGCGTCTTGTGGGTCGTGGTGGTCACCACGTGGCAGTGCTCAAAGGGGGAGGGCACCACGCCGGCCGCCACCAGCCCGCTGATGTGCGCCATGTCGGCCATGAGGTAGGCCCCGTTCTCGTCCGCTATCTTCCTGAGCCGCCCGTAGTCCAGGTTCCGGGAGTAGCAGCTGGTTCCTGAGGGCGGGGAGTGGCACAGTCAGGCCGCTGGGGTGGCGGGCAGCCGGGGCAGCCGCGCGGCCATCTGCGGAGGGGCCTCCCCTGGGACCCCTGGGAGCAGAAGGGGAGGCGGCCCCGGTCTGCCGCCTCAGGGTCGCGGTGGCCACGCCGGCCCCCAGCGGCAGGGGTCCACACGTCCAGGTGCTTCGCTGACAGCCCTCCGACCTTACTGCACCTCGCAAACACTCGCGGCTCAGCGCTCCCAGGCAGAAGCTGGCACGGAGCGCAGGGTCCTGCACCTGCTCTCTAGGAGGCGTGGCCGCCTAGGAGGCGTGGCCAGCCTAGGAGGCGTGGCCGCCCTAGGAGGTGTAACCTAGGAGGTGTAACCTAGGAGGTGTGGCTGCTCTAGGAGGCAGGGCCGCCCTAGGAGGTGTGACCTAGGAGGCGCGGCCGCCCTAGGAGGTGTGACCTAGGAGGCGTGGCCACCCTAGGAGGTGTAACCTAGGAGGTGTGGCTGCTCTAGGAGGTGTGGCCACCCTAGGAGGCGTGACCAAGGAGGCTCGGCTGCTCCAGGAGGCGCGGCCACTCCCCACCCCGCCCGCCCCCACTGCACCTGCGATGATCAGCTTCGGGTGGAAGAGGCGCGCGTTCTCCTCCAGCCGGTCGTAGTCGATGTAGCCAGTGTCTGGGTTCACCTGGGGAGCGTTGGGGACACGGGCTGGGGCTCACGTCTCCAGCAACACCGCGCTCCACAATCCGGGACAGTCGGGGCCTGTCCGGAGGAGGCTGAGGCAGGTACGGGGTGGGCCGCCGAGAGCGTCCCTCACACACCCGGGATGCCCCGGGTTCCCTGCCCACTGCCCCCGGCAGACGCACGGATGGAGAACAGGACGTGCACGCGCAGCAGTGGAGCACGGTTCAGGCTGGAGAGAAGGCAAGGCTCCCCTTTGGGAAAGCACGGAGAAGCGAGAGGACGCTGTGCCGAGTGAGATGGGCCAGAAGCACAGGGACAAACACGCGTGACCTCACCCACACGTGGGCGGTCTCGGACAATGGACCTCACAGAGGCAGAGCAGAGGGGGAAGGCAAGGAGGGAGGGAGGGAGCTGGCGTTACGGGGGCCAGTTCGAGACTCGGCTGCACCACTTGCAATCCAGCTCTCTGCTGTGGCCTGGGAAAAGCAGTGGAGGATGGCCCAAGTGCTTGGACCCCTGCACCCGCATGGGAGACCCGGGTGAAGCCCCTGGCTCCTGGCTTCAGCCTGGTCCAGACCTGGCTGCTACAGAAGCAGCAGAAGGAAGATCTCTCTATATATAACTCTGACTTTCTTTTTTTTTTTTTTTTTTTTTTTTTTTGACAGGCAGAGTGGACAGTGAGAGAGAGAGAGACAGAGAGAAAGGTCTTCCTTTGCCATTGGTTCACCCTCCAATGGCTGCCGCGGCCGGCGCGCTGCAGCCAGCGCACCGCGCTGATCCGATGGCAGGAGCCAGGAGCCAGGTGCTTTTCCTGGTCTCCCATGGGGTGCAGGGCCCAAGCACCTGGGCCATCCTCCACTGCACTCCCTGGCCACAGCAGAGGGCTGGCCTGGAAGAGGGGCAACCGGGACAGAATCCGGCGCCCCGACCGGGACTAGAACCCGGTGTGCCGGCGCCGCTAGGTGGAGGATTAGCCTATTGAGCCGCGGCGCCGGCCCATATAACTCTGACTTTCAAATAAATGAATAAATAAATAAATCTTATTTTGGAAATCTTTTTGCAATAAAAATCTTTCTCCAAAAAAAAAAAAAAAGATTTATTTATTTGAGAGGCAGAGTTACAGACAGAGAGGGAGAAACAGAGAGAGAGGTCTTCTATCCATTGGTTCACTCCCCAGATAGCTGCAACAGCAGGAGCTGGAGTGATCTGATCCGAAGCCAGGAGCCACATAGATGCAGGGGCCTAAGCGCTTGGGCCATCTTCCGCTGCTTCCCCAGGCCATCAGCAGGGAGCTGGATTGGAAGTGGAGCAGCCGGGACTTGAACTGGCACTGTAGGCAGAGGCTTAACCTACTACACCACAGTGCCAGCCCCAATAAATCTTCAAAATCTAAGCAAAGCAAAAGAAGAATGGGGGCTATCAGGGGACGGGGAGGTGGTGCAGGAGGGGTAAGCGCTAAGTATTTAAGGAGAGGGAGATGCTGATAAAATGATCCAGAAGTACTCTTATGTAACATTACTGTGTACCCCATCATTCTTTGGTGGTAAAAATTTGTCAAAAAAAAAAAAAAAATTAAAGGGAAAAGGTCAACTCCACTGAGTGGTGGATCCAACTGTGAAACACATAGCATTTGCTGGAGGGAGCCCAGGTGACGGAACACAATCTAAGGCGGTCACAGAGGGAACGGCCCTGGGGTCTGGGACACGGGGGCTTCTGGGAGGAGGTGGGCAGACAACACCCGTGTTCGGATGCTCCCTCCCCAGCCGCAGCCCTCGCACGGCTCAGCTGCTCGGTCCCACCAGGGCCCACCCGCGACAACAAGTTTTAGGTCCCTGAACACAAAAAGCCCTGACAACTCGCTGCAGTCACACGTGCCGTGTGCCAGGTCACAGGAACCAAGGCCGTGCCCAAAGTCAGGTTGAAGGACCATTTGTGGGGGCTGGTGCTGTGGCGTAGCGGGCAAAGCCACTGCCTACAGTGCTGGCATCCCATATGGGCACCGGTTCCAGTCCCGGCTGCTCCACTTCCAATTCAGCTCTCTGCTATGGCCTGGGAAATCACTGGAGGATGGCCCAAGTCCTTGGGCCCCTGCACCTATGTGGGAGACCTGGAAGAAGCTCCTGGCTCCTGGCTTCGGATTAGCTCAGACCTCTCTCTCTCTCTTCCTTTCTAACTCTGCCTTTCAAATAAATAAATAAATAAATCTTAAAAAAAAAAAAAGAGGGGCCATTTGTGGCCTCAGGTACTTTGCTTTAAGGTGTTTCTCAGCCTCTGGAACTCAGCAAAGAGATTGTTGGGCTGACAGCATGCCAGCAGCTGAGGCCCAATTCTAAAACATGGACACAACTCTAATTTTTAGAAAAAATTCATCATTTCCCTCCCACCAGAACAAAACAAAACAAAAATAAAAACAAAACCTGCTGCTGCTTTCTCCTTCCACATTTTGCATTTTAAACTTGTGGAGTTGAGTTTCGCTTCTCCAGGGCCGGCCTTGGGTGCAGTGGATTAAGCCGCAGCTAGTGACGCCTGCATCGCATGAAGGAGCCCTGGCTGGCGTCCCGGCTGCCCCACTTCCAGTCCAGCTCCCTGCTAGTGCACCTGGGAATCAGCAGAGGACGCTAAGTGCTTGAGTTTCTGCCGCCCATGGGGAGACCTGGATGGAGTTCCTGGCTCCAGGCTTCAGCAGGGCCAGCCCCAGCTATTGCAGCCATTTGGGAAGTGAGCCAGTAGATAGAAGAAAAATACCTCTCTCTCACTCTGCCTTTCCAATAAATAAATAAATGGATCTTTTAAAAAAAAAGTTTGTTTTTTTCCTTTTTTAAAAAAGTATTTCTTTCATGGTTTTAACAACTTTTTTCGTTCACAAAGTCGTGGCTGGGCCAGGTTAAAGCCAGGAGCCAGGAACTCCATCCGGGCCTTCCACTTGGGTGGCAGAAACCTAAGTACTTGAGCCATGGCCTGTTACCTCCCAGCATGCACACGGGCAAGAGGCTGGCATTGGGAGTGGAGCCAGGACCCAAACCCAGGCTCTCCTGTATGGGATACGCGCCGTCCCCAGCAGCGTCCTGACTGCTAAGCCAAATGTTCACCTCCTGTTCTTTTTCATTCTTGAAAACGAGGCAATACAACAGCCCCTGGGAGAATTCAAGGCGTGTCTAACGGCGCAGAGGTGGAGGACAGGACAAGAGCCCCTCAGTCACATCTGACTGGGTGACAGTGGACAGCTTAGTGGGAGGGGGCAGGAGCAGGCAGAGCTGGGGCGGCCTGGGGACGGCGGCGCTGCTGCTTGCCCCGCCCAGCCCGGCCCGGCACCATTGCCCAGAGGGTAGAAGAAAGCCCGAAGGGAGACAGGGCAGGCAGGCAAGACTGCGGCCCTGGGACGGCCTTTAACCCCAACCCCACAGCCCCACAGGGCAGGGGCAGGGCCGCCTGACTGCTGGTAGAGGCCAATGGGGCCCGTCTCCGCCTCTCTGCCCACTGAGGGGTGACCTGTGCCTGCCGCTGCCCAAGCTGGCCCGGGCCCCAGCCCCGTCCCTGGCCCCAGCAGTGGCCCCGGGGCTGAGGCCTGTGTCCTGCAGTCAACAACGGGAACAGCTGGAGGGAACTGGGGCACAGGGCAGGACTTCCACATGCCAGGGACAAAATCCTCAGGGATCAAAGGCCCCTGGCCCAGAAGGCACCAGGCTCCCACGCCTCAGGTGTAAGGAACACCTTGCCACCATTCGCTCAATAGTGAAAAAAATAGCAGGAACTGGCCACAACCTGTGACGCTGGCATCCCATATGAGCACTTGTTCAAGTCCCAGCCTCTCTGCTTCCGACCCAGATCCCTGCTAATGCACCTGGGAAAGCAGCAACAGACGGCCCAAGTGCTCGGGCCCCTGCTACCCATGTGGGGGACCTGGATGGGGCTCCAAGCTCTTGGCTTTGGCTTGGCCCAGCCTTGGCCACTTGGCCCTTTGGAGACTGAACTAGCAGATGGAAGATCTCTCTCTGTGTCTGTGTGTCTCTGTCACTCTGATAAAAAATAAATAAAATAAATCTTAAAAAAAAAAAAAAAAATGAGCCGGCGCCGTGGCTCAATAGGCTAATCCTCCACCTTGCGGCGCCGGCACACCGGGTTCGAGTCCCGGTTGGGGCGCCGGATTCTGTCCCGGTTGCCCCTCTTCCAGGCCAGCTCTCTGCTATGGCCAGGGAGTGCAGTGGAGGATGGCCCAGGTGCTTGGGCCCTGCACCCCATGGGAGACCAGGAAAAGCACCTGGCTCCTGGCTCCTGCCAGGATCAGCGCGGTGCGCCGGCTGCAGCGGCGGCCATTGGAGGGTGAACCAACGGCAAAAAGGAAGACCTTTCTCTCTCTGTCTCTCTCTCTCACTGTCCACTCTGCCTGTCAAAAAAAAAAAAAAAAAAAAAGTCCAGCTCGAGGCCAGCGAGCAGCTTTGAGACTGGAAACATCTAGACTGTCCATGGATGGAAACGAAAGTCCTTGCACATAACAGGGCCTGGGTGAAATGAGAAGAACTGAGACGTGGGCTGGGTTCTCAGAACAGACAACCATGTGCACGCAGACATGGGTGCCCACGCACAGCCCTGGTCAGTTGTATCAGAGGAGGAAGTTGTGTGTTTGACAGTTAGCCCAGTGTAAACAGACCCAGCTTCTCAACCTTTCTGCCCCTTGTGGTGGCGACTGTGAGAGTAACCCGGGACAACGCCCTTGACAAAGAACGTGGCTACTGGAAGGATCACAACACCGGACAGGAGGAAAAGGCACAGGTGACTTTCCCACCCGCCCAGCCCAGGCACCTCACGGGCATCTTCCGAGTCACCGTTTATACGGCTGGCGTGCCCAGGTGAGAAACGTTTGCCTGGGTCCCCGGCTCCAAGGTCCCGGCCCCCTCGCTGACACTGGCGTGGCCAGATGGGGCCAGCCCTGGGTGGCGGGTGCAACAGTGGGGTACAGAGGGCCCGGATGTGGAATCCAGGGCTGTTGCTGTCAGCGCCTGTGCCAGGGATCCCACTGCTCTGCAGGGGCCCTGAGCTAGGACGGCCCTCGCTGAGGGCTGCGGCCAGCGTCCTGGAGAGGCCACCACCTCTGCTGTGTCCAAACCCCCGAGTCGCTGCCTCCTTCGCCTGTGTCCCGGTGGCCTCTGCTCAGCCCCCCAGCCCTCCGCCTGCTCTGCCCCCAGCAGACCCCAAGAGCCTGGGGTTGCCAGGGCAGGGCAACGAGGAGTGGCCTGAGGTGGGGGCGGGCCCAGGGCAGCCGTGCCCTGTCTCACCTTGTAGGCCATGGATTCAAAGAAGATGGACGTAGCCGAGATCTTCTTCTTGTCCGTCATGAACCCGTGGGTCAGGTGGCCCCCGTCGGGCAGGTCCAGACCCATGATGCGCCCATGGGGCTCCACCAGGGCCGTGTACACGGCGAAGTTGGCGGGGGAGCCTGAAACAAGCAGAGCGAGGGTGCCACGGTCACTCGTACCCGCGACGCCCCGGGGGGCACCTGCCTTCTCTGAGCCCCAGGATGTATCTCCTCCCCACCCCCAACCCCGCACCAGTCCCACCTGGGAATGAGCAGAGGGGAAGTTCAGGGGCAGGGGACCGCCAGAGCTGGGAGCCCGAGAGCCCTGGGGACCCCCGTGGGCGACCGTGACCCCGAGGCCTGTCCCACGCGGCAGTCACCTGAGTAGGGCTGCACGTTGACGCCCCAGCACTGTGGGTCCAGGCCGTAGGCCTGCAGCGCCCGCTTCTGACACAGCGTCTCCAGCTCATCGATATGCTCAGTGCCGCCATAATACCTGGTGGGGACAGGGAGAGGCCGGACTCAGCGCCGTGCCTGGAGCAGGCCCAGGCAGCTCAGGACAGGGACAAGGGAACAGAGGGAGACACGATGCGCTGTCGGTCCGTGAACGCCGTGGGTATCCGGTAGACTGAGCCAGCCGAGCAGTGAGCAGAGCGCCTAGGAAAATCGGTGGTGGTGGTGGGGGGGTCCAGATTCAGAAAGGAAAGAAATCCCTACACACCCCACAAAGGGGCCGGAGGTCACGGAAGAACCGAAGCCAAGGGAAGTGGCCCACAGCGGTCACAGGAGGGATCCAGCGGCAGAGAAAGCTCTGGGATGAGTCCCTCAAACAAGCCGTGGGCTCCACTTACGAGGGTCCCCAGAGAAGCGAGAGACACAGAGGACCAGGTGGCTGTCGAAGGCTGGGCCGGGGAAGTGAAAAATGAACTTATTTTTATTTTTTTGCATTGCTAATAAAATCTACTTTTCCTAATTCCTTGCCAAATTTACCACCTTGATGATCTGTGAGCTAACAATAATCAGAATGCCTCAAGCTAGAAAGTTGTCGCACTTCGAACACACCAAGCTTTCACAGGTAGAATATGCACGTGTATTTATCAATGTTTATCTCGCTGCGGCAGAGAACATGGCCCGGGAGCCACCATGAGCACAGGCTGAACGCACGCTGTCACACAGGCCTGCGGAACTCCCTCCTCCGACAAAGCCGAAATTCTGTCTGCACCCGGGCCCCGGCAGACTGCTTCCTGTTTCTAGGGGTAACCCGCTACACACGCTTCCTGGGAGCGGGACCAGGCAGTGGGAGCGAGCCTCAGGAAGGTCGTGGAAAGCGGAATTCAGAGGTAGGCTTGTTCTGGTGCAGACTTTTTTTTTTAAGAGTCATACACACATCCATTTGCCTTCTTGTGAATGGCTTATTTCTATTAGCATAAAATCTTCAAGGTCCAACCCCACTTAGAAATGGTTAAACGCGGAGGCAGGTTGCTGTGGCACAGTGGGTTAAGCCACTGCTTGCAGGCCGGCCTCCCATGCGAGTGCTGGCTCAAGTCCCAGCTGCTCCACTTCGGATCGAGTTCCCCACTAATGTGCCTGGGAAGGCAGCAGAAGATCCCAAATGCTTGGGCCCCTGCCGCTCAGGTGGGAGACCCAAATGGAGTTCCAGGCTCCCGGCTTTGACCTGAACCAGCCCTGGCCTTTGCAGCCATTGGGGAGTGAAGCAGCAAATGGAAGCGCTCACACACACACACGCTCTCTCTCTCTCTCTCTCTCTCTCTCTCTCTCTCTCTCTCTCCCTGGCCTTTGCAGCCATTTGGGGAGTGAAGAAGCAAATGGAAGCTCGCGCTCTCTCGCTCGCTCGCTCACTCGCTCCTTTTCTCTGTGAAACTCTGCCTTTCAAATAAAAAAGTAAATCTTAAAAAAAAAAAGCGGAAATTTTGCAACAATAAAAAGAAGGGGTTTCCATTGAATCATACACTCCCTTAAATAGATTAATTACATCTCAATATGATGTAAAAATAAAAGCCAGGAATTTTGTTTCTAGGTTTGTATCAGGCAAAGTCATTATTAGACTGATACTGTTTTCAAATACTAACTTTGGGCCAGGTGTTGTGCTAGCCCGGGTTAAGCCTCCACCTGGGACCCCCACATTCTACATCCGAGGGCCTGGGACAGTCCTTTCCACTCTGTTTCTGATCCAGCTTCTTGCCAATGCGCCTGGGAGGGGCAGGTGAGGGCCCAGAGTACTTGAGCTCCTGCCCCCCACGGGAGACCAGCAGACGGAAGCTATCACTCCGCCTTTTGAATGAATAAACACATAAGTACAGAGTAAACGGAATACGGAACACGGAGCGCTCAGGACTGATGGCACTGACACATAGCAAGCACTCAGCAAACACAAGCAGTTTCCCAGCTTCAGTCCTGGCCACTCGGGCTGTGCACAGGAATCAGCTCTGGGCCAGGGGTTCAGGACCACGGTCTTCAAGTGACCCTCACTTACCCCTTGGTGGCCACTACCCTTGTCTGTCAGAGCTCAGCAGAGCAGAAATGCTACTGAGACTAATGGATGTCCCCAAAAGGCAGTGGCTCTTTTAATATTTATTTATTTGAAAGGCAAAGTTATACGAAGGCAGAGAGAGAGAGAGAGAGAGAGAGAGAGAGAGAGAGAGAGAGAAAGTCTTCCATTTGCTGGTTTACTCCCCAGATGGCTGCAACGGCCAGAGCTGGGCTGATCCAATCCGAAGCCAGGAGCCAGGAGCTTCCTCCAGGTCTCCCATGTGGTGCAGGGGCCCAAGGACTTGGGCCATCTTCTACTGCTTTCCCAGGCCATAGCAGAGAGCTGGATCGGAAGTGGAGCAGCCGGGACTCAAACCAGTGCCCATATGGGACGCCGGCACTGCAGGTGGCAGCCTTACCCACCACTGCTAGGGCCGGCAGTGATGTTTTTCACAGCTCACAGAGCCCAGGAAACAACCTGGCTCACCTCTCCACAGGTGGGAATCCCTGTACTCATCAAGTTGGGGGGAAAGACAGGGAAGCCACCGAAACACCCTCATAAGAGCAGCTAGAAATGCTGGGAGCTCTGAGACAGCCGGGGACTTGGGGTGAGCTTGGCTTTCCTAACACTCACCGCCGACCCTCAGACGGCGCCCGGGTGCCGGGCAGTTCAGTTCACCCACTCACCTCTGGCCGGGGTAGCCCTCTGAGTATTTGTTATTTAAGCAGGAGCCCAGGGCTTCCAAAACCGCACGGCTGGCGAAGTTCTCCGAGGCGATCAGCTCCAGGCCGACCCTCTGCCGGTTGCTCTCCTTCTTGATGATGTCGTAAACCTTAGGAGAAAGCAGGCACCAGGCATTTATGGTGAAAAGCTCAGGGCCAGCGCTGCGGTGTAGCAGGTAAAGCTGCTGCTTCTAGTGCCAGCATCCCATATGGGTGCCTGCTCGAGACCTGGCAGCTCCATTTCTGATCCAGCTCTCTGCTGTGGCCTGGGAAAGCAGTGGAGGATGGCCCATGTGCTTGGGCCCCTGCACCCGCCTGGGAGACCCGGAGGAAGCTTCTGGCTTCAGGTCAGCCCAGCTCTAGCCATTGTCACCATTTGGGGAGTAAACCAGCAGATGGAAGATCTCTCTTTGTCTCTCTGTCTGTCTGTAACTCTGCCCTCAACTAAATAAATCTTAAAAAAAAAAAAAAATGGTACTTCAGCAAATCCAGAAACAGAAACGAGATCAGTGGGCGCTGAGGGCTGGGGAGTCTGGAGAGAACTGGGGTGGCTGTGTCAGTGAGTTCAGGGTTTGAGATCTATTCATTTATTCAAAAGGCAGAGTTACATGAAGGTGGGGAGAAAGAGAGACACCTTCCATCTACTGGTTCTTCTTTTTTTTCTTTTTAAATTTTTTTTAATTTATTTATTCGACAGGTAGAGTTACAGACAGTGAGAGAGAGAGAGAGAGAGAGAGAGAAAGGTCTTCCTTCTGTTGGTTCACCCCAAAAATGGCTGCTACGGCCGGCGCTGCACCGATCCGAAGCCAGGAGCCAGGTGCTTCCTCCTGGTCTCCCATGCAGGTGCAGGGACCCAAGCACTTGGGCCATCCTCCACTGCCCTCCCAGGCCACAGCAGAGAGCTGGACTGTTAGAGGAGCAGCTAGGACTAGAACCCGGTGCCCATATGGGATGCCGGCGCCGCAGGTGGAGGATTAGCCAAGTGAGCCATGGCGCCAGGCCCCCCATCTACTGGTTCTTTAACCAAATGGCCTCAACAGCCAGGGCTGGGCCAGGCCGAAGCCAGGAGCCAGACATTCCACATGTGTGTGGCAGGGACCTAAGCACTCGGGCCATCTTCCACTGCTTTCCCAGGCACATTAACAGGGAGCTGGATTGGAAGTAGAACAGCCGGGACTCGAACAAGCATTCATATAGGACACTGGCATTGCAGGCAGCCCACTTGATTTGCTGCGCCACAACACAGGCCCCCAAACTACAGAGTTAAACAAAGGCCTCAGATGTCAGGGCTGGCGTTGTGGCATGGCGGGTTGAGCCGCCACCTGTGAGGCCTGCATCCCATACTGGAGTGCCGGTTCGAGCCCCTGCTATTCTGCTTCCAACCTGGATGGAGTTCCTGGCTCCTGGCTTTGGCCTGGCCCAGCCCTGGCTGTCATGACCTTTTGGGGGAAACAACCAGATCTGTGTCTGTCTGTCTGTCTCTCTCTGCCTTTCAAATAAATAGGTCAAAGAAAGACGAAGCTCAGATTTAGAAACCTCCGTGACGACCCTGCCCCACTCACCTCTGCGTCGCTGTCCTTCAGGGGCTGGGCCAGCATCTGTTCGTGTGAGGACCACAGGGCAGCGTCCCTGGGGGCCCCATTGACTGCGGTCGCCATCACGCTGGTTCAAGGCCACCTTCACAAAAAGCAGGAAAGACACACGTAAGCCCAGGTTACATCCAGACAGAGCTGATCACAGCCTCTGCGTCCTGCCGAGTTGCCGGAGGAACCTCTTCCCCCAGGATCGCCTTGTAGGACGGAGCAAATTCGAATGCGGAACCACCGCGTGGAACTCCTGGTTCCTTCTCAACTGCGGAGGTCGGACAACAGCAAGTGACCAATCGGACCGGCATCCTGGCTGCACGTGGCGTCCTCTGGGGGAGGCTGGGCCACAAGGAAGCAAGCGCCCAGGACGCCTGGGGACAAGGATAAGGTGAAGAGGCAGGTGCAGGGCTGTGTGGGGCAGAGAGGAAGGGGCAGGGCAGAGAGGAAGGGGCGGGGCAGAGAGGAAGGGGCGGGGCAGAGAGGAAGGGGCGCCGCCCAGGGAGCGGTGGGCAGGAGGCCTGGTGTGGAAAGAACGTCTACACTGCAAGGGAGTCGGCCAGAGGAGACAGCCCGGACTGCGGGATACGCGCACGGCATGATATGCCAGATAAACCTAACTATCGCCACAAGCAGGCTCCCCGTCCCCTGTCACAGCAACCATCCCTTATCTCAGGCAGAGCTAGCAGAAGGGCGCAGTCAGCTATCTCCAACCAGGACACTCCTGGCTGGGGCTTTGTAAGTAGCCATGATTTTCTTTTAAGTGATTTATTTATTTGAGGCAAAGTTACAGAGAGAGAGAGACAGACAGACAGACTGACAGACACAGAGAGACAGAGAGAGAGAGGTCTTCTATCCATTGGTTCACTCCCTAAATGGCCAGAGCTGGGCTGATCCAAAGCCAGGAGCCAGGAGCTTCTTCCAGGTCTCCCACGCAGGTGCAGGGGCCCAAGCACTTGGGCCATCTTCTCCTGCTTTCCCAGGCCACAGCAGAGAGCTGGATCGGAAGTGGAGCAGCTGGGACTTGAACTGGCGTCCATATGGGATGGCAGTGCCACAGGCAGAGGCATAGCCTACTACACCACAGCGTTGGCCAGTAGCTGTGATTTTAACACAAACACAGCATCATTTGAAGAAATACATCCACATTTTGGAGTTAGAAGGCCTAGAGTAAGAAGCCTGAAGTTGGGGCTGGTGCTGTGGCACCAGCATCCCATATGGGCACCACTTTGAGTCCTGGCTGCTCCACTTCCGGTCCAGCTCCCTGCTAACGCACCTGGAAAGGCAGCAGAAGATGGGCCAAGTGCTTGGGCCCCTGCACCCACAAGGGAGACAGGGAAGAAGCTCCTGGCTCCCGGCTTTGGCTTGACTGAGCCCTGGCCGTTGTAGCTATTTGGGGAGTGAACCAGTAGATGGGGGATTTCTCTCCCTCTCTCTTTCAAATAAATAAATAAATTTTACCAAAAAAAACCCACAAAGGCTGAAGTTAGGACACCCATGTCCCACATAGGAGTGCCTGGGCTCGACACCCAGCTTCAGCTCCAGCGGGGATGGCTCAAGCAGTTGGTTTCCTGACACCCACGCGGGACCCTGGACTGAATTCCCAGCTCTGGGATTCAGTCCCCAGCCGCTGCAGGCATTTGAGAGAGGACAGAGGGTTCTCTCTCACTCAGACAAATAAATTAAAATAAATATGCTATGCCCACACCTGCAAAAATGCAAAGTAACGGGCCAGTGCCGCGGCTCACTAGGCTAATCCTCCACCTAGCGGCGCCGGCACACCGGGTTCTAGTCCCGGTCGGGGCGCCGGATTCTGTCCCGGTTGCCCCTCTTCCAGGCCAGCTCTCTGCTGTGGCCCGGGAGTGCAGTGGAGGATGGCCCAGGTGCTTGGGCCCTGCACCCCATGGGAGACCAGGAAAAGCACCTGGCTCCTGGCTCCTGCCATCGGATCAGCGCGGTGCGCCGGCCGCAGCGCGCCGGCCGCGGCGGCCATTGGAGGGTGAACCAACGGCAAAGGAAGACCTTTCTCTCTGTCTCTCTCTCTCACTGTCCACTCTGCCTGTCAAAAAACCAAAACCAAAAAAAAAAAAAAAATGCAAAGTAACACTTGGGCCCACATAGGGGCCTGAAGGGGAGGGGCGTGGAGGAGCGTGGGGGATGGGCACGAGGCTTCCTGCATCTCCCTGTCCAGTCTGGCGGGTGACACCCAGCCCCATAAACCAGCACGATGGCCCCAACAGGCCGGTTGACCCTTGAATTCCAAAGGGAAACATTTCTTTAAATATTAACTGCTCAAGGTTAGAAAGTTTTTGCGGGTGACCAGGAACACCCAGGGGACATTTCTTAATCGCCAAACAACTAAAGTCCATTTGGAGACCCTTCCTGTCGGGCAGGTGGAGTTCAGCTGGGTGAAGGGGCCTGCAGCCCCACCCTGCCCAGGGAGACAAGCCCCTGCCTCCCGCCGCGGGGACTCACCGAGATCATTTCTGCCAAAACACTCACTGCCCCTTTGCCCTCACTTTTTCCTGACCCAAGATACTAACTTGAGCCACAGCTGTACCCCGGCCCCCGAGTGAGAGGTGCCCGTAGGACCTCGCTCAGCTCCTGGCCGTGGCCGTCATGGGACTCACCACCTGGGGCCTTCCACCTTGTGCCCGATGCCTTTGGGGATCAAAGAACTCACCAAATCCACAGCCTTAGGAACCCCGCACTTTCCTGTCATTCAAACAACAAGTTCCAGATGTTTTGTCTCATGTCAAGTGCACCTACCACACCCTGGGGAATTCTGACTTGGCACAAGACCAGGGTCCTGCGACTACACATACACCTGTTAGGCTGCAAAGGGAAAATACTCTTAGCCAGGGCTGTATTTAGAGAAGACACACGGGCCAGCATCTTTTCTTGAAGTCTGGAGGCGGGCTACGGAACATATGCTGGTCCTCAAGACGTTCATGGAATGTGTATTATAAGAAAAACTAGTACGCATGGGTTTCAAACACTTTGGGCCCCAAAAGTAAACTCGCACTAGCGTGTTCTACCACGTCTGGACAGGATCCAGTTTGAGGCAGTAAGAAGGCTAGGACGTCGGTTTGGAAAAAGCCCCCAGTAGAGCGACACAATTTCTGCTACAATTAAAGCAAGAAGAGCAGATTTGTGGTTAAGCTTGGGGGAGAGAACAGTGAAATCACTGATGCTTCGTAAAAACTTTATGGGACAACGTCCAAAAGAAATCAACAGTTTAGGGGCTGATGTTTGGCATGGTGGTTAAGACGCTAGCCGGTACTGTGGCATAGCAGGTAAAGCCGCTGCCTACAGTGCTGGCAGCCCATATGAGCGCTGGTTCAAGTCCCAGCTGTTCCTCTTCCGATCCAGCTCTCTGCTGTGGCCTGGGAAAGCAGTAGAAGATGGCCCAAGTGCTTGGGCCTCTGCACCCACGTGGGAGGCCTGGAAGAAGCTCCTGGCTCCTGGCTTCAGCCTGACCCAACCCCAACTGTTGCTGCCATTTGGGGAGTGAACCAGCGGATGGAAGATCTCTCTCTCCTTCCCTCTCTGTATCTCTGCCTTTCAAATAAATAAATAAATATTTAAAAAAAAAACACAAAACTTCATCTGGGTTTCCCATGTGGGTGGCAAGGACCCAAGTACTTAGGCTAAAAGTGCACATTAGCAGGAAGCTGGATTGGAATCAGAGACAGAACTCAAAACCCCAGCAGCTTATGCATGCCCTGTGCCACAATACATATGCACATTCTCTCCCTCTCCCTCTTCTCTCCCATAAATAGATACAGATCTACATTATTTAAGAGGTAGTCAGAGAGAAAGAGAGAGACAGACACACACACAGATAGACAAACAGCTCCTATACACTTGTTCACTCCCTAAATGCCCACAATGGCCAGGGCTGGGTTGAGTCCAAGCTCAGCGCCAGGAACTCAATCCAGGTCTCCCATGGGGATGGCAGGAGCCCTATCACTTGAGCCATCACTGCTGCGTCTCTGGTGTGCGTTAGCAGAGAGCTGGAGTTGGAAGTCAGAGCTAAAAACTGAACCCAGGCACTCAGATGTGGGATTTGGGCGTCTGAACTGCTGGGCTAAATACCCACTCCCTCTGCTGTTAGCTCTTTTGAGTACATACCCAGAAGTGGAAATGCTGATTAATACCCAGTAGAAATGCTGAATCTTCTGGTAATTCTGTTTATTTCAAAATAAGCTTTTAATATTTAAGAACTTTATTCCTCTGCTATTAGCCTACCATTCATTCATGTTTATTTTTCAAATGTTTACTTATTTATTTTCATCTACTTGAAAGGCACAGTGACACAGAGAGAGAGAGAGAGAGAGAGAGAGAGAGAGAGAGAGAGAGAGAGAGAGAACAGGTGAGCTATCTGCTTGTTCACTACCCCAAATGCCTCCCACACTGTAGCAGGGGCTCAAGCACTTGGGCCATCCTCTACTGCCTTCCCAGGTGCACTAGCAGGAAGCTGGATTGGAAGTGGACCAGCAGGGACTGAAACTGGCACTCCAAATGGGATGTGGACTTAGCAAGTGGCAGCCTCCCCTTCTGCGCCACAGCGCCTGCCCCAACAACTACTTATTGAGTATCCACTGTGTCCCAGCACAGAGCTAGGCACCAGGAATGCAGGTGTCAGCAGGAGGCCCTGCTCTTGTGAGAAACAGCTGATAGACATAAACAAGAAATACACAGGGGCCAGCATTGTGGCATAGTGGGTTGAGCCATCGCCTACAACATCAGCATCCTATATGGCTGCAGGTTCAAGTCCCTGCTGCTCCACTTCTGATCCAGCTCCCTGCAATTGTGCCTGGGACAGCAGCAGAAGATGGCCCAAGTGCTTGGGCCCCTGCTGACCACATGGCAGACCCTGATGGAGTTTCAGGTTCCTGGTTTTGGCCTGGCCCAACCCAGCCGTTGCAGCCATTTGGGGAGTAAACCAGCAGGGGGAAGATTTCTCTCACTATAATTCTGCCTTTTAAATAAATAAATCTTTAAAAAAGAAATACTCAAGATAGCTTCAGCTGGTATTGTCTGCTATGAGGACCCTAAACGGGTGGGAGGGCCACTTCAGACTGCCATGCCAAGTGTCGGAGCTGATACCTGAGCAGTGAGAAGGGGCCAAGTCCATGAGGTTTGGAGTGACAGCAACCCCGGCAGAGCAATACCAAGTGCAAAGCCCTAAGAGAGGAAGAAATTTGACTTCCTCAAGGTCAGAGCCCAGGCTCACGTGGCTGAAGCCTGGGGAAAACACCAGAGTTACAGGAGATGGGATTGCAAGGTCCAAGGGTAACCCAAGGTCAGAACAGACAACCTTTTAAAAGGCAGAGTGACGGAGAGTGAAAGTGAGAGATCTTCCATCTGCTGGTTCATTCCCCAAACGGCTGCCAACAGCCGGGGCTGGGCCAGGCCAGAGTCAGGAACTCCAACGGGGTCTCCCGCCTGGGTGGGAGGGACCCAAGCAGTGGGGCATCTTCTGCTGCTTTCCCAGGGGCATTAGCAGGGAGCTGGAGCAGAAGCAGAACAACTTGGGGCTCAAACCTGCAACCGTGCTCCCAGATGAGATGTGGTGTGGCAACGTGGCTTAACCTGCTGCACCACAACGCCAGCCCCAGGGCAGAATGGATGTGGTTTTTTTTTTTTTGTCTTTACACTGCATATTTTACAAGTCTCAAACTGTTCCCTAGAAAACCCTGATTGAAGCTGTTTCTCAATCCATCTGTGAAATCCGAAACTGACGACCAGAGAAACCCAATCAGAGAGGATCGGGTCTCCTTATGTGACAGAGCAAGTGCCTGGCACTGGCCACCTCCAATTCCCCCTCTTCCCTGCAGTGAGGGAGGGCCGTGGTGATGCCACGGAGTCCGGGTTCGAATCCTGCTCTGCCGCTTACCACCATGCAAGCCCAGGTGCCGGCACCTCTGTGTCTTGGTCTCGGGGATCGCCACAGCCCTCAAGCTGCTGGAGGAATTCAACAAGCCACCAGGCCCAGAGCACTCAGAACAGTGCTGGGCAGTTAACAAGACGCCGCTTGGGATACCTGCATCTCCTATCAGGCCACCTGGGTTCAGGTCCTGTGTCCGCTTCCAATTCTAGCTTCCTGCTGGGATGCAGCAGGTGATGGCTCAAGGACTTAGGTCCCAGCTTTGCCACGGCCCAGGGCCAACCACTGTGGGCCAGTGGATGGAAGATCTCCTGTGTGTGTGTGTGTCTGTGTGTCTTTTTACCTACTAAATAAAGTGAATTACAAAAAAATAATAAAAGAGAGGAGGCAAAGTATTCAAAGTATTAACTCTTATTAAAACATTAATTATTATTGCTATTAAGGAAGCTTGCGGTCCTAAAGCCACAGCCATCCAGAGCCACCTGCTGAGTCCAACACAGCTTACGGCGGCATCCCTGTCACTACGGTGCTGTCTAGTTCTACTTCTCCAGGGTCACTGTGCAGGACTTCAGGGACACATGGCAGGACCCTCAAGAGCCAGGGGAAAGAGTCACCTGTATCACCTCCCCTGTGCCACCAACGTGACCTGGGTCATCACCACACAGAAGCCGGGCGTCTCCTGACACAGCGACAAGCTGCAGGCAATAAACTCAGAGAGCTAAGCGCCCAGGGTCCTAGGAGGCAGCGTCTGACTTCTGGTTCACCTCTCATTCCAAAGCTTTCCCCCAGAACACCACGCTAAGTAGAAACTGTGCATGCTCCCTTATGTAAGAAAATCTACGATGCGATCCCACAAGATCCTCAAGTGGTGTTTCCAGTCCCGGCACACACCCGCACAAGCCTTGGCTGACCAAGGGTCACGTTAACTCCCAGAACTTCGAAGCACGGGCCCCAGGCCAAGAGCCCTAACAGTGCGGTGCTTGTTTGGCGACGGGGTGCAAACAGCAGGTGCAAGCGCTCCCCCGCGGGGCCCCAGGGAGCACCCAGAGGCGAGAACCACGTCGCGGCCTGGGGAGCGCGGGCTTGGAGGGCTGGGGTTCGGCCGCAGACGGGTTCTGCCACGTGGGGTGCCCCTCTCCGGGCCTCGCTTTATCTGTAAAATGGGGGGGGCGGGGAGGGAGGGAGGGGAGACGCTGAGCTGTGAGGATGATGGGGCGAGGCGAGGGGCTGTTCTTTAACCGACAATGCTCCCGCAGAGAAATCGCGCTGCAGAGAGCGGCCGCTCGCGCGCGTGGGTCTCCGCTCAAAGCCCACCACCCCTCGGCCCGGCGGCGAGGCGAGCGCGCCCCAGGCCCGCGAACCCGAGCCCGTCTCCCCTACCGGAACGCGGACCCGTATGCCTCGGTCCCGCGCCGCCGCTCCCACGACCGTCCACGACCCGTCCACTCGCGCGCTCGGCGGCAGGCCCGCCACGTGACCCGCGGAGTCGGCGGAACCCGAACTTGGCGCGCGGCGGCTCGCGCTCCACTTGGTACTTTCCGTTGGGCCCGCCCCCAGCCTGGGCCCGCCCCCAAACGCGCCCAATCAGAGCTCGCTTTCCAGGAGGAACCCCGCCCACTGAAGCGCCCGCCCTATTGGCTGCGGCGGAGAGGTGGGCGGGGCCGGTCCCGCCCGGGCCCAGGAGAGAGCGTGTGGAGCGGCCGCTAACCTAGGGCACAGGTGCCGGTAGGGCCCGAGGGCCCTGGCTCCGGGCCAGGTGCGGGGAGGCAGGGACTTCCGGAAAGACAACGGAGGGCCCGTCCATTCAGCGAGGATAGGCTGCCAGGGTGGGCTTTGTGGCTCTTGTTGAGCTTTTCCAGGGTCGTACTTCCAGTTACTCGCACGGTGGTCTTTCGGACAGGAGAACCGTGGATTCGAACCGTGACGTTGGTAGTCTATAGTTATAGGGTCCCGGCCCTGTCCCGGCGTTTTGAATTTCGTGTTTCTCAACACCGGAATTGGCAGCAATTACCAAGCGGGGGGGATTGACAGACTGAACCCGGAGCACACAGGACTCAATAAATATTAGCTTTTGTTAAGAGTAATGAAGGGGCCGGCGACGTGGAGTAGCGGGTAAAGTCTCCACCTACAGTGCCAGCATCCCATACAGGCGCTGGTTCAAGTCCCGGCTGCTCCTCTTTCAATCCAGCGCTCTGCTATGGCCTGGGAAAGCAGTAGAAGATGGCCCAAGTCCTTGGGACCCTGCACCTGTGTGGGAGACCCGGAAGAAGCTCCTGGCTTCAGATCGGCTCAGCTCTGGCCATTGTGGCCATCTGGGGAGTGAACCAGCAGATGGAGGACCTCTCTCTGTAACACTGTCTTTCCAATAAATAAAAGTGAATCTTTTTTTTTCTTTTCTTTTTTTTTTTTTTAAGAAGGAGCTGAGATCTCCTGTTTCTTTCCTATCTCCAGGAGGATTGCCTGTGGCATGCCCCACGTTCTGGCCTCATGCTGCGGCAAGGACTTCTGCCGAGGGAGATGCTTGCTTGTCAGGATGCGTCCCTGAAGAAGATGCGTCATTGCAGTGTCTTCCTTCACCGAGGAGAGGATCGGGATTCAGGCAGCCCACCGTCAGCCAGCTGGGCTGCAGGAGCCCACTTGTGTCTCTGAAGCTGGCCTGGCCTCCACAATGCTACGTGGCAGACGGCGACCAGGGCTTGTGGGACACTTCACAGGCTAACTCAGGTGCACAGGAAATGCAGCTTTGGTATTTTTCTAAACCCCCAATTCATGCTAAGTCCTCATTTTGCCAGGCCTCTGGAGCTTGCTCACAGGCAGGTCATGCCCCCCCCCCACACACACACATTGTTCTTGGGTGTCATTCAAGTTGCGAGGGTGAACAGGTGCCAAGGCCTGACCGGGCTGGGGGAGGGGGTTTTGTGTCACAGATGCACATCACCATCCATGGTGCGCTCTTGATGGTGGTCTCAATGGCCAAGTCCATTGCTGTGTGTCCTTGCACTGCTTAGCCCTGTCCCCTGTGTCCCATGCGGGTGTTGGGGAACTCATCACATGACCATTTCTGCCCACCGCCTGGGCGCAGAGGAGCCTGGGTCCCGCCCCTTCCTCCCTGCCAGGTCCTCTCTGCTCCCACGTGGGGCCTCCACACATCCCGTCAGCCCCTCCCCAGGAGTGCGAACCTGCCTCTGCGACTTCTTCCAGTCCAGAAACTTCGCTCGTGGTCCTGCCAGAGAAAGCTGGCACGGAGGCTCCTGTGCCCTGGACGAGAAGGATTTCAGAGCCAGGGACTGGCCAGGAGCAAGCGAAGGTCATCAGGTCCCCCTGTGTGACCTAAATCGCCACATTCACAGCTCCAAACCCTTTTCTCTCAAATGTTTGCTTTGGAAGGTGTTTCCTGAACGACACCAGGAAAAGAAAAAAAAAAATCAGAAAGCGAAAACTTCCCCTCCTCTCTGCCCTCTGCTCTGTCTTCCTTCAGGCTATGGGGCCGGGCACCAGAAGCGGCAGCCAGTGTAGACTTCGGGCCTGCACACCAGTGAACACAAGTCTGCTGGACCTGCGCCCCTTTGCAGCTGGTGAGACGCTGGATCTTGAACGGACGTGAGCGGTGCAGGCAGTGAGCGTCTCAATTTTCAGTCCGGGTTCTCATCTCCCACAGAGCTAAAAATACTAAGTGGAGACCAGGGACATGTGCAGATAAGGACAGGATTTATTTAACAGGGAGGGAATACATGTATATTTGCATGTGAGACTGGCTGCCCCACACAGAGAAATGGTGGGCCAAAGATTTGCCTGTGAAAAGAAGAGGGAGAAAGAGAGAGGTCTTCCATCCACTTATTCACTTCCCAAATGGCCATAACAGCTGGAGCTGGGCTGATCTGAAGCCAGGAGCCAGGAGCTTCCTCCGGGTCTCTTATGTGGGTTCAGAGGCTCAAGCATTTGGGCCATCTTCTACTGCTTTCCCAGGCCTTAGCAGAGAGCTGGATCGGAAATGGAGCAGCTGGGTCTCGAACTGGTGCCCATATGGAATGCCAGCACTGCAGGGGGAAGCTTTTACCTGCTATGCCACAGCGCCAGTCCCCTCATCTAAACTTTAACTAACTGCCTGGTTACACCATATCATAACCACCAGTGTAGAGTGGATGCCAACCAATTAAGAGGGACAAGTTGGAGTGGATACCAGCTGGAAAGAGTAAGGATAGGCAGAATGGTACAAACCAGCTTAATACCAACCTTGATTTTGCCACACAGGTAAATCGGCAAGAGAAATGAATGAGCAGGCCCCTTAACCAATCTGAGCCTTCACCAAGTCTGCTTTGGGTGCCCTGCAATCGTCCTCAGTCATCCTTGGGCTTTGGGGTGCCTGGTCTTTGTTCATTTTTCTACACACTCTCCTCAGATGGCTCATCCATTCTATGTTTGGAAGAAAAGTAGAAACAAATTCTGGGGCTCCATGTGGGGGTGAGAAGGCAGGGAGAGGGTGGGGCAGTTTGTGCAGACATGATTGCCATTCTGTCCACTGTTCATCCCAACACCTTTTCTTTTTACCACTCAGCAAAATTTAAAAAGAAAGTAGAAAGAAAAAAAAAAGGTGCTGTGGCATAGCCTCCAACTGCAGTGCCGGCATCCCATATGGGTGCCAGGTTAAGCCCCGCATGCTCCACTTCTGATCCAGCTCTCTGCTGTGGCCTGGGAAAGCAGTAGAAGATGGCCCAAGTGCTTGGGCCCCTGCAGCCACGTGGGAGACCTGGAAGAAGCTCCTGGCTCCTGGCTTCGGATCTCCCAAGCTCTGCCCATTGTGGCCATTTGGGGAGTGAACCAGTGGATAGAAGACCTCTCCATCTCTCCCCTTCTCTCTGTAAATCTGCCTCTCAAATAAATAAACAAATCTTAAAAAAAAAAAAGTAACTTAAAAACTCCACTGTCACCATTTCTCCACGTGAAAGCCTTGGTCTCAGAATGCTAAAAAAAAAGCAGACTTCCACTTCTGGTCATGATGGCGTACAAAGGACTACACTTAATCTTCCTTGATTAACAACTAGAAACCTGGACCAAACATCAAAATCACAGCTTGAAGACATTGCACAAGATGCTGTATAAGGATAAGACTTTACAATGAAGGTGGGCAAAGCAGGTGAGCTCTCTGACCACCCCGACTTGATGTGTGGAGGCCCGTGTTGGCCACTGAAGGCAGGGAGGGGCTCAACAGAGAGGAGGGGCTTCCGTGAGATTCGGAGCTGCACATCAGAGCTTGGAAAGGCTGTGGCAGCTGGACGCCCTGGAACATTCCAGAAAGGGGGGAGTTGTGTAGAGAATGAGCTCGGGAGGCTGTGTGGGGTTCCCTTGTGTTTTTTTGCTGAGTCTGTGAGTATACGGAGTTGGATGCAGAACAGCCCTGGAATGATAAGACGAAGCGTTCTCAGCATGCGCACAGGGCAGGTGCATGTCCCATCTCGTGCAGGTAGCGTACATTCCTCAGGGATGGCACAGCCCCGGCAGGGCAGACCGAGGGAGAGCACACCTCAGGGGCTGATTTAAACTGTCCACCAGCCTCAGCTTCTCTGGCTTCTTGGCTGGCCATGTGAATACTCTCTCCCTCCCACATGTGCTCCTGCCATGAGGCCAGCCAGCCTGCTGCAATGCAGCCAGAAGGCCCTCACCAGAGCCTGGCAGATGCTGGAGGCAGGAGCATGAGACTTGGTCTGCCCCTGGTCAGCACTGGGCTTTGTCAGTGTTTTGTTTCATGGTTTCAGTAAGGCGGAGGAATCTTATTGTGATTTTTATTTGCACCATCCTACTAATTTGCCGTGTTGAGCCTCTTTCCATTTGTCTGTTTCCCATCCCTTTATCTTCTTTGGCAGGTGACCATTCAGAAATTTTGCCCATTATAAAACACAACTTGGGGCCTCTGTTAGGGCATGAGTTAAGCCACCGCCTGCAAAGCTGGTATCCCTCATGGGTGCTTGTTGGAGTCCTGGCTGCTCCACTTCCAATCCAGTTCCCTGCTAATGAGCCTGGGAAAGCAGTGGAAGATGGCCCAGGTCCTTCAATCGCTGCACCCACATGGGAGACCTGGAAGAAGCTCCTGCCTCCTGGCTTCAGCCTGGCTCAGCCCTGACCATCACTGCCATTTGGGGGGTGAACCAGCAGATAGAAGACCTCTCTCTGTCCCTCCCCCCACCCCCCCCCATAACTCTGCCTTTCAAATAAATAATTTTTTAAAAAAGTATACTAAAATAAATATATATTATCTCCATTTTTTAAAATGAACTATCTTTAACTAGAGTGGATACATTCTTTTTTTCCTTTTTCCCCAAAGAAACCTTTTATTTAATGAGTACAAGCATCTTTTTTTAAAAAAGTCTTTTTTAAAAAAATTTAATTGAAAGGCAAATTTACAGAGACAGAGAGAGTGACAGAGAGAAAGAGCCAGAGAGAGAGAAAGAGAGAGAGAGAGAGAGAGGTCTTCCATCTGCTGGTTCACTCCTCAAATGGCCACAACCACTAGGGCTGGGCCAGGCTGAAGCCAGGAAGCAGGAGTTCATCCAGGTCCATCTTTCACTGCTATCCCAGGTGCATTAGCAGAGAGCTGGATCAGAAGTGGAGCAGTCAGGACTTGAGCCAATGCCCATATGGGATGTTGGCGCTGTAGGTGGAGGCTTAATCTTCTACTCCACAGCACTGACCCCTTCCCAAAAACTTAAAAAAAGAAAAAAAAAAAAAAGCTGGGTCAGAAGTGGAGCACTGGGTCTCGAACGGCACACATATGGGATGCTGGCACTGCGGGCCAGGGTGTTAACCCACTGTGCCACAGCGCTGGCCTCAGTTCCCTTGCTACTTGTTCACTCCCAATATGTCCCCAACAGACAACAGCTGGTAATAGAGATCAGGACACCATCCACATCTCTCACAAGGGTGTCAGGAATCCAATTACTCAAGTCATTACCCTGTCTCCCAGGGGTCACATTAGCAAGAGGCTAAAGTCAGGAGCTAGAGTCAGGTATCCAACCCAAGTAATCTGATGTGGGACACCAGCATCTTAACTAGTATCTCCTTCCTTCCTTCCTTCCTTCCTTCCTTCCTTCCTTCCTTCCTTCCTTCCTTCCTTTGTTTCTTTCTCTTCTCCTCCTCCTTCTTCTTCAAGATTTATTTATTTATTTGAAAGTCAGAGTTACACAGAGAGAGGAGAGGCAGAGAGAGAGAGAGAGAGAGAGAGAGAGAGAGAGAGAGAGGTCTTCCATCTGCTGGTTCACTCCCCAATTCACCGCAACGGCCAGAGTTGCGCTGACCCAAAGCCAGGAGCCAGGAGCTTCTTCCAGGTCTCTCACGTGGCTGCAGGGGCCCAAGGACTTGGGCCATCTTTACGGCTTTTCCAGGCCATAGCAGGGAGCTGGATTAGAAGTGGAACAGTCAGGACTCGAACCAGTGCCCATACGTGATTTCCTTTCTTCTCCAAATTTGGGCTAAGTTGGGCTGCTGCTTCTAGTTCCTTGAGGTATAACATTAGATTGATTAACAATCTTTTTCTTTTCTTTCATTTTTTAAAAAGATGTCCTTATTTATTTGGAAGGCAGAGCAAGAGAGAAAGAGAGAGAGAGACAGAGACAGAGGCAGAGAGACAACGAGAATCTTCTATCTTCTGGTTCACTCCCCATATGGTTGCAGTGGCCAGGACTGGACCAGGCTGAAGCCAGGAGATGGGGTCTTTTTGTATGTGTGTCTTCTACCACATTGACAAGTTTGAAGGATGTGGCCCGATTAAACAGCACAAATATTTTATTCTGGAATACCTTTGGATTTGCAGGACTACACAGAAAGCCCAAACTGCCTGTCTGGTAACATCTTCTGTTCCTGGGGTGGATTTGTCACAGCTGAGGGACCACTGTGATGGCATTATGTACCAGACCCCACACTTCATTCACAGCTTCCAAATGTTCCCCCAATGTTTTTCCTGGCCCAGGACCCCCAATGCATTTGGTTGGCATATCTCCCTAACTCCTCTGGTCTGTGACAGTGTCTTATGCTGGCCTTGTTTTTGATGACCTTGACACTTTTTTTTTTTTAAAGATTTTTAAATTTATTTTCCCTGAAAGTCAGAGTTACACAGAAAGAGGAGAGGCAGAGAGAGAGAGAGAGGTCTTCCATCTTATGGTTCATTCCCCAGATAGCCGCAATGGCCAGAGCTGCACTGATCTGAAGCCAGGAGCCAGGAACCAGGAGCCTCTTTCAGGTCTCCCACGTGGGTGCAGGGGCCTAAGGACTCGGGCCATCTTCTACTGCTTTCCCAGGCCATAGAGGAGAGCTGGATCAGAAGAGGAGCAGCGGGGACTCGAACCGGCGCCCATATGGGATGCCAGCGCTTCAGGCCAGGGCATTAACCCGCTGCGCCACAGCGCTGGCCCCGATCTTGACACTTTTGAGGAGTCTCAGTTGCTGATTCTGTAGAAAGTCTGTCCATTTGTTTCTTTCTGACATCTTTTTCCTGGTTCAACCAGGGTTACCATGTTTTGAGAGGACGGTCACAGAGGTCACTGAATGCAGTCAGGGGTCAGTGGTCTCAAGGTGACCCATCACTGTCAGCGTTGACCTTGACCTGGCTGAGAGAGGCTTTGCACCGTGAAGCGACTCTCCCCTCCCCCTTTTCACTCTCCTCCATCCTCACTCCTTCATATTCTCTCTCTTTTAGTAGATGACTCCTTGTTCTGTGAGTTTGATGTCCAAAACTGGTCAGGGCCAGGGCCAGGCCAAAGCTGGGAACTGGGAACGCCATCCAAGTCCACCATGTGGGTGGCAGGAACCCTGTTACATGAGCCATCACCACTGCCTCCAGGGAGCTGGAGTTGGGAGCCAGAGCTGAGTACTGAGCCCAAGTGCTCTGGTATTGAACACAGGTGTCTTAACTGGTGTCTCCAGTGCTAAGCTAAATACTCACCCCCAGTTGCTGCTCCTTCTTTTCTAGCTCTAAGCAATTGTGCACAGATACTTTTTTCTTCTTAAAAAGATTTTCACTTTACTTGAAGGGTAGAGAGAGAGAGAAAGAGAGAGAGAGAGAGACAGAGAGATCTTCCATCTGGTGGCTCACTCCCCAAATGCCTACAACAGCTGAGGCTGGGCCAAGCCAAAGCCAGGAGGCTGGCTCTCTATCTGAGTCTCCCATGTGTGTGGCAGAGACTGAAGTACTTGGGCCACTACCTGCTGTCCCCCAGGGAGCACATTCGCAGGAACCTGGATCAGAAGTGGAATTGGTACTCAGACCGGGCACTCTGATATGGGATGTGGGCATGTCAAATGAAAACTACTGAACCTGGGGCCGGCGCTGTGGCGTAGCGGGGAAAGCTGCACCTGCAGTGCCGGCATCCCGTATGGGCACTGGTTAGAGTCCCGGCTGCTCCACTTCCCATCCAGCTCTCTGCTGTGGCCTGGGAAAGCAACAGAAGATGGCCCAAGTCCTTGGGCCCCTGCACCCACGTGGGAGACCTGGAAGAAGCTCCTGGCTTTGGATTGGCTCAGCTCCGGCCGTTGCGGCCATCTGGGGGAGTGAACCAGCAGATGGAAGACCTCTCTCTCTCTCTCTCTCTGCTTCTCTCTATGTGACTCTGACTTTCAAATAAATAAATAAATCTTAAAAAAAAAAAAAAAACTACTGAACCTAACACTTGTCCTATCCTCTGTTTAATCCTGTTTGTGTTTGAATGTGTGTGTTAAAGAATATATGGCATAAAATGTATCATTTGGCCCCTGCTAAGTGCTCAATCTAGTGACATTAAGTGTATCACACTGTTGTGCAACCATCACCATTATGCAGGTCCAGAGCACTTCAACATTACAAACTGACACTTTGTAAACATTAAATGGTAACTCCCTGTTCTCTCCTCTGCCCAAACCCTGGCCACCGCCCCTTCACTTTCTCTCTCTATGAACTTGCTTCTAAGTAACTCATATGTGATTTCGCCTTTTTTTGTCTGACTTTTTCTTTTTAAGATTTACATATTTATTTGAGAGAGAGAGAGAGAGAGAGAGAGAGAGAGAGAGTTAATTCTTCTGTTCCCTAGTTCAATCCCCAAATGTCAGCCATGACTGGGGCTGAGTGAGGCTGAAGCCAGGAGCCTGGAATACCATCTGGGTCTCCCAAGTGAGTGGGTCATCTTCCGCTGCTTTCCTAGGCACATTACCAAGGAGCTGGATCAGAAGCAGAGCAGCCTGGACTCAATCCAGTGCCCATATGGGATGCCAGTGTCGCAGGCGGCAGGTTTACCAGCTGTGCCACAACACTGGGACCTCTTAGTGTGGGTTGCTTTGGCTTTGTCATGCTTGGAAGTCACTGAGCTTCTTAGATGTGTAGATTCATCAAATCTGAGAAGGTTTGGGTCATCACTTCTTCAAATCTACTTTTTCCCACCTCCTTCTTTCCTCATTATGGAACTCCACAAGCCCCTAGGCTCCATTCATTTTTTCTCATTAGTTTTTCTTTCTGCTCCTCAGATTAGATCATTTCAATCATCCTGTCTATAAGTTTGATGCTTATTTCTTCTGCTGCTGGCTGAAATACGCTGTTGGACATGCTAGTGAGGTTTGAAATCTCATCTGTGGTAATTTATTTTAAAGATTTATTTATTTGAAAGTCAGAGTTAGAGAGAGGAGAGGCAGAGAGAGAGAGAGAGAGAGAGAGAGAGAGAGAGAGGTCTTCCATCTGCTGGTTCACTCCCCAGATACCCACAATGGCCTGAGGTACGCTGATCTGAAGCCAGGAGCCAGGAGTTCTTCCAGGTCTCCCATGTGGGTGCAGGGGCCCAAGGACTTGGGCCATCTTCTACTGCTTTCCCAGGCCATAGCAGAGAGCTGGATCAGAAGAGGCACAGCCAAGTCTAGAACCAGTGCCCATAGGGGATGCCAAAACTGCAGGCAGCGACTTAACTGGCTACACCACAGCTCTGGGCCATCAGCAGGATTTCTGTTTGGATTTTTTTTTTTTTTTTTTTGGACAGGCAGAGTGGACAGTGAGAGAGAGAGACAGAGAGAAAGGTCTTCCTTTGCCGTTGGTTCACCCTCCAATGGCCGCCGTGGCTGGCGCGCTGCGGCCAGTGCACCGCGCTGATCCGAAGGCAGGAGCCAGGTACTTCTCCTGGTCTCCCATGGGGTGCAGGGCCCAAGCACTTGGGCCATCCTCCACTGCACTCCCTGGCCACAGCAGAGAGCTGGCCTGGAAGAGGGGCAACCGGGACAGAATCCGGCCCCCCGACCGGGACTAGAACCTGGTGTGCCGGCGCCGCTAGGTGGAGGATTAGCCTAGTGAGCCGCGGCGCCGGCCTTGGCTCCTTTTTATTACTTCTGCTTAATTAATGGTCTCTATTTGTTCATACCTGATTCTTCTGGATTGCTTTAGCATGCTGAGTGTGTTTAAGACAGTGGATTTAAAGACTTCTGGGCTTTGACGGGAACAGAAAATGAATTTCTTTCCTGTGAACGGACCATGTTTGTTGTTTCTTTATGTGCCTTTTAATTGTTGAAAAGTGAACATTTTGGTGCTATCGTGTGGTGGCTCCAGAAAACTGAGACTCCCTCCCTCCCAGCTGCTGTTGACAGTGGAAGGCTGAACTGTCCATCGCTTTGGCATCTTTTCCAAACTATGTTTGCAAAGACTATTCCTTGCGTGTGTCATCGCAGAAGTCTCTGCTCTTTTACTCTTTTATCTTAACAATAGTCTCCTTATTTCTTAACTTCCTGAGATGTCTGTCATTGGAAAAGAAAATTTAAAACAGCACCCTCCCGGGGCCGGTGGTGTGGCGCAGTGGGTTAAAGCTCTCACCCACAGTGCTGGCATCCCATATGGGCACTGGTTCGAGTCCTGGCTGCTCCACTTCCAATCCAGCTCTCCACTACAGCCTGGGAAAGCAGTAGAAGATGGCCCAAGTCCTTGGGCCCCTGCACCCATGTGGGAGACCTGGAGGAAGCTCCTGACTCCTGGCTTCTGATGGGCTCAGCTCCAGCCGTTGTGGCCATTTGGGGAGTGAACCAGCAGATGGAAGACCTCTCTCTCTCTCTGTCTCTACCTCTCTCTGTAACTCTGTCTTTCAAATAGATAAAATGAATCTTTAAAAACCAATGCATCCTCCCAGCCCCTGCAGACGGGATCTGGCCTGGGGCGCTCCTAACATGCCTCTCCAGGTCACCAGCATCTCTTTGCTTCCTGCCCGCGTGCAGCCCTGGGCCAGTGAGATGTGCAAGCCTGGGGTCCTCCCTGTGGCCTGAGCAGCCTCTTTCCTAACTTCTGGGGCAGGTGCCGCCAGCCTTGCGCGTCAACCTCATTCCCTCCAGTGTTCATCTCCTCCGCCTCTTCTCTCCTAGGCCTTTGCAGCCCGTCTGCTGTTCTCCCTGCCTGTTGGCGCGTGCCTCACCTTGCTAAGGGTGTTCCACCCGTCCAAGGCTCTGCACAGGTGCTGCCGGGAAGGCCGATGTAGCCTGAGCGAGGCAAGTCAAGGACCAGTCAAGGAGAAGCCTCAGTGTGGCACTGCAGGAAACCTCCCGATTATGTAAAAAAATGCACAAGTTGTGGTGCAGCCGGAGAAGCTACTGCTTGCACTTCCGGCATCCTGTATGGGCCTGTGTTCAAGTCCCGGCTGCTCCACTTCCCATCCCACTCCCTGCCAATGGCCTAGGAAAAGCTGCGGAAGATGGCCCAAGTGCTTGGGCCCCTGCCACCCATATGGGAGACCTGAACGAAGCTCCTGGCTTCTTCCTGGCCCAGCCCTGGCCATTGCAGCCATCTGGGGGAGTGAACCAGCAGGTGGAAGATCACTCTCTTTGTCTCTCCCTCTCTCTATAGCTCTGACTTTCAAACATGTAAGTAAAAATCTTTTTGAAACATGTACAAGCACAGACTTTGAGGACAAAAATCTGTGTTGACTCTTGGCACCCATCCAGCACACAGGAGAATGCAAGTCTCCAACCCTGCCTCAGGGGACTGAGGGGCGGCAGGGAGGAAGGGGACAGAAGGCAGAGCCATCTTCCATCCAGGGGTGCATTCCCCAAATGGCCAGGAGCCAGGAGCTTCCTCCAGGTCTCCCACATGGGTGCAGGGGCCCAAGGACTTGGGCCATCTTCTGCTACTTCTTCAGGCATCTTAGCAGGGAGCTGGATCGGAAGTGGAGCAGCTGGGACTTGAACCTGCCACCCTATGGGATGCTGGCAACTGCAGGTCATGACTTAACATTGGCCCCTGCCTCTCCTTTTTGTCACCCTCCTCCTCCGCTTTTCCAAGCTTTTCTCTTTAATGTAGCTGTTTCCTTCCAATGAGTTCTTTGCATGAGTCGCGCTGTTAAAAACATCTGTAGGGAAGACGCGGATTTTCCCCTTGGGATCCACTTCCCTGGAATGTATTCCCAGATGGAGAAGCTCCAGGCCAAACGAGAGGAGCAGCTGTGCAGCCCGGTTAAATATCACAGATCGTTCCAGATTCTGGCCTAACTCACCATCCCCGCCCCGCCACCCCCAGTCTTTGTTTTTCTCCCTTGAGTGCCAGCGACTGGTTTACTTTCCTTGTGTCTGCTTTGGTGGAATGTCCAGTAAGTGCCAGATGTCTTTATCTGCTGTTCCTGAAGTATTCCTTTTAAAAAAAATCTTTAGAAAAATAAGATTTTGGAGGCTGGTGCTGTGGCGTAGCGGGTAAAACCACTGCCTACAGTGCAGGCATCCCATATGGGTGCCGGTTCGAGTCCAAGCTGCTCCACTTCCAATCCAGCTCTCGGCTGTGGCCTGGGAAAGCAGTAGAAGATGGCCCAAGTCTTGGGCCCCTGCACCTGCGTGGGAGACCTGGAAGAAGCTCCTGGCTTCGGATCAGTGCAGCTCTGGCTGTTGCAGCCAATTGGGGAGTGAACCAGTGGATGAAAGACCTCTCTCTCTCTCTCTCTCTGTAACTCTGTCTTTCACATAAATAAAATAAATCTTAAAAAAAAAAAAAAAGAAAATTGCCTTGAGCGTGGTGAGGGCTCCATAAATAAACGCAGGTCCTCTCCAATGCTAGTGTTGTTATGGAGCTGGTCAGGCTGCTCTGGGTTTTTCTTTTCTGTTCCTGGCCTCTGAGTTCATTCCCATGGCCACACACTCAGTGCTTCATGGAAATGGAACTCACATAGCATAAAATTCACCATTTTGAAGTATAGAATCGAATGCTATTTTAAAATGGTTTGCTTATTTGGGAGGCAAAGTGACAGAGATCTTCCGTTTGCTGGCTTCAGGAGCTCAAGCCGGATGTCCCAGTTGAGTGGCATGAACACAATTAAATGATCGATCACCACTCCTGTCAGGGCGAGCACTAGTAGGGGGCTGATTCTAGGAGAAAAATCAGACCCAACACCCGGACGACCACGGCGAGCAGCAGCCAGGACCCAACAGACTTCGTGGAGCGCCCTCTGCTGCCCGACCGCTGTCAAGGCAGCAAGCTCCGGCGCGAGCCCCTGCTCGCAGCACAGGGTGCCCATGTCCCAGTCGCTGGCTGAGCACTGAGCGGAACAGGGTCCCTCCAGAACCCATGCCCCCTGGAGCACAATTAGGAGGGGACTTCAAAGAGTTCACAGACAAAGGAATTCAAAGGTATACGTGTTAGATAAGAAGTTTTGAAATTCATGCATAATTTTTTTTATAATATGCATTTCCACAAACTTTTCTGCATTGATTTCGGTTTCTTTGGGGCACCAAAATACACTTACCTTTTAATTCCATTTCCCCAAAATTTTTTTCTTAAAGATTTATTTATTGGAGTATGTATGTAAAGCCACCACCTACATGGGCGCCAGTTCGAGTCCTGGCTGCTCCACTTCCGATCCAGCTCTCTGCTATGGCCTGGGAAAGCAGTAGAAGATGGCCCAAGTGCTTGGGTCCCTGCACCCGCATGGGAGACCTGGAAGAAGCTCCTGGATCCTGGCTTCGGATGGGTGCAGCTCCGGCCATTGTGGGGATTTGGGGAGTGAACCAGCAGATGGAAGACCTCTCCCTCTCTCTTTCTGCCTCTCTTTAGCTCTGCCTTTAAAATAAATCAATCTTTAAAAATCCTAAATTTATATATAAAAGTTTATTTGGAGAGAGAGAGAGAGAGAGAGAGAGAATGAATCATCATCCTCTGGTTCACTCCCCAAATGGTCTCAATGGCTGGGGCTGGGCCAGACCAAAGCCAGGAGCCAGGAGCTTCTTCCAGGTCTCCCATGTAAGTGCAGAGACCCAAGGACTTGGACCATCTTCCACTGCTTTCCCAGGCCATAGCAGGGAGCTGGATCCAGAGTGGAGCTGTCAGGACTTGAACCAGCGCCCACATGGGATGCCAGCACTGCAGGTGGAGGCTTAACCTTCTACTCCACAGCACCGACACCTTCCCCAAAACTTTAATATATATATTTGTTTGTTTGTTTTCACTTTACTTGAAAACCAGAAAGAGAGAGAGAGAGAGAGAGAGAATCTTCCATTTGCCATCTTCCATTTGCTGGTTCACTCCCCAAATGCCTATAAAAAGTCAGGGCTAGGCCAGGCCAAAGCCAGGAGCCCAAAATTCAATCCAGGTCTCCCGCATGGGTGGCAGGGACCCAGGCACTTGAGCCGTCAGCTGTCACCTCCCGGAATGCACATCGGCAGGAAGCTGGATCAGAAGCAGGACTGGACTTGAACCCAGGCTCGCCAACATAGGATGCACGTGTTTCAAGGGCCATGTTAACAGCCACTGAGCCACAACTAATCCTCCCACACACTTTTTTTGTTTTGTTTTGTTTTGACAGGCAGAGTGGACAGTGAGAGAGACAGAGAGAAAGGTCTTCCTTTTGCTGTTGGTTCACTCTCCAATGGCCGCCGCGGCCAGCGCACCGTGCTGATCTGAAGCCAGGAGCCAGGTGCTTCTCCTGGTCTCCCATGGGGTGCAGGGCCCAAGCACTTGGGCCATCCTCCACTGCACTCCCTGACCACAGCAGAGAGCTGGCCTGGAAGAGGGGCAACCGCGACAGAATCTGGCGCCCCGACTGGGACTAGAACCCGGTGTGCTGGCGCTGCAAGGCAGAGGATTAGCCTAGTGAGCCGCGGCGCCGGCCTTTTTTTTTTTTTTTTTTTTTAATTTCCAAGATGTATTTATTTGAAAGGCACAATTACAGAGAGAGGGAGGAAGTGGGGGCGGGTATCTTCAATCCACTCGTTCACTCCCCAGTGGCTACAGCAGCTGGTGCTGGGTTAAGCAGAAGCCAGCAGCCTGCAACCTCATCTACTCCCATGTGGGTGCAGGGGGTCCAAGCACTCGGGCCGTCTTCTACTGCTCTCCCAGGAGCATTAGCAGGGAGCTGGATTGGAAGTGGAGCAGCCGAGACTCGAACCGGCACCCATATATGGGATGCCGGCACGGCAGACAGAGGCTTAACCTTCTGTGCCACAGTGCCAGCTACAAGTCCTGTCAATCCAGGCCAGCAGCAGCCCCCAGTAGGCGGGAGTGGGGAGGAAGAACCCTCCTTGGAGGCCCGGGTCGGGAGAATGATGCTGCCAATACCTTGAGTTCTGGCTCAGAGCCTCCGGACCACAGGGGCACACGTCTCTGTTGTTCTAGCCACTCAACCTGTGAGCCTTTGCTAAGGGGGCCCTGGGAAGTGGACAGAAGCCTCTACTGTGTGCTGGACATTGGGCCAAGCGCTGGGGACCACAGTCATGAAGAATGTAGTCGAGCCCCTTGTCCTTACGAGTTCTCAGTCCCACGAGGGAGGAGGGATCCCTGTCCTTGCCGTACTCGGCTTGGCACGACCGCCCTGCCGGCTTTGGCATCTCTTCATCTCCCATTTCTAGCGAAAGCTTTGCAGGCACCGGACTCTGTCTGGGTCAGGGCACAGGCCACAGCGATCAAGTTACACACCTGTCCCCTCTTAGGCTTTAGGGTTTATGGGTTTATGTAACTGCATGTGGTGTTTAGCAAGGTGCCTGGCACACAATGGCCCAAGACTAATGACAAGCACGGGATGAAAATCAAACAAAATGGCCACATGAGATCCTTTCAAGGTCATGGAAATGTTGTAAAACTGGACGATAGTCGTGGTTGCACAACTCTGTAAATTTACTAAGAATCATTGACAGCTAATGCTGAAACAAATACATTTTTTATGTAACTTACACTTTTTTTTAAAAAAAAGATTTGTTTATTTGAAAGGCAGAGTTACAGAGAGACAGAAGTAGAGGCGGAGAGAGAGAGGTCTTCCATCTGCTGGTTCATTCCCCAAATCCCCACAATGGCCGGAGCTGCACCCATCCGAAACCAGGATCCAGGAGCTTCTTCTGGGTCTCCCAAGTGGGTGCAGGGGCCCAAGGACTTGGGCCATCTTCTACTGCTTTCCCAGGCCATAGCAGAGAGCTGGATCGGAAGTGGAGCAGCTGGGTCTTGAACCAGCGCCCCATATGGGATGCCGGCACTACAGGCAGCAGCTTTACCTGCTACACCACAGCGCTGGCCCTGTAACTTACACTTTAAAAGTTATTTTTCGCCGGCGCCGTGGCTCAATAGGCTAATCCTCCAACTTGCGGCGCCGGCATACCAGGTTCTAGTCCCGGTCGGGGCGCCGGATTCTGTCCCGGTTACCCCTCTTCCAGGCCAGCTCTCTGCTGTGGCCCGGGAGTGCAGTGGAGGATGGCCCTGCACCCCATGGGAGACCAGGAGAAGCACCTGGCTCCTGCCTTCAGATCAGCGCAGTGCGCTGGCCACAGTGCGCCAGCCACAGCGGCCATTGGAGGGTGAACCAACGGCAAAAGGAAGACCTTTCTCTCTGTCTCTCTCACTGTCCACTCTGCCTGTCCATAAAAAAAAAAGTTATTTTTCATTAAAAAAAAAAAAAAAGGTCAGGGGCTGGTGTTGTGGCACAGCAGGTTAAGCCACCGCTTGTAACGCTGGCCTCCCAACCTGGAGTCCCTGGGTCAAGTCCCAGTGGCACTGATTCCCATCCAGCTTCCTGTCAATGGGTCTGGGAAGGCTCGTGGGAGACCCTGATGGAGCTCCAGCTCCTGGCTTCTGCCTGGCACAGCTGTGGCTGTTGTGGCCATTTGGGAGAGTGAACCAGAAGGTGGGAGTTCTCTCTCTCTCTCTCTCTCTCTCTCTCTCTCTCAGTCATTCTGCCTTCCAAATAAACAGATTTTTTTAAAGATTTATTTATTTATTTGAAAGTCAGAGTTACACAGAGAGGAGAGGCAGAGAGAGAGAGAGAGAGGTCTTCCATCCGTTCGTTCACTCCCCAAATGGCCACAAAGGCTGGAGTTGAGCCGATCTGAAGCCAGGAGCCAGGAGCTTCCTCCAAGTCTTCCCACGTGGGTGCATCTTGCACCTGGGATGGCAGTAGAAGATGGCCCAAGTCCTTGAGCCCCTGCACTCACATGGGAGACCTGGAAGAAGCTCCTGACTCCTGGCTTCAGCCTGGCACAGCCCCAGCCATTAAGGCCATTTGGGGAGCGAACCAGAGGATGAAAGATCTCTCTTTCAAATAAATTTTTATATATAAATTCAGGATTGTTAAAGATTTATTTATTTGGACCATCTTCTGTTTCCCAGGCCATAGAAAAGAGCTGGGTTGGAAGTGGAGCAGCTGGGACTTGAACCAGTGCCCATATGGGATGCCAGCACTGCAGTTGGTGGCTTTACCTGCTACAACACAGCACTAGCCCCTAAATAGATTTTTTTAAAGAAAGTTCATGGGGCCAGCGTTTTGGGTAGAGCGGTTAAGCCTCTGCCTGCAGCACCCGCATCCCATATGGGCACTGGTTCATGTCCCAGCTGCTCCTCTTCCTATCCAGCACCCTGCTAATGTGCCTGGGAAGGTAGAGGAGGATGACCCAAGTACTTGGGCCCCTGCACCCACATGGGAGACCCAGATGAAGTTCCTGGCACATGGCTTCAGCCTGGTCCAGCCTTGACCCTTGCAGCCATTTGGGGAGTGAACCAACAGATGGGAGATCTCTGTCTCTCCATTTCTCTGTAACTCTGACTTTGAAATCAAATAAATCAATAAATCTTAAAAAAAAAAAAAAAGTGTGAAGACTGGTTTTCGTGCCTCTGTCTCCACCTGGTGGTCATTCTGTGAACTACAATACCTAATGGCTGCGCTAGAAGGTAATATCCAGCCAACCAGCTAAGCCTGGTTGTCACAAGGAGTCACTTTGTGGACATAGCATACAAAACAGCCCTCAGCAACAACTAGGATCTGAATGTCTCCTATGAGCACCGGGATCAGGTCAACAACCAAGCAAGCCGCTTGTTTCCGGCTGACATTCCTTACAAATGTGCAGATCCCAGCCACCCCCTCATCTTCTCTCCTTGCACCCACATGTGGAGCCTGTGACTCAGCATGGGCCAGTCAGTGCCTTTGGCTTCAGTGATTGGCTCAGGGCTGGGCATGTGACCAAGCCTGGCCAATCACAGTGAGCCTTGGGATTTGCGCTGAGCGTGATGGAACACGGACTGCTACGTGTCCCTCTGTAAGGATGGCGGCCCTAATGCTCTTACTGCACATGGAGGCACCAGAACCATGGCCAAGGTTGAAGAGAGGGAACAAGGAGCCAGGCCACATTTTATTTTATTTATTTTTTTGCCTGTGGATCAATGAATATTCCTTTAAATGGAATCTGGGATACTCTTTGGTTATGTGAAAGGTCCTTTTTCCTTAAGGCAATGTGGTTTTTTTTTTTTTTTTTTTTGGTCTGTTTTTCTGTGCTATGCACCTGTGGGAAGCTGCCAGGGAACGTCCAAGGCCAAGTGCTTGAGAATGGGCGCTCGGCTTGGAGCGGGAGGTGGACCCTGGGGTCTGGAGATGAAGCAGGTGTGTGTGTGTGCATGTGCGTGCGTGTGTGTGTAAACAGGAGTGATGTGGATTGTGACTTGCAGGTGCACGCAGAATTAACTGGCAAACCACACAGGAAAGAAAAGCCAACGGTGATTTCCTCTACTCTAAGTTATTTTCCAATTTCCTATAGTGGAAAAGTCCAAACATCTGGACGGAGAGTTGGGTAAATGCCATCCCAGCCCCTGGAGTCGCGGTTGTTAGCATTACTTAAATTTTTGGTTACATCCCATGGAAAGAAATTGTGGGTCACCTGGACTGGATGGAAAGCCCCTTCCTCCTGCCCAAAGCTTTGACCTCCTGCCCAAGGCTTTGACCTCCGCTCTGAATTTAGATGGGTTTCCTGCAGTGCTTGTCCCTAGAATGCCCGCGGGCCTGCTATGCTTGGCACCCAGGGTGAGGCCTGGTACACCTCGTAATTCATGCATCGTGGTGCTCCTGAAGAATGGGAAGCAGCTGCTTAGCTTTGCAGGCTACCGCCCTAAAGGGGCTGCAGGCTGAGCGACCCCACTCCCATTGCTGGCCACGCCTGGAACTAGAATGCGCCCCTTATGCACTGGCTGAGGTTGAAGGCTGGGGTGAGTGTGTGCAGGATCTCTGGGAGGCTGCTGCTGCAGTTCTCCACGGTCCATTCTTCCCCAGAACCTCAGTGCTGGGTGAGCCGACTGGAGCCTGTGAGACCAATCGTCATTCCTAACCCTGTGACCCTGCAGCAGCTGTTCCGATCTAAGTACGTACACAAGCAGCTCCTCAAAATAGGGCGATCCTAAACACCCAGAAACACATTACTGCATGCAAGAATTCTTTTTTTTTTTTTTTTTTTTTTTTTTTTTTTTTTTTTTTGACAGAGTGGACAGTGAGAGAGAGAGAGAAAGGTCTTCCTTTTCCATTGGTTCACCCCCAATGGTTGCTGCAGCCGGCGCGTTGTGTTGATCTGAAGCCAGGAGCCAGGTGCTTCTCCTGGTCTCCCATGGGGTGCAGGGCCCAAGCACTTGGGCCATCCTTCACTGCACTCCCGGGCCACAGCAGAGAGCTGGACTGGAAGAGGAGCAACCGGGACAGAATCTGGCGCCCCTACCGGGACTAGAACCTGGGGTGCCGGTGACGCAAGGCGGAGGATCAGCCTAGTGAGCTGCGGCGCCAGCCTAGAATTTTTAAATTCTATATCACTTAATGTCCATGTTCAAATTTCCTTAATGGGGGCCAGTGCTGTGGCATAGCGGGTAAAGCTTCCACCTGCAGTGCCAGCATCCCATACGGGTGCTGGTTTGAGTTCCGGCTGCTCCACTTCCAATCCAACTCCCTGCTAATGTGCCTGGGAAAGCAGTGGAAGATGGCCCAAGGGCCCCTGCACCCACGTGGGAGACCTGGAGGAAGCTCCTGGCTCCTGGCTTCGGATCAGCATAGCTCCCGTTGTTGTGGCCATCTGGGGAGTGAACCAGCAGATGGAAGGCCTCTCTCTCTCTCTCTCTTTCTCTGTCTCTACTCTCTCTGTAACTCTGATGTTCAAGTAAAATAAATAAATTAAAAAAAAAAAAAGAAAAGAAAAGAAAGAAAGAAAGAGAGAGAATGGAGTAGCCGGGACTAGGAGGCACTCATGGTACACAGGTGGAGCTCTGATGGTGTCCACCTGTGTTCTGTCGCTCTAGGGCAGAACACCTGAGCCCTTGCGATTCATCAGGAACAGTCGTCTGTTCGGGAAGCTGCAAGGCCAAGGTCAACCAGCTGCCTCTGACCAGGGCCTCACGCTGCACTCTGCCATGCTGGAGAGCGGAAGCCTGGTGCAGGCTCAGAGCACAGGGGCGGCCCCGACTTCACAGCAAGCTGCCCTTGCAGTCACTCACCCTGTGCTGCAGGAATTACCCCAGCTCCGTCAACCCCTCCGTGCGCATGCAGTGTTCACTCACGACCCGAACATCTCTCAACTTATCTACACGGGTGCTTCCCATGGTTTGTGAAAACAAAACAAAGCATGGAGTCCAAAGACAAGTTTATTTAGATGGGAAAAACACTTTTTGAAATCCATGCATACATAGGGCTGGTGCCGCAGCTCACTAGGCTAATCCTCCGCCTTGTGGTGCCGGCATCCCGGGTTCTAGTCCTGGTTGGGGCACTGGATTCTGTCCCGGTTGCCCCTCTTCCAGGCCAGCTCTCTGCTGTGGCCTGGGAAAGCAGTAGAAGATGGCTCAAGTGCTTGGGCCCCTGCATTCACATGGGAAGACCTGGAGGAAGCTCCTTGTTCCTGGTTTCCAAACGGCAAAGCTCTGGCCATTTTGGCCAATTGGGGAGTAAACCAGCAGATGGAAGACTCCCCCCCTCCCGTCCCCGTGTAACTCTGACTTTCAAATAAATAAATAAATAAATCTTTTAAAAAAAGAATTTTTAAAAGGCCCTTGTACTCATGGATTTCAAAAATGTTTGGCACCCAAGTAAACTTGTCTTGTAATGTCTGTGAGTTCCTTCCTACCCCCATAACACAATGGCAGGCCAGGCGTAGGGTAGATGCAAGGGGCTATTGGTGGTCACTTCTCTGGGGCCCTTTTTCTCCCCCTTAACACCACCCCAGTCTCCCTCTTAACATGACCCCAGTTTTTGTAACCCAGGGTGAACCTGGCCTACCTCTCAATACAGCTGGAACACGGGAAGGCAGGCTCCTATTATATTTCAGAGGTTCTAAGTTGGAAGCCATTTTAAGTTTCTTTGCAGATACAAGAGATGATATAAAAAAATTATTTCCAAAAGAGAACTATGGAAGATTCGAGCCTAAAACACCTGTTGAATGAAATTGATGGGATGCCACTGTTGGGGGACCAGCCCCAAAAGACCAAATGGAGATGGGGTTATTTGTGCTAAACTGTCACATAAGAGGCCCGCACTGTGGTGTAGCAGGTAAAGCCACCATCTGCAGTGCTGGCATCCCATATGGGTGCCGGTTCAAGTCCCAGGTGCTCCACTTCTGATGCAGCTCTCTGCTGTGGCCTGGGAAAGCAGTGGAAGATGGCCCAAGTCCTTGGGCCCCTGCACCCGCGTGGGAGACCTGGAAGAGGCTCCTGGCTCCTGGCTTCGGATCAGCACAGCTCCAGCCATTGAGGCCATCTAGGGAGTGAACAAGTGTAAGAAGACCTCTCTCTCTGTGCCTCTCTGTAACTCTGCCTTTCAAACAAATAAGTAAATATTTTTTTAAAAAATATAAAATAAAATATCACATACTTAAACTGGACTTTAAAATGGGCCAGTTTTCAAAAAATAGAAGATTTACAGCAACCAATCTGATGGGGCCCAGGATACCCGGGCCAGGGAAATAGGACGTCCTCTATGCATTCACCCTGGAAGCCAAGGGGCCTGGAAAACAGCGAGGCTGCTGGCCCGCCTCTGCGTCTGCAGCCCGGATCTGCCGCCCAACTCAGAGTGTGTGCAGGGTCTCAGATGCTCCGTTCCCAGGAGCGCTTTTCCTAGTCCATAGGAGGCTGGACCCTTCACACGGGGAATCGCCAACTAGATCTTTCCACCGGCTGAAGACCTGCCTTCTGACTGTGGAATCCGAGGCCGGTGCCCCCAAAGTGGGACTTCTTGATTCACCCTCCTCATCCCAGCCCACCCCAGCCCCGCCCAGCCCTGGACCCCGAGAGCTAAGGCAGGTGACCGTGCACACTGTCCATCATTAAGGACCACGTCCCGCTGGGCACTAGGGTTAAAGAGGGGGTGCATTCGTCCATTTTTGTTACTATGCTTAAGAGCAGAAGTTTGTTTGGCCCACAGTTTTGGAAGCTGAAAGGCTAAAGACCCAGAACCAGGCTTCCTTCAGTCTGGCACCGAAGACATCATGGTGGAACCCTAGGCAACAGGAAGTTCCCCCATTGCCGAACAGGAAGTTGGGAGGTACCGCCCCTTCTAGGCCACGCCCCTAATTTGTCTACAGACTACCCATTAGGCTCCTCCTCTTAAAGGTCCCTTGGCTTCTCAGGGAGCCCCGCTGAGCACCAAGCGGGAAGCACAGGCGCCCCGCCCAGACCATAGCAGTGGGAGGGAGGAGGGAGGAGGGAGGAGGGAGGGGGAGGGGGAGGGGGGAGGGAGGAGGGAGGCCCACCCCCTGGCGCGGCCACCTCCGGACACTGCATCTCTGGCCAGCGCTGCTAGGATTCTTCATGGAAACCACGGGGCGGGTCCCGCGCAGAGTGAGTCACAGGGGGCTGGATGAGCTCAGAGGCTAAGTCCGGAAAGTTCTCTTGGGTTTTTTAATTCCACAGCAGAGTTCTGTCCCCTGAGCTCCTTCCTTGTGCTGGGTAGGTGCGTGGGGCAATGGAGGGAGCGTCCAGGGACGAGGCCTGGGGGCACCCCAGCTACCCGCATCCGCCCTGAGTTGCACCCTACAGGGTGGCTGCGTTAGCTGCCCCCGGGGAATTGTGGCCTACTGATTTAAGCTACCACCTGTGATGGCAGCATCCCCTTGGGTGCCGGTTAGAGTCCCTGCTGCTCCACTTCCAATCCAGATCCTGGCTAATGTGCCTGGGAAAGGGCGTGGCCCAAGTGCTTGGGCCCCTGACCCACTGACCCCACTTCAGCCATGTTAGTAAAGCGCTCAAGTCTGACGTTGGTGCTGATGGGGAGATGGGGACACTGCTGAGACTATAAATTAGGACAAAAATTTCTAGCCAACAAAGTTTCTTTTTAAAAAAGATTATTTCTTTAAAAGGCAGAGTGACAAAGATATCTTCCATCTACTGGTTCACTCTCCAAATGCCTGCAACAGCTGGGGCTGGGCCAGGCTAAAGCCAGGAGCCAAGAACTCCACTGGGGTCTCCCACGTGGGTGCAGGGACCCAAGCACTTGGCCATCCTCCACTGCTTTCCCAGGTGCATTAGCAGAGAGCTGGATTGGAAGCGGAGTGACTGGGACTCAATTCCAGGCACTCCGATGTGGGATGCTGGCATCCTAAGCGTTAGCCTAATCACAATGCCTGACCCTCAGCAAAAATATTTTTTTAAAAGATTTATGTATTTATTTGAGAGGTAGAGTTACAGACAGATTGAGGGAGACAGAGAGCGAGGTCTCTCATCTGCTGGTTCACTCCCCAATTGGCTGCCAATCCAAAGCCAGGAGCCAGGAGCTTCCTCCGGATCTCCCACGCAGGTGCAGGGGTCCAAGGACTTGGGCCATTTTCCACTGCTTTCCCAGGCCATAGCAGAGAGCTGGATCTAAGTGGAGCAGCCAGGACTCGAATTGGCACCTATATGGGATGCCAGTGCCACAGGTGGAAGCTTAGCCCACCACACCACAGTGCCAGCACCCCAGCAAAGTTTTTTTTTTTTTTTTTTTTTTTTTTACAGGCAGAGTTAAACAGTGTGACAGAGACAGAAAGAAAGGTCTTCCTTCCTTTGGTTCACCCCCCAAATGGCTGCTATGGCCAGCGTGCTGCGCCGATCCAAAGCCAGGAGCCAGGTGCTTCCTCCAGGTCTCCCATGTGGGTGCAGGGCCCAAGCACTTGGGCCATCCTCCACTGCCCTCCTGGGCCACAGCAGAGAGCTGGACTGGAAGAGGAGCAGCCAGGACTCGAATCGGCATCCATGTGGGATGCCAGCGCCACAGGTGGAGGCTTAGCCCACCATGCCACAGTGCCCCCCAGCAAAGTTTTAAAAGAGCATATCCCTTTGACCAAACAAGCTTAGATCTAGAAATTCAACATGAGGAGATAACTGGGTAAAGGTGCAAAGGTGTGGTGTCCAACGGTGAAGTGGGCGCCAGTTTGAGTCCCGCTGCTCCACCTTGGATCCAGCTCTCTGCTGATGGATGGCCTGGGAAAGCAGGCCCAAGTGCTTGGGCCCCTGCACCTGTGAGGGAGACCAAGAAAGAAGCTGCTGGCTTCCAATCAGCTGAGCTCCGGTCATTGCGGCCATTGGGGGAGTGAACCAGTGGAAGGAAGACCTTTCTTTCTGTCTCTCTTCTCTCTTTATAACTCTGTTTTTCAAATAAATAAATCTTAAAAAAAAAAAAAAAGATTGTTCAATGGAAAACAAGGCTGCAAAACCATCAAGTATGTTTACCTTGGAGCTGGTGCTGTGGCATAGCCGGTAAAGCTGCCGCCTGCGGTGCCGGCATCCCATATGGGCACCGGTTCGAGTCCCAGATGCTCCACCCCTGATCCAGCTCCCTGCCAATGTGCCTGGGAAAGCAATGGAAGATGGTGCCGGCCATCCACATGGAGGCCTGGACGGAGTTCCAGGCTCCTGGCTTCAGCCTGGCTCAGTGCTGGCTGCTGCAGCATTTGGGGAGTGATTCAGCAGATGGAAGACCTCTCTCTCTCTCTCTCTCTCTCTGCCTTTCAAATAAATAACCACATACTCTATGTAAAAGCAAAAATAAAAGGAATGGCCTTTGGTTGGGAGCACACTCAGGCTTGGGATGAGGCTGCCGTGGCAAGAAGAAGGTCCTGTTGGACTCCAAGGAGACCACGGAAATCACCAGTGTTAGTGCCTTTCGGCAGACCCGGAAGCCGGTCCCTGGTGGGCTGACCATGCGTGGGCTGTGACTGTGCATTGCCTCAGCCCACTAGAAGGGCAGGCACGCCGGCACAGGTGAGCGGAAGGACACAGCCCGTGCACAGACGCCCAGGAAGATACCCACGCCTTCAGCCGCTTGCCCCACCAAAAGTAAATAAGTAAATAAAGAGTTTACTTTGGAGTGGGTGTTTGCCGAGTGGTTAAGCCTCCAGTTAAGATGTCACTCACCCCGTTTCAGGATGTCTGGGGCTCCTGACTCCAGTGGTGTGGGAACACCTGCTAATGCTTGCTAATGGCTCAGGACTTGGGTTCTGCCCCTCACCTCCTCCTCCTGCTACATGGATTGAGGTCCTGACTCCTGGCTCCAGCCTCAGCCCTGTCCCAGGCATTTGGGGGGTGTGAACAAGCAGATGGGGGCTCTCTCTGTCTCTCAAATAAATAGAAATTAAAAAAAAAAAAGGATTTGTAAGGGTGGGCACTGTGGTGTGGTGAGTTGGGCCTCTGCCTAAGAGGGTCCCCGCCCACCCTCCCACCCACAACCACCTCCGCATCCCATACGGGCGCCGGTTCAAGTCCCGGCTGCTCCACTACAGATCCAGCTCTCTGCTGTGGCCTGGGAAAGCAGTGGAAGATGGCTCAAGTCCTTGGGCCCCTGCACCTGCGTGGGCGACCTGGAGGAAGCTCCTGGCTCCTGGCTTCCAATTGGTCCAGCTCTGGCTGTGGCGGTCATTTGGAGAGTGAACCAGCGGATAGAAGACCTCTCTCTCTCTCTCTCTCTCTCTCTTTGTAACTCTGCCTTTCAAATAAATAAATAAATAAATATATTTTCTTAAATAAAGGATGTTTACCTCTCAACATGAAATGATGGCAAATATCTTACATGTTTTTCTCTTCGCATGCTTGTGGGTTTATTTTTTTGCACCGTGCAATTATTATAATCAGAAAGGAACAGTGAAGTCCTTTTCTTCGCAAAGGATGAGGGGGGCAGACAAAGGACAGAAGCTAAGGGATGAAGCAAAGAACTCAGTGCTAGACACGTCCAAGGCTGGCTGGACTGGTGACGTGGCCTTGGCTGCCTCCCACACTCCACTCACTGCCCCTCCCCTCCCCTCCCGTGGGGGAAGTGGAAGCCTTGTTTTCCACCCCTGATGGCCAGAGAGGCCAGGGCGGAGAGGCAGCCGCTCAATGGCTTCCTCCGGTGGCCTCTTACTCATGCGCTCCATGGGAAGGTCATTCCTCACCCCACGCCCACACGTCTACTGAAGCCGCTTCTCAGTGCGGCGAAGGGATCCCTCTGAGGTCATTTCTGCAGTGAGGAGGAGGCGGGACACTGACTAAGACCCAGACCCTGGCACCCAAGTCTCTGTTTTTCCATTGCAGCCACTACTTGCAGGGCACATCTGTTTTCTGTTGCAACGCACACAGCTAGAAATCTCGTATCAGACCGTTGCAAAGATTCTCCTTCCTGCAAAGCAATGCAGAAGGAACATGCCTTTCTTTTTTAAAGATTTATTTTTATTATTATTTGAAAGAGTTACAGAGAGAGGTAGAGACAGAGAGAGAGTTCTCCCATCTGCTGGTTCACTCCCCAGATGGCCGCAACGGCTGGAGCTGTGCCAATCCAAAGCCAGAAGCCAGGAGCTTCTTCTGGGTCTCCCACGTGGGTGCAGGGGCCCAAGGACTTGGGCCATCTTCTACTGCTTTCCCAGGCCATAGCAGAGAGTTGGATCGGAAGTGGAGCAGCCGGGAATCAAACCAGCGCCCATATGGGATGCCCCGCTTCAGGCTAGGGCTTTAACTTGCTGCGCCACAGCGCCAGCCCCTTTTTTAAATAAAAGATTTATTTATTTGAAAGCCAGAGTTACAGAGAGAGAAGGAGAGACAGACAGACCTTCTATTCACTGGTTTGCTTCCCAGATGGCGGCAATGGTCAGGGCTGGCTCAGGCTGAAACCAGGAGCCAGGAGCTCCATCTGGGTCTCCCACGTGGTGTGGAAGGGGCTCAAAGACTTGGGCCATCTTCTGTTGCTTTCCCAGGCACATTAGTTGACTGGATGGGAAATGGAGAAGTTTAGGACATGAATCAGAACTTATGGGATGCTGGTGTTGCAGGTAGAGGCTTTATCCACTACGCCACAAGGCTGGTCCCAGGAAATTTGGCTTAGACTTGGGCACCTGTTTGGCCCTTGAATGTGGCTAACGACGTGATGTGCTACAGACAAGCTTAGCGCTTCCATCCCCTGCAGACTCTGATGGCACACCTCCCAGAGGGCAAAGGATGAGCAGGTCTAGCCATGGAATAACCAAGATCTGTGTTTGGGGGCTGGCGCTGTGGCGCAGTAGGTTAATCCTTGGCCTGCAGTGCCGGCATCCCATATGGGTGCAGGTTCTAGTTCCAGCTGCTCCTCTTTCAATCCAGCTCTCTGCTGTGGCCTGGGAAAGCAGTGGAAGATGGCCCAAGTCCTTGGGCCCCTGCACCCACATGGAAGACCCAGAAGAAGCTCCTGGCTCCTGGCTCCAGATCGGTGCAGCTCCGGCCATTGTGGCCATCTGGGGAGTGAACCAGCAGATGGAAGACCTCTCTCTCTGTCTCTCCCTCTCAAGTTACACTGTCTGTAACTCTACCTCTCAAATAAATAAATAGAATCTTTAAAAAAACCAAAAGAACTGTGATTGGGATTTAAATCCTGGTCTGTTCCGTTTTGTTGGTTACCCATCGCTGTATAACAGATCACCCCTAAACTCGGTGTCTTGGTATGAGATCTGATTATTGTCTCTCAATTTTCTATGGTGCAAAAAAATTGAAATCCATGCATAGTTTTTTCATAATATGCATTTTCCACGAACTTTTTGAAGACCCCTGTATGCACGGGTTTCAAAAATTTTTGCATGGGGTCAGCAGTGTGGCGTAGAAGGTTAAGCCTCCCCCTGCAGCGCCAGCATCCCATATGGGCACTGGTTCGAGTCCTGGCTGTTCCACTTCTGATCTAGCTCCCTGCTAATGCTCCTGGGAAAGCAGTGGAAGATAGTCCAAGTGATTGGGCCCCTGCACCTCTGTGGGAGAGCTGGAAGAAGCTCCCAGCTGCTGCCTTTGGCCTGGCCCAGTCCCAGCTGCTGTAGCCATTTGGGGAGGGAAGCGGGGGATGGGAGATGGAAGATATCTCTCTCTCCTTTTCTTTGTATCTCCGTTTTTCAAATCAATCAATCAATCTTCAAATTTTTTTGCATCCAAACATCTTTTAATTCTGGTTCCTCCAAAGCAATGGATACCGAAAGCATCGGTTTCTTTACAGTGAAGGAAGCCAGTCACACTACATAAATCGTACAAACACAGAGACTGGGCACAGTCTGCCGGGAACTGTGCCAGGAGCCTGGTGGTGCCATGTCATTGACCACGCATGGCAACCCTGTGAGCTGGCTGCTGCCACCATGTCTTTCCAGAGAAGAGGGGAAGTGACTTGCCCACGGTTACAGGCCGGTAAAGACTGGAACCCGGATAGCTGTCATTCCAAAACCCAAGCTCAGCCCACGCTCCTAGTCGTGGCTCTGCGTCTTGCTTCCACCAGGGGTCCAAAGAGGCCCCGCCTCTCGTGCTGACTAGACTCCACCCACCAAGGCCCTGCCCCGGCCCCGCCCCTCATGCCTCCAGGGCCCATCCCCAGCCGCTCCGTCGGGCGGGCCACACCCACGCCCCGCCCTCTAGCTAGGCACCGCCCCCGGCCCCGCTCCGCCCACCCAGCCCCGCCCCTGCCCCGCCCACCTGCCTCGCAGTCGCCTCGGTCGCCGTTCCTGCGCATGGGGTCGCCATTTTGCTCCCAGAAACGTCGCCTTGCAGACTCGGCGCTTTCTTCCTTCGGCAGCGGAGGCTGCGGCGGGGCCGGGGCTGGGGTCAGGGCCAGGTAGGCGGGCGGGAGCCAGCGGCGAGGGGCGGCGCGGACCGGCGGGCTCCGGCGTTGCGGGGCGCAGGTGCACAGAGCGGGGAGCCCCGCGGTGCCGAACGGCGGCCGGATCGCGGCCCGGGGGCGGCGGCTTGTGGGGGCGCCTCGGAGGGGGCGGGGACCCCCGCCTCGCGCGGGCAGCCGGGGCGTCTTCCTCCCTCCCGGGTCTCCCCGCGGGGGTCGGCGAGGCCCGGGCCTGCGCGCGGCCCTGGGGCTCCCCGCCCCCTCCGTGCAGCCCTCATTACGGTCCTGCAGCGGAGCAGCTGGGCCCGCAGTCCCCAAACCCAGCTGCTCCAGGCGCCTCCCATCGCTGGTCTGACCCGCTGATTTGAATTTGCCTGGCCGCCCGGATGTCCCTTACCCACGGAAGGCTGATGGGATTGCTAGGTGTTATTCTGCTTCAAGAGGTTTTGCCCCAAGGTATTACATTGATAAGACTCCCCCCCCCCCTTTCTTCTAACGTGGACACAATTTGAGTTTTTAGTTTTTGCAGGGAACATGCAAATATAGACTGGAGCTGCTTAGGGCGTGAGGAGGAAGTGTGATCTCTAGTGTTTAAAAATTTACAAAAAAAAAAAAAAAAAAAAAAAGACCTGCATGGCTGAGCCCCACGAAATCATCTCTTCCTGCCTTGCTCTCGGTACCATTTTTTAAAATTTATTTGAGAGGCAGAGGCAGAGAGAGAGGTCCTCCGTCTGCTGGTTCACTCCCCAAATGACCACAACGGCCGGAGCTTCTTCCGGGTCTCCCACGCGGGTGCAGGGGTCCAAGGACTTAGGCCATCTTCTGCTTTTCCAGGCCAGGGAAGAGAGCTGGATCGGAAGTGGAGCAGCTGGGACTAGAACCTGCACCCATATGGGATGCCGGCGCCGGCCCCTCTTGGTACTGACTTTCACCCAGCTGTGATTTGAGGAAGGCAGTTCTGTGCCTTTCACTTAATCTCATCCGCAGGCACTGTTCACAGTGTTGAGTGTTTTTTATATTCGGTGTAGATCCTGAGACTTTATTACTTGATTCATGATGGGATCTTTACCCGGATCTTGAAAACGAGTCGTGCACCGCGCACTACTGAGCAGATCGCTTTTTCTGGCTCACGGTGCATTCCCAGAATTGGAAATGAAAATGCAGCAGCAGAGTTCTCTGTTCTTTCTTCGGCCCTGGATAGCAGGTGTCCACACCAGGCGTGTTGACAGCAGCTGGCTGGTTGTCTGAGGCTTTGCACCCCGTGCGGAATGCGGCAGCGGCAGGTCCTGTTCTGTGGCAGAGTGGACAGCCTCCTGGTAGAAGCTGACTGTGCGGCAGATCGGGCTCAGACAGCTGTGCCTGCCGCTGGGAGTCCCTGCCCCCCTGTGCAAGCCTGTGCGACTAAAAGCGGGTGTCATCCTAGTACCTTCCTCATTGGTCGTCATAAGGGGTCAGAGCTCTTGGGAAATGTTGAGAGTTTACCTTAAGAGAGGTGACCTCAGCAGTCACAGAGGAGTGGGGAAGTGATTGAGATTTTGCCCTTCCTTTTAAAAAGGATTTATTTATTTGAAAGGTGGAGTTACACAAAGAGAGGGACAGAGAGAGATCTTCCGTCCATTGGTTCACTGTCCAAATGGCTGGGATGGCCAGGGGCTGGGTCAGGCTGAAGTCAGGAGCCTGGAACTCCATCCGGTCTCCCACGTGGGTGGCAGGGTCCCAGGTACTTGGGCCATCTTCCACTGCTTTCCCAGACGTATTAGCAGGGAGTTGGATCAGAAGTGGAGCAACTGGGACTTGAACCGGCGCTTATATGGGATGCCGGCATCACAAGCAGTGTCATTACCCGCTGTACCACAATGCCAGCCCCTAGATTTTGCCATTCGAAATTCTCCTTGATATTGCTAGTAAAAAAAAAAGCACATTTTCTTGTAGCATGGTATATCACTAATAAAAATAATGATCTTTTATTCTTTCCGATACCTTCTAGTCTACAAAGAACTGTGGTTCCATCTGTTAATTACTGCAGCTTGGTGAGGTCAGACTTTATTTAGTATACATTTGTTGGGCCTCCACCACGTGCTGGGTGCTGATCTAGACTGTTAAAAAAAAAAAAAGAGAAAAAGAATGTGTTGCCCAGAGCATAAATTCCTGTGGGCGGAGCTTTTTAGCCAGACTTGTGGGGAAGTGGTGTAGGCTGGGGCCCTGGGCAAGTTCAGGAGGTCGCTGAGGCCAAGTCCATTGTTGCCCAATGTCAGGCTTTGGGTGGTGGGGGTGGGGAACCTTTGTTCTGCCGCGGGCCAGTGGAGTCACGGGCCACACAGAATGATCTGCTGCAGTCAGCCTGCGGCGGAGTTGTTGAGCTTTGAAGTTTACCGGATGAGCCTGCTTTTCCATTCCTGGGCTCAGCAGTCTGGGGTCCTTTTGGGTAGGTGATTTCACACCTGTTAGAAATCTGCCATCCTGCAGTCGGTGTAGTGGTTAGAGCTGGAACTTCAGCACCCTGGGTCAGCCTGGGGCAGGGTGAGGCCCAGAGAGCCCCCAGGATGGGTTGGGGGCTGCCTTGTGGAAAAGGAACTGGGGTCTGTCTTCAAGGCTGGGGTGAGAACCTGTGGGGGTTCTAAGTGGGTGGGGGGTGTCTTTGGGGCATTGGGCATCAGGCCCTAGGCTGTAAGGGGGCCTGGGGTGTGGCTCCTTGGCAGGAACCCTGCAGGTGGGCTTCTGTGGCCAGAGTTAGAGGTGGACACTTGCCCTAAGGTGCCTTCCCGCTCCTCTTTGTTCCCGGATGGTGCTGAACTCTTTGGAGCTTATTGAAGGTTAAAGGTCATAAGAAGATGCTCCCCCCACCCCCACCCCTCCAGCTGTCCTTGAACTTGGTCAGTCACTAAAGCACTAGCTGGCTGTGAAGTGCTTCATGGAGGTTTTGCAGTAGCCCCGAGGGGTCCGCCTGCACCACTGCCGATGGTGTGGATGAGGCCTGGCAGTCAGCCAAGGCGAACCGAGAGAGCTGCATTTGTGTGTTGACCCGGAAGCCTGTATTTGTGACCGCGGGGGAATTAGATCTGCTTCCGTTTCCTTTCTTGCACCTGGCCCTGCTGTGCCCAAGTGTGTATGGGTTGAGTGATGGAGTTAGGAGACATCTCAGGCCTCTTCCAATGCTTGGCAATTGATTAAATATGCTGTTTTTATTTTCTAAGATTGATTTATTTATTTGAAAGGTGGAGAGACAGAGAGAAAGAGAGATCTAACATTCATTGTTTCACTCCCCAAATGCCAGCAATAGACAGGGCTGAGCCAGGCTGAAGCCAGGAGCCTGGAACACTTTCTCGTTCTCCCACATGGGTGGCAGGGGCTCAAGCACTTGGGCCATCCTCCACTGCCTTCCCAGGCACATGAGCAGAGGGAGCTGGATCAGAGTAGAAGTAGCCAGGACTTGAACCACTGGTCGTGGGCGGAGGCTTAACCCGCTGCGCCACAAGGCTGGCCCCATTTCTTGCATTTATCCCATCTGGTCGACCTCAGTGAGTCTCATCCAGAGACATTTGTAAACAAGTGAGCCTGCTTGTGTTTTGCAAAAACAGGCATTCGAGGGACCTGATTTGACCCCGGGGCCGTGGTTTGCTCATCCCTGTTCCAAAAGCCACTTGCTGTGGTGGGCACCAGTGGTCCCCCTGGGTCTCCAGGGCCTTGGTCAACTGTGGCTGCATTTCTGTTTGTGATTCGTAGGCTTAAGGCCAATTGCATCTCATGCTCTATTTCCCATTTTAGAATCCTGGGTGGTCCCAGCTGGAATGCACCCCCAGAGGCCTTGTGTGGGAAGCAGGCTCGCTGCAGCTGCACCCGATGGTGGCACTGTGTGTGCTGTGCTGACTGTGACCTTGGGGTTCCACTGAACGTGTGCACAGGGAGGCCTGGCCGGGCCTGGCACTCTGGCTAAAAGTGGCCTAGCTGCACTGGAAGACAGGCAGCAGTTAGGTATTACAAACTAGGTCTGCCTGGTCAAATGGTACTGTTTGACTAAAAGCCAATTCTAGATGGATTTGTAGGATGATACTGTACTGCCTTGGAAACACTGTGTATCTTTTCAGGATGTATTTTTCTTGGCCTGCCTGTGTGAGAGCATGCACAGGGAAGGTAGGCCAGAACTCCCCATGCTCACACCCAACTCACCAGGACCTCTGCTGCTGGGGGGTGGGGGGGTGGGGAGCAGCCTGGGGTGGGCTGAGGAGTTTGATCTTCATATCATGTTTCAGGTTTGCATCTTATCTGCATAGTTAAAATGTAAGGGTAGTAAACACAGCCAGCTCTGTGTCAACCTGTTTCTATTCCTTTTTTCAAAAAAAATTTTTTTTTTAAGATTTATTTATTTATTTGAAAGGCAGAGTTACAGAGAGGCAGAGGGAGAGACAGAAAGATCTTTCATCCGCTGGTTCACTCCCCAAATGGCCGCAATGGCCGGAGTTGGGCCAATCCAAAGCCAGGAGCCTGGAGTTTCTTCCGGGTTTCCCACGCGGGTGCAGGGGCCCAAGGCTTTGGGCCATCTTCTACTGCTTTCCCAGGCCATAGCAGAGAGCTGGATCGGAAGTGGAGTAGCTGGGATTCGAACTGGCGCCCATATGGGATACTGGCACTGCAGGCAGCAGCTTTACCTGCTATGCCACCGTGCCAGCCCCCAACCCATTTCTAACATGCACTGGCCTCCCCGGAGCCATCCCCAGTGAGCATGCAGCGGGGGAGGTGGGGTGGACGTGCTGGGAAGGTGCCCCCAGCCCCACAGCCTGCACGGGGTGGTGTGGCTGAGGACCTCGGCTCTGCCGTCCTCCAGGCCAGAGTCAGTCCTTTATATCTGTGCCCTGCTGTCTGTCATCTGTGCTCGGTCACTTTGCTTCTCCAGGGGTGGGGGTGGGGCTGTTAGCTGGACCACCTTGGGGTCCAGCTGGGGGACACTGCAGGTGACAAGGCCAGTTATAGGCCTGGACTCAGAGCGTCTGGGAGACCGGGGGAGGACGCACGGTCAGCAGGCTTCCTAGGAAAAGCTGGGGCACAGATGGGTCAATTTATTCTTTGTTGAAGGATCTACCAGTTTGTGTCCTTGCTAATGGCCCTGCCATTTTTCTGTGTGTTAATCCAGGAGGAATTTTGTTGTCAGAGACTAAAAGGAGGTTGCCCATAATTGCCTTTCAACAGCACACAGTAAAACCCCGAGGTCCTCAGCTCCGCCTTTCTTGTAAGTTGTATCACTTATTCCCAGGGGTTCTGGAAAGCCGATCGTGTGGTAACGTATGTCTGCTGCCCTGGACCGAGCCCTCACATCCACGCGCACCTTCTGTTTGTCCACACACAGAGCTGGGAGCCATCCAAGATGCCACTGTGGTGACAACTGACTTTCCTTCGGCTAAAGTCACCTGCTGTGAAAACATACTGTCTGTTCACGTGGTATCCCGTATCACACGGCAGCTCTTAACGTGTGTTTCTCTGTATGTGTGTGTGTGTGTGTGTTGTAACCGTCCAGGCTCTGAGAATTGGAAAACCAAGAAGGGTTGATGTTTTGTGTGGCGACACCTGAATTGGACACCAAGATGAACATCACCAAAGGAGGGCTGGTATTGTTTTCAGCGAATTCGAATGCGTCGTGCATGGAGCTCTCCAAGAAAATCGCCGAGTGAGTTAGAAGTGTCCCCCGTTCCGCTCTGTTCGCGGGTGATGCCTTGAATGTGAGAATCAGGTTAGCAGTAATTGTTGGAGCTGAAGGGGGCTCTTTCTAGGCAGTTTGTGTTAGCTGTGAACCATTTGCAAACTGCTGTACCTCCTTCCGAATTCACGCAGCAGACACTGGTTGAGGGCTTGTGTTAGGTAGGACATAGTTTATAGGTCAGGGGAATTTTAGATATTTATTGGGCAAGTGTTAGACCCCAACTGTGTACTAGCCTTTGGGGGTTAGCTGTGAGCAAGCCAGATTTGCCTTTTAGCATGGGAACCAGACAAGAAAGCAAGCCAGCGGAAGCCACGAGATAATTCCGGGAGAGGAGTAAGAAAGGAATACTGCAGAGAGGACAGTAGGTTCAAAGGCCCTGTGGTGTGTAGGAGGAGGCGCGGGTGTGAGCCAGCAAGGTGGGCTGGAGGCAGCGGGCACGGGAGGTTGGCTGGCGAGGCAGGGCGTGGATGGGGTGGCTGTCAGGCTACCAGACACTGGCCTGACACGCCACGTAACACTGACTCCACGTTTCATAAAACGAACAACTGTGTCTTCTACTTTTATCCATTTGGGAGTCAGCTGTCAGCAGTACAGCAGTGGGTCCGTTCTGTTACCTTTTCAGCTTCTCTCTCTTTCTCTCCCCCAGGCGGCTGGGGGTGGAGATGGGCAAGGTGCAGGTCTACCAGGAGCCGAACCGAGGTGAGCCACTGCTTGCGCGCGGGACGCCTGGGCTCAGCTTGTCCCCCTCTGCTGTGGTCCGGGCAGCTGAAGGGTGGTCTCATGGATACCAGCTGGATTCATGACTCCTGGTGCCATTCACTTCTCGGGACTTGAGCTCCACGTGCAGTCTAAATGACCTGAGTCCACCAGCCAGCCGGTCCACAGACTGAAAACGTGGACCACCACTGGCTGCTCGCTTGTCGCCACCTAAGGCGGGTGTCCCCGCAGCCTTGGTGTCAGGGGTTCTTTTCCCCTGCCGTGGGTTCGATGAAGTCTTGTTAGCAAATACTTTTTGCTACTTGAGCTGTGTCGTTCTGTAAGCATCCCAGATGGTAAAATACATGAGTCGTTTAATCGTTGTAATTTCTTTAGAAATGCTGGACATTTAAAATTGCTCTAGCAGGAGCTTTGGACAGCTTGCAGGGGCTTGCGCGTCCTGCGCCTCATCCCTGGCAAGTGATTTAACCTCTCTAAGTTGTACATGAGAACGGCTGCGTTGAGGATTGCATGGGCTGATTTGTGTGCATAGCGATTCTCGGCACCTCGTTTGTGCTCGTTATATTCAATACTCATCTCTTCCCTTTTCCACTATAGGATTTTGTCCATTTATTTGTTTATTTTATTTAATCAAAAGGCAGAATTATAGACAGAGAGAGAGAATCTTGCATCCCCTGGTTCTCTCCCCAAATGCCTGCAACAGCCAAGGCCGCGCCAGGTTGAAGCCAGGAGCCAGGAGCTCCATCTGGGTCTTCCATCTGGGTGGCAGGGCCCCAGGCACTTGGGCCGTATTTTCCACTGCTTTCTCAGCTGCATTAGCAGGGAGCTGGATCGGAAGGGGAGCAGCTGGGACTCAGATAGTTGCCTATGTGGGATGCTGGCTCACAGGCAGTTGCTTAACCCGCTGTGCTACAACACTGGCTGCAGTTTTGTCCATTTAAATATTATACAGCTTACAGGCGGCTTTGATAACGAAGACATGAGTTTGGGGCAGGCAGGTGCTTGGCCTAGTGGTTGCGATGCCAGTGTCCCGTATTGGATGCCTGGGTTCTACACGTGGATCTGGAAGCTCCTGACCCCAGCTTCCTGCCCATACCCAGCGTGGGAGGCAGTGACAGTGGCCTAAGTCACCAGCTCCCTGCCACCCTGGAGGGAGACCCCGTGTGGAGCTCCGGCTTCTGGCTTCAGCCCCAGCCCAGCCCTGGCTGATGTGGGCATTTGGGGAATGGACCAGTATATGGGCGCTTACTCTTTCTGTGTGTCTCAGCCTGTCACGTAAATCTTAAACACACACATACACACACACACACACAGGTTTGCTGTTCCCCGTTTAACTCTCTGCTACCACCTCCTTTTGAAGACCCACTATGGCTTCCGTAGGGAAAACGTATGATGGAAGAAACTGTGGGGGTGGTTTGGAGAACGCCTCGCCTCCAAGGGACGTAGGATGCTGTCCTTCGCCTGGTCTGGGGGAGCTCGGCGCGGGGGCGGGGGCACAGTGGCGCACGACTCAGGACGAGAGAGGCCCTCCCCAGTGTGTGAGCGAAGGCTAGGGAAATGCTTGGTGTCTCGTGGGACGCACTGACACGCGTAGGTCCCTGTCGTTGCAGCTGGAGCACCCCTCACTGAACATCTGGAATCCAGTTGTGTTAACAACAACAAAAAACACCAAAAGTTGTGGAGTCAGATCAGCGCTCAGAAAGCTCAGGTTTTGGGTTTTTGGATTCAGGGTGCTCAGCTGATGACGTCTTAGATGTTGCGGACCCTGAACAACTTGACACCCAAAGCACGGTCCCAGCTGTTTCCCATGGGGAGGCCTCTCCCGTACCAGACCCAGTTTGAAAAGCTGAGATGAAGGGGACGTTCAGCACGAGGGCCCACAGGAAACCAGGTCGAGATTGACCTCATCTCCCGGCCGCTAGAGCCCTCTTTTCTTTCTTTTTTTTTTTTTTTTTCTTTTTTGACAGATAGAGTTAGACAGTGAAAGAGAGAGAGAGAGACAAAGAAAAAGGTCTTCCTTGAGGGTCTTCCTTTTTCCGTTGGTTCACTCCCCAAATGGCCGCAACGGCCGGCGCTACGCCGATCCGAAGCCAGGAGCCAGGTGCTTCCTCCTGGTTTGCCATGCGGGTGCAGGACCCAAGCACTTGGGCCATCCTCCACTGCCCTCCCAGGCCACAGCAGAGAGCTGGACTGGAAGAGGAGCAACCGGGACTAGAACCCGGTGCCCATATGGGATGCTGGCACTGCAGGTGGAGGATTAACCAAGTGAGCCACGGCGCTGGCCCCAAAGCCCACTTTCTTAGCACCCTGTCACATCCTTTTGTAAACAGGCATTCCGCTTTTGTTTTTTATTTTTTTCCCCCAAATTTTCTTGGAATGTTCAAACATACAAGCGAGTTGAAAGAATCGTACCAGAGTGCCTTGTACCTTGGCTCAACACTTAGCGCCTTGCCCTGAGAATCCGTGTGTGGAACCATTCGAGAGGAAGCTGGAGACCTCTCGATGCAGCCTCTGCGTCTCCTGAGAGTCCGCTCTTTCTCCTACGCAGCTACGGTACCTCGTCCCCTAATACCAGGCTAGATGCAAATGTCCCCAGTTGGCCTCACAAGGTTCTTCTTTCTTTTTAAGATTTATTTTATTTATTTGAAAGACAGTTAAAGAGAGAGGCAGAGCCAGAGAGAGAGAGAGAGGTCTTCCATCCGATGGTTCACCCCCCAAATGGCCGCAACAGCCAGAGCTGGGCCAATCTGAAGCCAGGAGCCAGGAGCTTCTTCCAGGTCTCCCAGGCAGGTGCAGGGGCCCAAGGACTTGGGCCATCTTCCACTGCTTTCCCAGGCACATTTGGGAGCCAGATCAGAAGTGGAGCGGCCAGGACTCAAACCGGCACCCATATGGGATGCCGGCACTACAGGCGGCGGCTTTACCCGCTACGCCACAGCGCCAGCCCCCATCACTTCTTCAGCTGATGCTGGTCCCGTGCCTGAGTGTATAAATTCTTATAGAGACACAGTGCTTTGAATGCTGCAGCACACGCTGCTGATGGGTGAGGGTGAGAAGCGCTAGGCTGACTTGAGTCAGAAGTGTCATTCCCTCATAGGGGTGATCGGTAGTGTAATTACTACTGCATCTGTCGTCTGTTGGCGCGAGTGGCAGTGGCAGTCCAGTTGCTGTGTTTTATGGCATTGGGGAATGATGCAAATCCTTCGTGTCTTTTTAAAAATGTGAACCATATGCCTTTTCCTTCCTTCCTATTTTTTTTCCTCTTTTCCTGCCAGAAACGAGAGTACAAATCCAGGAATCTGTGAGAGGGAAGGATGTGTTCATCATCCAGACCGTGTCCAAGTGAGTAGCTGTCAACAGAGGTGCTGTTCTCCGGCCATGTGGGGCCCGAGTGCTCAGGCGGCCGAGAGCTGTCTACCCAGGAAGAGCCATGACGCTCTCTGGGTTGGTGCGTCTCCACTCTAACCAACTGCTGACTCTTCCGGGTCCCCCTGGTGTAGGTGGAGACTCGGAGGGGGTGCTGGGACCCATGGAGTCCCCTGACCATCTGGCTGGGGGAGAGAAGTTTGCTTCCTCGGGATTCCTGAACTCGCAGTGCAGGTCATTTAAAATCGTCACCACTTAAAGGGAGCTGGAGACAGAGAAGGCTAGTCTGATGGGACGCTGGCCTGTGGGTGCTGCGGTCCCAAGGAGTCATCTGCGTGCAGGGACGCTGTGTACAGCTTTCAGTCAGGCTAAGCCCGGCGAGGGAGGGTGAGCACGGAGAGCCCGCCTTCCGGAAGTTCTTCATTCAGTGATTTTTTTAATAAGGCCTAGAAATCAAGTGTTAGTTTAGCAGGTCTGAAGATTGGTGTGTGCTAGATTTGTGTGTGTGTGTGTGCGTGTGTGTGTAATAACCAAAGAAGGGGAAGAAGAACAGAACTTCAGGGAGTTTAGCCTGAAAGCACGCATACTTCCGACAGGTGCAGTTCCTTCTGATCAGTGCCTAGATGCCGACTGGATTCCCAGGGCAGGAGCAGGCCTCAGAGGCCCTGCTGGGCTTAGAATTTGCACTTCCGAAGGGCGACCTCTTTCTTATTTACAAGCCCTTCCCTTTCTTTCCCTATGTTATTCATGGTCATTTATTTACTGATAGACGCAGACAGGGAGAGCGCCATCTGCTGGTTCACTCCCCAAATGCCCACAATATTTGGGGCTGGGTCAGGCCGAAGCTGGGAGCCAGGAACTCAGCCCGGGTCTCCGGCAGGGACCCAGCCATTTGACCATCACCATGGCCTTTCCGTTGGCAGGAAGCTGGAGTCAGGAGCCAGAGGCAGGTGTTGAGCCCAGGCGCTGGAGTTGGGTGAGAAGCCCCAGGAATGAGGGGTGGCAGGATGCAAAGACCAGTGAACATGTTCGGGCAGGGGGCGTCCCAGGAAGAAGCAGCAGGGCTGAGCAGCTGTGTCCTGGAATCAGCAGGTGGAGTTAGCCTCACCGAGGCCACTGACGACCTTAGTGACAAGTTACGGGGTCCTCGGGACAAGAGTGTCATCGGAATGTGTCTGGGAGGGGCTGAGATGGGGTGAGTTAGAGTGGATAGAGGCAGCGCTCAATTTGTGCCGCAGAGGGGAAAGGGGCGCTAGGGACCTGGCTGTGCGTTTGTTTTCTTTTCTTCTTTAGTTTTATTTATTTTCATTTTATTTGAAAGGGAGAGAGAGAAAGAGACAAATGTCTTCCACCCACAGGTTCACTCCCCAAAGGGCCGCAACAATGGGGGCCGGGCCAGACCTAAGCCAGGAGCCAGGAGCCCCATCCAGGTCTCCCACATGGGTGCAGTGGGTGTAGGGGCCCAAGCACTTGGGCTATCTTCTGCTGCTTTCCCAGGCATGCAGTATTAGCAGGGAGCTGGATAGGAAGTGGAGCAGCCGGGACTGGAACCAGCATCCTTATGGAGGCTTTACTCGCTGCACTGCAACGCCGGCCCTGGAGGGGTTAATTTTAGGGCAGCTTTGGCATGCACAGTTCCTGTCTGACTGATGACTGGGAGCAGATGGATGTGGTGCAGGGGCTTGGAAATCTCTTCCCCGCCCCCATGCAAAAGAAAGCAGGGTCGTTGACTGAGCAGGAATGTGGGGTGCACCCAGAGGCCCCCCTGGAGGGGGAGAAGGACCGAGGGATCTCTTTGTTGTGCCTTGTGCCTGGAGCCCGGGTTAGGGGTGTGGGCGGCACCTTGCAGAGGCAGTGCTGGCGCCCGAAGAGGAGGAGGAGGAGGGGGGACGCGTTGCCAAGCGCCTGTGCCCCTCGTGGGCTTTCTCTGTGTGGCGGCCGCAGGGACGTGAACACCACCGTCATGGAGCTGCTGATCATGGTGTACGCCTGCAAGACGTCCTGTGCCAAGAGCATCACCGGCGTGCTCCCCTACTTCCCCTACAGCAAGCAGTGCAAGATGAGGAAGCGGGGCTCCATCGTCTCCAAGCTGCTGGCCTCCATGATGTGCAAAGCCGGTGAGCAGCCCGCGAGCTTCCTGGTACCCTGGAAATGTGAAAAAGCAAGAAAATCGATCAATAAATAAAAGCTTTCTTGGGGCTGGCACTGTGTCGTAGCTGGTTAAGCCACCGCCTGGGAAGCCAGCATCCCATATGGGTTTGAGTCCTGGCTGTTCTGCTTCTGACCCCTCTCCCTGCTAATGGCCTGGGGAGACAGCAGAAGATGGCCCACGTGCTTGGGCTTCGCACTTACGTGGGAGACCTGGAGGAAGCTCCTGGCTCCTGGCTTGGGTCTGACCCAGCCCTGGCTGTTGCAGTCATATGAGGAGTGAACCAGTGGATGGAAGACCTCTCTCTTTCCTTCTCTGTAGCTCTACCTTTCAAATAATATATAATATATAAATATATATTTAGTTAATTTGTGTGAAAGGTAGAGAGATCTGCCATCTGCCAGTTCAGTCTCCAAATGCCTGCAAATGGCCAGGGCTGGGCCAGGACACAGCCAGGTCTCCCCTGTGCGTGGCAGGGGGATGAAGTATTTGAAGCATGACTGCTGCCTCCCAGGTGCACATTAGCAGGGAGTGGGAGTCGGGAGTGGAGCTGGTATCAAGCCCAGATGCTCTGATGCGGGCTGCGAGGATCTTGGTGGGACCTTGACCGCTGTTCCAAATGCCTGCCCGCTCTTAGACTGTTTCAGTGTTGTCTTGGCTAAATGAGAACGCTGACCAGAGAGAGTGCATGCAGCTTCTACAGACAGCCAGTTTTTTTTTTTTTTCTTTCTTGACAGGCAGAGTGGACAGTGACAGAGAGAGACAGAGAGAAAGGTCCTCCTTTGCCATTGGTTCACCCTCCAATGGCCGCTGCGGCCAGTGCGCTGCGGCCAGTGCATCGCGCTGATCCAAAGGCAGGAGCCAGGTGCTTCTCCTGGTCTCCCATGGGGTGCAGGGCCCAAGCACTTGGGCCATCCTCCACTGCACTCCCTGGCCACAGCAGAGACAGCCAGCCAGTTTGTAACGAGAAAACAGCCCCGAATCTTCATTTTCAATGAATTACTGAATAAATTAGTATTGTATATATTATATATATATATTATATATGTAACAAATATATTCAGTATTTAAATATCAAGCTCATGAATTACTTCTATTTTACTTATTTGAAAAACAAATGACAGAGAAAGAAGGGGAGAGAGAAAAAGGGATCTTCCATCCGCTGGTTCACTCCCCAAGTGACCGCAACAACCGGGGCTGAGTCACACTGGAACCAGGAGCCAGGAGCTCCATCCAGATCTCCCCCGTGGGTGGCAGGGGCTCAGACACCTGGGCCATCCTCTGTGCATTAGCAGGGAGCTGGGTCCGAAGCAGAGCAGCCGAGACTCCAACCCGCACTCAGATATGGCATAGCTGGCATTGCAAGTGGTGGCTTGGCCCACCGTGCCACACACATTGGCACCTCTCTTTTTAAAAAGAAAAATTGCATTAAATGACAACTTACAGTTCCCTTAAAGTTGTTTAGGAGGGGCAGAAGCCCTTGCTGCTGCAGGGACCCCGTCTCACCCTGTGGACGGGGATTGTTCTTGAAGCTTCTCTATTTGTGTGTGTGTGTGTCCACCCTACCTCTCCCAGTTAAGTAATCACCATTCTGTGTTCACATATTTAAAAAAAAAAAAAAGACTCCCACGTGGGAGGGAGATCAGGAGCTGTCTTCCTGCATCTGGCTTATTTCACTCAACGTGACGTCCCGCAGGCCCATCCATGTTGCCACGGGGGACAGGACGGCGTCCTGCGTTGTGGCCGAGCCGCGTTCACCGCAGCTGTGTGCTGCCGTCACCTGCACCGTGTGGTGGCTTTAAACCAGTGGGAAGATCGGGGACCTCGCCGTGTTAGCACAGTCCGAGCTGGGACAGGTGCGGGGGGCGGGGCTGGGAGAGCCGTTTCTCCACGGCACCCGGGTCACAGTGCAGGGTTTTGTTTCAGAACGGAACTTATTTCCCGCAGCGCCACCTGCTTTAAAGGGCCCGGTGCTTGTGTCTGCTCTGTTTCAAAGGCCTGACGCATCTCATCACCATGGATCTGCACCAGAAGGAGATCCAGGGCTTCTTCAACATTCCTGTGGATAATTTACGAGCCTCTCCCTTCCTGCTGCAGTACATTCAGGAAGAGGTGAGTGGGAAACCTTCTGATTAACGTGTGTCTTCTTTTCCTGTCGCTGGGCCGGCCCTGATAGGATTAAAGCGTGATTGGATTAGCCGTGGTCTAAGAGCAGCTCACTGGTCACTGGTCCCAGTGTGGCCCTGGTCTTTCTAAGCCCCTCTCTCCTCCCTGCCGCTCTGTCCAGCTGTCTGGGGTGGTCAGCACCCGTGATCCCACCCCCGCGACGCGTCTGCTCACGTGGGCTGGTCCTTCCCCCACTCCGCCCGCCCAAGGAAACCGCCCGTGTGAGTCTCCTTCCTTCTTTCCCTCCGTCTCCTTTCTATGGAGTTTCAGCTCCTCTGGGTCGGAGGGGTCCTCAGAAAGTTTGTGGAAAATGCATATTCTGAAAACACTGCGGATTTCAAAAGATGTTTTGCATCAAAAGAAACATCTTCCTTTCTAAAGGTTTATTTATTTATTTGAAAGGCAGAGTTACAGAGAGATAGAGAGACATGGATCAGTAACTCCTTTTTCTTTTTTTTTTTTTTTTTTTTTAAAGATTTATTTTATTTATTTGAAAGACAGAGTTACAGAGAGGTAGAGATAGAGAGAGGTCTTCCATCTGCTGGTTCACTCCATACATGGCCGCAACGGCCGGAGCTGCGCCGATCCGAAGCCAGGAGCCAGGAGCCAGGAGCCAGGAGCTAGGAGCTTCTTCCAGGTCTCCCATGTGGGTGCAGGGGCCCAAGGACTTGGGCCATCCTCTGCTGCTTTCCCAGGCCACAGCAGAGAGCTGGATCAGAAGTGGAGCAGCCAGGTCTCGAACTGGCACCCAGATGGGATGCCAGCGCTTCAGGCCAGGGCGTTAACCCGTTGCACCACAGCACTGGCCCCCACTCAACTCCTTTTTATGTCTGCATAATGTCCCTGATTGGAATTGTATGTATTGTATACCAGAGTTTGTTTATCATTTCTTTTCTTTTCTTTTTTTCTTTTTTTTATTTTATTTTTTTTTTATTTTTTATTTTTTTTTTTTGACAGGCAGAGTGGACAGTGAGAGAGAGACAGAGAGAAAGGTCTTCCTTTGCCGTTGGTTCACCCTCCAATGGCCGCCGCGGCAGGTGCGCTGCGGCCGGCCCAACGCGCTGATCCGAAGGCAGGAGCCAGGTGCTTCTCCTGGTCTCCCATGGAGTGCAGGGCCCAAGCACCTGGGCCATCCTCCACTGCACTCCCTGGCCACAGCAGAGGGCTGGCCTGGAAGAGGGGCAACCGGGACAGACTCCGGCGCCCCGACCGGGACTCGAACCCGGTGTGCCGGCGCCGCTAGGCGGAGGATTAGCCTAGTGAGCCGCGGCACCGGCCTTCTTTTTTTTATTTTTTGACAGGCAGAGTAGACAGTGAGAGAGACAGAGAGAAAGGTCTTCCTTTGCTGTTGGTTCACCCTCCAATGGCCGCCGCGGCCAGCACGCTGCGGCCGGCGCACCGCGCTGATCCGATGGCAGGAGCCAGGTGCTTCTCCTGGTCTCCCATGGGGTGCAGGGCCCAAGCACTTGGGCCATCCTCCACTGCACTCCCTGGCCACAACAGAGAGCTGGCCTGGAAGAGGGGCAACCGGGACAGAATCCGGCGCCCCGACTGGGACTAGAACGTGGTGTGCCGGCGCCGCAAGGCGGAGGATTAGCCTAGTGAGCTGCAGCACCGGCTTTTTTTTTTTTTTTAAGATTTTATTTGGGGGCTGGCGCTGTGGTGTAGTAGATTGGACCTCCGCCTGAGGTGCTGACATCTTATATGGATGCTGGTTTGAGTCCCGGCTGCTCTACTTCTGCTCTCTGCTATGGCCTGGGAAAGCACTGGAAGATGGCGCAAGTGCTTGGGCCCCTGCACCCATGTGGGAGACCCTGATGGAGTCCCAGGATCCTGGCTTCAGATTGGCCCAGTTCCAGCTGTTGCAGCCTTTTGGGGAGTGAATCAGCAGATAGAAGAACTCTCTCTGTCTTTCCTTCTCTCTAACTCTGTCTCTCAAATAAATAAATGAATCTTTAAGCAAAAAGATTTTATTTATTTGAAAGGCAGAGTTCTGAGAGAGAGAGAGAGGGAGAGAGAGAGAGAGAGAGAGATCTATCTTCAGCCCATAGGTTCACTCCCCAAATGCCTGCAACATCCAGGTCTGGGCCAGGCCGAAGCCAGGAGCCTAGCATTCCATCCGGGGCTCCTATGTGGCTGGTGGGGGCCGAGCACTTGTGTTATCTCCTGCTGCTTTCCCAGGTGCGTAGTAGGGAGCTGGATCAGAAGTGGAGCAGCTAGGACTGGAATTGGTGCTCATAGGTGAAGGCTTAGCCAGCCGTGCCGTGACGCTGGCCCGTTTATCACTTGGGTGCAGGGAACATTCATGTCCAGGTTTCCAGGCGGACATGTATTTTCACTTCTCTTGTGTATATCCCTAGGATTAGAGCTACTGGGTCATAGGGTGATTCTGTTTCACTCTTAATATCTTTAAAAACAGCGCTGGGTGTATTGTTCTTTAAGAAGTTGGTGTCGGCTGGCGCTGCAGCTCACTAGGCTAATCCTCTGCCTGCCACACCAGCACTCCGGGTTCTAGTCCTGGTCGGGGCGCTGGATTCTGTCCTGGTTGCTCCTCTTCCAGGCCAGCTCTCGGCTGCGGCCCGGTAGTACAGTGGAGGATGGCCCAAGTGCTTGGGCCTTGTACCCGCATGGGAGACCAGGAGGAAGCACCTGGCTTCTGGCTTTGGATTGGCGCAGCGCGCCAGCCATAGAGGCCATTCTGGGGAGTGAACCAACGGAGGGAAGACCTTTCTCCTCTCTGTCTCTCTCTCACTGTCTAACTCTGCCTGTCAAAAAAAAAAAAAAAAAAAAAAAAAAAAATAAATAAAAAAAAAAGGAGTTGGTGTCTTTGACACGCTGTGACCGATCTGTTGTCTTCTGTTTGGTCCGTGCTGACTGGGGACTTGACAGTTAATTTGGATTCAGGTTGGCTGGGGATTGTCCTGGTACCATGAGGGTCCCTGTGCCTGGGGCTCACGAGGGGACTCAGCCTCAGTGACAGTGACAGTGACAATGACGGTGACCATTCTGCTGGCTCATCCCCTGCTCTTGTCCTGTACTTTTTTCTTAAAAGAGATCCGTGTGGCTCAATGCGCTAGTAATATTTTTTTTCCGAGGCAGGCGTCTCTTCATTTTCCCAAACAAAGCTTTACTTTGAATTCTCCTTTTGTTGCAAAAACTTGCAAGTAAATGAGATGACACTTTTGAGTCTGTGGACTGTCTCTCTTGGTGTTGGTTGTTGGAACGGCCTCTCGGAGACACTCAGTGACCCTCAGCCTTCTGTCTGTCACAGATCCCGGATTACAGGAACGCTGTCATCGTGGCCAAGTCTCCAGCCTCGGCCAAGAGGTAGGTGGGGCCCCCCGGCCCACGTGGATCTGTTCCACAGGGTCCCGTGATGGGGAGTGGCCTGGCGTGACCTGGGTGGCTGTGGCCCGCTGTGCAGGGTGTGGGGTTGAGTTTGCCTGTGAGGGTTCCATAGGCAGTGTGTTATGGGTAGGGGGGAGGCTCGCTCTCCTCTGTGCCCTGTAAGGTGATATTCCCATGCGACCTGTGTTTATTTGGTCACTGCAAAGCTCTGGTCCGGGGTCAGGCCGTGAACATGGAGGAACCACGGAGTGTGCACCTCGTGAGCTGCTGGGTGTAGAAGTCGGATGGCTGTTTGCAGTTATAAATTAGGACCAACAGTGTGTGCATGTGATGTATTAAATAAATCAGGAGGCCTCTGGGGTGTAGCCAGGACACTGCCCACCCCCATGTCTTTCAGAGAGCTGTGCCCTTGGGTTTCTTGTGTCCTTTGATTAAGTTGTAGGGTACCTTGACTCATTTTGGGAAAATGTCTATGTTTCAAACAGCTTTTTTGGGAAAAAAATTATTTATTTATTTAAAAAGCAAAATGAAAGAGAGAGAGATTTTCTGTTCACTGATTTACTTCCCAAATGGCTGCAACAGCCAGGTCTGGGCCAGGCTGAAGCCAGGAGCCAGGAACTCCAGCTGGGTCTCCCATGCAGATGGCAGGGGCCCAAGGACTTGTCTGCTGCTTCCCTGGTACATTAATAGGGAAGTGGATCGGAAGTGGAGGAGCTGGGACTCGAACCAGTGCTCTGATGCGGGATGCAAGTGTCCCAAGTCATGGCTCAACCCTCGCAGCACAACACCCAGCCTCATCAGAAAGCTTTTCCAAACACTTGTTCAAAGGCTCAGTGACTTGTAGTTGAGCAATTTATTTTTTCTGATTTATATGCGTTTCAACAAATGAAAGTTAAAATTACATAAGATAGATATAATTTTCGCTGGCATTTGTAGTGCAGTCACAGTGTCGTAGGAACACCACCTGCCTCTGCGTTCCAGGCTTTTTCATTGTCTCAACAAGCATCCGCGTGAAGCAGTCACTGCCTGTCTCTCTCCCCCCAGGCTCCCGGCAGCCTCTCTTCGCCTTCTTTGTGGATTTGTCACTCTGGGTATTTCCTATAAATGGCTCCTTTCAGGATTTTCAAGGGTCACCCGTGTTAAAGCTTGTGTCGGTCAAGCGGCCCTTTTCATGGCTGAGTGATATTCCACATTATGTCTATTCTACAGTTATCTGTCTGTTGGTGGGTGTTGTGTGTCGATCCCTTTAGGCTGTTGTGAACAGTGCTGCTACACACACTGTGTGACTTTCACGGATGATGGGTGTGTGCCTGAGACTGGAATTGCTGGGTCATAGCGTAGTTACATTTACATCTTGTAAAATGATTTTATCTACTTGAAAAGCAGTGAGAGAGAGAGAGAGTGAGCGAGCTATCTTCCTTCTGTTGGTTCACTTCCCAAATGGCTTGCAATGGCAGGGCCAAGCCAAAGCCAGGAGCCCGGAACTCCATTCTGGTCTCCCACACGGGTGGCAGGGCCCCAGGCACTTGGGCCACCCTCTGCGGCTTTCCCAGGTGCATCAGCAGGGCGTTCAATCCGAAGCGGAGCAGCCGGGACTTGAACTGGCATTCTGTTAGAGATGCCAGCGTCGCAGGTCACTTCACTTTAGTGGTAGTGTCCCTTGATGCATAAAAGGTTTTTTTTTTTATTTTGATGGAGTTCATTTTATCTTCTTTTTTCTGTTGTTTGTAAAATTTCCTGTTGGCAAAGTCCAAGGAAAATATTTAGGATCTCTGCACTGAAAGCTACAAAACGTTGCTAAGAGAAGTTAAAGACCCCAGCTGGATGTCTGTGTTCAGGGGCAGGGACCGTCAGTGCTGTTCAGGTGGCCTTGCTCTCCGCGTGATCCGTGGGACTGCACCACCGCAGGCACGACGTCAACAGGTCCCTCGGTAGGGATGGACAGACGAATTCTAAAAACCACACGGAAACGCAAAGAACCTGGAACAGCCCCCAGACAGCTTGGAAACAGAGGAACGGAGTTTGTGCTGCAACATCACCCGAACCCAGTTAGGAAAATGTGGTCGTAGGATGGAGACAGAAAATCAGGCAGTGCAGAGACACACACTCATCTGGAAAACCGATTTTGAGTAAAGGCGCAAAGGCAGCTCAGTGGAGAGGGATAGCCGTTAACCAGCAGTGCTGGAGTGAGTGGCTGTTGCAGTGCAAAGTAATGCACACATAATGCAAAGAAAATCAGGATGGATCGCAGACCTACATCTGCAACCTAAAATGATCAGACTTACAGCGGAGAACGTCGGTGGCTTTCGGGTTAAGTGAGGATTTCTGACGGGCCACCGGGAGAGACAAGATGGATAAGTCATACTTCCTCAGAATTCCAAGATGCCAGCCAGGCGTTGGTGCAGCAGTTAAGATGCCGTGTGGGATGGGTCTCCTGCGTTCCCTGCCGGAGTACGAGTGCCTGGGTTCGAGTTCCAGCTCTGTTCCTGATCAGCTTCCCGCTGATGCATGCCCAGTGACGCGGGAGCTGACGGCTCAGGCGGTTGGGCCATTGACACCGGAGCCCCAGAGTGAATGCCTAGGTCGGGGCGTTGGCCTGGCTCACCCCCAACTGTTGTGGGCATTTCAGCAGTGAACCAGCGGATGGGAGATCCCCCCCCTCCCGCCTTCTCTCTCTCTCTCCTTTCTGCCTTTCAAGTAAGTAACTTTTTTTTTTTTTTTTTTTTTGACAGGCAGAGTGGACAGTGAGAGAGAGAGAGAGAGAGACAGAGAGAAAGGTCTTCCTTTGCCGTTGGTTCACCCTCCAATGGCCGCCGCGGCCGGCGCACTGCGGCCGGCGCACCGCGCTGATCCGATGGCAGGAGCCAGGAGCCAGGTGCTTTTCCTGGTCTCCCATGGGGTGCAGGGCCCAAGCACCTGGGCCATCCTCCACTGCACTCCCTGGCCACAGCAGAGAGCTGGCCTGGAAGAGGGGCAACCGGGACAGAACCGGCGCCCCGACCGGGACTAGAATCTGGTGTGCCAGCGCCGCTAGGCGGAGGATTAGCCTAGTGAGCCGCGGCGCCGGCCGTAAGTAACTTTTTTTACATTAAAAGATGCTCTTCAAGAGAGACATGAAGAGAGTGAAAGGGGAGGGCACAGATGGGAAGAAAAGCCGTGTGAAGCATACAAAGGACTGTTACTCAGAATATATAAAGAATTCGCAAACCTCAACGTCACAATCGGCCCTTTCAAAAATCGGCAGTGGATATGCCCTGATGCCAGAGTAGATGTGGGTGGCGAACAAGCACAGGGACAGGGGTCCAGTGTCCTGTGTTGCTAGGGAAATCCACAGTGCACCCACGCGTATTAGAGGGACTCAGCGCGCCACAGGGAGTGACCGTGCAGTGGCCGGAGCGCTCACGCCGTGCTCACAGCAGCGCCACGCAGAACGGCCGTTTATGACACTTATGCAGAAGCCTGCGTGCGATCGGGCTGCCCCACCCCTAGCTACTCACCCCCGGGGGGATGAGAAAGCAGGTGCCCACGCCGAGGTCCGCACAGGAATGCCCACAGCAGCTTGCCTGGGGAGACCGACTCCCTGGAATCAGCCGCAGGATGTGTCGTCAAGCTAAGCCTAAGCTAAGCCTAAGCTGCGACCCGCAGGTGCATCTACACATGCAGGCGCGGGCGGGGTTCCTGACGGTGTGCTGCTTCCCCCCAGGGCACAGTCCTTCGCGGAGCGGCTGCGCCTGGGAATCGCGGTGATCCATGGAGAAGCGCAGGACGCCGAGTCGGACCTGGTGGACGGCCGGCACTCGCCGCCCATGGTCCGGAGCGCGGCCGCCATCCACCCCAGCCTGGAGATCCCCAGTGAGTGCGCGGGCGCCTCTCTGTCCCCTTCCTCCCACTTACGGGCCGCTCCGCCCTGGGCTTTTACCAAAAAAGTGTGCATTCCCCTTTTCACTCGGCTCTTTTTCAGTTGGTTAAAAACCTGGCTAACCCCTTTCCTGGCCGAATGCAGCATTTGCGCCTGTGCTGGTGGACTGTGGAGCCGACTGTGCACACTGCACATGCGCCGGGCACCCCAGGGTGCACCTGCCGCGTGGTTTAGCGCCACCAGAGAGCGCTTCTGGGCCCGGAGCTCCTCGCAGCGGCGCTGTCTTTAGTGTGGTACCCTGGAGAGGCCTGAGGTGAATTCGGTTGGGTCAGCACAGCTGTTGTGCAGGCGGCGCCTCCTTGCCGCACCCTTGGGCGCCAGAGGGTGGAAGGGTAGAAGGCCTCTCCTGTCAAGACTGAGCCCCTCCCAGGGGACCCCTCTGACGGCCCGCAGTGAGTTCCAGTGTGGATCTGGCGAGACAGGACCACGCAGGTCATCACACCCTCTGCTCCCCGCGCCCCCACAATTCACATCTGTCTCACGCTGAGAGCACCTTCGCGCCATCCCAATGGCGCCGAGTCTTTTTTTTTTTTTTTTTTAATTAATTAATTTTAGAGGGAAAGGGAGAGGTCTTCCATCTACTGATTGACTCCCCAAGACGGCTGCAACAGCCAGGGCTGGGCCAGGCCAAGGCCAGGAGCGCCATCCGGGTCTCCCACATGGGTGGCAGGGGTCCAAGCACGCGGACCACTTCCCACTGCCTTTCCCAGGCCATAGCAAGGAGCTGGGTCAGAAGTGGAGCAGCCGGGACGGGAACCAGCGCCCACATGGGATGCCCGCCTCGCAGGCGGTGGTGGCTTTGCCTGCTACACCACAGCGCGGGCCCTAGCTCCGTCTTTACCTCCAGTTCGGTCCTAACTTAGCTCCAGCATCCACTCGAGGCCGAGTCCAGCCTCCCCTGACCGCCCTCTACCCAGATTCAGGGAAACCCACGCGGGATTCTTTCCGAGGCGAATTTCTCTCCAGCCGTGATCCTGCAAAAATCAAACCAGTGCCGGGGCGGGCGTGCTCCATCTCCTGGAGGCTGGCGAGGAGTTCCCGCCCGTGGCCCCGGCCTCCACCCGTCCGAGAACTCCGGCTGGACGGCCGCCCTGGTCGTGATGCGCAGTGTGTGGTCAGGGCCATCTGAGCTCCACCGCGGGGATGCAGAGGCGCTCTCCCAGCGCTCTGTGCTGTCCACACCCGCTCCGCAGCCGGTGTTCCCACCCCCTTGCCGCCCTGGGCTTCCGGTGCTCTTCCTGCCGCCATCCCCGTGGGTGGGCGCTCGCCTCTCGCTGAGGTTTTCATTGGCGCTCTCCTGATGACTGACGGCACCAGCGTCCTCTCCCGTGCCTGCGGGCTGTAGGTCTTTGGAGAAGTGGCTGTTCCGACCCTTGGCCGGCTTTTTAATGACTAAGGCGGAGGAGGAGTTCTTTGTGTGTTTTGCATCCCTGACAAGTTAAGATTCCTGCCTTTCTGGAACTTAGCTTTTCACTCTCGCGACGGTGTTTCGGTGTTTCTGGGCACACGAAAGATTTTCGTTTTGATGGAGGCAAATGTACTTTCTCCAGCCTGTTGCTTGTTCTGGGTGTAACGTGTGAGAATCTTTTTTTTTTCTTTTTAAAGATTTATTTATTTGAAAGTCAGAGTTACCCAGAAAGAGAACGAGAGGCAGAGAGAGAGGTCTTCCATCCTCTGGTTCACTCCCCAGATGGCCACAACGGCTAGAGCTGCACTAATCTGAAGCCAGGAGCCAGGAGCGTCCTCCAGGTCTCCCACGTGGGTGCAGGGGCCCAAGGACTTGGGCCATCTTTGCTGCTTTCCCAGGCCATAGCAGAGAGCTGCATTGGAAGAGGAGCAGCCAGGACTCGAACCGGCGCCCTTAAGGGATGCCAGCTCTGCAGGCGGTGGCTTTACCTGCTATGCCACAGCACCAGCACCAAGAATCTTTTTTACAATTTCCTTCAGCCACGTTTTGTGGTTTAAAGGAGTTCTTCACCTCATGGCCTGTTTTCCCAGGTATTCTGTCCTTTTGTAGACAGAAGTGTTGTGTGAGTTTCCTGTTCAGGTCGTTCGTTGCTGCTGTGTAGACGTCCCTGCATCTCGGTCAGGCCAGCGCCCTGCAGCTTTGGGGGATTCACGTGTTGGCGGATGGTTGGGGACTAGCTACACAGAGGATAGGTCTTCTGTTGTGACAGAGAGCGATTGCTGCTTTCTTTCATGTCTTTTTCTTGCGCAGAGCCCGTGGCCTGCACACAGAGGGGGTGGTGTACAACGAGGTTCCCCATCCGAGCCGGGTCGGAGGTCGGGGGTTAATCAGGTTGAGGGCGTTCCCTCCTATTCCTGGCTTGTGTGTGTGTGTGTGTGGTTATCAGGAGACCTTACCTTCTTAAAGCTGTGTCGTACTCTTTCACAGAGAACCTTTGGGGTGTGTGTGTTTTATTCCCACCAGTGTTGATTCCTAAGGAGAAGCCCCCGATCACGGTGGTTGGTGACGTGGGCGGAAGGATCGCCATCATTGTGGTGAGTGGACCTCTCACTGTTGCTAATTCTGGTGTTTGTTGTTCTGTTGACTGACTGCTCACCTGTGTCATACAGAAGGGCTCCGGGCAGTGCATGGCTGTCTCAATGATTCTGCCTTTCAAATACATCTTCTTTTTTCTTCTTCTTCTTCTTTTTGGACAGGCAGAGTGGACAGTGAGAGAGAGAGATAGAAAGGTCTTCCTTTGCCGTTGGTTCACCCTCCAATGGCCGCTGCACCGCGCTGATCCGATGGCAGGAGCCAGGTGCTTCTCCTGGTCTCCCATGGGGTGCAGGGCCCAAGCACCTGGGCCATCCTCCACTGCACTCCCGGGCCACAGCAGAGAGCTGGCCTGGAAGAGGGGCAACCGGGACAGAATCCGGCGCCCCGACTGGGACTAGAACCCGGGGTGCCAGCGCCACAGGCGGAGGATTAGCCTAGTGAGCCACGGCGCCGGCCTCAAATAAATCTTCTTAAAATAATTTCTGCACCAAAGTAAATACCTCTTTTAATTTCATTTTCCATGAATTTGAAGTAATCTTATAGTTTACAATTTTGAAAAAAATATTTATTTTTTTATTTACTTGAAAGGCAGAGAGAGAGAGAGAGAGAGAGAGAGGTCTTCCATCCAATGCTTCACTCCCCAAATGGCTGCAACAGCCAGAGCTGGGCCAGGTTGAAGCCAGGAGCCTGGAACTCCATCCAGATCTGCCACCTGGGAGCAGGGGCCCAAGCACTTGGGCCATCTTCTACTGCTTTCCCAGGTGCATTAGCAGGGAGCTGGATCCAAAGGGGAGCAGCCGGGACTCGAACCGATGCACAGTGCCGTCCCTGGTGCAAAAAATTTGAAATCCATGCATTTGACGTGTCTTCAAAGAGTTCACGGAAGAGGCATATTATGAAAAAAAGGCATGAAGTTCAGAATGTTTTTTGCATCAAAATAAAACTTATTTTTAAATCTCATTTTCCTATGAACTTATTGGAATCCCTTTACAACCAGTTTACACATTGCACAACTGCTTGTCATAACCTGGGGAACTGTTTTGTGAGAACGGGAGGGTACAAACTTGATAATGACTCATTGAGAACACACTCCCCATCCACACACCTTAAACCCAGGGCGGAACAGAGTGGAACACACACGTGGGTGCCCTGGACACTTCTCTGGGCTGTGTGGTGCCCACCGCCTCCCCGCCCCGGCCCCGCCCTCTGGACTCGGAGCCCATGTGTGCAGCTATGTCACCTAGCACAAGCCCCTGAGAGCCGGCAGGCTGTTTTAGGTGTGTGTGGTTTATCCCTTTTTATGGCTGAGTGGTGGCCTGTGTGGGCAGATGCTGCGGTTCAATGGCTGAGGGTGGATGTCGGTGTTCCTCCCAGGTTTCTGGTGTTACACATAAAACTGGTGTGGGCGTTCACATGTGGGTTTTGGCGTGAGGGAGGAGGGCCTTGCCAGGGATGGCCTCCCCAGCGTCTTCACACCGTACCCAGTGCCCGGCCCCAGTTTTGACCGTGGTAATATCAGTGTACATATGAGCAGTCAGAACTCACATACGTAAGCAAGATAAGTACATGCCTGCTTACAACCGGGCTACAGGATGGGAAACACTGGCCTGCGAGTCTTATTATTAAAGCAGTAGGTTTTCCCACTGTGAGAACATACACACAAAGCATGGTCCCCACGTGCTCAGGCTCAGTGGAGAAAATTTGGAAAATGAGGAAAAATAGAGGGAGGGAAGAGAGGGAGCTACCCACGGTCCCATTACCCAGGGCGAAAGCGGCTTCTGATGGGTTTTCTGTGTGTGTGCATTTAAGATTTATTTATTTATATGAAAGGCAGAGTTACAGAGGCAGAGGCAGAGAGAGAGAGAAGTCTCCCATCTGCTGGTTCACTCCCCAGATAGCCACAACAGCCAGAGAGAGAGAGAGAGAGAGAGAGAGGTCTTTCATCCACTGGTTCACTCCCCAGTTGGCTGCGTTGGCTGGAGCTGCGCCAGTCCCAAGCCAGGAGCCAGGAGCTTCTTCTGAATCTCCCACGCAGGTGCAGGGACCCAAGGGTTTGGGCCATCTTCTACTGCTTTCCCAGGCCATAGCTGGATCAGAAGTGGAGCAGCTGGGACTGGAACCAGGGCCCATATGGGATGCCGGTACTGTAGGTGGCGGCTTTAACCTGCTACATCACAGCGCTGGTTCTGTATGTTTAGAAAAAAAAATCCCACAAACATTTCTGGAGCCTCCTGCATTGTGAGGCTGCTGTCCTGGCCCACCAGGTGTGGAGGTGGAGGCAGTGTTCTCCCCAGGGAGGCTGAGGGGTGGGGTGTGCAGCCCTGTGGTGGCAGTTGCAGTGCAGAGGGACCGCGGGAAACCCTGGAGGGCTGCCCGGGAGCCGGTCGTGCGCCGGGTGTCTGGTCCTTGCAAAGGCGCTCACGTGCCCTGTGCTCCACCTGTGATTGACAGGATGACATCATCGATGACGTTGACAGTTTTCTTGCTGCCGCAGAGACCCTGAAGGAAAGAGGCGCCTACAAGATCTTCGTGATGGCCACGCACGGCTTGTTGTCGTCCGACGCCCCCCGGCTGATCGAGGAGTCGGCCATTGATGAGGTAAGGCGCCCGCCCCTTAGTTACGGGAAGCAGGTGCTACCGTAGGCAGTTGCAGAGGAGCAGGGGCTGTCCCCGGCACCGAGTCGGAACGCGGGGTGGGGGTGGGGGTCCCAGGCAGCAATTCCACTGCTGTGCCACGCGCCCGCCTCAGGTGCCACTTTTTCAAGCAGGAGCTTTACTGAGTGTGCAAGTCATGGGAGCCACGTAGCAGGCTCGGGGCCTGCTCAGAGTCGCACAGCCAGCGCCACGGCTGCCTTCAGAGGGTGTCCTCGGCCCCTCTGTTTTGGCTCGGGTGTCCCCGTGGGTGTGAGGTCATCAGGTCCCAGGCCGAGCAGCGCAGGCGGCCTCAGGGTGCTTGGGGGAGGAGGGGGGCGTCTCGCATGTTCGGGGGGATCTCACGCCCGCTGCCCTCTCTTGACTGCCAGGTGGTGGTGACCAACACGATCCCCCACGAGATCCAGAAGCTACAGTGCCCCAAGATTAAGACAGTGGACATCAGCCTGATCCTGTCGGAAGCCATCCGCCGCATCCACAACGGCGAGTCCATGTCCTACCTTTTCAGAAACATTGGCCTGGACGACTGACGGGCCTCGCCCCAGCACCTGCAGGGGCCGCGCCAGAAACGCAGGAAACGCAGCCCGCCCCGAGCCTCGGCGGCCGGGCGGGAGCCGCCCCCTCCCCCGCCCCGCGCCCCCTCCGGGGATTCCTACCAACATAGAGCAGCTTTTCATGTCAGCTTGGGTACTTTTGAGTTTTGCAGGCAATCTTTTTATAAAAGAAAAAAAAAAGACTTGATTCTCCTCTTATATAAATAAGTTATGACCGGGTTGTTTTTAGTTTACTAAATAATAATAATAATAATAACAACACTTGGAATAAGATTTTTAAGCTCACAAGCAGTCTTTTTTTTTCCCCCTCCGAAGTGCTTAGAAAGTGAATCCCATAAAACAGCAGAGGAGAAGCCAAAAGGACTGATTATCCTGGGCGATCTGGAATGACTTCTAGACAGGCGTGCGGACCACGTGAGCGTATTTATTTTCTGCAACCGAAGAAGGAACAGAACCTTACCTGTGTGTGTGTGTACGTGCGTGTGTTAAAACTTTGTGTTTGGGCAATGGTTTTCTACAATAAAATGGAGGCTGAGTCTGCGTGGTGGACGCACTCGTTGGCTGTTCTTCCTCCTGCAGCTCGGGGTCGGGGGTGGGGGTGGTGAGGGTGGGTACAGCCACTTCTCAGAGACGCGCCGCCCCCGGTGGTCGCCGGGCTGCGGACCGAGTTCAGGTCTCAGTGCTGGCGTCTGCGGGCTGGTGTGGCTTGGTGCACCGTGTGCTCTAGGCAGCATCCCCAGGGTAGGGGGTGTGACCCTCTTCGGGGTTAGGGGCCTCCGGACTCGGGCTGTCCGTCACCGAGAGTAGAGGGTGGAACTGTCAACTTTGATCTCTAGAGTTCGCCGGTGGCCAAGGCTCGCAGGGGCCAGGGGCGGGGGAGGGGCCCCAGAGTGAGGCCAGCGCATGCGCCCTCGGGCCCGCGCTCCGCTCCCTTGCTGAGTGGTCCAGGGTGTTGTGGGGAGCCAATGAGCACCTTCTCATTAGAATGAGCTTATCTTCCAGTGAAGCCATACACCTTTGCTCGCTGTCCCTGTTAGGGTCTGGGATAAAGTCGCCGTTGATTGAGCGCAAAGTGGAGATTAGTAATTTATTTATTTATTTACAGAGTTAGACAGTGAGAGAGACAGAGAGAGAGAGAGAAAGGTCTTCCTTCTGTTGGCTCACCCCCTAAATGGCCGCTATGGCTGGAGCTATGCCGATCTGAAGCCAGGGGCCAGGTGCTTCTCCTGGTCTCCCATGGGGTGCAGGGCCCAAGCACTTGGGCCATCCTCCACTGCACTCCCGGGCCACAGCAGAGCTGGCCTGGAAGAGGGGCAACTGGGGCTAGAACCCAGAGCCCATATGGGATGCCAGAGCAGTTGGCGGAGGATTAACCGAGTGAGCCATGGTGCTAGTCCAGTAATTTATTTATTTTTTTTTTATTTTTTGACAGGCAGAGTGGACAGTGAGAGAGAGAGACAGAGAGAAAGGTCTTCCTTTGCCGTTGGTTCACCCTTCAATGGCCGCCGCGGCCGGCGCGCTGTGGCCGGCGCACCGCGCTGATCCGATGGCAGGAGCCAGGAGCCAGGTGCTTTTCCTGGTCTCCCATGGGGTGCAGGGCCCAAGCACCTGGGCCATCCTCCACTGCACTCCCTGGCCACAGCAGAGGGCTGGCCTGGAAGAGGGGCAACCGGGACAGAATCCGGCGCCCCGACCGGGACTAGAACCCGGTGTGCCGGCGCCGCAAGGTGGAGGATTAGCCTAGTGAGCCGCGGCGCCGGCTCAGTAATTTATTGTTTGCAGTATCGGGGTTCCCTGGGGCTGGAGCTGCCATGCGGAGTCCCCTCAGCATGCCCACCAGAAGAATGAAGGAACTGCCCACAGATGGAGGGGTTCCCAGGCCAGGTTTCCGAATCTGGTTAGCCGTGGGGCCGTTTACCCAAGTAGTTGAGCCTTCTTCTGCCTCCCAGGCGCTGGAATGGACAGCTAGAGCTAGGAATTGATCCCAGGCACTGTGACGGGTGTGGGCGTTAACCAATGCTTAACCAATTTTATCAAATGTGCACCCTTGGCCTTTCGAAGCTATCATTTATTTAAGAGAGAGATCTTTCCTATCTACTGCTCTACTCCACACATGGCCACAACAGCCAGGGCTGGACTGGGCCAAACCCAGAAGCTGAGAACTCCCCTTGGGTGGTGGAGACCCAGAACTTGAGCTGTCACTTGCTGCCTCCCAAGTTGTCCATTATCAAGAATCTGTAACTGAGAGCTGGAACTGGGAACTGAACCCGGGCGCTCTGATGATATGGGGTGCAGGCTGCTTAACCCTTTTTTAAAATGTATTTATTTGAAAGGCAGAGTTACAGAGACAGGAGGGGAGAGAGAGAGAGAGAGAGAGAGGTCTTCCATCTGCTGGTTCACTCTCCAAATGGCCACAATGGCCAGAAGTGAGCCTATCTGAAGCCAGGAGCTTTCTCCAGATCTCCCACATGGGTACAAGGAGCCCAAGGACTTGGGCCATCCTCTACTGCTTTCCCAGGTCATAGCAGAGAGCTGGATCGGAAATGGAGCAGCTGGGACTTGAACCAGCGCTCATATGGGACGCTGGTGCTGCAGGTGGTGCAGTGCCCCCCGACACCTCCTTTCAATGGGCGTGAGGCTCCATGACATGGAGGTGCATGGTTCACTCGACCACCCCTCTTGGTTGTCATGGGGGAAACTTCCCTGAGCATCCTGGCACTTGGAGCTTATGACAGACAGGCTGATGACAGCTAGCAGGAAGAAATGATAGCAGGAACAAATGATCTGTCCTGTATTTGTTGCCAAAGCAGCCGGGACAGCAGCTGAGCCGGAAGTGGCCCTGGCAGCCTGGCCTGCGTGAGCGTCTAGGAGGGCTCAGTGCACACTTCAGTGGCCCCTGCTGCACCCTCTCCATCCTGACCTTGGAGTTCCCTGAGCCACGCCCATCCTATGTGGAGGCACTAAATGAGATGACCCCTCCCCCACAGAAGACCACACTCCAACCCTGGGACACAGCGCCCCCTGGTGGGGGAAGCTCCCTCCGGGTGGATGCCGCCCTAGATTCCATGTGCTGTGTGCTTCACCCCCAGAGCTGGGGGGGGGGGGCCGGGATGGCTGAGGGGTCACTGGGGTTTAAAGGGTGAGGGTGGCTCAGGGGCTTTGCTGTCAGGGCCCCCAGGGCTGCCTCTTGGGGGAGCTCCCTCTGGCCTCGGGTCGCCCCAGGTACCAGGAAGTGGTTTATTTCTTCAAGGGACCCAGCCGAGAAGTGGGACCGAGTGCAGATGGGTCAACTGCTTTATCTCATTGGGATGGGTTTAATAAATCCAGATATTACCAGCTGGGTCTTTTTTTTTTTTTTAATTAAAAGTATTTACTGAGGGGCTGGCATTGTGGTATAGCAGGCTAAACTGTTGCCTGCAATACCGGGGCCCAAGCACCTAGGCCATCTTCTACTGCTTTCCCAGGTCACACCAGAGAGGTGGATGGGAAGTGGAGCAGCCGGGACTTGAACCGGGGCCCATATGGGATGCCAGCACTGCAGGCGGCGGCTTTACCCACTATGCCACAGCACCGGCCCAACTCTGCCTTTCAAATAAATAAATACTTAAAGCACTGACTGGGGCTGTGCTGTGTGGAAGACATCCACGCCCTGTACCCCGCCCTGGCGCCTGCACTGCCGCCCCTGACAGGAGCAGCCCAGCGTCCCTGCATAGCAGCAAGGACGCCGCTGCCACAGGGGTTCACAGGCTGATGCGTGCCACTCCTTGGAGTTCTGAGGTGGACCCAGCTGGGGGCACTGAGCCACGGTTCCCCCATGAGGTGGCACCATGGACACTGCTGCCCCTCCCCCCGACTCCGGTCAGGAATAACCTGCTCCAGAGGTCAGAGGGGCAGGGGTGCGTGTTAGCAGCCAAGTGCATTGGAGTCACACACGCCCATGACACGCGCCTGGCTTCAGCTGGGCCCGCTGACCACAGTGCCTGGGCAGCCTTGGCATTGAGCTTTTGAGGGCAGGGGGGCTGGAGGTGAGGGGCGTTGGGCAGGGGTCTGGCCTGAGCCTGCTGGAGTTGCTAGCAGCGGCGGCTTTACCTTCCCCTCCGCTGTCCAGCCCTGGGGTGAGAGGATTGACCTTTGCCTCCTTCCTTGGAGTCACTGAGTAACAGGCACGGCCGGGTCTCAGGCCAGCGCGTCCCAGGTGCAGCCGCTACCTCGTGAACACTTCAGGGAGGGCCACGTGTCTGGTTAAACTCCACAGGTGGAGAGAGAGAGATGCCTGGCAAAGCCCTGAGCCGTGTGTGCCCCCACCCCTGCCCGGGCAGAGTCGTGAGCTGGCTGTGCACTCTCGTTAATCAGTGAGCCAGTGTCAGGCCCTGCTGGACTCCAAATGGAGGCAGAGCTGTCACTGTGGACACCCCAGGGTCCGCTCTGCCCCTTGCGTGGTACAGACGGTTCAGCCTCTCGGCCCCCGATGTTGCAACTAGGAAGAGAACTCACTCACGAGGTGTGGCTGCTTAGAGTGTGACGTGTGTGTGTGTGTGTGTGTGTGTGTGCAGAACAGAGCCTGGTACTGTGCGTGTGAGGGACATGGGGTCCCTCGGTGGGCCCCAGCAGGCTGGATGGAAGGTCAAGTTCGGGGGCTCATGCCTGTCGCACTTGGTGTAGAAAAAGAATGGAAAACGTGGCAGGAGGACTTCCTGTCTGCCGTGGCTGGGAGGAACCTCGACACAGGGGCCCACAGCAAAGCCCCGGGAGGCGAGAGTCCGCCCCTCATTCTCCATGCTTCTTCCACTAATTAAATACAGGCGAGTCCACCCACTGGGCCACCCAGCCCTTTCTTTCTGGGACTACTGATGCTCCTTTAGGTCCACTGAACCCCTCTCTTGTCCCCCCCGCACCCCACAAACCTCTCCAAGTTCAAGGACCACCCCTTCCCCTCCTCCCAATCTCTGCCCCCGTTCAAGGGAGACGGCACCGCCCTTTGCAACAGGGGCTCTGCGCACAGCTGCGCCCCAGGCTGCAGATGCCACGGTCCCACTCGGTTTAATGATCAATGAATGCCCCGCGCGAGGCTCTTCCCAACCTGCTGTCCTTCAGCTGCCCCGGCTCAGAGCCGGCACCTGCGGCAGGATGGCGGCCGACAACTCCACCAGCGACCCCCACGCCCCTGGACCGCAGCTTAGCGTGACAGACATCGTGGTCATCACCATATATTTTGCCCTGAACGTGGCCGTGGGCATCTGGGTGAGAGGACCCGTGGTGGCAGGGGCCAACCGGGCTGTAGGGTGGGTGCCCAGGATGGGATCTGGGTCTGGGTGCGGCATCAGCTTTGGCATCCCCTGATGGTGAGCAGCCAGGTGTCCGCTGTGACAGGTTTGCTTGGAGACCCTGACCATGTCCCTTCCTCTCATGGGCAAGTCTCTGGTGTTGGAGGGAGAATGGGGGGGGGGGTGGTTTCTAACAGCCATAGTCTGGCTGGCGGCCTGGTGCCAGCCTACTGCCCCAGGCTTAGACACTCTGAGCAGCCTTGCTATGGATCAGAGTCCCAGCAGGGAGAGTCCCAGAGGTGTCCAGGCCGGAGTCCCTGAGCCCTGACATGCTCAGGGTTCACCCTCTGTAGCCCCTGAGCCAAGCCTAAGGACTTGGGGTGCAAGAGCTGCCCCCCAAAACCACAGTACTGCCAGGCGGGTCCTAGGGGTTGCTGCTGGTGGCAGCTATGGCTGTGCCTGCCATGAACTTGGACATGACTGAATGTTACATCACAAACAGCCCCCGTGCTGGCCTTGGCGGAGCTGGGTTCTAGTCCCGGCTCAGTAAAGGTTCGGGTGTCTGTCCGTGCCATTTTCCCACAACAAATGTTCACTCCCCAAATGTCCTTAATGGCCAGGGCTGAAGCCTGGAGCTGGGACCTCCATCCACATCTCCCACATGGGTGGCGGGAACCCCATTAGTTAAGCCATCACCTGCTGCCTCCCAGGGTCTGCATTGGCAGGAAGCTGGAACTGGGAGTCGCAGCTGGACATTGAGCCCAGGGACTCTGACATGAGACATGAGCATCTTTATTTATTTTTTTTTAAAGAAAAATATTTATTTATTTATTTGGAAGACCGAGTGACAGAGAGAGAGAGAGAGGGAGAGACAGAGAGAGAGTAGTCTTCCTTCCACTGGTTCACTCCCCAAATGGTCACAGCGGCCAGGGCTGGGCCAGACCAAAGCCAGGATTGATGTGGGAGCTCGATCCAGGTCTCCCGCGTGGGTGCAGGGGCCCAAGACCTCGAGCCCCTTCCACTGCGTCCCCAGGCACATTAGCAGGGAGCTGGCGCAGAAGCCGAGCAGCCGGGACTCGAACTGGCCCAGGATGCTGGCGGCTTAACCTGCTGTGCCACGGAGCTGGCCCTAACATGGCCATCTTAACTACGGGCACTACAGATCTCCTTTCAGCTGCTAAGGTCATGCTTAGGGGCGCCGTGAGTCAACACTCCTGCAAGATGGTGGCCAAATCCGCCACGTGTGTGCCTGCTGCTCCCCACCTCCGCCCCTCCCTCTCCTCCAAGCCCCCTGGTCCCCCTGAGACAACCACAATATTGAAACCAGGCCAGCGAAGAGCCCTCCAAAGGCCTCTGGGTGTCCACATAGAAGGAAGAGCTGCTCATAGCTCCCTTTCAGTCAAAAGCTAGAAATGATTAAACCTAAGAAAAAGGCATGTGGAAAGCAGAGACAGACAGGCAAGAAGCGAGACGTCTTGTACCAAGCGGTTAGCCAAAGTGTGGATGTGCCAGGCAGTTAGTCAAGGCATGGTTGCGAAGCAGAATCTGTCGGAGGAAACGCAAATCTCTCCTGGGAGCGCATGAGGGGCGGGGAAGTGGAACAGCCTTGGTGTGGACCTGGAGCACATGTCAGTAGTCTGCAAACACCTACTCCCAAAGACTTAGTTATTTATCAAATATTTATTTAGTTGGAAGTCAGAGTTACAGAGAGAGAGAGAAGCAGAGGCAGAGAGAGAGAGAGAGAGAGAGAGGTCTTCCATCCGCTGGTTCACTCCCCAGATGGCTGCAATGGCTGGAGCTGTGCCGATCCAAAGCCAGGAGCCAGGAGCTTCCTCTGGGTCTCCCACGTGGTGCAGGGGCCCAAGGACCTGGGCCATCTTCTACTGCTTTCCCAGGCCATAGCAGAGAGCGGGATTGGAAGAGGAGCAGCCGGGACTCAATGGACGTGATGCTGGCACTGCAGGTGGCTATGCCACAGCACCAGTGCCTCTGTCTCTTTTTAAGATTTATTTACTGAAAAGTAGAGTGATAGGGAGAGAGAAGCAGACACAGATCTTCCATCTGCTGGTTCACTCCCCAAATGGGGCCAGGAGCCCAGAACTCCATCCAGTTCTCCCACGAGGGGGGCAGGGGCCCAAGCACGTGGGCCATCTTCTGCTGCTTTCCCAGGTATAGGATGCCAGTGTTGCAAGTGGTGGCTTAGCCCACTGTACCACAATGCTGACCCCTCATGAAACTTTTTTTTTTTTTAAGATTTATTTGTTTGAAAGGCGGAGTTACAGTGAGGGGGAGAGACTGAGAGAGGGCTTCGGCTTCCTCCTTCTTCTCCAGGGAGACCAGGGTACAATCCCAGCTGTGCCCTGACTGCACCAGGCACAGCGGCTAAGGAAGGGGGTGGGCTCTGTGGCTCAGATGTCTTGTAGCTGGACAGTGGGTTGGCGTTGGGGCCACCCAAGCCAGTTTCTGGGAAAGATGAGGCCGTTTAGGGAATGAAGGGGAACTCAGCAGCACCTGGCGATGCCTACTTGTGTTAGGGGAAACCATAGGCTAGGGTTACAGTTGTGGAGTGCGCAGCCTGAACAGCTGGCCGCGGCCAGTCCAGCCAAGGACTTGAGAGTCTGCAGACTAGGCTAGCGTCAGTACCACAAGGTCACAGTACATAGAGAGAGAAGGGCTAGAAAGAGGCGGGCAGGAGCCACAGCAAAAGCTTTGAACAGTGGACGTTCGGCCCAGCAGTGAAAGTGCCCGTTACAATGCCCGTGTTCCGCGTTGGGGTGCCTGGGCTCAATTTGCGGACCCAGCTCCTGAGTCCGGCTTCCTGCTAATGCAGACCTGGATAGAGTCCCCAGCTCCCAGCATGAGCCCTTACGGCTCCTATGAATCAGAGAGTAGTCCGTCTCTGTTTCTAAAATCAACTGAAAAAATTCACGTGGGGTTGTCACGTCAAAGCCTCATCTTTACCGGTCCTTAGCGCCACCCAGTGGCTGATGTGAGCAACGCTCTCCTAGCACCGCACACCAGGTCTTCCTTAGAGAGTCTCTGTAAGGACCACTCTGTAGGGAGCTATCCCAGTTTGGGACGCTAGATGGCAGCATTGCCACCTGCTCGCCGCGCTGGGAGCCGTGGGGCCCCGGCCGACACCTGTCGCCGCTGCACCGGGATGCAGACAGATGTTCGTCATTGCAGACATTAATTTGCAAGCATTAATGAGCGTAATTATTATTTATTAATAACTATTAATTATTATTAATGTAATTTCAGGCATTAATTTGCAAGAATTAATGAGCAGAGCGAGCCCTCAGTTTAAGCCCCATGGAGGTTGGGGCGGGGAGGGCTCCAAACCGTCGGTGTTTTCTTCTTGAGCAAAAGCCATGGGGGCTGTCCTGGGGGCAGGTGTTTGGCACAGAGGGGCAGCTCTGCTCCCGGTCCCAGCTTCCTGCTAATGCACGCTCTGGGAGGCAGCAGGTGGAGGCACAAACACTTGGATCCCTGCCACCCATGGAAGTGTTCCAGGCTCCTGACCCCGTGCAGTGCTGTGGCAGGCATTTGGGGGGTGAACCAGTGGACGCGAGATCTCTGTCGCGGGTTTAGTGTGCTCGGTGGTCTCTGTAGCCGGCTTCCCTGGGCGCTGCAAAGTTGTTATGTGTGCATGCAGATGTCTGTTGGGTGCTGGTGTTGGGTGGCCCTCTCTGTGGCTGAGATGTGTGAGCATGGTGGTGGTGCCACACAGTGAGGGCTGCCCCGTGTGCCCAGCCAGGCCCTGGACTTTGTTTCCAGGGGGAATTCACCAGCGAGTCGGAGAGTAACGAGTAAGCTGGCAGCAATTTTTAAAAAATTTATTTGAAAGGCATAGTTACAGATAGGCAGAGGCAGAGAGAGAGAGAGAGAGAGAGAGAGAGAGAGAGAGAGAGGTCTTCCATCCACTGGTTCACTCCCCAGATGACTGCAATGGCTGGAGCTGCACCAATTCAAAGCAGGAGCCAGGAGCTTCTTCTGGGTCTCCCACACAGGTGCAGGGGCCCAAGCACTTGGGCCATCTTCTACTGCTTTCCCAGGCCATAGCATAGAGCTGGATGGGAAGTGGAGCAGCCGAGTCTAGAATCAGCACCCATATGGGATGCCGGTGCTTCAGGCCAGAGCACTGGCCCCCTCACACAATTTTTTTTAAATCATTAAATTGTAATTTTATCCTTTGACAAGGCAAAATTTATATCACATAAAACTCACCATTTTTAAACCATTCTAAAGTACACAATGTATGGCACTTAATACATTTACAATGCTGTGTAACCATTATCTCCATCAAGTTCCAAACATCTTTATTACTCCAAAAGGAAACTTTGTGTCTCTCCTCTTTCTCCCTGCTCCCCGGTCCCTGGAAACCACCACCATGCCTTCTGGTTGTCTCTATGGATTGTCGCCTTCCGGCATTTCATCATTTCATAGAAACGGAAGTGTACACAATGTAGCCTTCTCTACCTTATGGCTTTCACTTAGCATTGTGTTTTGGAGGTGCTTCCGAGTTGTAGCATGGGTCAGAATTCCATTCCTTTTTTGGGGTCAGGAGTGGGATAACCCCATTCCTTTTTTTTTTTTTTTTGACAGGCAGAGTGGACAGTGAGAGAGAGAGAGACAGAGAGAAAGGTCTTCCTTTTGCCGTTGGTTCACCCTCCAATGGCCGCTGTGGCTGACGCGCTGCGGCCGGCGCACCGCGCTGATCCGAAGGCAGGAGCCAGGTGCTTCTTCTGGTCTCCCATGGGGTGCAGGGCCCAAGCACTTGGGCCATCCTCCACTGCCTTCCCAGGCCACAGCAGAGAGCTGGCCTGGAAGAGGGGCAACCGGGACAGAATCCAGTGCCCCGACCGGGACTAGAACCTGGTGCGCCGGCGCCGCAAGGCGGAGGATTAGCCTATTGAGCCCCGGTGCCGGCTACCCCATTCCTTTTGATGGCTGAACACTATTCCACTGCATGGCCACAGCACATTTTCTTGATTTGTTCATCAGTCTATGAAAAGTTGGGTTGTTTGCACTTTTGCCTGCCACGGAGGATCCTGGCCAGGTTTTAGTGTGGATGCACAGGTTTGATTCTTTCAGAAATCAACCTAGGAATCCCTGGGCCATGTGTTAGTTCTTTTTTTTTTTTTTTTAAAGATTTTTATTTATTTGAGAGGCAGAGTTACAGACAGTGAGAGGGAGAGACAGAGAGAAAGGTCTTCCTTCTGTTGGTTCACTCCCCAAATGGAAGCCATGGCCAATGCTGCACTGATCCGAAGCCAGGAGCCAGGTGCCTCTTCTCAGTCTCCCATGAGGGTGCAGGGCCCAAGCACTTGGGCTGTCCTCCACTGCCTTCCCGGGCCACAGCAGAGAGCTGGACTGGAAGAGGAGCAGCCGGGACTAGAACCCGGCACCCATATGGGATGCCGGCGCTGCAGGTGGAGGATTAGCCAACTGCACCACGGCCCTGGCCCCACGTGTTAGTTCTGTGTTTACTTTGGGAGGTGCCCAAAGCAGTAGCAGTAGCAGAAACAGAATTTTACCTTCCCACCAGCAACGCACAAGGTTCCTGTTTCTGCCTCTCTCTGTCTTCCCAGTCATCTTGCCGAGCCAGCAGAAACACGGTGAGCGGCTACTTCCTGGCAGGCCGGGACATGACGTGGTGGCCGGTGAGTGCACCCTGACTTCTCACCACCCCCCCACTCCTTTGTCTACAGGGCAAGTGTCTGACCTCTAGGTCAGCCAGTTCCTGCATCCCTGAGGTCTCTCTGGAAACTGTGGCAAATGCAGGGCTCCCCTGTCTGCACCTGTACCTGCTTGCTGGCTGTGCTGTGCAGCCGGCCGTGTGAACATCAGCCCTCCCCCTGCACCTGGGAAGTGGGGATAGGCACTCCGCTTAGGTGTGTGAGGATGCAGGGGTCACGGGGGCCAGTACTGATGTCTTCCTCCCTCTCTCCCAGATCGGAGCCTCCCTCTTTGCCAGCAGTGAGGGTTCTGGCCTCTTCATTGGACTGGCAGGCTCAGGCGCTGCTGGAGGCCTGGCTGTGGCTGGCTTTGAATGGAACGTGAGTCCCAGGGATAGGCAGAGCCCACGGGAGGCCTGGGGCAGCTCCCAGTGATGGGGGCAGACAGCCAGCATCCTAGTGGGTGCTGTGCGGTCAGTGGTGGTGGCCCTGGGCACTTGTCACCATGCCAAAGCACTGGACAGTGCAGCCAGTAGGCGGCTGTCGTCCTGGGCTCTGGAGGCTTGTGTGGGTTCCCTGGACAAGTCAGGGGGCCCTCACCCACCTCTGTCCTGCAGGCCACATACGTGCTGCTGGCGCTGGCCTGGGTGTTCGTGCCCATCTACATCTCCTCGGAGGTGAGTCTGCTCAGTGCCCCCCAGGCTGGGGGGCCGAACGGGGGCTGAGCTGGTGGTGGTGATGGGCGGCCCGTCTGCCTGTGTTGTACACCTACACTGTTCACCTGGGCTGTGCATCTGATTGCACACCTGAGCTTACCCCTGTGCTGCACACCTGTCTACACCATCCCTGACAGCCTACTGCCTTAGTCTCAGCCATGCTGCCACGAAATCCAATGCGTTCCACTTCCTGGGTACCTCCCAGTCTGTCCCTTGCTCTGGACCCTCTCTGTCACCTCCCCCTCCAGCCTCACCATGGCCCATCTGCACTGGTACTCCCAGCCTCCAGATGTGTCCCCCTGTCCCCAGCGGTGGCTCCTCCAAGCCATCACTCATCTCAGCCCTGAAGAGGCCACCTCAGCTCAAGCTCTTAGAATGCAGTTAGAAGTCAACTCAAGGCCTAGGGCTGGCACTGTAGCAACAGGTGGGGCTTTCCCAGGGGGAGGCGGGCAGGCAGAGCATGGGAACTGCCCCCTGCCCTGGATGCTGGGTGGGGGTCTCAGGGACGAGTGCTTACAGCCCCTGCCCTGGTGCGTCCCCAGATCGTCACCTTGCCCGAGTACATCCAGAAGCGCTTCGGAGGCCAGCGCATCCGCATGTACCTGTCGGTCCTGTCTCTGCTGCTGTCCGTCTTCACCAAGATATCGGTGAGCTAAGCCTGGCCCCAGCTTCTGCCTTTTTAACAGCTGGGGACACTGAGGCCCACGGAGTGGCACTGGTTTGCCTAGTCCTGGCCTCCAGGGTGTAGGTAGGCTCGGGTATAGGGGACCGGCGTTGCGGATGTAGGGGTGTTAGGGGTTGTAGTGCAGCCTGCCAGCACTGACCGCTAGGGGGCACCAAAGCTCTGTGTCAGTGCTCAGGGGGCTGCCTCCACGGGGCGTGTCTAACCCGGCTCCTGGTGTCTTCAGAGGGCGCAGCACACCTTGGACATGGGAGTCTGGTGGAGCGCAGGTCCCGGCTGATGCGATGGAGAGGGAAGGGAGAAGACGCCGGGTTTTCTGGTTCTCTTTTTTCTTTTTTGACAGGCAGAGTGGACAGTGAGAGAGAGAGAGAGAGAGAGAGAGAGAGAGAGAAAGGTCTTCCTTTTGCTGTTGGTTCACCCTCCAATGTCCGCTGTGGCTGGCACACCGCGCTGATCTGAAGGCAGGAGCCAGGTGCTTCTCCTGGTCTCCCATGGGGTGCAGGGCCCAAGGACTTGGGCCATCCTCCACTGCACTCCCTGGCCACAGCAGAGAGCTGGCCTGGACGAAGGGCAACCGGGACAGAATCCGGCACCCCAACTGGGACTAGAACCCGGTGTGCCGGCGCGGCAAGGCAGAGGATTAGCCTATTGAGCTGCAGCGCCGGCCCTCTTTTTTCTTTTTAAACGAGCCCTTTTTTGTTTAACTTATTTATTTGAAAGGCAGAGGTATGTCTCCTCCAGGTCTCCCAAATGGGTACAGGGGCCCAAGCACTTGGGCCATCTTCCACTGCTTTCCCAAGCACATGAGCAGAGAGCTGGGTTGGAAGTGGAGCAGGTGGGACTCGAACCAACGCCCATATGAGCTACTTGTGCTGCAAGAAGATGCTTAACCGGCAGCACCACTGGGGCTCCCTTTGGAATCAGCCTTGGGTGGCCCTTGAGGCTGGAGTTCAGATTCCTCCCCTCTTCTCCCTCCCCCATCCCCACCAGCCACCTGCCTGGAAGCCGGGGAGACAGAAACAAATCAATCCTAGACCCCGGCCTGCCAGGGACACAGACAGGTGCGTGGGCCTCAGGAGAAAGTGATAGAGCTTGCCGGGTTGGCCTTTAACTGGGCTCCATGGAGCAGGGGACGCTGACGGTGTAGGGGCATGAGAGCCCAGGAGAGAGGTGGGCAGTGTAGGATGTGCCCAGGACATACAGGGGCCATGTTGCGGGGGAGTCGGGAGACCTTGTAGACTCAGGTGTCGCTGATGAGTGCTTTGGGGCCAGGCAGGAAGCAAGGGGAGTGAGAGGGAGTCATGGGGGCTGGGGCTGCAGGGTTCCCATGACCTTGGCCTTGAGGGCTGAAAGAAAATGCTGGAGGACTTTAGGGCACTCGGAGCCCTGGGATGGGCGCAGTCAGGTTCGCACGGCCCTGAAGCTCTTCCAGAGAGTGGGAGGGTTTCAGAGATGATCAATTTTGTCCGTCTACCCCTTCCCCACCGTCGGCTCAGCTCAAGGTCAAGGTGAATCAGGTAGTGGGCACGGTCAGAACCCAGACCTCTGCCTCCCAGCCCAGGGGCCTGGCCGCGGCATGGTTGTCCCGGGGCAGCCAGGATGGGGCAGCTCCCACAACTCCACCTGGGACGGGTGACTCAGTGCCCCCCGACTATAAAACGGGGAACGACCGCTCACATCAAGGCCCGGCTGGCGAGCCAACGCCGCCGGGGCTGCCTGGAAGCAGCGGGAGGTGAAGCTGCGGGACACTAATTGCCAGGCTTGGTCTGGGGCCGCCCTGGCTGACGGCTGTGCAGTGAAGCCATTTGAAGAGCGTGCGTCCCTCCCGCGGCCCCCAGAGCCCCTCCCCTCCAGCTCTCTCATCTGAACCCCGCGAGCTTAGCAACCCAGCTGGACAGAAACCACAGGGGTCATCCTGCTGCCGTCCCAGTGGCCCGCAGAGTGGACCTGCACGGCCGTGGCCCCCAGATGGGGAACCCCATCACTGAGGGGCTCTGGACCAGACCACTGGAAAGCATGGCAACTGGGGGCCTCTGTGGTGTGGCCCCTCCCACCTCATCGCTCTGACCTCCTGCCACTCCAGCCACACTGAGCTCTTTGCGCCACCAGACACCCCAGGCACGGGTCTGCCACAGGGCCTTTGCGCTTCCCACAGCCTCCGCTTGGACCCATCTTCCCTTCCCATCTCTTGAGTCTTTCCCACCTCTCCTGCTTTGCCCTTGCCCTTCTGCCAACTTCCGTGTCCCTGGGTGGCTGGATAATTGACAGCGTGGACTGTCTGTCCCCTGGGGCTCCGGTCTGCAGTCTTGGAAGCAAACTCAGGGCTGAGACAGAGAGCTGGGGGCGGGGGGGGGGGGGCGGTGGTGGCCATGCAGCTGCTTCCCAGACAGGACAAGGCAAGTCCCCGGAGGCGGGACGCTGGGGAGCTGCAGCGTGCTGGGGGGTGGCCAGGGAGATGGGGACCCCAAGATCCTTCAGCCTGGAACACACTGGAGCCAGTGGCATCACACAGGCTGTGTGAGCCCTGCAGGTCAGCTCCAGCCGGGCAAGTGCAGCCCCAGGCAGCACTACCCCATCCCTGGGTACTGGGCTCCCAGCCCTGTGTGGCCCTAGAACAGCTGGTTGGGGCTGCTGTCAGCCTGTGCTCTCCAGGTGGGGTGGTGGCCATGAGCTCGCAGGCCTTGGGGCTCAGTCTGAATGGGGTGCAGCCCCCAGGCCCTGTTCTAGGGCTGCAGGCTGTTTGGCTTCTCTGCGCCCTAATGTCCCTTCTCTGTGCCGTGCGGCTGCTCATCACGCCGGCCTTATGGTGGAAGAGAGACGCCAAGCAGGGCACACAAGCAGGGCCGCTGACAGAGGTGGTGGTCAGCCGGGGCTCCCCAGGGGGACAGCCTGGGACATGGGAGGACCAACCAGAGCGGGGCAGTGGAGGACAGCGGTGGGGGTGGGTGCCGGCCACACCACCACACCACCGGGCAGGCATCGACTCAGCTCATCTGCGTGCAGCAGCAGGAGCGGGCAAGTGCTGGGCTGAGCGTGGTGCCGTGGGCTGGCCCTGCTGGGTGGCCCGGACGGAGGCCCTGGCTTGCCTTTCCCGGGACATGTTGTTCCCTGATGCCGTCCCAGGGTTTCGCCACCATGGACAAGTGGCTCGGCCACCCCAGGTGGTTGGGAGGGAAGGTGCAGCAGCAGGTGGCCACCTCAGGGGCCCCCTGACCTTTCCCGGGGGTGTCTCCACAGCAGGCGGGGGCTCAGGGGCTGAGTGCCCCTGCCAGGCCACCTCTGCTCCCCCATTTCACAGATGAGGGCCACTGAGGCTCGGGGGTGAAGTGACCTGCTCAGAGCCGCACGTCTGGGACACGGCAGACCAGGAGTGCAGAGCTGGGTCCTTGTTTCCCTGAGCTTCTGCCAGGCCAAAGCACGCCTGGACCTGCAGGAATGAGAGCCGTGGCTGCAGAGGAAGGGGGAGGGGCAGGTGATGCCTGCAGGGCCCCCTGTACTGTGCCGCATCTGCTGAGGCAGCAGGCAAACTGTACCCGGTCCTGGGGGGCTGGGTGGGGGAGACAGCAGCTAAGAGCCCTACCCCAGGGCCTTTGCTTGTGCTGTCCCTGCTCCTGGCGGCTGTGTGTGTGTTGGGGGGGGCAGGGAGTGAGGGCCGAGTGGAAGTCTGGAGGTACTACAGTCCTAACATGAAGTGGACAGTGAGACCGGGGCTCGGTCCCGGGGCGGCTGGGGCCCAGCAGGGGCCTTGTGCAGTGTCCAGAGGCCGGGGCTGGGGGAGGAGGCAGGTGCAGCCGCCTTTCCCGAGACAACGCCCCCTACCCCCTTCACCCTGGCCCTGTCTCGGGCCCTGCCCTTGCCTGCCTGCCAACTCCATCCTCGGACAAGGGCCAGGGCCTCCCTTGGGGGCAGGGGGAGTCTCGCCCACTCCCTGGGCCTCAGTTTCTCCTCCTGCTTGGATATTCAGCAGCCTTGGGCTCCTCTGCCTGGGCTAGAGGCAGGCGCCCCTCCCCTCCAGTGCGCTGGCCCAGGAGCCGGGATCCCATCCCGCCTGGGGACCCTGGGGCTGGTGGGAAAGAGTCCCTGCAGCCTGGCTCTGGCAGTACTGATGGCCCCAGGCTGGGCCAGGCCACGGAGGGAGCACAAGGAGGGGTGGGCTCCGCACCTCCCAGACCCCAGGAAGGTGCTGGCCTTGTGCAGTCACTAGCCAGCTCAACTGACCCACATGGCCCTGCCCCAGCCTTGTCGGGAGCCTCTCAGCCCCGCAGGGTATCTGGGGCTATCTCCCCTCTACTGAGCCAGCACACACGGGCAGAGGCTGTGCCCAGGCTAGCCCAACACGGGACTCCACATCAGTCCAGACTCACTGGGGGTCCCTGGCACACCTATTTCATGGGGTCTTCCAGCCTGCAAGCTCCCACCCCCACCTCTCGGAGTCCTGCCCAAGGACCCCTGGGATGGAGGAGAACCGGGCTCCCATGTGCACCCCCTGCCCCAGGTTCAATCACAACACTGCTCTCAGGCGGGCAGTGGCCACTCTGGACTTTATTAAGAACAGAAGCTTCCCCAGTACGGCTGGACACAGCCCCATCACCCTCACAGCAGCCACAGGGTGCAGGCAGGTGGTCTCCCCTGCACCTCCTCCTGGGGGGATGGGGCCCAGAGGCCCATGCCCGAGGTCATCTGGCGAGCAGCAGCAGCAGCACCGGGGTCTGGGGGTGACCTTGCACTTGCACACCAGGCGCGTTCCCTCCGCAGCTGGACCTGTACGCGGGGGCTCTCTTTGTGCACATCTGCCTGGGCTGGAATTTCTACCTGTCCACCATCCTCACGCTCACCATCACAGCCCTGTACACCATCACGGGTAAGGGGCTCTGCAGCAGGGGCCGGGTCAGAGGCGGGGGGAGGGGGCTGACCCAGTGGCAGGGCACGCCGCGTGCACAGGACGCATGCGCAGCTCGGGGCAGGCACAGCCGGGCAGCTCCGTGGGCTTGGTCTTCACAGCTCGCCCAGGTATAAAGGCCCTGGTCCTGGCGCAGTGGGTGGGTGGCCCCACCAGGAGCCCCTGTGTCCTCTCCGCCTCTCAGCAGCTGTTTCCACCGCAGGGGGCCTGGTGGCTGTGATCTACACGGATGCCCTGCAGACGCTCATCATGGTGGTGGGGGCTGTCATCCTGGCCATCAAAGGTGAGGGCGGGCAGGCCGCGGTGGAGGTGGGGGTAGGGGCGGGGCTGTCCCAGCACCCTGCGGTCCAGCCACTCTGTCAACTCCTGCTGCTGGACACGGGGGTAGGGGTGGGGGCGGGGATGTGACGCTGTCACATCCGAGCCAGAAGCTGACTCAGGAACACAGGGCGAGCCTGGCCCGCCTTGGCTCGGGGCTTGGCGGCTGAGGTGGGGCCGAGGTGGGTGTGGATGAGGCAACACAATTAGGAGACCACAGAAGTGCCGGGGCACCTCCTCCCATTGTTTAAAAATCCTGTACAAAATCCCAGGAGGTGCTGCTGTCTTCGGTTACACAAAGGCAGGGGAGGGGCCAGGAGCTGACACGGATCTGCGGCAGCCGCCTGGGAACCCAGGCAGGTAGTGAGCTCCCTGTCTCTGGAAGTGTGCAAGCAGAGCCGCAGGGAGCCCTGTGTAGCATTTGTGCACCTGCTCTGAGCCTCACAGGGGTCTGGGGTCTGGACACAGCCCCTGGCCTGGCTCCCCCTCCCAGATTCTGCTGTGGACAGGCCCGGGTGGGAGGAGGGGAGGGCTTCCTGTATCCAGCCTTTCTCCTCTCAGGCCAGGGGAACCCTGGCCCCACTCGGGGGAACCCACCCAGCGAAGCCCAGCGTGGACAGGAGGGGAGTGACCAGGCTGGGCAGGACCTGGCTGTGAGGTAGACAGGACAGTGATGGAGGGGAAGACCCTTGGCTAGAGCCCCACCCACCCCAATGGCGATTCCAGCTCTGCCTAAGTCAGACCCTTCAGAAACCCCAGGTGTGGGAGTCCAGGGAGCTGGCACGGAGCCCCATGCCTGAGGCCCAGAGGACACCTCGGTGCCCGGGTGCAAAACACTCATCGAACAGTATTATCTTAAATACAATAACATATACATTCAGTTCACCCCCTTAAAAAAAAATCCCAAATCCCCTGCATACCTTCCCAAGAACTGGGAAAGGTAAGAAACTGGAGTCTGGTGTAACCGGCGAGCCGGGGGGCGTGGTGGTGGTGGTGGTGGTGGGAGGAGCCAGGACCACCCAGCCATCCCACGGTGCTGCCCACCCGACTCCTCCAGCCTTCCACCAGATCGGCGGTTACGGGCAGCTGGAGGCAGCCTACGCCCGGGCCATCCCGTCCAGAACCGTCGCCAATACCACCTGCCACCTGCCTCGTGCCGACGCCATGCACATGTTCCGGGACCCCTACACCGGGGACCTCCCGTGGACCGGGATGACCTTCGGCCTGACCATCATGGCCACCTGGTACTGGTGCACTGACCAGGTGAGTGCTGGCACTGCCTACCCGCCCCGCCCTGCTGCCCTCCAGGGGAGGTCCAGGCTGGGCCAGGCTGCTAGGGGTCCTTGCGGTCCCGGGGGGCCTGGGCCCTCCGCTTTGAGTCGGATGAGGCCCACGGGCTCGCGCCCGTCCTGCCTTTGAGGTGCTTCGCCTGGGACAGTTTGGAGTACGGGATGCCGAAGGGACTCGTGTGCTCCTCGCTGTTCCGGGCTGGCCTTGGGCTGCCGGGGTCGGGCAGCACGCGGGGTACGGGACCAGGCTTGGGCTGCCAGTGCTGGGGGCCTGCTGGGGCCAGACCAGCCTTCCTGGGAGAGCTCTGGGTGCCATCAGCAGGGCGGAAACGGGGGGGTCCTGGGGTCCTCAACGGCCGGACGAAACCATCTTTATCCCTGGTCCCCGAGGCAGAGCCCCCATAGTGGTGGAACTGCTGACCCTGCTGGGGGTGGGGAGAGAGGGAGAGAGGGAGAGAGAGAGAGGGAGAGAGAGAGAGTGAGAAGCGCGTGCTGGTGCCCAGACTTGTCTGCCCATTTAGGGCCTTGGCTTCCCCTTCTGTCATGCAGATGCGTCTGCTCCTTGGGGTCATAGGGCAAACCCCTGTAGCGACCTGCTCCCTAGCCCCCACCTCTAGCTGCACACAGCTGGGAACTGGACAGGGTCGTTGAGGGCAAGGGGTGGCGACACACCATCCGGGTGGCCTCTGCCTTCTCTGGGCAGAAGCAGATGGTATCCCCGGGTCCTCCTGCCCAAGGAGGCTCCAGGGAGCTTGCAGGAGGGAGCGTGGCTCTCAGTGGCATAGGTCCAGTGGACCCTGTCTCCGGCCTCCAAGGCTACAGCATGGGGCGAGGCTCTAGCCAGCCCTGTTCACTAGCTGTGACACTGAGACTTCGAGAAGGAGGAGCCCAAAGACCCTCTTTGGGTTCTAGCAGCGGGAAGTCCAGGAAGGGAGATGTCAGAGGCCCTGGGAGGCTGCCTCAGTTTCCCCACATGTAACATGCTGACCTAAAGCAGGGCTTCTCCCTCTCTGGCATCCTGTACCCCGAGATAGCCTGTCCAGGGCACACATGGGCCCACGGCAGGTGTCACCGAGGTGGGTGGGGGTGGTGCAGGGGCTGAGCCCCTTAACTTCAGCTGCCTCCCATTTCCCCCCTCCGGGCCTGCCTGGCAAGGGTGTGTGTGTGTGTGTGGGGGGGGTGGGTGGAACACGATTCAGAAGCTTTTCCCATGAAGCCACATGAGTCAGCACATCCTGGCCTCAGGGTCAGAGCTGGACGGGGCCGAGGAGGGAGGGAGGGACCCTGTGGCTGCCAGCAAGTGGGGTCTGGGGCTGGGTCTGCCTGAGGCCGCCAGGGCCCCCTGGCCTCTGGGCGGCCCCCACGTGCACCTGTTGGTCCACGCCTCTCTGTGCCGCGGGCTGGGAACCATGGGTGCTGCCCGTTGGCTTCACCGTGCTCTGTGTTGTTTTCTGGATTGTTCACACTTTTTTGTCATCAGAAATGAAACCAGTACGCGAGGCGAGGGCTCCTATCTGGCACCTGCCATGGCCCTCCAGGGGCCTCCAAGTTCCTGTCGGTAAAAGCAAGGGTAGCTTCTCTTGGGGGCCCTGGCAATTCTGCGGCTCCCTGCTGCGTGCAGCACCTGTCCGCGACAGCCTCACCCTACAGCTGATCCGAACCCCGTAGAGAAAGGCCGCCGATGGCTCGGCCGTCTCACGCGCTCCCTGCAGCAAGCCTGCGGGTCGGAGGCAGTGGGGCACAGTGGCTCACAGGTAGGGGCTTGGGGAAGGAGTGCCAGCTTCCCACAGGCAGCAGGGCTGTGATCTGTTGACCCCCGAGGGGAGGGTCTCAGCCTAGCTGCTGTTGGCAGTGTGGGCTGCTGGCGGGTCTCGGAGCTCTTGCCTCAAGCATTTCCACCTGGGAGTTACGGTGCCAGCTCAGAGAATATGGAACAAAACAAAACAGACAGCTGCTGCCTGTCCAAGGTGCCAGGGCGCACAGGGCTCTGGGCAAACGTTTCCAACCCCAGGGGCTCCTGCAATCACAGGACAGCAGAGAGAAAGGTCCAGACAGAATCTCCTCTATCCCCTGCTGGGGAAACTGAGGCACGGGCTTGTCAGCACAAGCCAGCTGAGGCAGGACAGAAGCCCTGCGCTGGTGAAGCCGTGGTATCTGTCCTCCTTACTGTGTGTGACAGGCGGTTCAGTAAGAGCCACGCTGGAGCCGGCACACTCAGGACAGAAGTTGTACAGGGTGGCTTGGTGCAGGGCAGCCAAGGGGCAATGCTTAGATGCCAGAGTTAGAGGCTGCATGACTGCGAGATCTTCAACACCACCTGACAGGCAGGAGCTACACCCTGCGAGTGACACCTCCACCAGGAAGCTTTTTTCAAAGGGAGTTGGGGCGGGCGTTTGGCTTAACAGTTAAGACCCGGGTTAAGACAGGTGCATCTCATATAGCAGACTGCACGGGTTCAAGTTCTAGCTCTGGCTCCTGCTAGGATGCACCCTGGGAGGCAGCACACGATGGCTCACGTTCCTGGGTCCCTGCCACCCACGTGGGAGACCCAGTTTGAGTTCCTGGCTTCAGCCCTGCCTATCGCTGGCCATGGAACTCACTCCCTGAGGCCAGCAGAGAGAAATCCCCCAGGGCTGGGCTCACTGCTGTCCCCGTCACCACCCCAGGTCATCGTGCAGCGGTCCCTGTCCGCCCGGAACCTGAACCACGCCAAGGCGGGCTCCATCCTCGCCAGCTACCTCAAGATGCTGCCCATGGGTCTTATGATTATGCCGGGCATGATCAGCCGTGCGCTCTTCCCAGGTAGGAGATGCGCTGTGGCTGCCGAGGCTCAGCCTCAGGCGCCCAGGGTTCTGGGACTGGCGGCGTACAAGGAATGCATGGACGTGAGCAGCTGCCCAGCCTGGGGCGGTGGTGACGGCAGGGAGAAATGGCCTCCCGGGGCCACGGTCCAAGGGATGCACATGGAGCTGTCTTGGCATTGGGTCGGGAGAAAGACTGCTCACTGCTCTGTGACCTCGATGATACAAGGGAGCGGCTCTGTGCCCTGCCGCTTCCCAGTGCGCCAAGCAGGGGCTGAGCCACCACGCGGCAGGCGTCTGAAATCTCTGGGTGTGGATATGTGCGTTGCCAGCCTGGTGGAGGTCTGAAAATGGCTCCCGCCCTGCCCACCATCCATCCCTCTCCACTCCCCCTGTGGAACAGGTGTGTTGGGAACATGGGAGCCCAGAGGGTATGCCCCGACGCGAGGGACCCGGACTCACCTGTGTCTCCTTGTCTGGGGGGCGCGGCGCCTGCGTCTTCCGCGGCAGCTCCGTCTCTTCTCTGCCCCGACCCTGGGCCCACGGCCCGGCATAGGTCCCTCGGGTCACATGCGGGGCACTCAGCTGCCGGCGGGGCGGCTGGGCGGGCCCATTGGCCAGCTGCTCTGAGTGGTGCCTCCGGAGGGGGACCGAGCGCTCCCTCACTTCAAAGTACTCATCGGACATGGAGGAGGCCGCCGAGGGCCGCCGGGGACCGTGACCATGGCCGGAGCTGCCGGAGAGGCTGTCCTGGTCACTGAGGGTCACGTAGTCGTCGTCATCCTCCTCTTCCTCTCCATCCAGCCCATTGGGGAGCCCCGCCCCTGGGTCGCTGGCGTTGTCCTGTGTCATAGAGGGCTGCCGCTGCAGGGGGCTGCGCAGCTCCGCCCTCCTGTGGCTAGTTCCGTTCTGGGGGGGCTCCTCCGCTGGGGTGTCCGGGGCCAAGCCGCCACTGTCATCACTGTCTTGGGCAAGCAGCTGTGCTACGGGAACCGTGCGGGGCTTGGGCACCGGGGGCTGAGGCTCAGGGTGGCCCTGGAGATCATTGGCAGCCGGGACCCCGTCCTGGGGAGTGCTGGGCTGTGGGGGCGGGCAGGGCTCCGGGGCGGGGCGGCCATCCTGGCTCTGTTTCCACAGCTGGTGCTGGGCGCTGGCGTGCGACGTGTCTCGGATCTTGATGCGGTTCATCTGACTGGGCTGAGGGTTCCAAATGTTGGGGTCGATGATATTGATGTAGCCCAGAATGTCGCTCCCGGGCTCTGGGTCCGGCTCCACCCACGTGGGCAGGTAGTCGAACATGTTGGCCCTCTCCAGGTTGAGCAGTCCCGGGTGGACAGGCGGGGGCGGCTCCGGGAGGTCCCCTGGCCGCTCGGCCGGTGTCAGGCCGGGGAGCCCCGGGGGCTGCTTGGTCTCCTGCGTCTCCGAGGAGGTCTTGGCCAGCTCGTCCACACTCTTAGCCTTGACCAGCGCGTACTTGGGGTTCACGAGCTTCTTGGCCATGGAGCCTGCGGGCACCAGAGGGACCACGGAGGGCAACACAATGGGCTCCGGCTCGGGCTCCTTGTCCATGGGGATGCCCTTGAGGCTCACGCCGTGCGACATGAGATACAGCTCCTGGAACTGCCGGTCGAACACCTCCACCACCTGGCCCGACAGCACGGTGATGACGTTCCGGTCCGTCCTCGCCGCCGACCACGTGAAGCTGTGGGGCAGGGGGCGGGGCAGCGCTGGTCAGGCCCGCCGACCGCCCCCCGTGGAACGAGCCCGCCGCACACTGCTGCTCCCTGTGTTTCACTTTGGCTACAGGACCCCAGGGTCAAGTGGGGGCACAGGACGGGGGTTGGGGGGTGGGGGTCAAATCCGAGCCTGGGATGTTGGGCTATTATAGCACTCAGTAAGGCTGAGAATTCCAGCACAGCCAGACACGAGGTCACCCGGCTCTGACGGCTGGGCTGCCTCTGGCTCTTGCCATCACCCCCATCCCCATCCCGGTCCCCACAGACGGCTCCCACGGTGACCACCCATGAGCATGGGGAGGTGTAGCCTGGCTCAGCCCACACCCCTCCTCCAGGCCAGGGACACTTCGGGCTGGGACAGCAGCCTCCCTGGACAAAAGCCCCCCTCTGCTTAAAGGCTGACACGGATGGGTGTGGCTCAGCACTCCCCCCCCACCCCCCCCACAGCGTTTTTTAGGAGCAAAGAACCGGAATAACCGGGGTGTCACAGGTTGGGATTAAAGGCAGCAACCAGCCGGGAAGCTGGGACGCCACTTCCCCTGGGGCCCCCAGAAAGCCAGAGGAGTCACCTGTAGGAGCCGCACGCGGCCCGGTCTCCATCCACGAACATGAACTTCTGGGCCAGGGCGCCCTTGAACTTGGTGGCCGACCGCGTGAAGAATTCGGTTCCCCCACTGCTGCGCACTCTGAGATTCTGTGTGTGTGTGTTGGGGGGAGGTAGAGAGCCAGAGTTAGAACCACAGCACTGAGCACACAGGGTGGTGAGGAGCATGTGTGGGGCAGGGAGGGGCTGGGAGGCCAAGAGAAAGGGGACCGCAGGGCCTGGAGCAGGTGGGGTGTGAGGCTGCACACAAGGGGTCTGGGCCTCGGCCTCAAAGGACATCCTCGGAACAGCATCAGGCAGGACAAGACCTGTGCGGCCAGGCCTGTTAGGGGAACAGCACAGCAGGTGGAGGTGGTGCTCGGGGGTCCCGTGCAGCACCTGCATTAGGGAGCCCCCAGGCACGGCTGGGGGCTGTGCGGCAGGATGTGGGGGGTGTCTCCTGAGGAATCGGGGTCTCGTACTCCGACCGACCTGTGGCCTCCCAGGATGAGGGACCGGCACCCCTGGCTCGTTGCCCCTGGGGTGGGCTCAGTTTCCCCAGGGCAGGGCTCCTGCTCCGCATGGCTGGGATGCTGCTGATGGTCAGACCAGTTCCTCACTAAGCTGGCACTGCCTGGCTATGGGGCAGGCCCAGAGAGGCCCTGGGAGGCCACGGCATGGGACCTGAGACCCAGAGAAAAAAAGAGAGAGAGAGAGACTGCTCTCAGGCCAGAGGAGTGCAGCGTGGACCACAGCAGGTGCAGGGCCAGATAGTGCCCTTCATTGCAGAGGTGGGGTGGGAGTGGCGCGAGAGGCCAGTGCAGACCCCAGGAAGGGCAGGGTATGCCTGGCTGAGACCCAGACATCTGTGGGGTGGCTGAGGGCACCCTGCAGAAGCCCAGCAGGGCAGGGCGCCAGACGCAGGTTCCTGGGTGCCCCGGGGAGTGTGACTCAGGAGGCCTGTGGTCAGGCTGGGAATTTTAGTTTTCACATAAGCCCTTGGGGAGTCTGAGACCTGGCCAGGGCAGCAACCCCCTCCAGGGCACCCTGGCTGGAATGCGTGTACTCTTCCTGTGACGGGCGTCTCACCCCGTTCCCGAAGGGCTCTGCGCCTTGGCGTCGGGCTCTCGGCGCTGACACATCTTTCATCAGACTGGGCTGTCCCCGACTCGTCTGTCCCCTCACCCACTCACTGACCCCAGCTTATTAACTGCCCACGCGTCCCCTTGTTCACAGACCCCCAGTGACAGGCAGACAGACAGACAGACAGACAGGGAGATGTCTTTGACGAGATCTCACCATGTAGGTGAGCGAGAGGTGGACAAGTAAACATGGCTAGTCAGTCGGGGCTGGCTGGGGACCACATGGGAATCAGTCCAGGAGTGGGGGTGGCATGGGCAGCTGCGGAGAGGGAGAAGGACTCTGGGCGGGCGACACCAGGCTCTGGCGTGAGGCTCAGGCTGTAGAACGGGCTGAGCCAGATACTCATGGGTGGCCCAGCACCTGCCGAGGGGCCGGGCTGTGTCCCCCCGGGGCGGGGGGCTCATGGCAGAAAGGGAGGAGGCTGGATCTCCAGTGAGGAGATGGAGCAGAGAATTAGGGCTGGGTGCCTGAGAGCCACAGGGCCTGCCAGCCCTGCCTGTGCCCCTAAGGACGCTCCTGGCATCAGTGTCCACGGAGATTGGCGGGGTCTGTGGGCTCCAGGGTGGGTCCCCAGCAGTTGCCCACCCAGCTGTGGGGTGGACACTTGTCTCCCAGAGCCCAGCCCAGGAGGCAGATAAGCCTCTGCTCCCAGGGCCAAGACTCCTCCCACCCCCGGGCTTGTCTGCACACAGCCAGCTCAGCAGGAAGCTGGCCGCCGCCCAGGACAATTAGCGCTCGTGACTTTGTACCGGGCACAGAGCACGCTTGGGGACAAGAAGTTGGAACACAGATCTCGCAGGCAGTGTGAGGCCTCCCCGGCACCTGCGCCGACCACAGGCCAGCCCCGCGGCCTCCGTGGTTTCCTGGGCCTGCACTCCGCACGCCAGGACCACATACCAGTCTTCTGCCTGGGAGACCAGCCTCCGGCCTCCACGCCCCTCCCACTGCGGTCAGTCCCCGCCCACCTGAACCCTGACACGTCTGGCCCCCGTGACTCAGCCTGCGCGTGAGAGGCAGGCCTCAGCTGTGTGCCGACTTGCCTGGTGGCTAGATGCATGCAAGCCCCTGGCCTCCTCCGGGCCTCAGCTTCCCTGCCTGCACGCTGGGATTTTGTCCCAGCGAACTCTAGCGCAAGGCAGCCGCGGCCGGGGCTGTGGCAGGGCCCCTCCGTGGCCGGCTTTGTGGGCTGTCCTCTGCCCGTTCAGGGACCCCACCCATGGGGCCTGGCCTGGATGAGCTAGCAGGAGGCTGCTCACGTGAGCAGGGTGGAGAATCCCACAAAGACGCATTGTCTCTGGGCTCCTGGGACACCCCCAGCCAGCAGGGCCCGGGCAGATGGGGCTGGGGTTCACCTGTGCTGGCCCAAGCGGGGTGACCCAGGCAAGTCCTTGGACCCCATTGGACCTCAGCAGGTCAAGGGCAAGTTGGGGGGTGGGAAGGGCCAGGCATGGCTTCATTTAAGGGAACAGCTTCTGCCCCAAGTGCTACAAGCAAGGGGGACAGGGCACCAGGGCTGAGAAACTGTTGTACCTGCCCCCAGACCACCCCCAGGGAACTCTGGGACACTTGAGCTCTCCTGGCCTGACCCTGTGCCAAGCCCACCCGAGCTCAGGCCACCTAGAAGCAGGGTGGGGGCAGAGCCTTCTTGAGCCCTGGCCCAACATGGCTCCAATCTCGGGGCCAGGAGGATGTCGACCATGCCACTGCATGCCTCAGTATTCTCATCTGTAAAGTGGGCCTAACCCACCCTTGTGCTGTAAGGGCTGCTATGAGGACCGAGTGAGGTTCAAGTGCAGGGGGGCCTGCAAGGTGGTGGTGGGGGATGTCCAAGACCTCCAGGAGGTCACCGCAGGGCTGTGACAGTACGCAGGGCAGTGTGTGAGGAGGCATGGACTCCATAGGGGGATGTACTTGGTGGATGGCTGGGGGCACTCAGGGAGGGGAAGTGACTTGCCCAGAGTCTCCCAGTGGGCAGGGTGCAGCCCAGACCCAGGCACTGAGGACGGGTCTCCTGCTGCCCACCTCACAGAGCGGACTACAGGATGAAGGCCAGAGGTGGGGCAGGGAGATCTGAAGCTGTATCTCGGCCAGGCCTGAGCCAGGACCAGCGAGGTGAGGCCAGGCGCTGGGGTGCAGCAGAGCCTGACGTGGGCGGGGGCCTGGGCCCCTGAGCCAGCCTCGGGCTCCCCAAAGGCCCATTGTACTCCTACAGCTGGGGTCAACACTCACCCTGGGCTGTTATGACACTGGGATGGGAAGCCCTCTGTGACCCACCTGTGGCCCAAGGCAGGTGATGAGGGGGCTGGGGAGGAGGGCCAGGCTAGCACTGACGTGGGCTAGGAGATGCTTTGCTGATGGTTGTCATCCCCCTGGGCCACCAGGACCCCACCTCCCCATTTCCCTTTTGTGACAATTACAAATGTGTCTCTCCCAGCAGTTAAAACACTGCTGGGGACACGCACATCCCATCATGCAGTGCCCAGGTTCAAGTCCCAGCTCTGCTGGTACAGACCCTGGAGGACAGCAGGCGATGGCCAGGTTGCTGGGGCCCTGTCACCCATGTGGGGGGACCCAGATTGAGTTCCTGGTTCCTGGCTTCGGCCTGGCCCAGCCCTTCTGCCAAAAAAACAAAAAGTGTCTCTGGGCATTGCCAAGGCGAGCGCCCCCTGGTGGAGAGCCCCTGCCCTACACCCTGGATCTATCAGACCCAGCAAGGGCAGAGAAGGCAGCAGACAAGGGAGGAAGGAGTCCCAGGCCAGAAGAGCTGGGCCTGGCCTGTCCACGTGGGACCGAGCCGCGGCTGACCCCGCATCCTCACCACGTGCCCTCCCACGGCGACGGGCCTGATGTCTCTGTTCGTCAGACATTGTCCGGCCGTCGCCCAAGTGACTGCTGGTTTTTCCTGTTTGGTTGCACAGAGCCAGGTAGTTTTGGACGAGCTCCTGTTGTCTGAGCCATGGCCCCCAAGGGATTTGGGGGGCACCCCTCAGCACCCAGGATCAGCCTCCAATGTGTCCTCACCCTGGAGAGACCAGGGGTGGAGTTGGCCCCGAGCCACGCTCAGCATTTCCCAGGTGGGTTTGTGCAGGCTTGAAGTTTAAAGGGGGCAAGTGAGGCAGGCCCCGCCGGACCCTGATCCAGAAGCCCCTGGGCACTTGCTGGGGGGTGGGGAGCAGAGCTGGGGTTTCATGGCCTACCCCCAGCCAGAGGCCCAGTGCCCTCCCTATAATGACCACCCTTCCTTCCAAGTAACTGGTGCCAGTCCCGTCTTGCAGAGACAGCAGAGGCCCAGAGAGATGCAGTGACTCCGCCCAAGATGGCTGAGCTGAGCATGGCCCCTGGTGTCGCCTCTGACAGGCCCCTGACACCTGCAGGGTTGCAAGAATGACCCCACCAGGCACAGCTGGCACCCTGCACCCAGGGTCTGTGCAGAGCCAGCAGGGGGCTGCCCAGGGCGGGCATAGGGATTATGGCAACAGAAGTGCTCCCAACTGGCCCGAGGACAGGGAGGTGGGCCAGGCAAGCAGGCCCTTGGCAGGGTGCCACCTGGTCGGGGCTGGGCCCACCTGCCCAGGGCTGCAGACTGAGTGAGCTCAGGTCCAGGGGTGAGCAGGAGGAAGCGTCCATCACCCCGCTGACCCTGCCACCTTCCGCAGCAGGACAGGCTGGGCCAGGAACCCACAGTGCAGACAGGTGGCTGTGGGCCAAGCGGAGGACCGAGGCTGGACGGGGGAAGGAGTCATACCCACGCCAGTCCCAGCCCGGGGCCTGGACTTTATGGTTATTGCCAGCAGCTCTCCCCAGCTTGCAGTGCGCGCCTAAACCACCGCGTCTCTGCCTCTCCCGCCAGGACGCCAGGGATGGCGTGGGGCTGAGCGACACGGCGTGATGCACCAGGCACCCGCTGGGTGCGTGGTAGATGTACAGGGTGATTCGAAGCCCCTGCTGGGGGTGTGGGGGTCTCTTCCCAGGCCCAGGGGAGGGCTGGACACAGAGCCCTGAGGTTCTCCAAGCTGCTGCCCACGGGGCCAGGGCCTTTCCCACACTGCGTGCTCTCTGGCATGAGCTGTGACCAGGGTCAACCCCTGGCACTAATTACACGGCGGGCAGGCGGGCAGACGGCGTGCAGCTTAGGGCCCACCCTGAGGGAGACCACATGAAAACGTCCCGAGGGCGAGAGACTCGCTTCGGAGCACTCACACCCACTGGAAAGGACTCAGCTGGGGCGGGGGCAGGGGTGGGGGAGGGGCGCTTGACTGGCACGGGAGCCCCAGCCCTGGTGAACCTGCCTGGTGCAACCCCCCCCACCCCCGCCTTCCCCTGGGATTTCTGTGACGCTCACAGGCCTGACGCCCAAGGAAGCTGGGCCCACTCCCCTTATCTTGAACTCCCTAGCCACGACCCCTGGGCACATGCCTCCATGTCCCCCCAGCCTGCATAATGGGAACGCCTGCCCCATCCCACTGCCCACACTGTGGAAGTGGCAGCTGGCATTATTCGGGCAAACAGTAGGTGTCAAACAATGGCTGGGTGGAAGAAGGAGGGCCCCATCTAACCGCCAGGAAGCCGCCAAACGCCAAGGGGTCTGAGCAGAAGGGCCCGCCCACACCGGCTCACCCGCCCCTCTGCCGGACTAATGAGATCCCAGAGCCCAGAGAGGGGTGGTGACCGGCTCAAGGGTGCACAGCCAGGTCCCTCTCTACCTCCGCTCCACACGTGAGCCTCAAATCCGTTCCAGCCTTCTCTGACCACAGCCCCACAGGGTTTCCTCTGCCTCAGCTGGGTCCTAGTGCCACTGACAAGGGCAGGGATTTCTGGCTTAACCCAAGACAGACCCTTCCGGGCGTGAGGAGCTGCCATGGGAGGTGGCGAGCGTTCCACCTGTCCCAGGAGCTACGCAATTGGACAGGTGGCCTCCGTGGCAGGGGTTGCTTGGAACAACAGGTGATGCAGTACCTGGCGTGAGCCCCAGCACCTGGCCGGCAGACGCCTAATCAGTGTTTATCTTATCTCTGCCCGGGGAAGGCAGTGAGTATCCCGTCCCTTGGGGGCATTCCAGCAGAAGCTAAGGCGCTAGGATGAGCGAACTTGGTGTGCCCGTGCCCGGCACGGGGCTCCGCCTGGAGCGGACAGGCACTCAGCGTGTTTGCGGACCGACTAAAAGACCTCTGCCCTCCGGCCCACCTTGAGGTGCCCCAGGTGCATGCGGGCCCGCTCGCACATGTGCAGGAAGTGCCTGATGTTGCTCTCGTCCAGGATGATGTACACGGCCACTTTTCTCTTGAAGCCGGCGTCCAGCAGGTCCTTGAAGATGTCCACATCGGTGAACGTGTCCATGACCACGGCTATGACCTGGGTGCAGGAAGAGAGATGTCAGACGGCACAGCTCCAGCGGGGTGCACGGCCTTCCCCACCCCCACCCCCTCCAGGTGCCCATGGCCGCCCTCTCCCCGGCAGCGATAGGGTCAGGGCTCAGAGGTTCCCAGGCGGCGGTGCAGGCTGGACTCACTGGGCCGCAGGGAATACAGGAGTGGCACCCCTGCTTGCCTGCTGTTTCCGTAACACAAGACCGAAGAAAACAAAGCCCGGCTCACTGGGGGGGGGGTGAGGGGGGGTGAGGAACGGACAGGGGAGGCTGAGGGAGCTTTAGGAGGAAGCCTGGGGCTAAAGGCTGGGGAAGAGTTAGTGGATGGCTCCAAGCACTGTCTCGAGTGTGCCCGGGTAGCCCAGGGCAGCCTCCCTGGTACCTGCTCCAGCCGAGCCGTGCGGCACCAGCTCCGGGCTCAGCCCAGAGTGCCAGGGTCGCTTCACTCCTGGGTTGCATTCCTGAGCCGGGGCCAGTTGTCACCCTTCTCCCCACACCCGGGCTGCTGAGGGAACCGGGGAGGAGGGCTCCAGCCTTTACCAGGGCCCCCTGCCATCGTCACTCTCGTCTGGTCTAGATGGAGCACAGAGTAGCACTCGTGTTCTTCCTGTCACCTGACCACACCTGTCCCCAGTCTCCTGGACTCAGGGTGGGGTCCCAGAGGTCGGGGTTCATCTGTCCAGCTTGAGCCTGGCCAAGCCCAACCGGCACCTCTGCTTGCCCCCTCCCTGTCCGCTGACAGCACGGGGGAGTAGCCAGACCAGGGCTCGAGGCTGCCACCTGCCCCTCCCACCCCGTGGGGGTCTCAGTAGCATCTGGAGGAGCCTTGCTCAAAGGGGCCAGGGCCGAGCCCTAGGCCACACAGTGACCTGGGGGGCACGGTCGGGCTGGAACCTCCAGGAGGGTGGCCTGGGGGCGCCCCTCGCGGGGTGACGGGAGCCGGCCCGGATGCTGTCGGGACGCGTGTGCACGCCCCACGGTGAGCTCACCGGGCCGGCCTCTGCAGGCCCAGCTGGGCTCCTCCTGGGCCTCAGGCCCCTGCTGATGCCTGTTGCTCACCTGGCACCGAAACCCCAACTCCACGCCTGCCCTGCCGTGAACCTTACTGCGCGACCCTGCGGCTCTGCCCGTTTGTGATACAGCAACACACACCAAGATGCCTACGGCTGCCTTCCCGCCTCGGGCAGCCTCGCTCACTCAGCACAGGACCCCAGCTGTGCCCTCCCTCAAGCACCATGGGGCTGAGAGCCCCATGTGCAGCTGGACAAACTGAGGCTGGAGGGGGCGGGGCCAGGCCAGGGTTCAGTCTCCATGGTCCCAGTAGATGCAGGTGCAGCTGGCGTGGGAGTGTGGGGACAGCTGGGTGCTGGGGCCTTGGATTTTCTCTGTGCTCTGGGAGGTGACAGCTGCTCACTGTGTCTGTGTCTCTGAGGGGTGTTGGGGGGGTCTATGGGAATAGTGGATGTGGGGGCTGGCACTGGCAGGGACTGGCTGAGGGAAGGTGACCCCTCCCCTGGAGGGGCTGCCCCGGGTCAGGTAGGAGCTTGAGCAAGTGGAGTGAGCTCCCCATTCTAGATGTTCAAGACTGCTAGGGGAGGGGGTGGGCTCCCAATGACCTTGGATTTCGCGACCTGCTGTGGGTGATGAGACTCAGGGTGGGGGTGGGCAGCAGACCCCATGGCCCCAAAGCCACTCCTGGGCAGGCAAATAGCCTCAAAGGCCACCCTGGAGCGAGGCCTGACCCGGGCAGCGGGGTCAGGGCTGGCAGAGGGGGACATGCCCCAGCAGGACCGTGTGCTCCGTTCCCGGCATTGCCTCGGCCCCGTGTTGCCGGCTGTGGGTTTGGCTCCCTTTGGGCCTGCTCCCCTCTCCCCCATGGGGCCCCCAGGTGTTGGGCTTGGTTCCTCAGCAGAGATCAGCAGCCCACAAGGTTTCCCAGAGGCCTTGAGCCCTGTCCTGGCTTCCCTCTCTGCAGATAGGAAAGCTGGGAGGGGAGACGGTGACCAAGGCCATGGTCAGGGACTGTCTCCCCCCCCCCCCCCACTCTCTCTCTGCTCCACAGCCTGGGAGCCAGCCCTAGCCCCTGCACAACTTGATGGGTTACACCAGTCCCCAGCAGCCTGTCTGCTTTGGTTCTCACAGACACACGGAGCAGCACAGGTTCTCTGTCCCATTTTACAGACGAGTACACTGAGGCCCAGCTCGCCCGCTCACGACACTGTGAGCTCATCTAGGGCAGAGCCCGGCTCAGGGTGTGGCCTAGGGTGAGTCTTCAGGAAGTTTTTATCGACTGAGACCAAGAACACTGGCTGGCTGTCCAGGAGCACCTGCAAGAGACAGGACACCTGACATGGGTCCCAGCCAAATGCAGATGTGGGCTCGGCTCACTCTGGTGGTTCAACCCAGTTCAGACATTCTCGGAGCTGGTCCTGCAGACAGGACACGCCCACCACGCCCTGCAGCCCAGCGCAGTGCCCCCTGGGGGTCCTGGACCGGTCAAAGGTGGGGTTGGGGGATGCACCAAGCAAGAGGCAGGTGGCTCAGCAGGGTTCCCACGCTGATCTTGCTCTGTGGTGACGGCAGGCACCAGCCGTGTCCACATAAGCAGCGGGCACAATAGCAACTAGGTGTGTGTGTGTGTCCCACGCCCCAGGGCCCTGCGGGCCCCATGGCCGGGAGCCAGCCCCATCAGCAGAAGGAAGGGGTTCCTGACCATCTTGCTGATGAGAGAGGCCTTTGCTGGTTGGACCCACTTGGGACAGGGCAAGGATGGCTATTCCCTGGGGACCAGGCCAGTGCGGGCAAGGGGCAGAAGGGGGCTGGGCTGCACAGAAGCGGGGCACCAGCAGGGCTGTGGTAATGGCATAGGGCTCTCATGCCTCCTCAGGGGTCCCCAAGCCCCCCAGCCCCAGCCTGGTCCTCCTGCCTGCAGGTATCTCCAGGTGGCATGCATATGTGTAAGCCCCCAAATGGCTTCCTCCTCCTCCAGTGCCTCCTTGCCAATACCCTTGTTCCCCCTGCCAACCCATGGACCCACCACTGTATCCTGCCTGCTGCCAGCTAACTTCATCTGCAGGGCCCACCAGCCTTCTCCCAACCCCTGACAGCTTCAGAATCCCCAAGATATCCATGGGACAGGTGGATATCCGCGCCCCTCCACCCCCCCACCCCTCTATGTGAAAGACACGGATGCTGTGGCCCAGAGAGGGGAGGGACCAGCCCCAGGTCTCCCCTGAGCCAGCAGGGCAAATGCACACGGGTCTCCAGTGCCCTGCCGTGAGCTCCCCCATCACCAGGAGGTTACTGAAGAGGCCCGAGTTGGTGAGAGGGCAGTTTCTGAGCCCCAGAGGAGCAGCCTCCACCTGCGGCTGTCCCATAACCAGCATGGCCCGAAGCCTTGCAAACCTTGGTGCAGGTGTCGGTGGAGTGGGCAGGGGCATTGGGTCCCAGGTAGGGGCGCTCTGCAAGGCGACCCGCTCAGACTGCCTTGGCCCCAGCCTGAGTCTCTGGGCAAGGGCAGTGCGGGTCCAGGGCTGGTGCTCTCGGGGAGGTAGACAAGATGCTCCCTGGCCTTTGCTCTCTGACATCCAGACTCCCTGTGTCCAGTGCCTAGGGGCCAGCTGGAGCATCTCACTGAGCCCAGGGGCCTGGGAGAGGAAGCAGCTGCCTCCCTGCTGCCCACAGTGGCTCCTGCCTGCCTGGCTGGGTGCCGACACCAGCCTGTAGCTCCCAGCAGCCCCAAGGCTTTTGTGCAGACAGAAGCATCCTCACTGCCTGAGGGGGTTAGAGGGGGACCCTGCAGAAGCACTGGCGAGGACAGGGGGTCTGCACACAGCAGAGGACCTGCTGGGGGGGGGCTGACTCCCCAGACCCCTTGTCCCAAAATGTCCTGCCTCAAGCCTGCAGCTCCCAGACAGGCTACTCTTACCAAGCTGCTTCTGAGTTTTGCCTCTACCTAGACAAGACTCCTCCTTGTTCTCAAACCCTATGCAAATGCTGCCCCTGGCCCCTTGGTCGCTGCTCGGGTCTGTCTGGGTGTCTGGCAGGTGTCACTCCTGCAAATCTGGAGATGCCATGGTGGTGAGCCTCCTGACCGCCTGCACCCCAAGAACGGGTCAGCAGGGAGCAGTCCCAACCTGCATCGTCTGTAGGGGCCCCCACCTCTGTCCTGGGGAGCCTGAGGGGGTGCTCTGGCCTCTGTTCAGTGTTGCAGGGTGGGGGGAGAGACATACCCCTGCCTGCCTGAGCTTGTGCCCCAAAATGGCTGCAGCCTGGGTCCTGGCCCTCACAGAGCCTCAGTGACCCCACCTGGGCAAGGGGTATGGGAAGAGTCTTGGGTCTCTGGCTCTGCCGGTGGACACCCAGCCTGTGGCAGTGCAGGCTTTGGACCGTTTAGCTCCCACCCCAGCTCTTCCTGGGAAGTGTGTGATCTTGTCGCCTTGGTTTCTTCATAACAATCCCCACCCACAAGGTCCAAGGTCATGGGAGGATCAAGTGAATTCCTACAGGGAATTCCTGTAGAGGCACCAGCACAGGGCCACAGGTGCAGCTGTCCTTGCCCTCCTCCTCATGCCACCAACTTGAGTCCTGTACCCCCCTAGATCCACAGCATGCCTGGGGTGGACAGGCCAGGAATGGTCACTGCCCACCCCCTGCCTCTCGCCTCCCCGGGGCCAGCTGGGAGGCTGTGGACAACTATGAGGGACTGGCCACAGAGCAACACAAGGACCTGGGCACTCTCCGAGCTTGGGACCCTGCATCAAGAGCCTGGGTTCAGCTTCCACTTCCTGCGTGATGGAGGAACAGAGGCTGAATTTATCATCCTGCCAGGGACAGCAGGTAGCCCTGGGAGAAGGGAGACACCCTGACAGCAGGGGACAGCCAGGGCAGCCCAGCGGTCTCCCCGTGCAGAGGGGACAGGGTGGGAACAGAGTGTGGCTGTGGGAACAGAGTGTGGCTGCGGAGATGCGGGGGACAGAGCACCAAAGGGACAGGGCTGCACGAGCTGACCCAGGGGCTCGCAGAGGCTCCCCTCGAGGCTTAGCTGGTGACCGTGTGATGTATGCCTGAGAGGCAACTTCTGGGGCTGGGGGATGACCACTAGAGCAGCCGCTGGTGCCCACGTGGGGCCAGGGGCACTTGTGTCCCCTCAGCCGGGGTGGAGGCCCCCCTGCCACACTGGGCCTGCAGGGCAGCCCTCAGGACACTGCCTAAGTCATAGGCCAAGAGCCCTCAGTCCACAAAAGGCTAGAAAATGGACATGGTGGGCTTGGATGGCTGTGTGATCTCTGTGACAAGGACTCGGATCTGCTGTTGTGCAGGACGCAGCCACAGCAAGTACAGAAATGAATGCAGGTCCGTGTTCCCATCGCTTACACAAGCAGGTTCCGTCTGGCCTGTGGCCCACAGCCACATCTCTCACCCTGAAGTCATCTCTGGTCTCGCCTAATAAACCTTAAGTGCAGGTGTTCAATGGCTTCCGAATAACCTGAGTGCATCCCAGAACATAGCTCTGAAATATTTAAAGGGAAAAACAAAAACAAAGCAGCCCACAAACAGAATCCACGATGTCAGGTACCCAGCTGAAAATTACCAGACACACAAATCGGAAAAAAGTCAGTCAAAATTGACCAAAAACTAATACAGATGTTAGAAGGAACTGGCAAAGACAGGACATCAGTTGTAACCATTTTCTATGTGTTCAAAAGGTCAAGTAATGAAATGGAGGATGCTTTTTTAAACCAACTTGAACTTCTTCAAGAGGTCAGAAATGCAACATTTAAGATAAAAAAAATACACCAAGTAGAACAGCAGATTAGACACTGTAGAAGAGAAGACCAGGGTACTTGAAGATACAGTAAAAGGAGCTAAGAAAAATACCAAAGATGCTGAAGAACCAGATCAAACATCAGCAAATCGCAGCTCAAGCAGTCCAATAAACCTCTAATTGGAGTCTCAGAAGATTCCGGGGTTGGGGGTGGGGGAAGAGATCAAACAGTACCAACCAGCTCCCCAGGGCCAAGAAGTTCAATGGTCTCCAAGCAGAACAGACAGGAAGAAGATGACCCGGGGCACCTCCTCATCAAATCACTTCAGATCAGTAATACAGAGAGACAGACAGCAGACACAGGGAAAAACGGCCATTATCTACCTAGGAACCAAAATAAGCAGCTCTCCCACGGGAATCAGGACAAGGAGCAGCACCTGTGAAATACTAACGGGAGAGCAGGGCCCACGGAAATTTTGCACCCAGTGAAGTAACCTTATGGACGCGCACAAGTTAAGAGAACTCACTTGGCAGAGCTGTCCTGAGGTTCTCACCAACCCCTTGCACAGACGCACAAACTGAGGCTGGGGGATGGCAGCTGCTCCCTGGAGGGTTGGGGAGGGGGCATGGCATGGACACAGGAAGAGCTCAGCTCCTACCCCAGCGCCCTCCCCCCAGCAGCAGGGCTGGGACAGTTTCCACTTCCTCTCCTCCCCTCCTGAGGTGCTGTCGCCTGGCCAGGCTCCCGGGATGTCCGGGAGGCCTCCTGGGGTCCCCCGGGAGGTGCTCCCACTGGCTCCTGGCACTCTCCAATCCCACGCCTGGCACTGAGAGAGGACTGGCTTTGGGAACAGCCAGTGGACACACCTCCAGGCTGCACAGTTCTCATGCTGTTTCTCGGCCCTTCCCCCACGGACAGGGTGTTGTGGGTCTGTTCCTGCCCCTGCCTCCACCCAGGGCCTCCAGAAGCCCAGCTCGCATCCCCAAACACCTGCCGCCTCAGTGCTGACCTGAAAGGTCAATGCCCCAGGTGTCCCCCTCACCCCCACTCCCAGCCCTGACCGTGGCCCTGGCCTCTGCCACACCTCCCCTGTAAGCCTGCAGTGAGTCACTTCCCCATGGTAAGCTTCAGTTTCTCTTCTCACTAAGGTGGGAGTAGGGCTGCAGGGCCTCTGAGCTCTGAGGTCCCTCCCCTCTCTGACTGTCACCAGCTTCAAGCACACCTTCCCCACCCTCTGACTATGAAGTTTAGGGTCTCACGAAGCCCAGTGAACGAAGGCTGCAGTGGGTCAGGCTTAAGAAGTGCCTGCTGGTCACCTCTGACCAGAAGCCCACGCTGGCCCAGTGCCCCGGGTCTTCTGGCTCCCCCTGAGGGACCTTGGCGAGGTGTCAGGTGACCAGAGCTGCGTCTGTGGATGAGGCTGTCCCAGCAGGCCACAGGGCCTGAGACTCCTGCTGGGAGCGTAGGAGCTGGCAGGCAGCGAACGCCAGAATTTCCATGCTGCAAGAGCTCATGGCCAGGAAGAAAGAGTCTGAAACTTTAGCTTTGTCAGCAACACACACGGGGGCCGGGGAGTGCCCTGACTGCCTGGAAAGTTACGGGGTGAGCCGGCATGGAGCCGAGGTCCCCTGGGCACCCTGTCCTGTCTGCTGCGTTCCACGGAGCCCCTGCTTAAATGCCTCCCAGGATGGGGAGCTCACCACTTCTCAACCCAGGTCACCCCCAGACCCCTCTGCTTCCCGCTTAAATCTCAGCAGGACTTTAGAGAGCAGGTGGACTTTAGAGAGCAGGGGTGAGCGTCACGTGGCTGTGGAGGGGGCGGGGAGACTGGAAGGCCGAACAGTCATGGCCCCACGTGGTGTCTAACCCGGGAAGGTGCTTAAGCTCAAGGGTCACTGAGACCCCACCTAGGAGCTGGTGCAGCCTACACAGCAGGCCAAGGCTTGCCAGGCTGGGGCCAGCCCGTGCCAGGGTCCTGGCATGACCCCACATCCCCTGCTAGCTATATACTGACTGAGCATGCTCAGTGCACTCAGGACTTTTGGGCAATGCCCATTCTACAGATGGGGAAACTGAGGCCCACAGCCGTGCAGCATGGGAATGGCTGATCAAAGCAGGTGAGCCAGGGCCTCTGCAAGGACCAGCCATTCTGCTGGCCCTGTGGGAGGGCTCAGACCCCTCATCTGTGATGGGAGCACCATGGCAGGTGCTCATCTCCGGGGGTCGTGGGTGGGGGCAGCCCGCGGGGGTGGGGCTGCCGGCCTGAGAGCTCACAGACTCTGGCACTCCCGCCTCGCAGGGCCGCCCTGACAACCCCCTAAACTCCTAATTAAGACGCAAGCGCCGTGGGGTAGGGAGCCCGTGCAGGAGACGGGAGCGGCCAACACCTGGGATTATGTTATCAGATGGTTCCCCACCCTGGCAGCTCCTGGCCTGGGAACTGCCAGAGCAGGCAGAAAGGCAGAAAAGCAGCTCCCCAACCCCGGCGTGTGAGCCCGGGGTTCCAGCCGGGTCACCCTTGGAGGCTCCTGTGGGGCTGGGAGTGGGGGCTCGTCCTGGTACTACCTGGCAAAGGGTTGCAATGAGACCCTTCTGCCTGGTGCCCTGGGAAAGGTATTGACAACTCCCAGGCCCCAGGGACCAACAGAGGCCACTGCTGGCCACTGTCGCCGGCCCCGGGGTCGTCACACTGTGCCTACTGCAGGTGCACCCGGAGCTTCCTGGGAACGTATCGGCTGTCCTGAGCCAAAGCTGGGCGCTGGGTGCCGGACTACCTCCCTCCACTGAGTAGCACCTGCTCCTCCTCCAGATGTGTGTGTGGGGGGGTGCTCAGGGCTGCAGACTGCGGTGCAGGGCCTAATCCTTGGTTTCAGCCTCTAGCAAACTCTTCTCCCTCTCTGAGCCCCACCAAGTCTCGGTTTCCACCTCTGGACAATGGGGCTGAGATGAGGATTACCTGGTGCAGGTCAGTGCCCGCTCAGCACCTGGCACAGGGCTGGCACCCTGAATAAACGCCTCATTAAGCTGCTTTTATTCTCCAGGACCCGAGCGTGCGAAGGCGGGGGCCTGACAGACAAGGCGAGGGCTGATCGGGCACCCTGGAACCCTTTCCTGCTGGGTGCCCCTGAGCAAGAAACTGAGCCGCTCTGAGTCTCGTTCCCAAGCCCCGGGCTCCTGTCCAGCCGCTGCCGCTTGCACCTCGGCCCCTCTCGGTCTGCTCAACTGTGAAATGGGGGGGAAGGTGTCCTTGTCTCTGGGCTGGTGGTGGCTAGGGAGGGATCGCGGAAGGGGCCCAGCGCCGTGTCGTGTCGTGTGCGCATGCGTGTGCTGGGGCTCGGCACCTGCCGGGAGGGCGGGCTTGGCGCCTACGTGGACCCCTCTCTGGCTTGCAGCAGACCCGACCCGGCTCAGCCTCACCTCGCTCCGAGGCTGCAGCAGGGGAAGGCCGGCTCGGCCCTGCCAGGCGTGATTCTACAGGCCCGGCCTCTGGTATGCATTTTGAAGCCCACGGCAGTTTCTCCCCTGCCACTGGCTCCAGGGGGCTTCTGGGAAAAGGGCAAGCAGGCGACCTCCCATCTCGAAGATGCAGCCCCCTGAGGCTGAAGGGTGGCTTGGAGAGCACCAGCCACTGCCCCGGGGGGACACACAGCCAGGGCGCTAAGACTCAGGGCCCACGTGGAGTCACAGGACAGGGGGGCATCGGAGCTGAAGGGACGCTTAAGAATCTTCAACACCTGTACCCATTTCACAGATGGGACGGCTGGGGCTCAGAGCCAGCTGCAGGCAGAGCAGGGGACCGTGGAACCCAGCACCCTGGCTCTTGGGATTTGTTGCCCACCAGTTGGCTTCCAGCCTTGGGAAGGGGGCGTGGTGGGAGCTGTGCCGGGAACAGCCGCTCCCGGCGGCTCAGGTAGCGTGGGTTGAGCGCTCTCGCTGTATCACTTCCCTGCCCCAGGCTCTGCCTGCTGTGCTGACGAGGACACGGCAGGGTGAGTGAGGAGGTGGCGGGACGGGCTGGGCTACCGCCCTGACTCAGCGCCAGCCGCCCCAAGCCCAGGAGCCCCCAACATGAGAAGGGGGCCTGGCGTCTCAGCCAAGCGGCCCCCTAGTGAATCCCCCATCTCAGGCCTGGTGGGCGTGGGGCTCGCCCTACACCAGGCACCTGCGTGAGGAGGAGACAAAAGGTGATTTTGAGTGAGCTCCTGGCAGGCGGGCAAAGCGCCCCGTCAGCGTCCAGCGGCGTCCTGGCCCTGCCCATGAGCCTGGGAAGCAGCCGGAGCAGGGGAGACAGAGGATTGCAGGTTGCCCGGATCAGCCGCCCCTCCCAGCCACCCCGTCCTGCCAGGGCCGGAGGGCAACACAGGCCTGGTGCCCGCTCTTCCACCCAAGAACTAGCTTGGTGACCTTGGACTAGGGCCTTAGCTGGTTGGGGCTCAGTTTCTGCATCTGGGAAATGGGGCAGATAACACTGCCTGAGATTATAAAGCACCTCACTCTTTGGGCATGGTAGCCACTGTCATTACCGCCCGCCCACGCATGCACAGTGCCACCCTGGCATGGATGTGATGGGGAAGCAAGTGGGGGCATGGCTCCCCACGGTGCTGTGGGGTTGTGAACAGGTCTGCCCTTCCCCGTGCCCCAGGGTCTCTGTCCACCAGGGCTACCCCTGAGGCCCTCCCGCGGGACGCTGGAGGACTCCCTGCTAAGTGGGACGATGCTGTCTCAGCAGTGGCAGCCCCACCTCCAGGGGTCTGAAAGCAGAGGGTGCTGCCCATCTGCTGGGGACTGCAGGGACGTCCCTTGGGGTTGACACCCACATGAAGCAGGCCCCCCCACTCCCAAGAGGGGCTTCGTCCTGGCTGTCACCATAGACAGGGGACACCAACAGCCTTTTGGGGCTTTTGTCGGGAGCAAATGGAACTTCCAGCATGCGGCAGGGAGCTCATGGGCCTCCATGGCATGGCTGCATCTCACCTGTGCTACAGACACGTGGGGAGGAAGTGGGGCTCTGTGGGCACAGCCCTGAGTGCCCGGGCTGGCCCAGGCACCCCTATCTGGCCCCATCACTGAGCCAGGCTGTCTACCTCGCTGTCTGCGAGAGATAAGACCCTCGAATCCTGCAAGCCAGGCTAAGGGGAGGAGAGGCCCAGAGAACGGGGAGCACTGGCCTCAGTTTCCCCCATGCGCTTGCTGGCTAAGGGGATGACAACAGCCACTCTCTGGGAACTCTGTTCTGCCATCTCCAGCCCCATCCGGCGTTGATGTCACTGATGTCACCAACACCCCCATGGCAGGTGTGGGCCAGGCTATTCAGCCTGAAAGCTACAAGGGCTCCTTCCTCCCCCTCTTCCTCCAACTCCTCTCTCACGCCGTCACCCGATAGTCTGTCTTGACAATAGCCAAAGACACAGCTCTCTCTTCCTCACCGCCTCCGTTGCACGGAGCAGAAACCCGAAGCCGCAGAGCTGCGGGCCAGGGAGCCGAGAGTGGGTGGGTCGGGAACCACCTCTGTGGGAACCTGAGCTGGAGCCAGCCCGTCAGCTCCAGACCCGTTTCTGTTATTTCTGCTCCCAAGAGTTCCCCACAATCCCCCTGGACAGCCAGAATGGGCCCGAAAGCCAGCATCCCGGTCTCGGGCAACCAGCTGCCCAGTTCTGGGATCAGGATAGGGACGGTTAACTGGGCCAGAACAGCTCATCTTACAACCCGGGGCCGGGCGGGCCCTCAGGATCCTTCTCCACACAGCCAGCTTTATCAGCCACATCGGGAAAAGGCACTTCCGCTCAGCAAGAGGCAGCGCCTGTGCAGGGTCACTGCTGTCCAGCCAGGGCCTGTCTCGGCCAGTGATGATAAGCACCGCTCCTCAGAATGTATGTCAGTGTGTCAGCCCGGAGCGGCCACCACAACCGGGGGACTGCACCGCCCAGCAGGGCCCAGCATCCAGCTGAGCCTCAGCTGGACACACGCCACTTCAACCTTGCTCATCAGGCTGGGGAAGCCCTGGCCACTGCAGAGCTCACGGGGAGGCTCAGAGAGGGTGAGCAATGCCCTCTGGGGAGCTCAGCATGACCAGGAAACAGGCAGATTGGAACCCACACCTGCAGGCCAGCCTCAATCTCCAAACACATATCCACGGTCCAACAAAATCTCTCCCCAGCCCGGAGCTCGTGCCGTGTGCGAGGAGCTGCCTCCTCCCCGGGGTGAATCAGCGACACGCTAAGAGCGGGAGAGAGAAAGCTATGGGTTTCCTTCCCACCCCACCCCACCCCGCCGGCTGCAGCGCCTTCTTATGGGGAACCTGCTCACCAGGTCTGGGGAAACCAGATACACCCTCGGACAACACACAAAGGCCAGGGGAGAAGGGGCAGCCCACTGACACCTGCCAAAGGCCAAGAATGGAGGCACTCCATTAAGGCGGAAGGGACACCTCCTCCAGGGAGGTGGCGGGGCAATCGACAGACCCCCCTCCTCCTCCCTGCATAGTGAGCACGTGTGGGCCAGGCCCCCTGCCCAGCGCCCCCTCACCTTCTGGGCCTGGCTGATCATCTTACGCACCACCTCCTTGATGTGGGCCTGGCCGTCCAGGGGGGGCTGCATGTAGACATTGGCCCTGGTCACCCCGCGGTAGGCGATGGTGTCGGGCCAGCCCAGGTCCAGTTGTGGGATGGAGCGGTCGGACTTCTGGGGCCAATACTCCAGCGAGGGCAGTGGGTCGGGCTCCGTGGGGTCCCCTCCTGCTCCACTGGCTTCTTCGCCATTGGGGACCCCAACGCCGCCATCGCCACTACCACCACCACCTCCGCCGCTGTCCTCCGCCCCCTGGGAGCGCCCTGTGCTCCGAGGGTCCTCAGAGCCGGGGTCGTACACCTCGATGGTCTCCAGGATCCGTTTGAGCTCCAGCTCGGAGAGGAAGTCCCGGATGTTCTCCCGCTTCAGCACCTCGTAATAGGCCTCGGGGCCTTGGGCCACCAGGGCCTCTAGCGCCAGCCGCTGCTCCTCGCTGTAGAAGAACTCGGGCTTGGACTCGCTGGAGCGCCAGTTCACGTGGTTGTCGTCCAGACACTGCACCTGGGAGAAGGCCATGGTGCCCACCTGTGCTGGACGCTCCTGCCGCCGCTGGGTGGGGGGCGGGGGGCTGACAGCCGGCTCCTAATTCCAGCCCCGACGGGGCGCCGGCGCGCTGTGGAGCCTCCCTGCTCCTGTGCCCATAAGGAACCTGCAGAGAATGAAGTAATGAATGCAGGATGCAGGTCAGAGAGCAGCGGCGGGGGAGGGGCAACGGCAGGGGGTGTGGCTGAGAAGGGAAGTGGGGAGGGGGAGCGGAGGGGCTGGAGGTGGGAAGGGACCAGTCAGGGGCTGGGGACCCGGGGGTGGGGGCGGGGGCCGCATCCCCAGGGTCCGGCGTGCCTGGGTCTGGGAGGAGGGGGCGCAGTGGGCCCACTTGCCCCACTTTTGAGCCCTAAGGTAACTCTCTGAGCCACTGCCTGAAGCCCTAGGCAACTTCTTCGGGAAACTGAGGCAGGCAGGACACCTTTCCCCTCCACGTTTCCAAGAGGGAGAGGCAGGAGACCGAACTTGGGCGTCCGGGCCACTGTTGAGCGGTGCCCGGCATTCCCAGGGCTTCCGGGAAGGGAGAGGGTCTTAAGATTCCCGGGCACCGGCAACCCGAGAGGCCTGCGCGGAGGAGGCCAACGGCTCCAGGACCGCCGCTTCGGGACCCGGAAGGGCCACTGGCAGGGAACGGGGTCCCGGGGGCTGCGGGTAGGGGAGCGGTGTGTGCTTACCGGGCGGGCGCGGGCGCAGCGCGGAGCGGGCGATTGGAGGCTCGCGGGCGGGCGGCGGCGGCGGCGGGCGCCGGGGCCGGGCGGGGGCGGCTGGGTGACTAAGTGCCGCCCCGCCCACCCCGCCGCCACCAACACCACCACCAACAGCACCTGCGGTCACGTGCCGCCGGGGGCGGGGCCGGAAGCTGATTCACCGGGGACGGCGCGGACCGACGCGAGCCAGGTGCGCGCCTTCTAGCCTGCGCGGCCGGCCGGCTGGATTCTGGTTGCTGAATTCCTCCAAGAACAAGGGACCAGAGACCGGGCGCTCCGGGAGGAACACTGTAGCCCAGAGAGGGACGATGTCCTCCTCCCTGGGTCACACAGCACCGTCCACAGCCTTGGCAGCCCCTGCTAGTGGAAGTAGGGTGGGGGCCTGGGCTGGGAAGAGGCAGGCAGGGGTAGGGCACCGGCTCTCTCCAAGTGAGGGTCTTTTCACGGAGCCCAGTGTGGACACAGCCAGTGCCCGGTGGCCTGTCCTGCTGGGAGGGGTCCTCCTTCTGAGCCCTGAAGCAGCTCTCCGGGCCACTGCGTCCCTGGGGCCGGGGACCCCGGATATGGCAGGGTGTGGGGACCACATCTGAAGGCAAAGCCCATTAAACCGGGTGCAGCAAACAGTCTCAGCAACTGACTTAGCCGCGCTTTGACTTACATCACTCATTCATCCGCGCTCCGCGGGACCGCGGCCCCCGAGCCTCTGAGGTCTCTCCCAGGCTCAGCACCCACCCACCCCGCCCTGCCAAGCAGGAAGCTGGTCCCAGGGGTGAGCCCCGCCCTGGCACTGTTGGAGCCCCCTCTCCTAGCCCTGCCAAGGCCCTCTGTGAGCCTCAACTTCTGGGGATCACCGTGGGAGCCCCGGCCATCAGGGCCTCTGATACAATTACCGGCATGTAATTACCCGCGGGCAAGAGATTAGGAATAAAGAGCCGGAGGTTGCCCGTCCCCTCCATCCAGCTCCCAGTGGTAACTGGCAGACCCCTAGTACTTGACGTTACAGCCAGGGGACTGACCCGTGTGCAGTCCACACGGTTTGTTCAGACTCGCCAGCTTTACCTGCGTTTTCGTGTGTGTGCGCGCGCGCATGCGTAAGTGCAAGCTGCCTTACCCTGGGGGTGGACTGGTATGAGAATTGTCACAGACAAGGCTGGTCACTACACAGACCCCTCTCCTGCAGCCACACCTTCTCTGCTAATGGCCTGGGAAAGCAGTGGAAGATGACCCAAGTCCTTGGACCCCTGCACCTGCATGGGAGACTGGGAAGAAGCTCCTGGCTCCTGGCTTCGGATCAGCACAGCTCCAGCCATTGGAGCCGTTTAGGGAGTGAACCTTCGGGATGCCTGGGAGCTGCACTTGCAGAGAATCAGACGCAGAGTGCTAGGCTGGGGAAAAGATGCAAATCCCCAGGACAGAGGGGAAGGGCCGTTTTTAACGAATGCATGTGGCTTTTGCACCATGGTCAAATCAACGAATAGTAAGGCAAAGCACTGTTAAGTCACGTTCGTGCCGAGTAGTATTCCAAGGTGTTGATACACCTTTTTTTTTTTTTTTTTTTAAGATTTATTCATTTATTTGAAAGGCAGAGAGAGAGGGAGAGAGAGAGATTCCATCTGTTGGTTCGCTCCCAGGATAGCTGCAAAGGCTGAAGCCAGGAGCCTGGAACTCCTACGAGGTTTCCCATGTGGATGACAGGGGCCCAAGCACTTGGGCCATCCCGGCTGCTTTTTTTTTTTTTTTTTTTTTTTGACAGGCAGGGTGGACAGTGAGAGAGAGAGACAGAGAGAAAGGTCTTCCTTTGCCGTTGGTTCACCCTCCAATGGCCGCCGCGCGCCATGGCCGCCGCGCGCCATGGCCGCCGCGGCTGGCGCGCTGCGGCCGGCGCACCGCGCTGATCCGATGGCAGGAGCCAGGAGCCAGGTGCTTCTCCTGGTCTCCCATGGGGTGCAGGGCCCAAGCACCTGGGCCATCCTCCACTGCACTCCCTGGCCACAGCAGAGGGCTGGCCTGGAAGAGGGGCAACCGGGACAGAATCCGGCGCCCCGACCGGGACTAGAACCCGGTGTGCCGGCGCCGCAAGGCGGAGGATTAGCCTAGTGAGCCGCGGCGCCGGCCCATCCCGGCTGCTTTCCCAGGCGCATTAGCAGGGAGCTGGATTAGACACAGAGCAGCTGGGACTTGAACCACGTTGCAGGTGGCGGTTTAACCCTGTGGGCCACGGTACCGGCGCCACCACTGTTGGTTTAAGCATGGGCACGTGGCTTGTTGCCAGCTCCGGCTACTGTGGGTACAGCTCTGTGGACATCAGTGTGCGCCTTCTGTGTGTCAACACAAGGCCTCGTTTCTGCAGGCTCAGTGTCTCCCAGTGTCACCCCTGGCTCCCACAGTACTCGCACCCTCGTCAACAGACCTCCAAGCTTCCCTGGAGTGGCTGCACCGCTCTGTATTCCCATCAACGGGGCGTCGCCACACCCTTGCCAGCATGTGCTGTCACCAACACCTTTGTCTGGGCCGTGTTGACGGGTGTGCGGAGTCTGCCAGCAGCTGCGCTCAGCTGGCGCAGTGAGTCTCCCCTGTGCTCCCAGGGAAGGTCTGCTTGGGTCTTCTGTCCACTTTCTAAACAGATTGTTCACTTTCCACTTTTTTTTTTTTTAGAGATGTATTTATTTATTTGAAAGGCAGAGTTACAGAGAGGCAGAGAGAGAGAGAGAGAGAGAGAGAGCGAGTGAGAGAGGTCTTCTATCCCCAAATGGCTACAACTGCCAGAGCTGTGCTGATCCGAAGCCAGGAGCCAGGAGCTTCTTCCAGGTCCCCAACGCGGGTGCAGGGGCCCAAGGACTCGGACCATAGCAGAGAGCTGGATTGGAAGAGGAGCAGCCGGGTCTCGAACCGGCGCCCATGTGGGATGCCGGTGCTGCAGGCGGAGGACTAACCTACTACACCACAGCGTCGGCTCCTTCAGATGTGTTTTTTACGGAGGAGGAAACACCTCAGTGACTTCCATAGTCACCCGGGGTCACACAGCCAGGGACCGGGAGACATGCACTCACAGGCAGATCTGCATGCCTGTCCCCTGCTCGCCACATGACGCAGCATCTGGGCTGGCTCCCAGGGGGACAGGCCTGCCTGTGAACGCCTCGATTATCTGTCAAGGTGGATCCTTGAGGTATCTTTGGGATGGGATCATTTAGTCCATCAACAAACACTGGCAGAGGCTGCCATGTGCGGACTTGTGCTGGCTTCCCCAGGGCCCTGTAGTCACAGAGAGGTGAGGAGAGAGGACAGACACAGGTCACGGAGTTACTGTGTGGCCCCCAAATCTGGGAAGCCCAGATATCCGTGATGAGTGGAGAGGAGTGAGTATGGCTTTATAGAGCAGGGAAAAGCTTGCAGGGAGATGGAACAGCACATACGGAGGCCCAGAGGTATCCAAGAGAGCCTGGAGTGCCCCCGGAAGTCTGGGTAAAACCAGTGGGGGTGAGAGTGGAGAAGGGGGCAGAGGCCTTACCTGGTCCAGTGAGAGCTTCGTGACTCCCCCCCCCCCCCCGCCAGGGCATGGAGGGCCACATGGGTGGTTTGAGAAGTTCCCTCTGCCGGCTTGCGGGGGCCCAGGTGGGTTAGGAGGGGCGTGAGGTGGTGCTGCGCCTCTCCCTATAACTAAGCTGGACGTGGCCTTGGCCGTGGGCAGGGAGGCTGTGGAGGCCATGAGAGGGGCAACTCCCAGGCTCTGGCGTGGGTGCTGGCCAGGCGGGGAGGGCTGGGTGCCCAAGTGGAGCCGAGCTGGCACGCCAGGGGACGGTGTTTAAACGGCGACACGCGGCTGCCGCTTGCTCTTTTCTTGCTGTTCAGCACAAACGCTGGGTTGAGCCAGCGGTGTCCAGAGGCCATGCCCACGCCGGGAGCCTGCCATGGACTAAATAAACTCGGGAGGAATCTCCTGACGCCGGCTTTCTGAGCCATTATGTGGCTGTGACACCTCCCCTGTGCCTCCCAGGAGGGAAGGGCCTTCCAAGCACCGGAGCCTGCCCCATCAGGCCCAGGGCCCATCAGAAAGGGCTCCATCACCCGCCCTGGAATCCTGGACCCCACGGAGTCCTGCCGTGGCGTCGGGGGGAGGGGGAGGTCCCAGGCGATGGCGGCCGCTGTGTCCTGTCGGACGGCTGGATCAAGCAGTACCTGAATCCTGTATGGCTGATCCTGAGAGCCTCTCTCCCATTCCTCCTGCCATCTGGTCCCTTTCCTTTCCACAAGTTCAGTCTCCTCTGGGCCCAGCCCTGGGCTGGGTGATACCTGAGATGATTCAACCCTGGTGTCCGCCCTCCAGGAGCTCCAGGACTGCTGGGGAGGGCGGAATCAATCAACAAACCATTGTGATACAATCCTCGGCCTTCCCTGAGCCCTGTGGAGGAAGCTGCTACTGCCTGGGAGTCTGGGGGGGCCCCTCAGGAGGCTGCGAGCTCTCTGCAAGGAGCCTTGTAGGCAAACAGGAATGGGGGCGGGTGTTGCCAGCGCTGTGGCATGCTGGGAGAGGCGGCAACGCGCTGGGCGGGTATGAGACAGTGCCAGCCGGTCGGGTGGCAGGTGCACGGGGCTGTGGTGCCCACACGGGAGGATCTGAGGCGTTGAGTGCTGTAGGAGGCATTTGTTTTTTCCAGGAGGCCTCTGCTCCAGAGTTGGGGGGTGCCGGGAAGCTGGTGGTATAACGAGAGCATGGAAGTTTGTAAGAATGCTGGGCTGGCCGGCGCCGCGGCTCACTAGACTAATCCTCCGCCTTGCGGCGCCGGCACACCGGGTTCTAGTCCCAGTCGGGGCGCCAGATTCTGTCCTGGTTGCCCCTCTTCCAGGCCAGCTCTCTGCTGTGGCCAGGGAGTGCAGTGGAGGATGGCCCAAGTCCTTGGGCCCTGCACCCCATGGGAGACCAGGAGAAGCACCTGGCTCCTGCCATCGGATCAGCGCGTACACCGGCCGCAGCGCGCCAGCCGCGGCGCCCATTGGAGGGTGAACCAACGGCAAAGGAAGACCTTTCTCTCTGTCTCTCTCTCACTGTCCACTCTGCCTGTCAAAAAAAGAAAAAAAAAAAAAAGAATGCTGGGCATGGGTGACAGGCAGGAGAGGAGACAGAGCACGGGGAGGGGGCGGGGCTCTATGAAGCTGGAGGGCTGGGGGCGGGGAGAGGGAGGCTGGGGGGCTGTCCCCAGGACCGGGCCATCCTAGGGGCTGGACAGGAGAGGAGAAACCGATGCAGGGTGCAGGCGGCTGTGTTGACACTCTGTCTGCCCCCAGGCGCCTGGGTGTCCGACCACGCATGGCTTAATTGTTGTCTTCTGGTTTGCTCTGTGCTCAGCAAGTGGCCCTGCTGAAATCCCCAGGGGGCAGGGCCAAAGGTTAGATGGCATGTTGTTCTGGGGGAGGGACAAGGGGGCAAGGTGGGGGTTGGGGGGAGGTGGACCCTCCTCATCTGCCTCTTGCTGGTGAGCCAGGTGCTGGTGGCCCAGGGCTGCCAGGGAGTGGCTCTGTCCTGGGAGAGCTGTGGGCCCAGGGTTCGAGGGCTGTTCCCCCCCGCCCTCCCCCACCCACACACAGGGCGGGAGGGAGGCAGGAGCTCTGGCAGCCAGCGCCCACGAGAGACAGGTGAATCTAGGGCTAAACTCAGCAGTTCCCTCCTCACTGGGCGCACAGATGACCAGGCCAGGCAGCCCCAGGATGTGCCTAAGTCAGCCCAAGTGCCCAGGAAAAGCCTCACAGCGCAGGGGGTGGGGGGCAGAGGCAGGAGGCAGCCCTGGGGCAGGGGGGTGGGAGTGGAGCAAGTCGGCTGAGGCCTCAGAGGGAGTGAGCTGGGGGCTGGTGGCAGCAGCGGCTGAAGCGTAGGGCCTGGAGGGCTCTAGCTCTGTCCCCTAAGCTGCATAGCGGCCGGAAATGGCCTGGCCTACAGCCCTAACCCCGAGGGTGGGGACAGGGACTTGGATTTTTTTTAAGATTTATTTATTTTTTGAAAGAGTTACACAGAGAGAGAAGGAGAGGGAGAGAGAGAGAGAGAGATCTTCCATCCACTGGTTCACTCCCCAATTGGCTGCAATGGCTGGAGCTGTGCCGATCCGAAGCAGGAGCCAGGAGCTTCTTCCAGGTCTCCCACGCAGGTGCAGGGACCCAAGGACTTGGGCCATCTTCTACTGCTTTCCCAGGCCATAGCAGAGAGCTGGATCAGAAGTGGAGCAGCCGGGTCTTGAACCGGCACCCATATGGGATGCTGGCACTGCAGGCAGCGGCTTTACCTGCTATGCTACAGCGCCGGCCCCTTGGATGGGTTTTGACCCCATACCTTTTCGAGGGAGGTCCAGCAGGCAGGCCGGGCTGGCACGCGGCTTTTCACCAGGGTCTCGCCTTGGCAGACCCTGGCCTGGGCGCCCCTGAACAGAGCTTACACTGCCCACGCCTCCATGTGTGGCCGAGGGGCCATCCTCTCCCCACCGCCACTCACCCTGGGAAACTGAGGCCCAGGACAGAAGGTCGGGGTCTGGGGGCCTGGGAGTTGGGGTGGGGCTGACCGTGGGCACCACCACCATCATCCCTTCTCCGTGCAGATGAGGTGGGCTGCGTGGTGCCGTCCGAGTGCCTGCGGGCCTGCGGGGCGGAGATTGGCTGCTCCAACATCGCCTACCCCAAGCTGGTGATGGAGCTGATGCCCGTAGGTGAGGGCGTGCGCGTGGGGGCGGGGCAGGTGGGCGGGGCGAGGGGCGGGACCTCAGGCGCCGCGAGGGGGCGGAGACAACTGGGGTTGGGGGCGTTTTGCTCCAGGAGAAGAGATTTAAACGCCCATCCACGCTCTGGGGGCCGGGACAGTGCCAGGGGCGGGTTCTTCCTGTTGGAGGACCCCCTTCCTCTTCACCTAGGTACTAGACCCTCCTCCAAAGCCTCCGAGGTCGCGCCCCAAGCTAGGGCTGCTGGCTCCGGCTCGCAGCTGGGGGAGCAGTGACTTCCCGAGGTTAAGGAGCGACTTGAGACACAAACCCAGGGCTCTGGTCTGCACTGCCCTGTCTCCCCACGACATAAGGAAGGACCCCTCCCTCCGTTTCAGGCAGTAGCCCTGGCCCAATTTCCTGCTACCCACGAGAAAGGGGACCCGCTCTGCCTGCTGGGGCCTGCCACACACGCACGCACGCATGCACGCACACGGACAACAAACGGCAAGAAATTCCAAGCTGAGGCCAGGGCATGCTGGAGGGAGGCGTGCTCTGCTCCCTGCCCCCGGGGTGAAACAACCACGCAGAGGGGAGGGGTCCGCCCCAAGCCTTCCTCGCCATCCCCACCCCACCCCAAGGGTTTGGCTTCCTGGGCTGCGCTCTCTCTGAGCATCTACGTCCCCATCTGTCCAATGGGTTAGCAACGACCCCGGCTGCAGGAACCAGCGGGCTGAGCGCTGTGAGTGGCAGTGGGAGGCGGGCTCCCGGGGCCAGGGCCCCGCAGGCGGGGTCACCAGAAGCCCCGCCCCCTGCTGCGCAGGTCTGCGTGGACTCATGATCGCCGTGATGATGGCCGCGCTCATGTCCTCGCTGACGTCCATCTTCAACAGCAGCAGCACGCTCTTCACCATGGACATCTGGCGGCGGCTGCGGCCCTGCGCCAGCGAGCGCGAGCTGCTCCTGGTGGGACGGTACGGTTGGAGGGGTGCCAGACTGGCGGTGGGCTTTGAGGGATGAGGAGGAGTTGGCCAGATGCAGGAGAAGTCAAGAGATCCCACCCGTCCCGTCTCCCGCGTTGCTCGTCTCTCTGCACATCACCGTCCCAGCTCTCATCTGGTGCTTGTCCTGGGGCTGGGGGCAGCCTCTCCTCCCCAGCCACACTGGAGATCTCTTTGTTTCCAGAATTTCTGCTCCTCCAGTCTCTGAAAGCCCCAGCTCCCCACAGAGGGGCCCCCAAGCCATCGCTTCACGCCCCAGGCAACACCAAGCCTCTGCCTGGTTCCTCCCAGCTCCATATTGCCTCCTCTTGCTGACCTCAGTGGTCCACCTGGATCTTTCTAGGCTCTGCCCAAGAGTCCCCTCCTCCGGGCAGTCCTCCCTGATACCCTTAACCAAAGCATAAGCCCCTTTCTCCTTTATGCCCCTAGGGAACACTGCCTGATTCCTCTTGTATGCCATGGGGCAGAGCACCCTCTGAGTGGCCCCTGCCTGGCCGGGGACCTGGGAGTCCTGCAGGGGTGGACTCCACCGTGGACAGGGTGTATGCATGCCTCCTGGGGCCTCTCCTTCCAGACCACAAGGTCCCTGCTGGGCTGGGGGCGGGCCCAACCTTTCTCTGGGGCTGACTCGGCCAACAGCCCGGGAGGGAGCCCAGCGTGCCCATCCTTGGGGCGGGGTCTGCCGGGAGCTCCAGGCACTTGTCCCAGGGATGCAAAACAGCGGGGCCTCTGTCAGCCGGCCCTGTCGGGACCTGCCAGGCGGCAGGCAGGGGTGAGCTCATCCTAGGTTAGCTGCGTCCAAAACAGGAGCCTCTTGCCTCCCCACGTGTCTGCGTGGCCGGTGCACCGGGCCCCTGACTGCCTCTCTGGTTCCCTTGCCCTCCTTGGCTGCTGTGTGGCCCTGGAGACCCTGCCCGTCGCTGATGGTGGCCTCTGCTCTGTGGCCCTAAGCCTCTCTATGCTCCGGCACGCTGGGCACTGGGGCCTGGACATCTTTCTGCTGTCCACTGTGTGTCTTGGCTCTGGCCTGGGCCACTGGAAGCTCCAGTACCTGCCCAATAGCCCTCATATCTTCTGTCTGCTACTCCTCAGCCTGCTCCCACCCTAAGCCAAAGTCCTGGCCTGGTGTCCGTCCCCTCTGTGCAGGCTCACCCACCCTCCCCCGTGCCCTTGACCTTCCTGCCCACCATCCATGCTTGCCCCATGCCCTACTAGCCTGAGGGTCAGCCTCCCTGTGGGGCAGGGCACAAGGCTGTGTGATACTGGCAAGGTGGCTCACCCTCTCTGGGCCTGACTTTTTTAGCTACCCATTCAGTGGCATAGAAAGAGTCCAATGCTAGGGGTCAGATTGAATTCAACTCCACCACTCCTCTCTCTCTCTCTCTGGAGGCAGTGGGACCACCCCTTGTCCCCCAACCCCTCCAGCCACTTAGATGCCACCTCAGCCCCTGATCTAAAAACACCAGCATTCCTCCGGTGCGGTGCAGTAGCAGGATCAGGGCTGTGACCCAGGAGATACGGGCACTTGCAGAGGGAAGAACGCAGAACCCAGAAGCCACTGTGGGGCCGCAGCTGGAGGGAGGCTGGAGGGGCGGTCGCCGGCCAGAGGTTAGAGAGAGGTGTTCCGCCCACCCTGGGTTTGGAGGTCCCCATGGCAACCCTGGGGTCAGGGAAAGGCGGGCAGCTCCGGCTCTGGGCCCGCTGTAGAGATGCTGACTCTCGGGTGTTGCAGGGCGGGGTGGGCCGGGTGTTAATGGGAGCCCTTCCGTGCCTTTGAAGAGGCAGCGCCCACTGGCTCGCCTGCCAGGCGAAGGGTTAATTAGCCTTAATCAAGGTGCCACCTCCTTCCTCCGCCCTTTCCCTGAGGCTTGGAAAGGAAGAAATGGAGGCAGGCAGACGGCAGGTGCAGGTGCGGCGGGACCGGGACTGGGACCGGTCCAGCTGCACGCATAGCCCCTGCCGGTCCTGGCGGGCTTCCCGTGGGTCTCACTCACCTTAGGGGTGGGGTGGGATGGGGAAGCGGCACTGCTGATTGGGACACTCTCAGCCACGAAGGAGCAGATGGAACAACTTAGCCAGCCCTGTCCCCTTAGTCCTGTGTCCCCTTTTAAGACTCTTCCTCCTGACGGCCTCCAAGATTGCAGCTTCCTCTGGGGCCCCTTGGCCCGAGCCCCAGTGCAGGTGATGGGCTTGTCTGTTGTTTGCTGTTCTGTGGCCTGGTGCCCAAGCAGGCGGGCAGGGGGGTGAGGGCTGGTCAGAAGGGCCCCGGATGCCACTGTTCCCAGCCCAGACTGCCTGGCCCCAGACCTTGATGCTAGGGCCACAGGTCCCACAGCCACCAACGCCTAAGGAGGACAAAGCAGCGAACTAAAGACCAGTGGCTGCCCTCTTGTGACTGCACTGCTGGAAAGGGCAGATAGGAGACCCTTGGGTGGCTGGGGCGGGCAGGGGGGTGGCTGAGGGCCGACTGCAGAGCCCCAGGGAAGGGGCGGAGTGTGTGCTGAGAGTCCGGAGCTATGCCTGCGGGAGTTACAGACGGGGTGTCGGAGCCCGGGCAGGACTGACCAGGTCACACAGGTGGAGCGGACGACAAACCAGGAAGGGGAACAGGGGCCGAGAGAGCAGGTCTCAGGGACGTGGAGGGAGGGGTGAGGAGGGGGACTCGGGGACCACGGCCATGTGCCCCCTGCCACCCGCAGGCTGGTCATCGTGGTGCTCATCGGCGTGAGCGTGGCCTGGATCCCCGTGCTGCAGGGCTCCAATGGCGGGCAGCTCTTTATCTACATGCAGTCGGTAACCAGCTCCCTGGCACCCCCAGTGACCGCGGTGTTCACGCTGGGCATCTTCTGGCAGCGTGCCAATGAGCAGGTGCGCCTCCCGTCTCCCGCCGAGGCCGGCCAGCCTCTCCCAGTGGGGTGTGTGTGTGTGTGTGTGTGTATATATATACACCTTGGCCTTCTCCCTACAGCTCCGCACACCCTGCCTCTCTCCTCCCAGGGGGCTTTCTGGGGCCTGCTTGCGGGGCTGGCAGTGGGTGCCACGCGGTTGGTCCTGGAGTTCCTGCACCCGGCCCCACCCTGCGGGGCTGCAGACACGCGGCCGGCCGTGCTGAGCCAGCTGCACTACCTGCACTTCGCTGTGGCCCTCTTTGTGCTCACCGGTGCTGTCGCCGTGGCCGGGAGCCTGCTGACCCCACCCCCTCGGCGCCATCAGGTGAGCCCACCCCGGTGCCCAGCCTCTAAGGGTATCTGACTCTGGACCTGTTCTGACCCCAAGACCCTCTTGGATTCAAGGATTTGTCTAGTCCGTAATCCTCCCTAGCTCTGGCTGACCTTGAACCTTGTCTCTGTATTTTTTTTTTCCCATCACTGATCTGTGCCCTGTCTGGGTCCACCCTGCCTGCCATGTCCCTGTCCCCTTTCATTATTTACAGATCGAAAACCTCACCTGGTGGACCCTGACTCGGGACCTCTCCTTGGGAGCCAAAGCAGGTCAGTGGTGCCCCTGGCCGCTCCCCCTGCCACCTCCCCCCTGCAGCTGAGTGAGGCCGGGGCTGGAGGCGCAGGTGCCAGGTGTGGGCTGCATTCTCCCCCCCCATCCAGGTGACGGCCAAACGCCACAGAGATACACTTTCTGGGCTCGCGTCTGCGGCTTCAACGCCATCCTGCTCATGTGTGTCAACATCTTCTTCTATGCCTACTTTGCCTGAGGTCACCACCGGGAACTCCTAGAGGCCCCTGGGAGGGGACCAGGGTCTCCTCTGGCTCAGCCAGCAATGATAGCCAGAGCCCTCAGCACTTAGGCAGGGAACTGGGTAGGGAGAAAAGGAAAACAAAAACAAAAACAAAAAAGAACATGCTATTTCAGAATTCACACCACCCAAGTCGTCCTCCTTGGGAAGAAAATCAGGTTCCTGGTGGACGTTCTTCTACTGGCTTCATGGCTTTTATTTGGAATTCACAGTCCCAGGTCAAGGGCAGGGCTCAAGGCTCAGGATCTAAGGCCAGCCTGGATGGAGGTGGAGCCGCACACTCCCAGGACACAGGCCCCCCTCAAAGGGCCTCCTGCGCCATGCCCCTCCTGCTTCCACTGGCCAGAGGGAGCCTCCCCCCACTGCCTTTCTTCCCGCTCATGGCTGCTCCATCATCAACCCAGCATTCCAGGCCTCCGTACACCCCATCTCACTTTTGCTGCCCCGGAGGATGCTGGGTGCTGGGCAGGTGCTGCCTGGGACCACCCCCCCGTGGGCTGCACATTCCACCTGGACATCCCAGCCTGCCGCTGGGCCTCCAGCACCTCACTCTGGCCCCAGCTTGCCATCTAACCTTCCTGCTGGAGTTCCCCAGTGCCCTGGTCCGGGCAGAACCTGGGCCTGGAGAGTCTGTGCAGCTGGGGCCAGGGCCTGCCTGCCACTACTGGCTCTTGTGTCCAGCGGGCCAACAGCTTGCTACCACCATGTTGCTCATCACTGTCAGCCCATCTCAGGGTCGCAGGCCTCTAGCCCCTCCCCAAAGGGGCTGTGGTGGGGGCTGGGTGCCCCAGGTACGTCCTGAAGTCATTGGGCTGCCAAGGAGCTGGTGTCCACCTGGAGTCTGTCTCACAAGTCCTGGGCGACAGGTGCACCTGCCCCTCGGAGCATTCTGTACAACTTGGGAAGGGTCGTTTGAGACAGGTAGGCTCAGCAGGTTAGCAGTCCAGGGTAAGCTACTCAGCCCCCGGAAGCCCTGAGTTCCCTGGGTTGAGTCCACGGAAGGTGAAGCCTAGAAGTCCTCAAGCCTGCGCAGGGATTGGCCAGAGGATGTGGGTGGGTGGGGCCTCTGCTCAAGCCTCCCTATGACGTCATATGGCTGGCGACCAATAGGAAGCGGCCGGCTGGGAGCTGCGGTAGCCGTCCTCACCTGCACGTGGCCAAAGGCAGTCAGGAGCCAGGTCCAGTCCAAGGCTTTCCGGATGAGCCCCCCGCGTGGCCCAGTGGGAGTGTCCGCACGCTCAGTTCCTGTGCAATGGCCCGTGGGCCTGGTGGGCCGCCCGCACGGGTCACAGGTGCACCGGCTGCACGTAGCTCCGCGGGAAGAAGCCGACGCGTCCGCAGGCCCGACCCCGCCACCAGTGCGGGTCCGGGCGCTCCAGAACCTCGATGATGTCACCGCGGCGGAAGCTGAGCTGTGAGGCATCCTGGGCCAAGAAGTCAAACTGGGCCTGGGCAAAGGAGGAGGCCCGGGGCACCTGCTGGGAGGGGGTGGGGGTACAGGGGTCAGCGGGGGTGCCTTTGGGACGCTCTGAGATCCCACCCTGCCGGCCAAGCTCCCCCAGGGGCAGGGTCTTGGGGCAGCATCAGAGTTGAACCTTGGTCCTGCCTGTCTGTGTTTTTGGCAGAACACGACGCTGCTGGTGGCCCAGCTGGGACCACAGGGTTGGTGGGCCAGGTGCTGAAGGTGGGGTCTAGGTCTCTCTCGGGCTCTCAGCTCCCTGACTCTGCAACAGTTACTCTGGCTGCTGGTGTGGGACCACAGGAATGTGCCTTATACACTGTGCAGGGTGGATGCCACGGAGAGCAGTGTTTAGTGCTGGGACTTTGGGACGCCCCGGGCACTCAGGCCTGTCTTCCACCCTTATCCGGGCCCCCGTCTGTGTGTGACCTGGGGTGCACTCCTGCCTTACAGGAGCTCAGCTGTCCCCCTGCGCGAGGTATCTGGACAGCTCTCTGCAGTGCAGTGCTGGGATGTTAGCTCAGCGCCTGGTCCTGCCTCCTCCTCCAGCCCCGGAGCTCGGCCAGGATAGGATGAGCAGAGAGGCAGGCTCTAATTAGCGGTTCTGTACTGAGGACTGGGGGACTGGGTCAGCTCTGAGTCGCTCCATAGGGTGGGAGACCCCCAGGGCCAAGGCTGGAGCGAGGCGGTGGGTACCAGGGCAGCCCCTGGTCCCTTTAGGCTCCTGTGCGCTGGCGCAGAGAGCAAGCAGGTGGAGTTCTGAGAGCTCACAGCTGACTTTGCTGGGGTGAGGCAGAGGAGGTGACCGTGGGTGCCCTGGGGTGCCCTCGTCCTGTTGGACGGAGGGGACACTGAAGCCCAGGTCACATGACAAGGTGGTGGCAGGGTGTGTGGGTGTGGGTGGGTGGGGGATGAGGCTGCTCTGGTGGTCACTCAGCCCCTTGTCCAGGCCTTGGCCACAGCCACACTCCTCCATGTCCACTGCAGAGCCCAAGTTCACGGTCATGAGCTCTTGCCCTGTTGCCCCAGGCCCTGCCAACACCCCCTTCCCCAGGAAAACAATATGTTTGGGGCTCAATAACCCTACTGGCTGCTGTCGTCATCCTAGTGATGAAAGGGCTGCCTGGTAAATTGCTGTTATTGTGAGAGGAGGGCAGATGGACTCCTCCTCCCACACACACCCTGCTGCCCGGCCAGCCCACACCGCACTCAGGGCCGGCTCCTCGAGGGAGCACACACCAGGACTGAGCCCTACCGGGAGTGAGACCCGGGATGAGTTAGGGCGGTCTCTGCGCCTCCGTGTACGCATCTGTACCATGGGAACGGGGGCTCCCAGGATACAGGGAAATGTGTAGCACCTACTGGTCTCATGCATCCAGCACTTATGGAGCACCTACTGGTCTCATGCATCCAGCACTTATGGAGTGCCTACTGTGTGCCACACACAGAACAAGATTTCCTCCTCCCCCCCCCTTTTTTAAGCTTTGACCCCTGCCCTCTGCAGATGGCGGGAGATGCAGTGAGGGGGTCACCCGGGCCAGCCGTGCGCCTGCCGCCCCCCGCTCCGAGCCCGGGGCCCGCCTACCTGGAGCAGGGGCTCCTCGTCCCGCAGGAAGATCTGCCGCTTCTTGGCGATGGTCGTGGTGCGGTAGAAATCCACCAGCTCGTTGAGGGAGTTGAACTTCTCCTCCCACAGGAAGTACTTCCCCGAGGCCTCGCGTAGCACCTTAAAGTGCTGTACTTGGTCCCCGTAGCTGAAGGACAGGACGCAGGCCCCCTGAGACTGTGGCCCTCCACTGGCGCTCCCAGGGGCTCCCGTCCCAGGGCCTCCCACGAGGGTCCTCCAGGGTCGGGGGCCAGTGCACGTAGTGGGGAGACCCCACTGGCCTGGGGAGAACCCCCGGCAGAGAAATGCAGGGTTAAGGACCAGACTGCTTTCCTTCCTGCTGTGTGACCTTAGGCAAGTTGCTTAATGTCTCTGAACCCAGTTTCCCCTTACCCATGACAGCTCCCTTACGTCTAAGCTCGCAGATGTCGCTGACTGTGGCTTACTGGTGGCCTTGGTGGGCACCCCTGAGACCTCAGCACTGAAATTGTGCTCCCTCCCCGCCCCCTCCCAGGCGTGGTGACACCTTGGCGTGCTGGTCCTATGGGCAGCCTGAACCGTGCAGATGTGAGAGGAGCCCCGGGCACGCTGGGCACTTCACATACTCTCCTCCTTCCCCAAGAAACTTCTATAGCTCCCCATTGCCCTCGGGACAAAATCGAAGCACTTCAGACCCCAGATCTGGCTCTGACCATGCGTCCAGCCTCATTTCCACTCCGACAGGGTCAACGGGTCCTACTCTTTCTCATCTCCCGGCCTTTGCCCGGCTGTCCAACCCACTACCACCAAATTGTCCCAAGCGCCAAGATAATTTGCTTCCCCCAACCGGCCAGAATCTTCCTTGTGCTTCTTCCCACACTTGCACACCCTTACACCAGGGCAGCCACGCAGCGCTGGCGTGGGGGCAGGACTTAACTATTGTAACTCCCTTCCCAGCTGCAGGGGTGGCCTTTGGAGAGAGGGTAAACTGAGACCCCCCCCCCCCCCGCCGCCCCACGCAGCCATCGCCTGCCTGGAGCCATCAGCAAGAAGGCTGGGATGGGGGTGTGTGTGTGTACGGGAGGCACCTCTGAGCTCCAGGTGTGCTCCTTAATTGATTACCATTATGTAACAATAGAAATAATTACTCCAATTACGACGCGCACAATGCCCCAGATTGTATCGGCCCAAGTGGGGTTGTTCTGTGCCCTGTTGCTGCCTGCACCCCCCCCCCCCGCCAGGAGGCCACCTCTCCCTCGCCCTCGCTGTCTGGCTAAACCTTGAGTGTTCTTTTTGGGGTTCTAGCCCGCCAGCCTCTCCTGGCCAGCCGGGAGCATTAGTGCTCTCCCAGCAGGTGCACGGAGGGAGGCTGGGGACTGGGGGCTGTGCAGGGGCTGCCCGCGCTTCACCTGGCTGAGCTGTAAGCTATGGAAAGCGTGCAGCAGCTCCAGCTCCCAGAGCCTGGGGCCGGGCACCTGGCGGCTGGCGGGGCTGTGCAGGGGACAGCGGAGGAGAGGACTCCAAGCCTCTGGGGCCACAGCCTGTCCACACGTGGAGCTAGAGGAGCTCTGACTGCCAACCCAGGGACTTGATGGTTCAAACAAGCACACACTTCCTGGGTCCTATATTTAAGATCTCTTTAGGAGCTGGCGCTATGGCCTGGAGCGGGTTAAGCTGTCCCCTGCAGCGCCGGCATCCCACATGAGTGCTTGTTCGTGTCCCGGCTGCTCCACTTCTGATCCAGCTCTCCGCTATGGCCTGGGAAAGCAGTAGAAGATGGCTCAAGTCCTTGGGCCCCTGTACCTGCATGGGCGACCTGGAAGAAGCTCCTGGCTCCTGGCTCCTGGCTTCTGCCTGGCCCAGATCCAGCCATTGTGGCCATTTGGGGAGTGAGCCAGCAGATGGAAGATCTCTCTCTGTGTCTCTCCCTCTCTTTGTCTTTTTTTTTAAATTTATTTTTTTGACAGGCAGAGTGGACAGTGAGAGAGAGAGACAGAGAGAAAGGTCTTCCTTTGCCGTTGGTTCACCCCCCAATGGCCGCCACGGCCGGCGTGCTGCAGCCGGCGCACCGCGCTGATCCGACGGCAGGAGCCAGGTGCTTATCCTGGTCTCCCATGGGATGCAGGGCCCAAGCACTTGGGCCATCAGCCATTGCACTCCCGGGCCACAGCAGAGAGCTGGCCTGGAAGAGGGGCAACCGGGACAGAATCCGGTGCCCCGACCGGGACTAGAACCCGGTGTGCCGGAGCCGCAAGGTGGAGGATTAGCCTAGTGAGCCGCGGCGCCGGCCCAGAGAGTCTGTTTAAACAGTTTGGATGCAAGGTGCTCACGACCAGGTGTGGCCTGCCTTCCTCTACTCCCACAGTTCTCTCCCTCCCCCTGGCCACCCAGCCCTGCCCCTCTCTCTGTCCCATCACTCCTTCCACCTGTCAGTCTTGGGACCAGGGTGCTGCTTGGTTAGAGGTTTAGAATTAAATGTTTAAGACACAGAGTAGTTCAAGGTCACTCACCTCCCTTCGTATGGGGGGTTGGGGCCAGGTGGGATTCTCTCCACCCTGCTTGAGTCAAGGGGTCCAGACCTCACCCCTTTCCACTTCTACACACACAGTTTGCCTTTGCCCACACATTTAGGAATTCTCCTCGAACTCCTACCCAGGCTTCAAGGCCCAGGTCAAATGGCCCATTCTCTGAGAACTGCCCCAGGCCTCCTCACAGCCTTCTGTGAGCCACTGCCCACAAGGATGTGTATTCACGACACAGAGGAGGCAGGGGGCAGGTGGCAGCCCCGAGAGGGTCCCAGTCAGTTGGGACTTCAGCAGTTCTCACTGGGGTGCTTTGTTCTTGAAACTTCTTCCAGCACCTCTGAGCTGGGATCCCAGCCCACCGCGGGGGGCCTGAGCCTATAACAGGTGCCCTGATCCCACAACTGGTGGCAGGGAGCTGATCCTCCCCGAGGACGGGGCTCTGGACCGATGGAACAAGCGTTCCCCCAAGGCCAGCTGTGTGCCGCCTGTACGCATTGCACCTGCTGACTAAGGCCCTGAGTTGCTGGCATTGGGACATGTGTGTCCATGTGCCCACAAAGGAGCGAAGGGCGGGCAGGAGACAGGACCTCCGCCCTGTCTGGCCCGCCCCAGCCTTTCAGAGGCCACGGCACCTCCTGGAGGCAGCCTCTGAGGCCGTGTGCTCACAAGCTCAGGGGTTTTCCTGGCCTTTGGGTGGAGCGCATAGGAAGAAGCAGTGTCCCTCCTTACAGTGGAGAGATGGCGCCCCATGGCTGGGTGGGCGAGAAGCTGGGCAATGGGGACCCCAGGGGCTCCATGTGTGTCTGGGGGACAGGTGGCACCTGTGCCTCTAGGTCAGGGGGCAGATAGGGGGTGTGGTGGCTTTGACCCCAAAGGACTGTGACTTTGAATGCTGTGGTGTTTGACGTCCAATGACCTGGACAGTTCCCTAGGACAAAGGAGATAAGGAAAAAGGGGAAGGCGTCCGGGAATTCTAGAACTTTCCGCCCTGCGATTCTGAGAATTCTCAAATCTGGGAACATGCACGGGGTCGGGGGGCGGCACAGTAGGTGCTCAGGAAGCCCGGGTGTCTTCCTTTCTCAAAACAAACAAACAAACAAACAAACAAAAAACCAACCAACCAACAAACAAAAAACGCCCACCGCCAGGCATCAGAGGCTGAATGCGACCCGTCCAGGGTGTTGGCCGGCTCTGGGAGGTGGTCCGCCCTGATGAGGTCATCAGGGCGGAGCCCCAACTCCAAGACTGAGCCCCTGGGCTCCTTAACCCCCAGGCAGGGAGCAGAAGAGTAAGACCACGCACTCCTGTCTCTCACGGTGGCAGCCTGGGGGCTCCCGGGGATTCTCCTGTCTCTCACGGTGGCAGCCTGGGGGCTCCCGGGGATTCGGCCAGCACCAAGGGCAGCGCGGGCTGTGAACCCACCACCTGGCTGCTCCTCCACCTGGCACTACGAGCCTCTGCTTGCCCGTCTGTGACGTCAGCAGCCGAGAAGAGAAGGCTGCACACAGCCCGCGGGGCTGCAGACTTCCTGCCTTACAGCCTGGGGGGGGGCAGGCCCCGCCCCCATCTCCCATCCCTCCCCCCTCCCCTTCCCCAGCCACCCTGGAGGCCTGAGTGGAGCCTGGGGGCCTCTGGGAACCACCCCACCTCCCAGGGCGGGGCCTGCCCTCTGCAGACCCCGCCCCACCCCCACCTCTAGTCGCAGGAGCTGAGCCCGGGCCTAGTGAGACCCAGGAGGGCCCAGGGTGAGTTCTGGGGAGGGAACATGGACTGTCCTGGGGTCTGTGCACCGTGGTGGGCAGGACCCCAGGGCACAGGCGAGCCCTCCCCTGCCCCTCGCTGGAGCTCCTGGCACAGTGGCGTGTGCCTGTGCCTCTTGCTCTGCGTGTGTGTCTTTCACTCCTGGATGTGTTCATCTCTGTGCGACCCCCACACCTATCCAGGGGGGTGAGGGGCTGGCCCAGGTCTCTGGGCCACCAGGGGACCGAGTTGGGCCTAGCAGCTGGTCCTGCCCAGCGAGTTTTTCTGGCCTGGTGGCAACCAGTGGCAGTGGCAACAGTAGCAGCAAAGGTGACAGCAGGAGCCCAGGGAGGAAAAAATAAGGCTGGGGTGTGGGCGGGAGCCCCAGGACTCCCCTTGCCCGCAGCCGAGGCCTGTGGACCCACCTGGGCAGAGGCAGGGTGCTAACTGCCTATCAGGGGATCTCTATCCCCTCACCACGGCCTCGGTTTGCCTATCTGTAGAATGGGAGGGGTAGAACACCCTGTCCCGAAGCAGACAGGAAATAGAATGACTCTGACTGGGGGTGGGTGGGTGGGATCTTTGGGTCTCAGGGGAGGTGTGCAGAAGGGCAGACAAGCTCTGTCAGGGTATACAGGGTCGGGGGGTGCCAGAGCTGCTGTGTGACCCGGGCAGGTTAATGCACCTCTCTGAGCTTCAGCTCCCTTATCTGAAAGCTGGACTTTTGGGGAGCAGACACATTTCCTCCCCACCTTTGCAGGCTGCAAGCCCCTCCCTGCTGCCAATTACATCCCCCACCCCACCTGTTTCACTTGCCCCAGTCTTTATCATTGTCCAAGACTTGGAGTACTGGACTAATCATTGGGCATTTTTCATCCTGTCTGGAAGGACAGGGATCTTGCTTTGGTTTCGTTGATGGTGGAGCTGCCCGGTGCCTGGGACAGGGCCTGGTGCACACACACACAGTGGCTGTTCGGGGGTCACAGCAAACACACATGCCCGGGCTCCGGGACACCTTTGCATAGCAGGAAGCAAAACACCGCCCTGGGGGGGGGCCAAGGGTCCGTGATGACGGGAGAACCCCACGGTGTGGCCTGGAGTGCAGAGTGAGGCAGAGGCTACGCAGCCCGGGCATTGCACAGCCGCCCCTGGCCTGCCGGTGCAGGTGTGTTTCCTGGTGGTGGTGGTAGGGTGGGGAGGAGGGGGGGAGGGACAGCCCTTTGTAAACTCATAAACAGCAGCTTGCGATGGCCACTGTGGCTCTGTGAGGCAGCCCGGGGCCCATAAATCCCACCTCTGACAGCTTTATGGGGCTTGGCCTGTGCTTGTGGGACATGGCCACGCGCAGCAGAGTCAGAGTTTCCCAGAGCCAAGCCAGCGAGGGCTGGAGAGCTCTCGCACACCAAGCCGCTGAGCCATCCCTGGCCCAGATGGCCATCGGGTGGCTGTCTCCCTGTCAGCGATGAGGGCGGCACAGCCGAGAGAGGGCCAGGGCCGGCTTGCGGTCACACAGCAGGTGCAGGGCCAGGGTGAGAACTGGGCTGGTCTCCCAGCCCTGCCATGCCACCGCCTTGTCGCTCCACGGCAGGAGCCTTTTGGGACAGGAGGAGCTTCTTAACCCCTTGCCAGCACATTGCATGGCCCTTGGGGGTTACTGTAATGGTAATTACCGTAACAGGCATTTTCCGAACATTTACTGTGTGCTAGTCAGCATACTAAGGTGCAAGGAACTTGCCCAGGATTACACGGCTCATAGGTGTCAGAGCTTGAGACTTGCTCAGAATCCCACACGCCTAGCCATAGGCCTCCTCTGAGTCCCAGTGGATGGTTATCTGAGGGCCACGCTGAACAGGAGCAGGAAACAGGGGCCCTGCCTGGGAGAAACCCAGGGTCAAGCACGCCACCTGCTGGTAGCATGCGCTAACTGCATCCGACTGGGCCCAGGAAAGCTTTTTCCAGCTTCTGACCTTGGAGTAGGTGTGGCAGGGACCCCTTGAGGCAGGGGCCAGGGGACCATGAGCCAGGACTTCCCTGGGGACACTTCCAGGTCCCTTTCTAGGACACATTGGTGTTGGTTCCCGGTACCGCCGCTCTTCTGGCAAGACGACTTGGCTGCTATCCAAACACATCCCTCACCTTCCACCTCTGGGTCTCTGCATAGTCCCTGGGCCTGGTACGCTCTCCCCTCTCCTGTGCACCAAACTCCTGCTCATGCTACAGGGCCCGGCTCTGAAGCCACCTCCTCCCTGATGAATCCACTGACACTCCTTTAGTCATTGCTCAGCACTGTACCCGGTTGTGCCTATTTTGCCATCACCACCAGGCTGCTGGGGAGGAGCCAAAACTCTCCCCCTCTGCCATGCACAGCTGACGTCTAAGCTCTGGCCCTAGGCAGAGGTGCTCAGATCTGGCAAGGGGTTAAGAAGCGCTCCTTGGCCCAGAAGGCTGCTGCTCCCAGCGCACTGCCCGTGGAGAGACAAGGCGGTGGCCTGGGAGGGCTGGGAGACCAGCCGGGTTCTCTCTCGGGCCCTGCACCTGCTGTGTGACCGCAGTTGCAAAGTGCAGTTACAGAGAGGCGCCGGAAGAGGGCAGTGTGGCGAGGCTCGAATGCTGAAGCCGGGGTGGGGCCGCCCAGCTCAGGAGGCCCCTGGGCCCCTGCTTTGCTGGGTGACCTCGGACGTTGGGACTGGTTCCAGGAGCCCTCTCAAAGCCGGACTAGCCCGCCTGGCGGGCGCCGTTCCCAGGAGATGATGACGGGGACCCTGGACAGCCAGCTCCGGGAATGCAGCCGCTTCCTGCCTCTGCGGAAGTTGTGACTCCCTGGGGGTCTGCAGGGCCCTCGGGGAGGGGTGGCGGGGACTGGGCAGTGGAGGTGAGGGTGTGCCCTCCACGGTCCCCGGGGGAACCCACCGCGACACCCCGCCCAGCGCGCAGACACGCTACGCCGTGGTGGGCGATGCTCTCCCACTTTTTCGATAAGCACGTAGAGGTTCAGAGAGGGCGCTCCTGCCCCCTCCGGATACCCAGCCCCTTCCCGGATGCAAAGGCAAGGAAATCAGCAGAGCTGGAGGCCGGTGACAGAGCTTGTGGGGGCGGAGCAGGACAAGAGGGTGGGTGTGTGGGTGAACCCCGTGACGTCAGCGCTGCCCCCAGAATGGCAAGCCCAGTCGGGGCGAAGGCCGGCTCACAGGGCTCATTGCGCAGGCTCTGACCAAAGCACCCATCCGCTCATTACAAAGGGTGCTCACGCCGCGCAGGGCTCTGGCCGGCCAGAAGGCATCAGGGGCCACCGTGGCCCACCTGACGGAGCTGTCCCCATCTGAGCCTTTCTTTGTCTGCCGCTTTGGGGTCCCCTGACCCTGTGCGCTCTCACACTGGTGGGTTAGCCCTCCAAGCCGACCTGTGCGTTTATTTAAATCACAGAGCCACTGGTGGTGGGTCCGGCTGTCCTAGGAAGGCTTCTGTCCCCGCAGAGCTGCGACAACACACAGGCTGGCGGCTGCTGCCTCCCGGAGAACACACAGCGAGCTCCGGGCTCACCCCCCTGCCTTTCATCCGTGCTCCCGTGTGGCACTGCGCACCCAGCACTAGCTGTGAGCTGGCACAGTGAGCAGCTGGTCTGTGCCGGGCTGGGTGCCGGTGCCCGCAGCCACATGGAGAGCTGGTGCCCCCCCCCCCCCCCTGCAGACAGCCATTCCACCGCGGGACCCGGCCACCACTTTCTGATCCCTTGTCGCTGTCCAAGGCAGTCCCAGAGACCTCCCTGGCCTCCTTGCTGCCTCGCTGGCCCCCAATAGTCCCTCCTCATAGCAGCCAGAGAGATTTGGGAAAAAAATAATGGAATCTGAGCATACTCGGCTCACCCTCCATGGCTCCCGATTTCTCTGAAAGCCCTGCGCCAGGGCCTGGGCAGCTTTTGGTCAACACTGCCCACTGCCCCTGCTCCAGCCCTGTGGCCACCTCTGGGCGCCTGCACATCCCAAGAACAGTCCCCACCCCAGGGCCTTTGCACTTGCTGCTGTTTGCCTAGAAGTCTCTCCTCCCAGGTCCTTAGCCTCCGCCTCCTAGTTCCGATTGTTCGAGTGCCACCTCCTCCGAGAAGGCCTCGGACTGCCCACCTCGGCTCCTTCTGTGTTCATCTGTCCCTTGTGCACAGTCTGTTCAGTGTCCTTCTCCGTGGCACGGGGCTCAGAGCTCCCTACATTGTCCTTGGACTTGTGCACCTGGATAACCTGCTGTTCTGGCACTAGCCAGGGGCCCGACTCCTCCCACCCCCCCATTCCTGCCACTCTAGGACGATGGCACACAGCTCCCATGCCAGGCATAGCCTAACTGACTGGACACATCCACTCGCTGACTCCCTGCAGTTGCCTATTTCACACGACAGGAAGCAGGCACAGAGAGGTTAAGTGCTTTCCCCCAGGTCACAAGCCAGGAAGTGGGATCTGTCTGGTGCACATCCTGGCCACCTGCCCCGTAGCGCCTCGGTGCCCTCTCTCACGGCGCCCCCTGGTGACATGGCCCTTCCTCCCCCTGCGGAAGCCCTCAGCCCGGGGCCTCTATCCAGCATGCCCCCTCTTGCTCTGGGCCGCACCTGGGGTGATCGGACGGCGACCCTGAGCCCGCCAGGCGGTCCACGGCCTGGAGGCTCGGCTGGGACCCCGCCTCCCACGCACCCTGGGTGCCCCAGCTCACTTCACGGAGACAGAGAACTCGCCCGGGGAGCTCTCGCTCTCCCGGATCAGGAAGGCTCCCAGCTGGTTCCGCTTCATCAGGATCTCTTCGGCCAGCTGCCGGGAAATCCGACCGGAGTACCACCTGCGGGGAGAGGGCTGCTGATGGCGCTGAGGAGGCCATGCTCTCTCCCACCAGCAGAGAGAGAGAGAGAGAGAGAGAGAGAGAGGAGATATTTGGCCATTGACTCCCCAGGTGCCTGCAATAGCCAGAGCCAGGAGCCAGGAGCTCCATCCTGGTCTCCCACAGGGGTGGCAGGGACCTAAGTACTTGAGCCATCACTGCTGCCTCCCAGGGTGCGTTAGCAGGAGGCTGGACTTGGACGTGGAGCTGGGACTTGAACCCTGGTCCTCTGATACGGGATGCAGGTGTTCCAAGAAGCACCTTAAGCACTATGGCAAATGCCTACCCCACTTTTCCATTTTAAATGGTAGCTTCTTAAAAGTAAAATAAATAAAATAAAATGTTCATGCAGACCCTGGGAGGCAGCAGTTATGGCTCAGGGAGTTGAGTTCTTATGGGAGACCTGGATTGAGCTTCCAGCTACTGGCTTTGGGCTGGCCCAGTCCTGGCTGTTGCGGGCATTTGGGAAGTGAACCAGCAAACGGGAGCTTTCTCTCTCTCTGCCTCTTAAATAATAAAAAAATAAATAAATAAAATTAAAAAACATAAAAACAAAGGACAAAAATGTAAACAGTGGCGCCAATCTGGCAAAGAAAGTCTCTCCCTGTACCCATTCCACAGAGGCAGACTCAGTTGAGCTGGACAAACTCCTTGTCTTGCCCACCACACAGAGTTGGGTAGACAGCAGGCGCCTGATAAATGCTTTGATTCTTGCAAGACCTTAGGGCCCAGTCGTAAAAGGCTGGGCTCCAAGTTCTGTCCCAGTCCTGCCCATCCGGCTGTGGCCTCACTGGTGGCTGTGGACCGATTACCCCCCCAAATTCTGACGTTGAAGCTGAATTTCCGGGGTGACAGAAGGCAGAGGTGAGGCCTGGAGGCGGTGACTGCTGTGGCGGGGCATGTGTCCCAAAGCCTCCCCCCCCCCCGTTAGAAACTTGGTCTCAGCGTGGCAGGACTGGGAGATAGGACCTCTTGGGGGGCTTGCACAGGGGCTTCTGGGGGCCCCAGAATGGACAAACTTCGGGTTCATGGGTTGGTGGAGACGGGATGGGTTTTCGGTGGCTCACCCTCAGCCATGTTGTAAAGCAGCAAGAAGCCCCCACACTGCTCCTGTGCTGTGGATGTCCCTGCTGGGGTTTTGGTGTCCGGGAGCACTCCCCCCCCCCCCCCCCCCCCCCGCTGCCTTGGGTCTTCGGTGATAGCAACAGAAATTCACCAAGACCCCGGAGAGAGCGTGGCTTCACCCTTCCGCCCCAGGGAGGACATGGCCAGGTGCCCACCCTCCGAGGGGCTGTGTGAACCCCCTCCCCCGGCCTCCTGGCATCTGCGGTTCAGCCCGGCTTTGGCTCTGAGCCCCACTGTGTTGTTGATGACCACAGTGAGGCCAGAGCAGCTGGAGGTGTCACTTGGAACAGTGACAGAGCGAGGCGGGGCCAGGAGCAAAGCTGGAGCCGGATGGGGCTGGTCACGGGTGGCGGATGTCAGTGGGACTTGTCATGATGAGTGATGAGCAGGGTGACGGTGGGGGTGGGGATCTGGGGGGGGGGGCGGGAGAGGCTGGTGAGTGGAAGGCACTTCCCAGGCCCGCTGAGCTGCCTCCGGGAAGCCCTCCATGATGCCTTCCTTGGCCTCACAGCCGGCTCAGGTGCCTCTGGGGTCCCCGCAGGGGACTGGGTCTGCCTTGTGCCTCTCCTGGCCGGGGGTGGGGGGTGGGGGTGGAGGTGGGGGGCTGGTGTAGGCAGCGGGCTTTCTGCGCCCCCACCCCCCGCTTCCCCCTCACTCTGGGGCTTTCACGGGCTGAATCAAGGGTGGAACTGGAGTTCCCCGGTCGCTATCTGGGGAGCAGGGGAGGTGCTGAGGTTAGCCAAGAATGCACCTGGGCGTGGCCTCAGGCACACAGGTTGGGGGCCTGGCCCGGACCCCACCCCCATCCCAGACACAAATAGTCAGAGTGGCCTCTGGGGGCATCTGAGGCTGGAGTCCCCCCAGGGCTCCCCAGTCCCCTACTGTCTGGCCGCAGCTACTGGCATTGGCCCAGCAGGCCCGGCCCCCCAACAAATGGAAACCTCCGCTCAGCTTTCCCAAGCCCCCCACCCCCATTACGTCCTTTGGTTGCCCAGCTGTGCCCTGACTTATGGACACTGGAGTGCCTGCCCTGGCTGGCACCAGCCCTGCCTGGGGCCCTCTCCACCTCCCGCTCTCCTTGGGCACCCCTGAGCGGCCCAGTGTTACACAGCTAGGAGGGACGGGGCAGGCCTGGATCCCAGGCTCCGTCCCAGGAGCCTAGTGGACGTGGCTCTGTGACATAGGCTGGGACACGTGGAGTCCCAGCAGAGAGGAGGCTGGAGGCAGCATTGGAAATAACTCAGAGAGGTAAAGACAAAACTTCCCTCGGCCTCCCCCTGGCCCTCCCTACACCCCCACCCCCGCTCACTTCCTCATCACACACACACACACACACTCACTCACCTCCCTGTCTGCCACTTGTCTACCTTGCCCTTACTCCTCCATGGCTCCCTGCTATCCTGAGCCTGGTATTATTTGAGGCCCCCTTGCCAATTTCCAGATGCCCTGGGGTTCTCACTCCTTGCTCTCCCTTTGCTCATCCCCTTCTGTCCCAGGTATGCTTGTCTCTTTTTCTGCTTAGCCAACTCCTACACATCCTTCAAAACCTCTCTTGCTGCCCCCTCTTCTCAGAAGCTGTCCCTGGTTCATCGCTCAGCGCTGACTGTCTTCCCATGTCCTCTCTACCACATAATAGGGCTATTCTTGATCTCTCCATGTCTTCAGCATCACCAGCCTACACCAGCCCCCCACCTCCCTGGAGCTGTGGCCAGGTGGGGGACACAGAGCTGCAGGGCGGGGGCCAGAGGACACTCACGGGTGGGGCTTGATGTGGATGTAGTTCTTGGGCACGAAGCCTTCGGCACCCCGGAGCTCAGCCTTGTACCAGTTCTGGTCATCTTCCATGTTCAGGATCTGTGGGCAGGAGAGAAACAGCCACTCAGGCCCAGGGGAGTGACAGCTGTCCCCTGCTGAGCTCCTGCTGAGCCCTGGGCCCCAGAGGGGCTCCTCCGGCTCCAGCCCCCTCTGGCCAGGATGCAGGGCTGGGAGCCCCGGGGAATGATCTTCCCAAGGTCATGGGGCCGCTAGAACCAGTTGCTGGACTCTGTGACCCTGCCACTCCCTGGCCTCAGGACAGCGTTTCTTGAAAGGTTCACGGTGTCCCAGGGGTGGGGCAGCTGGGGACCAGGGGAAACTTGGGGTCAAGGTTTTGGGGCAGCTGGAGGTAGACTCTCTGGCTGGGTCACCCAGATGCCCAGCAGACCACAGGGAGTTCTGGGAGGCTGATCTGGGGGCCTTAGATTCTGAGCCGTGCCTTCAAGCCTGGGGGTCCCACAGCAGTTGCATGCCATGCACCCAAAGCTTTGGGCTGCAGGTCGGATGCCCCCCCTGACCCCGGCAGGTCGGGAGCCCCAGGCTGAGTTCAGAAGCTAGGGGGCCACCTGGGGTCTTCTCTCACAGGCTGGGCTTGGGGGACCACTCAGGGCGGCTTGGGCACTGGGGAACAAAGGCAGGAGGCTCGGGCCGGGTCAAGACTGGGTCTCGGGCCCTAGCCTTGGGCTGCCAGGCTCCAAGGCCCCCCACCGCCCCACAGATGGGCCCAGAGGAACCGAAATAGCCAGAGTGGGCGTGGGGAGTGACCAAGCGAGCAACCAAGGGGAGGAGCCAGCTGGGCCTGGGGAGGAGATGGCACGAAACTCGGGCTTCCTCCTCCTCCACCCTCCCTGGGTCCCCTTTGCACCTGTCACCCGCTTCCTACACAGCCCTCCAAGGTGGACATCTTCACAAGTTCTTTTCTAGATGCTGAAGCTGAGGCCCAGAGAGAGAGAGAGAGAGAGAGGGAGAGGCAGGGCCCATGTGTTCAGCGAGGACCCTGAGGCCTAGGGCTTTGCTGATTTGTGTGGGTGTGGGTGTGGGGGGTCTCCTGGCCCACCAGTGTCACCCCCCACTCGCCTACAATTTTTGTCTCTGGATCTAAGCATGGGTGGAGATTTCTGTTGCCTGTACTAGAGCAGTCTCCAGGGGGATACTTGGAGAGAGAGAGAGAGAGAGAGAGGGAGGGAGAGAGAGAGAGAGAGGGAGGGAGAGAGAGAGAGAGAGAGAGAGAGAGGGAGGGAGAGAGAGAGAGAGAGAGAGAGAGAGAGGGAGGGAGAGAGAGAGAGGGAGGGAGAGAGGGAGGGACTGGCTACGGAACCCCCAAGGCTTGGGGCTGCTGACGCCAGGGCTCCAAGGCAGGTGCTGATGTTTTGCCAAGAGGAGCTGAGATTTACTTGGTCACGCTGGGGTGAGTCCCTTCCTTCCTGTCCCTGAAGCCCGGGTAAGGTCAGCAGCCTCAGCGAGAGACGGAAGCAGGTGGCTGAGGCAGAAAAATTGTTGCTCAACATAACCCCCCACCCCCCAAGCCTAATGAGCAAATAAGAGCCCGTAGGGCCGCCTGCCACAGCCGTGGGTGTTAACATGAGCTGAGGCCTGGGGGCTCTGGACGGCTCTGCCTGCTGCTGACTTTCTCCGTGCCCTTGGGCTCAGTGTTCCCATCTGTTCAATGGGCACATCTGGGGCCTGCACGGAAGGTGGCAGTGTCTCGTGTACCGCAGTGTGTTCTGAGTGGGTATGTGGATGCCACGTATGGAGTCTCCTGCCTCTTCTGTTTTGTCTTGTTCTCCTGCCACCTCTGCTCTGAGGGCCCAGCAGTGTTCTCGTGGGTTCTGTTTGCTGAGTCTTTACTGTTGATGTTGTTCAAAAGCCCCGGACCCGGCTGCTGTGTGATGCATGGGGTTTAGGTGGCTGCTTGTCTTGCTGACGTCCTATAGGACTGACAGGTCGAGTCCAGTGGCTCTGCTTTCTACCCAGCTCCCTGCTAATGTGCCTGGGAAAGCAGCCGAAGAGCTTGGACCCCCGCCACCCCCGTGGGAGACCCGGGTAGAGCTCCAGGCTCCTGGCTTCAGCTTGGTGCAGCCCTGGTCATTGCAGCCATCTGGGGGGTGAACCAGCAGGTGGGAGATTCTCTCTCCCTCTCTTCTTCTCTCCCTCTCTCTCGCTCTGCTTTTCAAATAAACTTAACAAAAAGAATCAGAAGCTCCTGGATGCTTCTCTGCACTTGTCAGAATGATTCTTTCTGTTTTTTTCTCTGTGTATAAAACTCTAGCACGTGAGGGCCGGCGCTGTGGCATAGTGGATTAAACCTCCGCTTGCAGTGCCGGCATCCCATATGGGCACTGGTTCAAGTCCCGGCTGCTCCTCTTCCCATCCAGCTCTCTGCTATGGCCTGGGAAAGCAGTAGAGGATGGCCCAAGTCCTTGGGCCCCTGCACCTGTGTGGGAGACCTGGAAGAAGCTCCTGGCTCCTGGCTTCAGATCGGCATAGCTCTGGCCGTTGCGGCCATTTGGGGAGTGAATCAGTGGATGGAAGACCTCTCTCTCTCTCTCTCTCTGCCTGTAACTCTACCTCCCCAATAAATAAATAAATTAATATATTTTTTTAAAAAGATTTGTTTATTTATATTTGAAAGAGTTACACAGAGAAAGAAGGAGAAGCAGAGAGAGAGAGAGAGAGAGAGAGAGAGAGAGAGAGGTCTTCCATCTGCTGGTTCACTTTCCAATTGGCAGCAACAGCCAGAGCTGCTGTGCTGATCCGAAGCCAGGAGTCAGGAGTTTCTTCTAGGCCTCCCACGTGGCTGCAGGGGCCCAAGGACTTGGGCCATTATCTGCTGCTTTCCCAGGCCATAGCAGAGAGCTGGATCGGAAGTGGAGCAGCTTGGTCTTGAACTGGCACCCGTATGGGATGCCGGCACTGCAGGCGGTGACTTTACCTGCTACGCCACAGCGCGGGCCCCATAAATAAATATCTTTAAAAAATCCAGCACATGGATTGGTATCCATGATCCTCCGCACAGGACCAAGTGGCCATGTAGACGGAGCCTTTTACATCATGAGACACCCTTCAGAAAACATTTCCGAGGCTGACTCGTGGCTCTCACCACACGGATTAGACAAGACAGACTCTCACAGACACTCCTCCACTCCTCCACTCCTCCACTCCCGCTTGCTGCCCTTTTCTCTGGTGCTCTTGTCATCCAACTGATCCGGCATTCTGCTCGTGGATCAGGTGTCTGCAGAAGGCAGAGGTGAGCGAGCAGAGCCTGGGGCTGTTTTCTCCTCTGATGACTTCCCGGGGCTTCCCTGGGTGCTCCCTGAGTGCTATTGAAGATTTTACTTATTTATTTATTTGAGAAGGAGGGAAACAGAGAGCAGAAGAGAGAGAGAAAGTACACCCATCTGCTGGTTTACTCCCCAAACACTCAAAAAACGGTCAGGGCTGGGCCAGGCTGAAGCCAGTAGCCAGGAGCTCCATCCAGGTCTCCCATGCAGATGGCAGGGACCCACCCACTTGAGTCCTTGCCTGCTGCCTCCCAGAGTCTCTGCTTTAGAAGGAAGCTGGAGTCAGGAGTTGGGGCCAGGACTCAAAGCCAGGTAGTCCTGGTATGGGACACACCTGCTCCCCCGAGGCCTTGTTCCTTGTTGGTGGGAGGCTGGGCACCCCTCTCAGGAGGAGGAGGTCTGAGTCGCAGGGTGTACAAATCTTTAGGGCTTTCTATATGTTTCCTAGATGCACCTTGCAATGGCGGTGTTGCTTTACCTGTCCTCTGCCTACGCAGGAGAGTGAGTGCCCATTGCCCCACCTGCTCAGCATATCTGGAGATTCTTGTTAACACAGAAGTTTGTGGGGGTGGGGGAGGGAGGCAGCGTTGTGCTACCTGCGATGCCGGCATCCCATATGGGCTCTGGTTCGTGTCCCAGGTGCTCCACTTCTGATCCAGCTCCCTGCTAATGCACCTGGGAAAGCAGCGGAAGATGGCCCAAGTGCTTGGGCCCCTGCACCCATGTGGATGAAGCTTCTGGTTCCTGGTTTCAGCCTTGCCCAGCCCTGATGGTTGTGGCCATCATGGGGAGTGAACCAGCGGATGGAGGATCTCTCTCTATCTCTGACTTTCAAATAAGTAAATAGCTAAATAAATAAATATTAAAATAAAATTCGGAGCACAGGCCGCTAGAAAATAATGGCATCTCTTGGCTTCTGGAACATCAGCTCCAGGCAGCAAAGGCTTGGTTTTATTTATCACATGTCCTCAGCAGGTGCTCCATAGCTCAAGAGGTGTTGAACGGGGGCCAGCACTGTGGCGTAGCAGGTAAAGCCGCTGCATGCAGTGCCAGGCATCCCATTTGGGCGCCGGTTTGAGTCCCAGCTGCTCCACTTCTGATCCAGCTCTTTGCTATGGCCTGGGAAAGCAGTGGAAGATGGCCCAAGTCCTTGGGTCCCTGCACCCACGTGGGAGACCCAGAAGAGGCTCCTGGTTTCAGGTCGGCACAGCTCTGGCTGTTGTAGCCAATTGGGGAGTGAACCAGCAGATGAAGACCCCTCTCTCTCTCTCTCTGACTCTCCTTCTCTCTCTGTGTAACTCTGACTTTCAGATAAATAAATAAATAAATAAATAAATAAATAAAAAGAGGTGTTGAACAAGTGGAGGAATAGGCAGGCTCTGTCATTCCTCCATCATTCCTTGAGCTTGCAACACCCACTCTGCCCCATGCCGCCCACTTCCAAGGATGCAAAATGCAAGGCCGGCGCCGCGGCTCACTAGGCTAATCCTCCGCCTAGCGGCGCCGGCACACCGGGTTCTAGTCCCGGTCGGGGCGCCGGATTCTGTCCCGGTCGCCCCTCTTCCAGGCCAGCCCTCTGCTGTGGCCAGGGAGTGCAGTGGAGGATGGCCCAGGTGCTTGGGCCCTGCACCCCATGGGAGACCAGGAGAAGCACCTGGCTCCTGGCTCCTGCCATCGGATCAGCGCGGTGCGCCGGCCGCAGCGCGCTGGCCGCGGCGGCCATTGGAGGGTGAACCAACGGCAAAGGAAGACCTTTCTCTCTGTCTCTCTCTCTCACTGTCCACTCTGCCTGTCAAAAAACAAACAAACAAACAAACAAAAAAAACAAAATGCAGCCCCCAACCCCTATGCTGCCCCCGGAAGGGCCGGTGCCCAGCTTCTGCTGATATTTCCAGCCGCCTTCCTGCCTGCCCGCTGTTCTCCAACATTCCCCGTGTCGCCGAGACAGCCTGCCACCGTGTGCCCGGCGCTGCTGTGTGCCCTGCCACCCCCCGGGGTGGGGCTTGCCTTTGTGGTGACTGCCATCTGGGGTGTCAGGCGGCGTTGGGGGGCCCTGCTCACACTCCTTTCTTAGCAGCCAACACTTCCATGCAATGCGGGTGCCCCAGGCATCCACTCACACCTTAGACAAGGAGCTTCACCGAGACGCTGGCCGGTGCGGCTGTTAGGGACCTGCCAAAGGGCAGTCCTGGTCCCTTCAGGGCTTGAAGCTTGTGGCCAAGAGGGAGGCCCGGGGCCCAGAGTGGAGGGATATCCAGTTGTACCGTCCATTGCTCCGGGGGCGAGACTGAGGCCCGGGGAGGGGCAGTGACTTCCTCAGGGTGAGTGAGTGGCAGCTCCAGGGCCCAGAGCTTGGCAGGGTCACTGCCCGAGTCCTCGGCCCGGCACCCAGGCTTTGCTGGTAAACTTTTTTTTTTATTTTTTTAAAATTTTTTGACAGAGTGGACAGTGAGAGAGAGAGACAGAGAGAAAGGTCTTCCTTTTGCCGTTGGTTCACCCTCCAATGGCTGCTGTGGCGGGCGCACCACGCTGATCCGATGGCAGGAGCCAGGTGCTTCTCCTGGTCTCCCATGGGGTGCAGGGCCCAAGCACTTGGGCCATCCTCCACTGCACTCCCTGGCCACAGCAGAGAGCTGGCCTGGAAGAGGGGCAACCAGGAGAGAATCCGGCGCCCCAACCGGGACTAGAACCCGGTGTGCCGGCACCGCAAGGCGGAGGATTAGCCTAGTGAGCCACGGCACTGGCCTGCTGGTAAACTTTTAAGCAAGGATGTTTCCAGAGGGGAGGAGAGAGAGACAGACAGACAGAGAGGGGGAGAGAGAGAGAGAGAGAGGAAGAGAGAGGAAGAGAGAAAGAGAGGGAAAAAGAGAAATAGAGAGAGAGATAAAGAGAGGGAGAGAGGGAGAGAGAGAGAAAGAGAGGGAGAGAGAGGGAGAAAGGGAGAGTGGGAGAGAGAGAGAAAGAGAGAGAGAGAGGGAGAGAGAAAGAGAGAGAGAAAGGGAGAGAAGGAGAAAGGGAGAAGGAGAGAGGGAGAGAGAGAGAGGGAGAAAGAGAGAAATAGAGAGAGAGAGGGAGAGAGAAAGAGAAGGATAAAGAGAAAGAGAGATAAAGAGAGGGAGAGGGAGAGAGAGGGAGAAAGGGAGGAAGGGAGAAAGGGAGAGTGGGAGAAAGAGAGAAAGAGAGAGAGAGAGGGAGATCCCACAGGTTCATCTGCCTAGATGTCTTGGGAAGCTGTGCTGTCCACCAAAAGGAGCCCAGGCTGGGGGACAGGGGAATAGTTGTGATATGAATCTCTTTTTCCTTTTCTCTAAACGACTTTGAAGCTCACCCCTCATGATTAAATCATGACTATTTTGATCTCACTGGGTAAGTGCGTATACTTAGTTCTTTCCTTAGGCCCTTCTCTCTCTCTCTCTCTCTCTCTCTCTCTCTCTCTCTCTCTCTCTCTCTCCCCACTCGCCTCGCCCCTCACTGATCACCTTTTCAAAGTTTTTTCCCCACCCTGGGAAACTGAGGATTGAACCAACTGCTGCCAAGGCCTTAAATTCTTACAACGACCCCGTCCCCCCCCCCCCCAAGACCACAACACTAATAATCTCCCCATTTCCCAGATGGGGACACTGAAGCTCAGGACGAAGAGGGGCTTGTCCAGAGTCACAGGGCCAGGAAGCTGGAGAAGCCGGGCCTTGTCCTCCAGGGACCAGAGTCCCGGGCCCCCCGGCCCCCCTACCTTCAGCGTGTCCCCTTTGTGGAAGGCCAGCTCGTCGCTCTCCGTGGCCTGGAAGCTGTACAGGGCCACGGACTCCATGCCGCCGTCCCTGGGCTCCAGCAGCCGGGCTGCGAGCAGGCGCAGAGGCTTCCTGCTTCCTCCGCAGTCGAGGACCGACTTCCTTTGTTTTGAGTGCACTGCGTTTGTTCTTTGACGCTGAGACCGAAACTGCCCTTGGAGGGGTGGGGTGGGGGGGAGAAACAGGAAGTGGAGACGTGTCGCGGAACGGGGCGCTCGTGTGTGAGCTGGCCTGGCCCCCACCTCAGCACCCCAGAGGCCAGGGATGGCCCCGGGGGAGTCAGCCTGCAAGAGTCCCATTGTACCCATGCTGCAGATGGTAACACTGAGGTGTCTGGAGGAGACACGCCATAAAGGCATCTTCCTGCGCTCTGGCCGCCTGCCTCTCATGATTCCCCGGCACCTGTTCTCTCAAACCTAAGCTCCTTGTCTGGCATTTGAGGCCCTGCTGAGCCACCCCCTGCACCACAAACACATCCTCTTCACCCTAAAGCAACCCACAAACCCCACCTTCAGTAGGGAACCCGCCGTGCGTCCATGTCACCCACCTCCTCCCCGGCCTTGGGCACCTGCCGTTCCTCTGCCCCATGTACCTGCCACTCCTTCTCCTCCTAGAAGACTCCTATTCACCCCTCAAAGCCTGGCCCCAAAGGTTCCCCTTCCAGTTCAAATACTGGGCATGAGGGTGCTTCCAAAAGTTTATGGAAAAAATGGAATTAAAAGATACATTTAGGGGGAGGGGTCAGGGGCGGGGTTAGGCCCATGTTCCATATCTGAGCACCTGGGTTCCATCCCTGGCTTCCTGCCAGTGTGGGCCCTGGGGGGAAGCAGGTGATGGGACTCCAGTGGTTGGGTCGCTGTCACCCACATGGGAGACCTGGCTTCAGCCCACCCAGCCTGGCTGCTGTGGAGGGAGCTTTTCCCTCTTTCTCTCCATCTTGCTCTCTCTTTATCTCTCAGATAAATAAATAGAGCTTTTTAAAGTTTATTTTTGGTGTAAAATATTTTTGAAGTCCATGCACAGGCATTTATTCCGATCTTCTCAAAGACCCCTTGTGTGCACAGAGCTTCAATATTTCATTTTAAAAAAAGATTTATTTATTTATTTGAAAGTCAGAGTTACACAGAGAGAGAAGGAGAAGCAGAGAGAGAAAGAGAGAGAGAGAGGCAGAGAGAGAGAGAGAGAGAGAGAGAGAGAGAGGAGAAGCAGAGAGAGAGAGAGGTCTTCCATCCGCTGGTTCACTCCCCAGATGGCCACAATGGCCAGAGCTGTGCCGATCCTAAGCCAGGAGCCAGGAGCTTCTTTTGGATCTCCCACGTGGGTGCAGGGCCCCAAAGACTTGGGCCATCTTCTGCTCTTCCAGGCCATAGCAGAGAACTGGATCGGAAGTGGAGCAGCCAGGTCTCGAACCAGTGCCCATATGGGATGCCAGCGCTTCAAGCCAGGGCATTAACCCACTGCGCCAAAGCGCCGGCCCCTCAATATTTTCTTGCATCAAAAACAAGCTTATCTTTTAATTTCATTTCCACAAGCTTTTCGAAGTACCTTCATGTAAAACATTTCCTATATATAAAATAAAATAAAAACTACAAACATATTACCATTTAAAACTAAGCACATATTTCAAAATTCTTGTATCTTAAAAAATTATTTTATTTGCTTTAAAGACAGAAAGAGGGAGAGAGAGACCAATGGTTCTCTCACCAAATACCTGCAACAGCTGAGAGGCGTCCAGGCTGAAGCTAAGGGCCTGGAACTCACTCCAAGTCTCCTTTGTGGCTATCAGGAACCACATTGCTTGAGCTGTCACCTGTTGCTTCCCAGGGTGTGAATTAGCAGGAAGCTGGAATCAGGAGTGGAGCTGGGATTAGAATCTAGACACTCTGATATGGGAGATGGGGGGCCCACGTGGCGTCTTAACCCCTGCATGGAAATGCCTGCCCTAGCAAACTTATCTGTTTTTTTTTTTAAGCTTATTTATTTATTTGAAAGGCAGTTACAGAGAGGCAGAGGAAGAGAGAGGTCTTCCATCTTCTGGTTGACGCCCCAGATGGCCGCAACGGTCCAAGCTGTGCCGACCTGAAGCCAGGAGCCAGGAGTGTCTTCTGGGTCTCCCCAAGGACTTGGGCCATTTTCCACTGCTTTCCCAGGCCACAGCAGAGAGCTGGATTGGAAGTGGAGCAGCTGGGACTCAAACCGGTGCCCATATGGGATGCTGGCGTCCCAGGCTGTGGCTTTACCTGCTATGCCACAGCGTCAGCCCCTGCAAACTTATCTTTGAAGACCATTTTTCCATGAACTCATTTATATATGAGTTATATGCATATCTAATAACATATATCAAATATATATACCTAGACATGCATATGAGTTTTGAGAGTTATGCTTCCAAGCGAACAGAGTATCTCTACATTTCTGTGTTTACTTCTATATCTACACAGCTGTGGATGATAAACCAAAGCCATGGACTCCATCAGTGTGCACTGGTGGATGCAGATAAGGGGGGCATCCTGCCATTCTCACGGTCTTCTGAAGCTTTGATTAGCTGTATGTGGATCTACAGTTATCTCCAAACAAAAGGTTTACTTTTTATAAAGGAAAAATTGGACGAGGGGCGGGTATTGTGGCACAGTGGGTTAAGCTGCTTGTGACAGGTTTGCATCCCAGCTGCTCCACTTCCAATCCCGCTCCCTGCTAATGCATCTGGGAAAGCAGCAGAGGATGGCCCAAGTGCTTGGGCCCCTGCACTCACGTGAAAGACCCGGAGGAAGCTCCTGGCTCCTGGCCATTGCAGCCATTTGGGGAGTGAACCAGTGGATGGAAGATCTCTCTTTACAACTCTCCCTTTCAAGATAATAATAAATCAGAAAATGTTTTTTTAAAAAACTGCAAGAGAAAGGAGAGCGGCCCCAAGCTGGTGGCCTGTGCTGGCGGCTCCTGGGGCTGCTCAGGCTTCCCTGCTGCCCCTCCCCCAGCCCCTCCAGTCTTCTGCTTGCGGGGTGGGGTGGGGTGGGGTGGGGCAGGAAGTTATAAGGTATCTCTTTCCGGCTCTGGTTCAGCTGAGGTTTCACAGCCTCAGAGCGATTCCCTTGGGGTTTGGGATCCACCTCCCCCTCCTGAGTCTTGGGGTGTCCTCGCCCCAAATGTGGGAGGGGGGTTCTCTACCTTTGTTAATTTCTGTTTACTTTAAGAAAACATTTATTCCTTTATTTATTGGAAAGGCAGAGAAGCACACAGCTTACGAAGTGGCAGGGCTACCAGGCTCCCTCACCCGGCACAGCCGAGGCTCAGGAGTCGTGCCCTTACCTCTGCTCCGTGTGCACTCAGTCCAGAGAATTCCTGCGTGGGCAGTGCAGGCTGTGCTGGCCGAAAGCTGTGGAAGGCACGCGTGGCCAGGCTCCAGTGGCGGGTGGATGCACCCTAGTTCCCAGAGACCAGGTGGGAACCCACAATGGGGCTTGGAGGAGAGGACCCCTGGAAGGGTGGCAGGCCCTCCAACAGAGGTAGATTCTGAGGCTTGGAGTCAGGGGTGCAAGTGGGAGTCTGAGACTTAAGGAGGAGGCAGAGGGAGGGAGGGAGGTGAGAGAGAGAGGTCGATCCACTCATTAGCTCATGCCTCAGATGCCTGCAATATACGGGCAGAGGGGGGTTGAGAATGGTGTAGAAGGATGTGAAGGGGCCGGCGCCGTGGCTCAATAGGCTAATCCTCTACCTGCGGCGTCGGCTCACCAGGTTCCAGTCCCGGTCGGGGTGCCGGATTCTGTCCTGGTTGCCCCTCTTCCAGGCCAGCTCTCTGCTGTGGCCCAGGAGTGCAGTGGAGGATGGCCCAAGTCCTTGGGCCCTGCACTCCATGGGAGACCAGGAGAAGCACCTGGCTCCTGCCATATGATCAGCGCAGTGCGCCGGCCGCGGCGGCCATTGGAGGGTGAACCAACGGCAAAGGAAGACCTTTCTCTTTGTCTCTCACTGTCCACTCTGCCTGTCAAAAAAATAAAAAAAAAATTAAAAAAAAAGAAGGATGGGAAGGAACTAAGAACTGGATCCAGGTCTCCCCATGTGGGTGGCAGGGATCCAGGCACGGAGCCATGGCCCCTGCGTGCCGGGGTCTGCACCAGCAGGAAGCTGGAATTAGGAGCTGGAGGTAGGCACTGAACCCAGGTGCTCCAGTGTGGGAGACGTCTGAGCACTGGATTACATAAATGCCAGGGAGGTGTGACGTGGAGGAGAAGGAGTGTCCTGCTGGAGCCCCGAGGCTGTAGAAGGATGAGGAGGGAGCCCCAAGATAAGGATTGTGGGACAGACAGCTCTTCCTTGGAAGGGGACACGAGCTGGGTCTCCCCCTGCAGGCTGCAGAAGGAAGGAGCCCTGCCCACACCTTGACTTTGAACCCAGAGAAACTGGCTTTGGACTCCCTGGCTGCCTCCAGAGCTGTAGAGAGTGAAAACGGGGCCCCAACCCCCAGGTCTTTGATGTAGACTTTCTCGAGCCCTGGTTCCTCTTCTCGGCTCGCAGTGCCTCTGTCTTCGCTTTGATGGTTGTAGTCAACTCCCTGCTGAAGATTAGCTCACGGAAACAGGGGAGTGGCACCAGGGTCCCACTGGCTTTGCAAAAACCCCAAATCACTATGACTCAATGATCACTGTGCAGCAAACACCCTAAATGTAGACTGTGTTCTGAGATGGCTCCCTGGGACCCCGGGTCCTGCTCAAAGCCCAGTAATACCCAATCCACCGGAGACCCCCAGGAAAGAACACAAAAGAACACGCCAGCCTCCTATGACTGACCAATCAAAGGAAGGCCACGAGCACTGTGGATCGACTGGAGACCAACCACAATGCCCGCCTCCCCCTGCCACCCACCCAAATATTTTTTAAGCCTAAATTCTGTGCCAGGCTCTGTGTGAGGTTTTGTGCATATGACAACCAGACCCAAGTTTCCACCTTCAGAGATAAACTCTGAATGACGGCACTGTTAGGACTTGGAAGCCTCTGGGACCCAAAGGGTTAACTCCAAACCTCATAGAATTAGGCCCGAGTAGGTAACTCAGCCCAGCACCAGCTTACATTGTAAAGAACTGGCTTCATAAACAGATTTCCAGGGGGTCTTCTGCCTGTTCAGACCCACCTTATTGTAGGGGTCGTGGGTCTCAGACGATCCCTTCCATGAAGCAGCTTAAAAGGCGCTCTGCTTGCTGCCCCAGTGGGATGTAGTCTGACTTCAAACCCCTTGCCCTCTATCCAGGTGGGCTGAACTCTCTCTTTCTCTCTCAGAGACTTACTTATATATTTGAAAGTCAGAGTTACAGAGAAGGGAGAGAGAGAGAGAGAGAGAGAGAGAGAGAGAGAGAGAGAGTGAGCCCTTCCATCTGCTGGTTCTCTCCCCATTTGGCTGCAATGGCCAAGGCTGGGCCAGGAGCCAGGAGCTCCATCCAGGTCTCCCAGGTGGGTGCAGGGACCCAAGCACTTGGGCCACCTTCTGCTGCTTTCCCAGGTGCGTCAGCAGGGAGCTGAATTGGAAGTGGAACAGCTGGGACACGGACCGGTGCCCACATGGGATGCTGGCATCACGGGCAGCAGCTTTATCTGCAGTGCCGCAGCCCCATGCCCACTCTCTTTACCCACTATCCTGTCCCTCCTCAAAATACAGTTTTTTCTGCCTTTACCAGGTCTTCTGTGCCTCCTCTGAACCCTAGAAATCCTAACACCTAACAAGTGTGAAGGGCTCTGCTGGCCTGCTTGCCAGTGAAAACTCATAAACAATCAGACAGGCATTTACGACGTCTGGAAATATTTCTCAGAGTGAACAAAAAGGCGGAGACAAATCTCCAGATGCTCCTCCCCCCAGGACGGGGCAGTGTCCCAGTAAACCCTGTGCAGGTTGAAAATACCTCGACTGGGGAATGCACCCAGTCCTCCCGCCCACACGTCCTAGCTTGCTCTAGAGCACCGGTGGTTTCCTCTCTTGAGCACGTGGCTGCCCAGGGCCACCAGAGAGGGTAGGGTGGCATCTCCCGAGCCCAGGAAATGATGCAAGTTCACAACTCAGAGTACAGTTCTCGCCCAGTGCATAGTGCATTTGCATCACTGTAAAGCCCCCCCTCCAAATTATAAGGGGAACCATCTTTGCTTGGGAACAATATGTGTTCAAGGACATTGGATATAGAATAATCCCCAAAACTGGTTAGAGGAGTTGCCATAGGATCCCCTAAGCTGGGTCCCCCAGCCCAATGCTCAGGAAGCTAGTCACTGACATGGCTGGGTGGGAGAGAGGAAGAACACAAAGCACAGAGCAAGGCACCAGGCAGCTGTCACTCAATTCCTGGAATCCCCGAGGGGTGAGGGCCAAGGTTCTTCTAGACCGAACCTGGGACTGAGAGGTGCGAGTTCAGTCACAGCTAGATTCCTGCTTGGTCTGCAGTGCTTGTGAGCTTCTTCTGATTGGTCAGCCACATGGTGTCATTTAGGGAATGTGGGCGATGGCAAAGTGGGCTCCAGATAGTCTGGGGGCTGCCTTCAGGTGGTGGTTACATTTTGCTTGAGGCCTGGGGTTCCTGGGAAGGAAATCCCTTGTCAAGACCTCAAGGTGTTACCCACTGGAGAAACAAATGACCTTGGGGGTCCAGTGATTAAAGATATTGTAGGGCCAGCTGCACCACTCCCTTACTTATTATTATTATTATTATTATTTTAACTTTTATTTAATGAATATAAATTTCCAAAGTACAGCTTATGGATTACAATGGCTCCCCCCCATAACTTCCCTCCCACCCACAACCCTCACCTTTCCCACTCCCTCTCCCCTTCCATTCACATCAAGATTCATTTTCAATTCTCTTTATATACAGAAGATCAGTTTAGCCTATATTAAGTAAAGATTTCAACAGTTTGCACCCACATACAAACACAAAGTGAAAAATACTGTTTGAGTACTGGTTATAGCATTAAATCTCAATGTACAGCACATTAAGGACAGAGATCCTACATGAGGAGTAAGTGCACAGTGACTCCTGTTGTTGACTTTACAAATTGACACTCCTGTTTATGGCATCAGTAATCACCCTAGGCTCTTGTCATGAGTTTCCAAGGCTATGGAAGCCTTTTGAGTTCACTGACTCTGATCATATTTAGGCAAGGTCGTAGTCAGAGTGGAAGTTCTCTCCTCCCTTCAGAGAAAGGTACTTCTTTCTCTGATGACCTGTTCTTTCCATTGGGATCTCACTCGCGGAGATCTTTCATTTAGGTCATTTTTTTTGCCAGAGTGTCTTGGCTTTCCATGCCTGAAATGCTCTCAGGGGCTTTTCAGCTGGATTCGCATGCCTTAAGGGCTGATTCTGAGGCCAGAGTGCTGTTTAGGACAACTGCCATTCTATGAGTCTGCTGTGTATCTCGCTTCCCATGTTGGATCGTTCTCTCCCTTTTTTATTCTATCAGTTAGTATTTGCAGACACTAGTCCTGTTTGTGTGATCCCTTTGGCTCTTAGTCCTATCATTATGATCAATTGTGAACAGAAATTGATCACTTGGACTAGTGAGATGGCATTGGTACAAGCCACCTTGATGGGATTGAATTGGAATCCCCTAGTATGTTTCTAACTCTACTGTTTGGGGCAAGTCAGCTTGAGCATGTCCCAAGTTGTACATCTCTTCCCTCTCTTATTCCTACTCTTATGTTTGTCCCATTGGGACTGGCTTAGTTCACTCAGCATGATGTTTTCCAGATTCCTCCATCTTGTTGCAAATGACCGGGTTTCATTGTTTTTGACTGCTGTATAGTATTCTATAGAGTACGTGTCCCATAATTTCTTTATCCAGTCTACTGTTGATGGGCATTTGGGTTGGTTCCAGGTCTTAGCTATTGTGAATTGAGCTGCAATAAACATTAAGGTGTAGACAGCTTTTTTTGTTTGCCAATTTAATTTCCTTTGGGTTAATTCCAAGGAGTGGGATGGCTGGGTCGAATTGTAGGGTTATATTCAGGTTTCTGAGGAATCTCCAGACGGACTTCCATAGTGGCTTGACCAGTTTGCATTCCCACCAACAGTGGGTTAGTGTCCCTTTTCCCCCACATCCTCGCCAGCATCTGTTGTTGGTAGATTTCTGTATGTGAGCCATTCTAACCGGGGTGAGGTGAAACCTCATCGTGGTTTTGATTAGCATTTCCCTGATTGCTAGTGATCCTGAACATTTTTTCATGTGTCTGTTGGCCATTTGGATTTCCTCTTTTGAAAAATGTCTATTGAGGTCCTTGGCCCATCTCTTAAGTGGGTTGTTTGTTTTGATGTTGTGGAGTTTCTTGATGTCTTTGTAGATTCTGGTTATCAACCCTTTATCTGTTGCATAGTTTGCAAATATTTTTTCCCATTCTGTCGGTTGCCTCTTCACTTTCCTGACTGTTTCTTTTGAAGAACAGAAACTTCTCAATTTCATGCAATCCCAAATGTTAATTTTGGCTTTGACTGCCTGAGCTTCTGGGGTATTTTCCAAGAAGTCTTTGCCAGTACCTATATCTTGCAGGGTTTTTCCAATGCTCTCTAATAATTTGATGGTGTCAGGTCGTAGATTTAAGTCTTTAATCCATGTTGAGTGAATTTTAGTGTAAGGTGTAAGGTAGGGGTCTTGCTTCACGATTCTGCACGTGGAAATCCAGTTTTCCCAGCACCATTTATTGAATAGACTGTCCTTACTCCAGGAATTAGTTTTAGATCCTTGATCAAATATAAGTTGGCTGTAGATGTTTGGATTGATTTCTGGTGTTTCTATTCTGTTCCATTGGTCTATCCATCTGTTTCTGTACCAGTGTACCAGTACCATGCTGTTTTGATAACAACTGCCTTGTACTATGTCCTAAAATCTGGTATTGTGATGCCTCCAGCTGTTTTTGTGGTACAAGATTGCTTTAGCTATTTGAGGTCTCCTGTGTCTCCATATGAATGTCAGCATCATTTTTTCCAGATCTGAGAAGAATGTCTTTGGTATTTGGATTGGTATTGTATTGAATGTATAAATTGCTTTTGGGAGAATGGACATTTTGATGATATTGATTCTTCCAATCCATGAACATGGAAGATTTTTAAATTTTTTGGTATCCTCTTCTATTTCTTTCTTTAAGGTTTTGTAATTTTCATCGTAGAGATCTTTAACATCCTTGGTTAAGTTTATTCCAAGGTATTTGATTGTTTTTGTAGCTATTGTGAATGGGATTGATCTTAGCAGTTCTTCCTCAGCCATGGCATTGCCTGTGTATACAAAGGCTGTTGATTTTTGTGTATTGATTTCATATCCTGCTACTTTGCCAAACTCTTCTATGAGTTCCAATAGTCTCTTAGTAGAGTTCTTTGGATCCTCTAAGTAAAGAATCATATCATCTGCAAAGAGGGATAGTTTGAGTTCTTCCTTCCAAATTTGTATCCCTTTAATTTCTTTTTCTTGCCTAATAGCTCTGGCTAAAACTTCCAGAACTATATTGAATAGCAGTGGTGAGAGTGGGCATCCCTGTCTGGTACCAGATCTCAGTGGAAATGCTTCCAACTTTTCCCCATTCAATAGGATGTTGGCTGTTGGTTTTTCTTTCTTTTTTTTTTTTAAATTTTGACAGGCAGAGTGGACAGTGAGAGAGAGAGACAGAGAGAAAGGTCTTCCTTTTGCCGTTGGTTCACCCTCCAATGGCTACCACGGTTGGCGCGCCGCGCTGATCCGATGGCAGGAGCCAGGTACTTATCCTGGTCTCCCATGGGATGCAGGGCCCAAGTACTTGGGCCATCCTCCACTGCACTACCTGGCCACAGCAGAGAGCTGGCCTGGAAGAGGGGCAAATGGGACAGAATCTGGCGCCCCGACCGGGACTAGAACCCGGTGTGCTGGTGCCGCAAGGTGGAGGATTAGCCTAGTGAGCTGCAGCGCCAGCTGGCCGTTGGTTTTTCATAAATTGCTTTGATTGTATTGAGGAATGTTCCTTCCATACCCAGTTTGCTTAGAGTTTTCATCATGAAAGGGTGTTGTATTTTATCAAATGCCTTCTCAGCATCTATTGAGATAATCATATGGTTTTTCTTCTGTGGTCTGTTAATGTGGTGTATCACATTGATTGATTTGTGAACATTGAACCATCCCTGCATACCAGGGATAAATCCCACTTGGTCTGGGTGGATGATCTTTCTGATGTGTTGTTGTATTCTATTGGCCAGTATTTTATTGAGGATTTTTGCATCTATGTTCATCAGGGATATTGGTCTTTAATTCTCTTTCAATGCTGCATCTTTCTCCGGCATAGGAATTAAGGTGATGGTGGCTTCACTGAAAGAAATTGGGAGGATTCCCTCTTTTTCGATTGTTCTGAATAGTTTGAGAAGAATTGGAGTTAGTTCTTCTTTAAATGTCTGGTAGAATTCAGCAGTGAATCCATCTGGTCCTGGGCTTTTCTTTGTTGGGAGGGCCTTTATTACTGTTTCAATTTCTGTCTCAGTTATGGGTCTGTTTAGGTTTTCTATGTCTTCCTGGTTCAATTTAGGTAGGTTGCATGTATCCAGGAATCTATCCATTTCTGATAGGATTCCCTGTTTGCTGGCATACAGGTCCTTGTAGTAATTTCTGATGATTCTTTTTATTTCTGTAGTGTCTGTTGTTACGTTTCCTTTTTCATCTCTGATTTTATTGATTTGGGTCTTTTTTTAGTTAGTTGGGCCAATGGCGTGTCAATTTTGTTTATTTTATCAAAAAACCATCTCCTCGTTTGGCTTATTTTTTGTAATTTTTTTATTCAATCCTGTTTATTTCTTCTCTGATTTTTTTTATCTTTTATTTAATGAATATAAATTTCCAAAGTACGACTCATGGGTTACAATGGCTTTCCCCTCCATACCGTCCCTCCCACCCACAACCCTCCCCTTTCCCACTCCCTCTCCCCTTCCATTCACATCAAGATTCATTTTCGATTATCTTAATATACAGAAGATCAGCTTAGTATACCTTAAGTAAGGATTTCAACAGTTTGTTCCCACACAGAAACATAAAGTGAAAAATAATAGATGATATTTTTTTTAAATCATGATGAAATCAGATCAGACCTATTGTCATGTTTAATCCCAGTGAGAGTCAAGTTGGGAATTGATAATTTCTTTTCTTTTTTTTTTTTTTTTACAGAAGATCAGTTTAGTGTACATTAAGTAAAGATTTCAATCGTTTGCACCCCCATAGAAACACAAAGTGAAATATACTGTTTGAGTACTCGTTATAGCATTAAGCCTCAGTGTACAGCACATTAAGGACAGAGATCCTACATGAGGAGTAAGTGCACAGTGACTCCTGTTGTTGACTTTACAAATTGACACTCCTGTTTATGGCATCAGTAATCTCCCTATGCACCAGTTATGAGTTTCCAAGGCTATGGAGCCCCTTGAGTTCTCCGACTCTTATCTTGTTTAGACACGGTCATAGTCAAAGTGGAGGTTCTCTCCTCCCTTCAGAGAAAGGTACCTCCCTCTTTGAAGACCTGTTCTTTCCACTGGGATCTCACTCACAGAGATCTTTTTGCCAGAGTGCCTTGGCTTTCCATGCCTGAAATACTCTCATGGGCTTTTCAGCCAGATCCGAGTGCCTTTAGGGCTGATTCTGAGGCCAGAGTGCTATTTAGGACATCCGCCATTCTATGAGTCTGCTGAGTATCTCACTTCCCATGTTGGATCACTCTCCCCTTTATTTATTCTATCGGTTAGTGTTAGCAGGTACTAGACTTGTTTATGTGCTCCCTTTGACTCTTAGTCCTTTCATTATGATCAATTGTGAACTGAAATTGATCACTTGGAATAGTGAGATGGCATTGGCACATGCCACCTTGATGGGATTGAATTGGAATCCCCTGGTATGTTTCCAACTCTACCAATTGGGGCAAGTCAGCCCGAGCATGCCCCAAATTATACATCTCTTCCCTCTCTTATTCCCACTTTTATGTTTAACAGGGATCACATTTCAGTTAATTTTCAACACTTAAGAATAACTGTGTGATAATTACAGAATTAAACCAGTCATATTAAGTAGAACAGACAAAAAAAAATACTATGAGGGATAATATATTAAGTTGTCCATTAGCAGTCAGGGCTATGCTGATCAAGTCACCATTTCCCATAGTGTCCATTTCACTTCAGGAGGTTTCCTTTTTGGTGTTCAGTCAGTTGTCACCGATCAGGGAGAACATATGGTACTTGTCCCTTTGGGACTGGCTTACTTCACTCAGCATGATGTGTTCCAGATTCCTCCATTTTGTTGCAAATGACTGGATTTCGTTGTTTCTTACTGCGGTATAGTATTCTAAAGAATACATATCCCATAATTTCTTTATCCAGTCTACCATTGATGGGCATTTAGGTTGGTTCCAGGTCTTGGCTATTGTGAATTGTGCTGCAATAAACATTAGGGTGCAGACCGCTTTTTTCTTTATCAATTTAAACTCCTTTGGGTAAATTCCAAGGAGTGGGATGGCTGGGTCGAACGGTAGGGTTATATTCAGGTTTCTGAGGAATCTCCAGACTGATTTCCATAGTGGCTTGACCAGTTTGCATTCCCACCAACAGTGGGTTAGTGTCCCTTTTTCCCCACATCCTCGCCAGCATCTGTTGTTGGTAGATTTCTGTATGTGAGCCATTCTAACCGGGGTGAGGTGAAACCTCATTGTGGTTTTGATTTGCATTTCCCTGATTGCTAGTGACCTTGAACATTTTTTCATGTGCCTGTTGGCCATTTGGATTTCCTCTTTTGAAAAATGTCTATTGAAGTCCTTGGCCCATCTCTTAAGTGGGTTGTTGGTTTTGTTTTTGTGGAGTTTCTTGATCTCTTTGTAGATTCTGGTTATTAACCCTTTATCTGTTGCATAGTTTGCAAATATTTTTTCCCATTCTGTTGGTTGTCTCTTCACTCTCCTGACTGTTTCTTTTGCAGTACAGAAACTTCTCAATTTGATGCAATCCCAATAGTTGATTTTGGCTTTGACTGTCTGTGCCTCCCGGGTCTTTTCCAGAAATTCTTTGCCTGTGCCAATATCTTGAAGGGTTTCTCCAATGTTCTCTAATAACTTAATGGTGTCAGGACGTAGATTTAGGTCTTTAATCCATGTTGAGTGGATTTTTGTGTAAGGTGTAAGGTAGGGGTCTTGCTTCATGCTTCTGCACGTGGAAATCCAGTTTTCCCAGCACCATTTATTGAATAGACTGTCCTTGCTCCAGGAATTAGTTTTAGATCCTTGATCAAATATAAGTTGGCTGTAGATGTTTGGATTGATTTCTGGTGTTTCTATTCTGTTCCATTGGTCTATCCATCTGTTTCTGTACCAGTACCATGCTGTTTTGATTACAACTGCCCTGTAGTATGTCCTGAAGTCTGGTATTGTGATGCCTCCGGCTTTGTTTTTGTTGTTTAAGATTGCTTTAGCTATTCGAGGTCTCTTGTGCCTCCATATGAATTTCAGCATCATTTTTTCTAGATCTGCGAAGAATGTCTTTGGTATCTTGATTGGGATTGCATTGAATCTATAAATTGCTTTTGGGAGAATGGACATTTTGATGATGTTGATTCTTCCAATCCATGAGCATGGAAGATTTTTCCATTTTTTGGTATCCTCTTCTATTTCTTTCTTTAAGGTTTTGTAATTTTCATCGTAGAGATCTTTAACGTCCTTGGTTAAGTTTATTCCAAGGTATTTGATTGTTTTTGTAGCTATTGTGAATGGGATTGATCTTAGCAGTTCTTTCTCAGTCATGGCATTGCTTGTGTATACAAAGGCTGTTGATTTTTGTGCATTGATTTTATATCCTGCCACTTTGCCAAACTCCTCTATGAGTTCCAATAGTCTCTTAGTAGAGTTCTTTGGATCCTCTAAGTACAGAATCATATCGTCTGCAAAGAGGGATAGTTTGACTTCTTCCTTCTTGATTTGTATTCCTTTGATTTCTTTTTCTTGTCTGATGGCTCTGGCTAAAACTTCCAGAACTATGTTAAATAGCAGTGGTGAGAGTGGGCATCCCTGCCTGGTGCCAGATTTCAGTGGAAATGATTCCAACTTTTCCCCATTCAATAGGATGCTGGCTGTGGGTTTTTTATAAATTGCTTTGATTATATTGAGGAATGTTCCTTCTATACCCAATTTGCTTAGAGTTTTCATCATGAAAGGGTGTTGAATTTTATCAAATGCTTTCTCTGCATCAATTGAGATAACCATATGGTTTTTCTTCTGCAGTCTGTTAATGTGGTGAATCACATTGATTGATTTGCGAATGTTGAACCATCCCTGCATACCAGGGATGAATCCCACTTGGTCTGGGTGGATGATTTTCCTGATGTGTTGTTATATTCTATTGGCCAGAATTTTATTGAGGATTTTTGCATCTATGTTCATCAGGGATATTGGTCTATAATTTTCTTTCAGTGCTGCATCTTTCTCTGGCTTAGGGATTAAGGTGATGCTGGCTTCATAGAAAGAATTTGGGAGGATTCCCTCTTTTTCGATTGTTCTGAATAGTTTGAGAAGAAATGGGATTAGTTCTTCTTTAAATGTCTGGTAGAATTCAGCAGTGAATCCATCTGGTCCTGGGCTTTTCTTTGTTGGGAGGGCCTTTATTACTGTTTCAATTTCTGTTTCAGTTATGGGTCTATTTAGGTTTTCGATGTCTTCCTGGTTCAATTTAGGTAGGTTGCATGTGTCCAGGAATCTATCCATTTCTGATAAGTTTTCCTGTTTGCTGGCATACAGGTCCTTGTAGTAATTTCTGATGATTCTTTTTATTTCTGTGGTGTCTGTTGTTACGTTTCCTTTTTCATCTCTGATTTTATTGATTTGGGTCTTTTCTCTTCTTTTTTTAGTTAGTTGGGCCAATGGGGTGTCAATTTTGTTTATTTTTTCAAAAAACCAGCTTCTCGCTTGGCTGATTTTTTGTAATGTTTTTTTGGATTCAATCCTGTTAATTTCTTCTCTGATTTTAATTATTTCTCTTCTCCTACTAGATTTGGGTCTGGTTTGCTGCAGATTTTCTAGATCCTTGAGATGCACTGAAAGCTCATTTATTTGGTGCCTTTCCAATTTCTTGATGTAGGCACCTATTGATATAAACTTTCCTCTTAACACTGATTTTGCTGTATCCCATAAGTTTTGGTATGTTGTGCTGTTATCCTCATTTACTTCCAGAAAATTTTTGATTTCTCTTTTAATTTCTTCTATGACCCATTGTTCATTCAGTAGCATGTTGTTCAGTCTCCATGTGTTTGCATACTTTCTGGGGTTTCCTGAGTTGCTAATTTCCACCTTCATTCCACTATGGTCTGAGAAGCTGCATGGTATGATTCTAATTCTTTGGAATTTGCTGAGACTTGCTTTATTGCCTAGTATGTGGTCAATCCTAGAGAAGGTTCCATGTACTGCTGAGAAGAATGTAAATGCTTTATGTGTAGGATGAAAAGTTCTGTAGATATCTGTTAGATCCATTTGGGCAATGGCGTCGTTTAAATCTACTGTTTCCTTGTTGATCTTCTGTCCTGTTGATCTGTCTATTTCTGAGAGTGGAGTATTGAAGTCCCCCAGTACTATTGTATTGGGGTCTAAGTCTCCCTTTAAGTCCCTTAACAAATATTTTAAATAAACTGGTGCCCTGTAATTAGGTGCATATACATTGATAATCGTTATATCTTCCTGTTGAATTGATCCCTTAATCATTATATAGTGCCCCTCTTTGTCTCTCCTAACAGATTTTGTGGTAAAGTTTATGTTGTCAGATATTACGATGGCTACAGCTGCTCTTTTTTCATTTCTGTTGGCATGGTATATCTTTTTCCAGCCTTTCACTTTCAGTTTGTATGCATCTTTGTTGGACAGATGTGTTTCTTGTAAGCAGCAAATAAATGGGTTTTGTTCCTTAACCCAGTCAGCCAATCTGTGTCTTTTAACTGGAGAGTTAAGACCATTAACGTTCAATGTGACTATTGATAAGTAGTAGCTTTGCCCTGCCATTTCCCAAAGATATTTTCTAATGTATGCTTTGAACTTCCTGTGATATTTTGCTGTGAGGTTTCCTTCGTTTACCTTCTTTCACATTGATGACCGTGTTTCTGTGTTTCTGTGTGTAGCACATCTTTAAGTATCTTTTGCAGGGCTGGACAAGTGGAGACAAATTCTTTCAATTTCTGTTTGCTATGAAAGGTCTTTATTCACAAATGAGAGCTTTGCAGGATATAATATTCTGGGCTGGCAGTTGTTCTCTCTTAGTACCTGGGCTATATCTCGCCATTCCCTCCTAGCTTGTAGGATTTCTGATGAGAAGTCAGCTGTGAGTCTGATTGGAGATCCTCTGAGAGTAATCTGACGTTTGTCTCTTGCACATTTTAGGATCTTTTCTTTGTGTTTCACTGTGTTGAGTTTGATTACAACGTGACATGGTGAGGATCTCTTTTGGTCATGTTTACTAGGGGTTCTAAGAGCTTCCTGTACTAGGATGTCTCTGTCCTTCTCCAAACCTGGGAAGTTCTCTGCTAGTAGCTCACTAAAAAGGCCTTCTAATCCTTTCTCTCTCTCCATGCCTTCAGGGACTCCTAGAACCTGAATGTTGGGTTTTTTAAATAGTATCTTGAAGATTCCTAACAATATTTTTTAGATTTTAATTTCCTCTTCTTTTCTTTGGTTTGACTGTATCCTTTCCTGTTCTCTGTCTTCTAAGTCCGATATTCTCTCTTCTGCTTCACTCATTCTGTTTTTAAGGCTATCTAATGTGTTTGTCATTTGATCTATTGAGTTCTTCATTTCATTATGATTTCTCGTCACTATCACAGTTTCATGTTCTACTAGTTGTTTCATTTCATTTTGATTCCTCCTTAACATTTCATTTTCAGAGAGAGATGTTCTATCTTGTCCATTAAGGATTTCTGTAGTTCGAGAATTTGTTTTTGAGAACTTCTTAATGTTCTTATCAATTTTTTGAGATCTGCTTCTTGCATTTCTTCTATCTCATCATCTTTATAATCTTGAATTGGGGTGTCTATTTCATTTGGGGGCATCATAGTGACTTCCTTGTTCTTGTTACCTCAGTTTTTGCATTTGTTGTTTGTCATATTGGAGATATTCTTTGGTTTCTTTGCTGTGGTGCTTTTTCTTGTTATACTGTGACTCTAGATTCAGTGGACTGTCTGCTTTTGATGGATCCTTAGAGGCTGTAATGGGTGTGGCCTGAGAGCTCTGTTTGGTTCTTCAGGGTTAAGGGTGTGCCAAAGGTGATCCACCCAGATTGTTCTCTCGCTCGCTTGCTCTCTCTCTCTCTCTCTCTTTTTTTTCTGACTCAGTTGGGAAGTAATTCCACACAGCTGAGTGGGATTGAGGGTAGTTGATGTATGAAATCTGGCCCCTGTGGGTATTTGTTTGCTTACCCCTGGGAGCACACAAAGAGTTTATGGAGCCCTCAGTGTGGTCTCAAGTTTCTCTGCAGTCTCTTACCAGTTTGCCCAAGTTACCGAGTTTGTGTACTCAGTGAGTTCTCTCTCCCCCCGTCAGATTTTCACAGTCTCAGTTTGTTAGCTCTACACTTTCACTAACTAGGTCTTAACCTCCTGTTATTTCTCCCCACCAGAGTCAGGTTTTTCTGCTCGGCTAATGGCAGGCACCTCTCTACATACGTAAAATGGTGCCTGCCCATTGTCTTGCTCGGCTTTGTAAGGTGAGTGGAGGGAGAGGTTAATGTCCGTGCCGGTTCCCCTTATTTGTTCATTTTTTCTCTCCTCCAGTCAGCCTGGTGAACTTTCCCCAGTGGGGCTTCAGGCCTCATTCCCTGTGGGCTCTTTCTGCCTTTCCCTGCCAATGTCTCGTGTGGGGAGCAACTCGGACTAGACTAAGTTACTGGAATTAAGACTTATTCTATGCATCTGCTCTCCCACAATATGGCGCTGGGAGAGGAGAAAACAGCTTCTACGCAGCTGCCTCCAGTTCAGCCAATAAACTGTAGGACTTGCTCCTGATTGGAGGAGAGCGGCGCGCTCGGTGTGTGGGTAGCAGAGCACGGATTGGTGGAGAGGACTATATAGGAGGAGAGAGACGGCATGCACGAGGAACATCTAAGAGGAACATCTAAGGGGAACACCTGTGCAGCCCCCGAGAGAGCCGGCCGGCGGTGTGCCACTCCCCTGCGGAAGTGGGGAATGTGGCAGGGGGAACCGCCCTTCCACGGAGGTGGAAGGGACAGCAGCCAACCCGGGAAGAACCAGCAGCAAACCCGGGGAGGGCCGAGCAGACGAAAGAACAGCGCAGGGTCCTGTGTCGTTCCTCCACGAAGACGGGGAGCGACATAATGGTGCCGTGACTCGGATATGAAGCCTAGGCAGGACTTAGTGTCGTTCCTCCACGAAGAGGGGGAGCGACATAATGGTGCCGTGACTCGGATAGGAAACCTGACTCGGATAGGAAACTTAGGACGGATATGAAACTTAGGAGGGAAGAAACGGGAAGAAGCAGGAAAATACCGGAGAGAGAGACTAGCGAAGAGCCTAGGGAAAAGCCGGACGAGAAAGGTGCCGGAAGAAGCTATTGAAAGCCTAGGCATAGACTTGGATATGGACTGTGGGAAAGAAGTTAGGATTGAAAGCGAAAGTGAAAGCTTTCATAGACTCGGATGCGGACTATGGCGGGGAAGCTAGGAGATTGAAAGCGAAAGTGAAACCTGGAGGAGGCTTGGACTCGGATACGGACTGTGGGAAAGAAGTTAGGATTTAAAGTGAAAGCAAGAAGAAACTTAGACTTAGATACGGACTGCAGGTTGAAAGTGAAAGTGAAACCTATAAGAAACTTAGACTTGGATACGGACTGTGGGGAGAGGCCAGGAGAAATGAGGGAGGAATATTGTTGGAAGAAAACTTAGGGAAACATACCGGGTAGAGAAAAATGTTAGGGAGGATGAAGCCGCGAGTGCAGGCCGAGGCGGAGACGGAAGCCATCTTGGAATTCTTCAAGTCACCCCGGGGAGCAAGAGGCGAAGATCTGGAACCAGAGGCAGAGATGTGGGCTGCCAGGTTGGAATTCACCAGGTTAGTCCGGGGAACTTGGATTGAATGCTAGTGGCGGAGACGTAAGCTACGCTGTGTGACTCGCGGAAGCCGCCGCGTGCAGAGAGAGCACGGGGCGTGAATAGATCGGGAACGCGGGGCTGGCGCGAGGCCGTGGTTCGGACGCGAAGGGGCGTGGAGACCGCGGAGTGTGCGCGAGAAGCCGAGCCGCGCAGAGCTGGGAACCCGCCGGCGGGGCGAGGCGCCGGGAAGCCGCGCAGAGCCGTGAAGCTGCCGCGGGGCGAGGTGCCGAGAAGCAGCCTCGGGGCGGGCGCCGGGAAGCCGCAGGGATAAGAGAAACAGAAGTTTAGAAGTAAAATGAGAGAAATAGGAATGCCCGGAGATAGAGAAATAGAGAAATAGAAAGGCCTCCCCACAACACAGCAATGAGAGAGCTTGGATTCGGTCTGCCTGATTAGGGCGATAAGCACCAGCAGGCAGCTCGACCAGAGTATGAGCTGCAGGTCACCGAAGATAGGCACGAATCAACACCAATAAGCCTCCCCACAATATGGCAATGAGAAGGCTTGGATTCGGTTTGCCTGATAGGGCTTGTAAGCACCTGCAGGCAGAGCAGAGCATGCGCTGCAGGGCACCGAACACAGGCACGCATCAGCGCCTAAAAACCTCCTCACAACATGGCGAAGAGAGGACCCGGATTCGGTTTGCCTGATTGATAGGACTTGTAAGAACCTGTGGCAACTCTAGCAAGCAGAGCAGAGTGTGTGCCGCGGGGCACCGAAGACAGGCGCGTATCAACGCCAAAAAATAAAAAGAAAGGGGGATCTGTGGGGAGCAACTCGGACTAGACTAAGTTACTGGAATTAAGACTTATTCTATGCATCTGCTCTCCCACAATATGGCGCTGGGAGAGGAGAAAACAGCTTCTACGCAGCTGCCTCCAGTTCAGCCAATAAACTGTAGGACTTGCTCCTGATTGGAGGAGAGCGGCGCGCTCGGTGTGTGGGTAGCAGAGCACGGATTGGTGGAGAGGACTATATAGGAGGAGAGAGACGGCATGCACGAGGAACATCTAAGAGGAACATCTAAGGGGAACACCTGTGCAGCCCCCGAGAGAGCCGGCCGGCGGTGTGCCACTCCCCCGCGGAAGTGGGGAATGTGGCAGGGGGAACCGCCCTTCCACGGAGGTGGAAGGGACAGCAGCCAACCCGGGAAGAACCAGCAGCAAACCCGGGGAGGGCCGAGCAGACGAAAGAACAGCGCAGGGTCCTGTGTCGTTCCTCCACGAAGACGGGGAGCGACAGTCTCGGGTTACTGAGGTTTTTTGTCTCACCTCCCCTTCCCACACTGGCATGCACATTCTGCGACTCACGTGGCTCGGCTCCCGCGACGGCTCGGCTTCCACGTGGTGAGCGACCTTGCTCTCCCCGTAGGTCCTCCGTGTCACATCCACTAGATCCAGAAGAGTTTCCTCTGCAATTTTTTCCTGAGCCTTTTCCTGAGGCTACAGTAATTCAACTTTTATTAAACTATATTTTCCCGGACTATTGGTGTGCGCCCTCACTATTCTGCCATCTTGGCTCCGCCCCTTATTATTATTTTTTAAAGATGTATTTATTTGAAAGGCAGAGGTACAGAGAGAGGGAAGGAGGGAGGGAGGGAGAAAGGGAGAGAAGGAGAGAGAGACAGAGAAAGACAGAGAGAAAAAGAGAGAGAATCTTCTGTCCTCTGGTTCATTCCCCAGATGGCTGCAAATTGTTGGAGCTGGGCCAGGAGGCAGGAGATTCCTCCGGGTCTCCCACATGGGTGCAGGGGCCCAAGCACTTGGGTCATTTTCTGCTGCTTTCCCAGATGCATTAGCAGGGAGCTGGATTGGAAGCAGAGCAGCCAGGGCTCGAACCGGTGTCCATATGGGATGCTAGCATCCTGATCTAGCACCTGTGTTCAAGGTGCTATGGCCAAGAGGTGGAGGCAACCTTCTTTGCAGGGCCTCTACACATGGACTGAAGACTCTGACTTGGGTGCAGTTTCACAGCACATACTGGGACCCTTGCTGGTTCTGGGGACCCTGGTTCTGGGGACCCCAAGCAACTGCCCTCATTTCGTCCAGACCACTATGTCTAGCCTCAGCCCCAGGGCACTGAAGAGAGAGACTTTGCCTGGGATGATAGAAACAGACATCTTAAACGTATGTCTCCCAGTGGATTCCCAAAGGAATCGACCTCATTGGTAATGGAGAATGAAGGCACACATGCTTTTAGGTGCTCTGGAGAACCATGGGGATTGTGGGGAAAGGCAATTAGGGACAGAGTCAAGATCAGGCCAAACTGTAGGGCCAGCCAGTCTGCAAGAGAGAATTGTGAATAATACAGATAAGAGTGATGTAGGTAATGAGGTATTAATTTTTTTTTGACTCTGGTCATGTACAAAGATACACATTCTAAGTACTGACATATATAAAAAGCACAATCAGATAAAGTTTATTTAGAAGATGAGAAACTGGACACACACACACATGTGAGCATGGGTTGCTCCATGTAGAGAAATCAGTCGCAGTCATGAGTAGACAGTGGGCCAGATTTGCCTGCGAAGAGAAGGGGTGGGAGAAGGAAGACAGACAGGGCTCCAGGCAGTCCCTCCAGCCATGGTCTGTGGTGGAAGAGAGACCCCCTCCCTTCTTATGGTCTCTTACGAGCTTGGGGCAGTGCCTTTCCAGGCGTGGAGCTACCTGGGAATGAATTATACGGCACCTCCACGAGTTCCACGTGGAGCTCATTATAAATATTGACAGGTCCCGGATGAAGCAGCAACATCCCAGGAAAGGGGGTGTCTGGATTGACAAGTGAGAGGATAGAATTACACACAGGGGCTTGTGACCTGCATCTCAGCAATCCTAAACAAACTTCCTGCCTATTTCTATCTCATCAAAAGAAGCTGAAATGTCAAAAAAGAGACAGCACGCGCGGTGGGTGTCACGCAATGTCCCTTCAAGAGAGCCGTTATTGACTGGATTAGTTTTGTGGGGCACAAAATTTATAACTCAGGACATTGTGGGAAATGATAACGCAACCAGCCAGTGGTTCATGGAGTTCAACAGCTGGGTGTGTTTAGGGGAAGAGAGGAAGAGAGCCCTCCCCATGCACTGCTGTCCTGAATGTCTGCACACATGGAAAAAGCTGAGCCTCTCTGAGGAGCAAAATCAAGAGGTGCAGGGAGGAAACAGACTTTATTAAAATATTAAGCTGATCACTAAGCAAATAAATGAGAAGATAAAAACCAACCAGCCTTCGAGAGAGGAGAATCACGCCCAGCATTGCTACGATCTACAATGTCTTTTCAAAAAAAAAAAAAAAAGTAAGCAAAAAATCCAAGAAGGCATGACCCACACACTGGGAGGAAAAAGCAGGCCAGGAAACTGCCTGTGAGAGGGCTCAGATGTTGGACTTAGCAGAAAGAGACGTGCATTGGGCCTTTTAGAATGAAAAAATAAAAGTAGCAACCACAAGAAAGCTGGAGTGGCTGCTGTGCTATCAGGCAAGATAAACAACACGAAAATGTCACTAGAGAGAAACAGGGACACTTAATACTGTCAAAAATATATAACAGTCCCAGATAAATATCCAGCCAATGGCAAAGGACCAAGATACATGGAACAGCACTGACAAAATGAAGGGAGAAATAGACAAGTCGACCAAAATGGATGGAGATTTCCACAACCTGCTTTCAGAAACGTACAGAAAAATTCGACCAAAGGTCAACAAGGAAGTGGAAGGTCAGAGCGACACTATAAACCGATTATATCTAACAGACATCTCTGGAACACTTCATCCAACAACGGCAGAATATACCTTCTTATCAAGTGCAAATACAACATCTGTAGACCATAGACTCAACTAAGCCTTAGAGCGAATTATAAAAAGCTGTAACAAATTTAAAAGATAGAAACGTATAAAGTTCATTTCCAACACAGAGTAAAATGAAAAACCAGTAGCAGTAAAAAATAGAGGAAATTAAAAAGTATGTGAAACTTAAGCAACACATTTTTTTTAAAATTACCTATTTGAGAGGCAGAGTTACAGAGAGAGAGAGAGAGAGAGAGAGAGGGAGGGAGAGAGAGAATGAGAAACAGTAAGAAATCCTCCATCCTGTGGTTCACTCCCCAAATGGCCACAGCAGCCAGGGCTTGTCCAGGCTGAAGCCAGGAGCCTGGAACTCCAGCGTGGGTCTCCCCTGTGGGTGGAACTCAACTACTTGAGAGCGTCACCCAGTGCAGCAATAGCAGGGAGCTGGATCGGAAGTGGAGCCTCTGGGACTCAACTGGGCACTCCTGACGTGGGGTGTGGGCATCCCAAGCAAAGGCTTAAACTGCTGTGCCACCACACGCTCCTCACAATTACTTACAAAATGCAGCTATAACAAAGCACCATGAATCCTGCGGCGTAATGCAACAGGAATTCCCTACGTTAGAGCTGTGCAGGGTAGGAGTGGAGGTGGTCCTGGCCGGGCGGCCTTGTGTAGGGTCCCGTAAGCCTGCTCAGGTGTGGGCAGGGCTGCATCCCTGTACTACAGACTCTGGGGAGGAGGCGGCTGCTGAGTTCATCCAGATTTTGGGCTGAACTCTGTTCCTCAAGGGTGCAGTACTGAGGACCCCCTTTCCTTGCTGTCTGTCACCTGCGGGCTGGTGCCATGTTTCCATGTGGCTCCTGTCTACAGTCATGGGCTCCGTCTCTCTCTCGCCCCCTCAGCTCTCTCTGACCTGCCCTTCTGTGTCCCCTCTCTCACTCAGCCCAGATTAAGTTCTCTGACTCCTGCCATCAGACTGGGCCCACTGGTGTGGCGGTGCCTCTGGGAAGGCCCATGGCCGTGACATCCGTGACACCTGCTAAGGCTCTCCTGCCCAGCGACACGGTCACAGGACATAGGATGAGGACTGGAGGTTCTTTTGGGAGGCCACTCCATCTACTACAGTCCTCTAAACAGGCGTTTCTTGCTGCCATCCCACCACACTTATTCTTTCTGGGTCACCAAGGGCCTACACGTTACCAGATCCAGCGGTCAGTCCTCAGTGTGGCTGGCGTTGGCCCTCTGTAACACTGGATCCGCCTGACCCCTTTCTTTGCGTGATGGTTTCAGCCCCTGCCTTTACGGCCCTTCGTCCCTGACAGCTCTTGGTCTTCTTTGCTGCTTCCTGCTTTAACCCACCGCCTGGAGCTGCCTGGCTCCAAGGCTCTGGTCTTGAATCTGTTCTCCCTCCAACTAAGTGGTTGCACTTCTTCAATAGCTTGAACAGCTATAACTCTATGATTCCTGAATGACCTGCTGGAGTGATTGAGACTACTGGCATTGTGGCATCCCTGAAATTAAGAACTGGCTTCAGTAGAATGCCGCCCTGCATTTGACGCTGACTCAGCAATCCATGGTGCTGGATGTAGACCAGGAGAGCTCTTTTCTCCCGAAGTGGACGCCCAAGATGAGAAAATCGCATCACTGGAAGTTGTCAATCACACCCTGCTGATCCATGATCCTGTGGAGCTCAAGAGAGGCTGGGGGAGGCAGAAGCAGTGCCTCTGCCTCTCTTCTCACTCGGCAATTGATTATTGGGGTCTAATATCAAGTGTATAACCACCACTTCCTCTCCTGAGTATCATAAAGTGTATTTTCACTATCCCTTACTATAAAAGCTGACTTTTTTAAAGGTTATATTTATTTATTTGAAAGGCAGAGTTAGAGAGTGAGAGTGAGAGAGAGAGAGCTTCCATCTGCTGGTTCACTCCCCCCATGGCTGCAATGGCTGGAGCTGGGCTAGTTCGAAGCCAGGAGACAGGAGCTTCTTCTGGGTCTCCCACATAGGTGCAGGGGCCCAAGGATTTGGGCCATCTTCCACTGCTTTCCCAGGCCATAGCAGAGAGCTGGCTTGGAAGTGGAACATCCAGGACAAACTGGCACCCATATGGGATGTCGGCACTACCTGCTAAGGCACAGTGCCGGCCCTTTTCTTTTTGTTTTTGTGGGGAGCAAACCGGACTAGACTGAGTTACTGGAATTAAGACTTATTCTATGCATCTGCTCTCCCACAATATGGCGCTGGGAGAGAAGTAAACAGCTTCCGCACAGCTGCCTCCAGTTCAACCAATAAACTGTAGGACTTGCTACTGATTGGAGGAGAGCAGCGTACTCGGCGTGTGGGCAGCCGAGTTGGGATTGGCAGAGGAGGACTATAAAGGAGGAGAGAGACGGCATGCACCAGGGAACATCTATGGGGAACATCTAGCTGAAGGAACACCTGTGCAGCCCCCGAGAAAAGCCGGCCGGCGGTGTGCCGCTCCCCTGCGGAAGTGGGGAATGTGGCCAGGGGGATCTGCCCTTCCACGGAGGTGGAAGGGATAGTAGCCAACCCGGGAAGAACCAGCAGCAAACCCGGGGAGGGCCGAGCAGACGAAAGAACAGCGCAGGGTCCTGTGTCGTTCCTCCACGAAGAGGGGGAGCGACATAATGGTGCCGTGACTCGGATATGAAGCCTAGGCAGGGCTTAGTGTCGTTCCTCCACGAAGAGGGGGAGCGACATAATGGTGCCGTGACTCGGATAGGAAACTTAGGACGGATATGAAACTTAGGAGGGAAGAAACGGGAAGAACTGGGAAAATACTGGAGAGAGAGACTAGCAAACAGCCTAGGGAAAAGCCGGACGAAAAGGGTGCCGGAAGAAGCTATTGAAAGCCTAGGCATAGACTCGGATACGGACTACGGGGGGAAGCTGGGAGAAATCTCTAAGGTCGAGGGCGAAAGTGAAAGCTAGAACAAACAGGCTCGGACGCGGACTGTGGGGAGAGGCCAGGAGAAATGAGGGAGGAATATTGTTGGAAGAAAACTTGGGGAAACATACCGGGTAGAGAAAACTGTTAGGGAAATTGAAGCCGCGGGGGGCAGGCCGAGGCGGAAACGAAAGCCACTTTGGGGTTCTCAAGTTAGCCCGGGAATGGGGGGCAAAAAGTTGAAACCAGAAGCTGAAACGTAAGCCAGATTGGGATCCGTCTGATTAGCCCGGGGAGCAAAGGACGGGAAGCCAAACCGTGGGGCGGAGACGTATGCTGGGTTGAATTCGCCAGGCTAGCCCGGGGAACTTAGATTGAATGCTAGTGGCGGACACGTAAGCTACGCTGTGTTACTCGCGGAAGCCGCCGCGTGCAGAGAGAGCACGGGGCGTGAATAGATAGGGAACGGGGCTGGCGTAGGCCGTGGTGCAGACGCGAAGGGCGTGGAGACCGCGGAGCGCGCGAAGCCAAGCCGCGCAAAGCCGGGAAGCTGCGCAGATGAAAGAGGCGCGGGCTGAAGTGGCTCAGCCGGGAAGCCGCCGAGAAGTAGCCTCGGGGCGGGCAGCGGGAAGCTGCGGGGATAAGAGAAACAGAAGTTTGGAAGTGGAGTGAGAGAAATGGGAATGTTGGCAGACAGAAGTAAAATGGGAGAAATAGGAATGCCCGGAGATAGAGAAATAGAGAAATAGAAAGGCCTCCCTACAATACAACAATTAGAAGGCTTGGATTCGGTCTGCCCGATTAGTGAGGCGATGAGCACCTGCGGGCAGCTAGCAGCTTATGCGCCGCAGGTCACCGAAGATAGGCACGAACCAACACTAATAAGTCTCCCCCACAATACGGCAATGAGAAAGCTTGGATTCGGTCTGCCTGATTAAGGCGGTAAGCGCCAGCAAGCAGCTCGACCAGAGTATGAGCCGCAGGTCACCGAACACAGGCACGCATCAGCGCCTAAAAACCTCCTCACAACATGGCGAAGAGAGGACCCAGATTCGGTTTGCCTGATTGATAGGACTTTTAAGAACCTGTGGCAACTCTAGCAAGTAGAGCAGAGTGTGTGCCGCGGGACACTGAAGACAGGCGCGTATCAACGCCAAAAATAAAAAGAAAGGGGGATCTGTGGGGAGCAAACCGGACTAGACTGAGTTACTGGAATTAAGACTTATTCTATGCATCTGCTCTCCCACAATATGGCGCTGGGAGAGGAGAAAACAGCTTCTACGCAGCTGCCTCCAGTTCAGCCAATAAACTGTAGGACTTGCTACTGATTGGAGGAGAGCAGCGTACTCGGCGTGTGGGCAGCCGAGTTGGGATTGGCAGAGGAGGACTATAAAGGAGGAGAGAGACGGCATGCACCAGGGAACATCTATGGGGAACATCTAGCTGAAGGAACACCTGTGCAGCCCCCGAGAAAAGCCGGCCGGCAGTGTGCCGCTCCCCTGCGGAAGTGGGGAATGTGGCCAGGGGGAACTGCCCTTCCACGGAGGTGGAAGGGATAGTAGCCAACCCGGGAAGAACCAGCAGCAAACCCGGGGAGGGCCGAGCAGACGAAAGAACAGCGCAGGGTCCTGTGTCGTTCCTCCACGAAGAGGGGGAGCGACATAATGGTGCCGTGACTCGGATATGAAGCCTAGGCAGGGCTTAGTGTCGTTCCTCCACGAAGAGGGGGAGCGACAGTTTTGCAACTGTTTTGACTCTTTATTGATCCAAAAGGTGTTCATGGAGGGCCCATTCTTCACTGTGCCCCCACAGAGAATACAATCAAGAACAGGACAGGTAGGGAGCTTACAGACAGGTGACGAATAAGAGAGAGGGAAGTGCAGGTTGTGATTAGGGTTTGAGATAAGAAGAGAGACAGGGCACCTCGTGGAGAAGAAGCCAGGACAGTGTGGAGAAGCATCATAGGAGAGGACCTGAGATGACAGCATTTCAACTCAACCTCACGGATGAGAAGCAGCCGCCATCGCCACACTGGCATCCCCAGAATTCTTGGCTGAGTGATCAGCATGCCTCAGGAGGATACAGCTGAGCCCTCTGGAGGGGGGCTTCATGCAGGGCTGATGCGACTGGAGCCCAGTGCATGGGGACACTGTATTGCTTGCAAGTCTGAAGGCGTGCTCAGGGCACAATGTCAGACCTCCAGGCCAAGGTGCGCTCGGGGCCTTCCTTACACAGGTCACTGTAGGCCCTGGTGAGGGTCCACAATGTTACTCTGCAGGGTTTTGCAGCACAGGACTGAACATATCACGTCAGTGTTTGCCATGCCTGGTTCTGACTGCCAGTAGATGATGGTTGGAAGGCAAGGCCATTGTGAAGCAGGGACCCAGTCAGCCAAGGGCGTAGCCCTGATCTGCAATACCTGGGGCTCCGTCCTGGGAGTGGCAGTGACCTTGGAAGAAGCAGTGGACAGAGCTGCAGTATAGGCTGGAGACCCGGCCTGCTGCATGCACTCTCCTCTCAGCCCGGAGCACAGATGCAGTGACTACTCTGCTTTGAAAGCAGCAATTTCGGGGCCGGTGCTGTGGCGCAGCAGGCTGAGCCGGTTTGTGTCCCAGCTGCTCCTCTTCCAAGCCAGCTCTCTGCTGTGGCCAGGAAAAGCAGTGGAAGATGGCTCAAGTGCTCCGGCCCCTGTACCCAAGCAGGAGACCCTGAGGAAGCTCCAGGTTCCTGGCTTCGGATTGGCGCAGCTCTGGCCTTTGTGACCATTTGGGGGGTGAACCAGCAGATGGAAGACCTCTCTCTCTGTCTTTCCCTCTCTATGTCTGTAACTCTACCTCTCAAATAAATCCATCTTTTTTTTTTTTTTTGACAGGCAGAGTGGACAGTGAGAGAGAGACAGAGAGAAAGGTCTTCCTTTTCCATTGGTTCACCCTCCAATGGCTGCTGCGGCTGGCGCGGCCGGCGCACCACGCTGATCTGAAGCCAGGAGCCCGGTGCTTCTGGTCTCCCATGGGGGTGCAGGGCCCAAGCACTTGGGCCATCCTCCACTGCACTCCCGGGCCACAGCAGAGAGCTGGACAGGAAGAGGAGCAACCGGGACAGAATCTGGTGCTCCGACCGGGACTAGAACCTGGTGTGCTGGCACTGCAGGCGGAGGATTAGCCTATTGAGCCATGGCACCAGCCAAATAAATCTTTAAAAAACCCAGAAAAACCAAAAAACCTGAGCCTGAAAAGTAATCCCTTTGATCCAAGGTCATATATTTTGTATCTCTTAATAAGAAAATTTTATAAATATATATTTAAATATTTATTTATTTGAAAGACACAGCTATGAACAGAGAGGGAGAGACAGAGAGCGAGTGAGAGAGAGAGAGAGAGGGAGAGAGAGAGAGGTCTTCTATCCACTGGTCCACTGATGGCCAGGAAATCCAGGGCTGAACCAGGCTGAAGACAGGAGCTAGGAGCTTAATCCTGGTCTCCTATGTGAGTGCAGGACCCAAATACTTGGGCCTTCTTCTGCTTTCCCAGGCCATTAGCAGGGAACTGTATTGGAACTTGAGCAGCTGGGAACGAACTGGCATGATGGCATTGCAGGCAGCAGCTTAGCCCAGCCCCCTATAAATATTTTTAGAAGTTACAATAAGTCAGGCACTTTAAAAAATTATTTGTGTGTGTGTGTGTGTGTGTGTGTGAGAGAGAGAGAGAGAGAGAGAGAGAGAGAGAGCAAGCTCATCTTCTGGTTCACTCCCCAGATGCCTATAACTAGGGCTGAAGCCAAGAGCCAGGGACCCAGTCCAGGTCTCTCTTGTAGGCTGCAGGGACTGAAATACTTGAACCATCCACACTGCCTCCTGCAGTCTGCTTTAGCAGGAAGCTGAAGTCAGGAGCCAGGGCTGGGTATTGAACCCGGGTCTCCAGTGTTGAATAAGTGTGTCTTAACTGCTGGGCCAAACACTCATCCCCATCATGCACTTTTTTTTTGACAGGTTGATTGATAGACAGTGAGAGAGAGAGAGATAGAGAGAAAGGTCTTCCTTCCATTGGTTCACCCCCAAATGGCTGCTACGGCCGGCGCAGCGACAATCCAAAACCAGGAGCCAGGTGCCTCCTCCAGGTCTCCCATGTGAGTGCAGGGCCCAAGCACTTGGGCCATCCTCCACTGCCTTCCTGTGCCAGAGCAGAGAGCTGGACTGGAAGAGGAGCAACCGGGACTAGAACCCGGTGCCCACCCCGTCATGCACTTTAAAACCTTTCTTCAGTCTCTCAAATACTTTTTGAACAAAACAAGACACAGATAATAAAGGAATGAACGGTTTTCCAAAAAAGCAGTGTCTTTAAAATACAGAGTACAGCACACCCTCCACATTCCACAGTCATGGCTGCTTGCTGCCATTGTCTAGGGTGTTCTGGGCCTCCCTGGGCCAGGCTGTGCTTAGCACACACTTGGTCGAGCCCCCCTCGCCATTCCCAGTGCTGTGCGCTGAGTGGAAGGAGATGGAAGAGGCAGATTCTGCCCTGGTGCAGGGAGAACTGGTTCCCTTAGCCTGAGAACCTCTGCTCCCATCATAGTTAAGAAACAAATGAATAGAGATCTTGCTTGATTCCCTTTCTAGACATAAACACATCTTGAAGATCAAAAATAAAACACCACTAAGCATACACAGTGGATGGCCACTGCATAGTGGACAAAGTGAGGGAAGGTGATATCTGTCCCAGGAGGTCCCTTCTCTGGGCTGGCCTGTGGTTGACCTTTGTGGCCACTTTCTGGTAAGACGCACAGCTTGGTCGCATATTTACATGGTTTAGCTATGGAAGGACACAGACAGCCTTGTATTGTTGGGAACAGATGGAAAAGTCATCACATTTTCCCCTGACCTTTTTTAGTAAAGGAAAACATTTTCATTGGATTGCATAAACCACTGGCTTGGGGCCAGTGTTGTGACACAGTGGGTTAAGCCGGCACTTGCAACGCTGGCATCGATACCAGAGCACAGATTGAGTCCCACTTCTTCTCCTTCTCCTTCTCCTTCTCCTTCTCCTTCTCCTTCTCTTCTCCTTTTCTCCTCCTCCTCCTCCTCCTCCTCCTCCTCCTCCTTTTTCCTCTTCTTAAAATTTTATTTATTCAAAAGAGTTACAGAGAGAGGTAGAGCCAGAGAGAGAGAGAAAGAGGTCTTCATCCGCAGGTTCGCTCCCCAAATTACTGCAGAGCTGAGCTGATCTGAAGCCTGGAGCCAGGAGCTTCTTCCAGGTCTCCAACACAGATACAGGGGCCCAAGAACTTGGGCCATCTTCTACTGCTTTCCCAGGCCATAGCAGAGAGCTGGATCAGAAGTGGAGCAGCCGGGACTTGACTGACACCCACATGGGATGCTGGCACTGCAGGCTAGGGCTTTAACCCTCTGCGCCACAGGCAGGTCCCCCTGTTCCACTTATGATCCAGCTCTCTGCTAATGTGTTTAGGAAGCATGGAAGATTGTCCATGTACTTGGGCTCATGTCAACTTAATTCCCTTAAAAAAGACTATTTAATTATGCAAATAAGATTAATCACATCATCAAAAAGCAAGTTAACCTGAGTTGGCTATGTAGCAGATTGTGGTATTTCAGTGTCTACAGAGATGTGACTACCTCTAAGATAAAAGTTCAGCTTATGGAATGCAGGTTAGTTTTCCAGAATGTGGCCCCCGCCCCCAGTCCTGGACATTCCAGGAGCCCCGCATGCATTCACAGGGCTCACACTACACACACCTGCTTCTCTGAACAAGTGCACACCAAGCCGCACGAGTGTTTTGCACCGAGGGCTCCTCACATACACTCAACACTCTTCTTTCCTGTCCTCCTCACTCGGATCTGCTAAAGCCTCCTAGATCATAAATCTGCATCAACTAAAATAGTTCCAAGTTCTATGGCACTAAAGTCTATAAGGCACTTGTCCACTTAAGGCAACGACTTCCAGTGCCTACCGGGAGAAAGGACATTTTTATGCCGTTCTCTGAGTGTCTTCTTTTCCATGATAGATCTCTTAACAGTCCCCATTACTTCATGGTTTCTCCATTTTGTGGGTGAAAAGAAGCAGTTTCATTTGGGTGATGTGTGAAGTCTTTGATGAGAGTGTTTACAATAAAGCTTTTTTAAAAAATATGTATTTGAAAGGCAGAGTGACAGAGAGGGCAGAGTAACAGAGAGGGAGAGAGAGAGAGAGAGAGAGAGAGAGAGAGAGAGAGACTCTTTCATCCACTGGTTCACTCCCACGTGGGTAGCAGGGGCCCAAGGGCTTTGGCCATTCTCTACTGCATTCTCAGGCACATTAGCAGGAAGCGGGATAGGAAGCAGAGCAGCCAGGACTTGAGCCGGTGCTCCAATATGGGGTATAGTTTTTGCAAGCATTAGCTTAACCCACTGTGCCAAACACTGGCCCCAGTACTTTCAGATTTAGATAGACTCATTTTTTTTTTTTACTCCATAAAAGCAACGTGTAAGAATTTGGGGAATTGAGGGATATGTTAGTACAAAAGTTACCTGTTTAGAAAGTATCAGTATTTTCCTACAATTTGTTCCATGCTAGCCAAGACAGCCAGTAGTGGATGGCGACCGTTTTCTATTTTCCTTTTACGTTTCAATTGTCTTTAATATAATTGATACTAGAGGGGCCGGTGCTGTGGCACAGTCAGTTAAAGCTGCATCCTGCAGTGTTGGCATGCCATATGGGTGCCGGTTTGAGTCCCAGCTGCTCCACTTTTGATCTAGCTCTCTGCTAATGTGCCTGGAAAAGCAGTGGTGAACGGCCCTAGTCCTTGGGCCCCTGCACCCACATGGGAGACCTGGAAAAACTTCTTGGCTCCTGGCTTCAGATCAGCTCAGCTCCGGCCACTGTGGCTACCTGGGAGTGAACCAACAGATGGAAGATCTCTCTCTCTCTCTCTCTCTCTCTCTCTCTCTCTTTTTCTAACTCTGCCTTTTAAATAAATAAAATAAATCTTTAAAAAATAGTTGGTACTAGGAGAAACTCATTCCTTTTTGGCCTTGAGCCTCAATGGCAACATTCATTTAGTTGGCTTAACACTTTCCAAAGAATGTTCCCTTGGACAAATAAAAGAAGTTGCTAGAAAACAAAATTATCAAGGCAGAGTTTTAATTTCCCAAGACAGAAAAATAGAAATTATTTTGTGGATTTTTTTCCCGAAGTGTAAAGTTATAAATTTAATTGGGAGGGTCCAGCGCTGTGGTGTAGCAGGTAAGCATTTGCTTGCAGTGCCAGCATCCCATATGGGTGCTGGTTCGAGTCCTGGCTGCTCTACTTCTTATCTTGCTCTCTGCTATGGCCTGGGAAAACAGGAGATGGGTCCAAGCCTTTGGCCCCTGCATCCTTGTGGGAGACCTGGAGGAAGCTCTTGGCTCCTGGCTTTGGATCGGCCCAGCTCCAGCTGTTGCAGCCAACTGGGGAGTGAACCAGTGGATTGAAGACCTCTCTCTCTCTCTCTGTAACTCTGACTTTGAAATAAATAATAAATAAATCTTTCTTTTTTAAAAAAAATTTTAGACTGGCGCCGCGGCTCAATAGGCTAATCCTCAGCCTTGCGGCGCCGGCACACTGGGTTCTAGTCCCGGTCTGGGCACCAGATTCTCTGCCGGTTGCCCCTCTTCCAGGCCAGCTCTCTGCTGTGGCCAGGGAGTGCAGTGGAGGATGGCCCAAGTGCTTGGGCCCTGCACCCCATAGGAGACCAGGAGAAGCACCTGGCTCCTGCCTTCGGATCAGCGCAGTGCGCCGGCCGTGGCGGCCATTGGAGGGTGAACCAACGGCAAAGGAAAACCTTTCTCTCTGTCTCTCTCTCTCACTGTCCACTCTGCCTGTCAAAAAAAAATTTAGACAATCTAGTGAGATTGTTTTTTTTTTTAAAGATTTATTTATTTATATGAAAGTCATAGTTACATAGAGAGAGGAGAGGCAGAGACAGAGGGGGAGAGAGAGAGAGAGAGAGAAAGAGAGAGAGAGGTCTTCCATCTGATAGTTCACTCCCTAATTGGCTGCAATGGCCAGAGCTGCGCCAATCTGAAGCCAGGAGCCAAGAGCTTCTTCCAGGTATCCCACGTGGGTGCAAAGTCCCAAGGACTTGGGCCATCTTCTACTGCTTTCCCAGGCCATAGCAGAGAGCTGGATCAGAAGTGGAGCAGCCAGGTCTCGAACCGGCGCCCATATGGGATGCCAGCGCTTCAGAGCAGGGAGTTAACCCACTGTCCCACAGCACCAGCCCCATAAATAAATCTTTCAAAAAAAAAAAAAAAAAAAGAACCCCACCCTGGTTAAAATGCCTGCTCCCATGTTGTACTGCTTGGGTTCCATACCCAGCTCCAGCTCCTGACTCCAGATTCCTGCTGATACAGGCTCTGGGAGGCAGCAGTGTTGACTCAAGTCATTGGGTTCCTGGCATCCACACGGGCGACGCAGCTTCAGCACAGCTCAGTACTTGCTCTTGCAGGCATCTGAGGATTGATCCAGCAGATGGGAGCTTAGCTGCCTGCCCTTCCTCCCCTGTGTCATCAGTGCCCCCTCACACCGGGTCAGTCCTGGTCTCCAGTATCCTACACCTTACTACAACCCCACCCCTCAGAGCAACCCCAGAGCCCTTGAGGCTGACACCTGTGCCTGCTTCCCTCTAGTGAGGGGTAGCGGAGGGGCAGAGGTACAAGTGAGCTGCTTTGCATTGCTTGAAAGCCCCCATGGCCCCCTGTGGTCCCCTGCACCGATATCTGGGTGGCTGACAAGGAAGAGAAACCCACTCACCCCCAGGTGCACCCTCCACTCTGCATGCTCCTTCCCAGCGCTGCTTCTGATTGGTGGTCGGTTCTCAGCACCTCCTCCACTCCACCCACCAGCCCCGCCAGGGGAGTCCCCATCACCTCTGACCTTGCGTCGGGTGCCAGCGGCCTCTGTGTGGGCACACCCCACAGTCTCCTAGGTCAGTCAGCCGCCTCACCTCCACCACCTCCTTCCTGTCTGACCACGCCCTCCTGCCCGAACTGGCTTCTCTGGGTTCCTGGGCCAGACATGCTCCAGTTCTCCCTCTTTAGAGTCTGTTCCCAAATGAACATCTCAGCCTTGACCCCGATCTGCTGTATCACTGACCCAGCAACTTGAATTTCAAGAAATTTTTTAATTAAAGAATTTATTATATATATATTTAGTTGAGAGGCAGAGAGAGTGAGAGAGAGAGCGAGAGAGCGAGAGAGATAGCAGTCATATACTGGTTCACTCCACAAATACCCACAACAGCTGGGGCCTGGCTGGGCTGATACCAAGAGCTAGGAACCCAATCCAGGTCTCCTTCATGAATGATAGGAACACAATTCTTTCAGCCATCGTCTGATGCCTCCCTGCACCGGCATGAATCTAGAACAAGAGCCAGAGGCAGGACCTGAACCCACGCACTGCAATGTGGGATGCAGGTGTCATTTTTTTTTAAAATACCAATTGCTCCCTTATCTTTGAATGTAGTTCACTAACATTTTTTTTTAAGATTTATTTATTTATTTATTTGAAAGGCAGTTACAGGGAGGCAGAAGCAGGCAGTGGATATCTTTCCATTCGCTGGTTCACGCCTCAGATGACCACAATGACCGGAGCGTCACCAATCTGAAACCAGGAGCCAGGAGCTTCTTCTGGGTCTCCTACGTGGGTGCAGGGGCCCAAGCACTTGAGCCATCTTCTGCTGCTTTCCCAGGCCGTAGCAGAGAGCAGGATCGGAAGTGGAGCAGCCGGGACCTGAACCAGCGCCTATATGGGATGCAGGCACCGCAAGCAGCAGCTTTACCCACTTTGCTACAGCGGCGGCCTCCAGACGTCATTTTAACCACTAGGCCAAATGCTCACATGAGCAGATTCTTTTCAAAATTTCAATTGTTTTTAAAATTTATTTTTTATTTGAAGGCGCAGGAGGGGTGGGGGAGAGGGGAAGAGAGAGAGAGCTTCCATACGCGGGTTCACTCCCCAAATGGCTGCCATGGCCTAGGGCTGGACGAGGCGCCAGGAGCTTCATCTGGGTCTCCCACTTGCAGGGACACAAGTGGTTCCCGTAAGGGAAGCTGGCATCGCAGGCGACGGCCTAACCTGCTAAACCTCGCCGCCGGCCCTGTCTTCGCTTTTTGATTGGTTGTCGCCCTTCCGCATCATCCAATCAGAATGAGTCTCCGGGACCCTCCGCCTTAACACCGAGGCTATAAATAGGCCGCTGAGCTTCCCCCTCGCCATTTTCTCCGCGAGGCCCGGCTTTTCTGTCCTTCGGCCAGGGGTTGCGCGGTCACCTAACGGCCGTGCGGGGCTCCAGCCCCGATCCCTGGATCCCTGGACAGGACGGCAGCGGCGGACGCCGGCGGGAAGGGCGGGCCCGCGGCCGTGCGCCAGGTGAGGGCGCGGGTTCGGCCGGGCCGAGAGCTTTCCCGCGTCCGCGCGGCGCCGGCTCCTCAGGCCTGGCGAGTCCCGGTGTCCGCGGCCGGAGCGGCGCCGTCGGCCCTGACCCGTCCCGGAGCGGGAGCCGGGAAGGGAGAGCGAGGACCCGGCGTCCGCGTGGCTCCTCTCGGTCAGCCCCGGCCGGGCAGGGCTCCTGCGGAGACGCCGCCCGGCGGCCTCGGCCTCTGAGGAGGGAGCGGCGCGGCCCCTGGTGGCCCGGGGTCCCGGCGGTGCCCGCGGGGCGTGGACGCTGAGGGGTCGGGAGGAGGCGCCTCCGGGGCGGATGGTGGGGGACCCCCGCTGGGCGGGGTGGGGTGGGGGTCACGATGCCCGCCCCGTGCTGGGAATCCTCTCCTTCGGGTGTGTCTGGTGTTGTGTCCGGGGTTCACGGCTCTACTTCGGACTCGTTTTCACTTCAGGGTAACAAATCCCAGCCGCCCTCCCCTCTCTGCGGAGGGCACGTTCCAGGACCCCCAAGCGACCCCTGAGGACGCAGCTCGTATGGAACCCTGTGTAAACCATGAGTTTTTAAATGTACATCACGCAAGGTGCATTCGTAGGTTACCCGCAGTGCAGGTCAGGTGTTTAGACGAGAGGTTCCGATGCTGGTTCCGAGGTCCATGTCTCATATTGCAGTACCCGAGTTTGCGACCCGGCTCTGGCTTCCGACTCTGCCCACTAATGCGTAGCTTGGGAAACAGCAGATGAGGATGGATCGTGTCATTGAGCGGCTGCTGTCCACGTGGTAGACCCTGATGGCATTTTTGGCTCCACACACGTGGGTAGTGAGCCGGCAGATGCGAAGTGTGGCTCTGTTTCTCAAGTAAAATTAAATAAATAAATAAGGCGCATTAGAGGTTTAAAGCACCAATCTCCTTATAAATATGGGACAGTTGTTATAACTGGTGAAGTGAAAGTAGTGACATTGTTATAGAGGGAGAAAATAGATTACTCTTATTTGGAGTTGCAATAGTTTGTTGGTTCCTAAAACCAATGGGTTATTTCTACCCTTTATAGCTTAAGAAAGCCATATTACTGTGTGTCTGAGCATGTTAGCCGTTTTTGCATACTTTCTCAGTGAATAAGGAGACTGAAGTTTCTGTTTTTACATTCATGAGCTAATGTTGTCTCTTTACAATGCATGTTTCATGAAATGATCTTAGAACTGAGTGATACAGTTATTCTTAAGTGTTGAAATTTAACTGAAATGTGATCCCTGTTAAACATAAGAGTAGGAATAAGAGAGGGAAGAGATGTACAATTTGGGACATGCTCAAGCTGACTTGCCCCAAATGGTAGAGTTAGAAACATACCAGGGGACTCCAATTCAATCCCATCAAGGTGGCATGTACTAATGCCATCTCACTAGTCCAAGTGATCAATTTCTGTTCACAACTGATCATAATGAAAGGACCAAGAGTCAAAGGGAGCACATAAACAAGTCTAGTACCTGCTAATACTAACCGATAGAATAAATAAAGGGGAGAGTGATCCAACATGGGAAGCGAGATACACAGCAGACTCATAGAATGGCACATGTCCTAAACAGCACTCTGGCCTCAGAATCAGCCCTAAAGGCATTCGGATCTGGCTGAAAAGCCCCTTAGAGTATTTCAGGCATGGAAAGCCAAGACACTCTGGCAAAAAACAAAAACAAAAACAAAAACAAAAACAAACCTAAATGAAAGATCTCTGTGAGTGAGAGCCCAGTGGACAGAACAGGTCTTCAAAGAAGGAGGTACCTTTCTCTGAAGGGAGGAGAGAACCTCCACTTTGACTATGACCTTGTCTGAACAAGATAAGAGCCGGTGAACTCAAAAGGCTTCCATAGCCTTGGAAACTCATGACTGGAACATAGGGAGATTACTGATGCCATAAACAGGAGTGTCAATTTGTAAAGTCAACACCAGGAGTCACTGTGCACTTACTCCTCATGTAGGATCTCTGTCCTTAATGTGCTGTACATTGAGATTTAATGCTATAACGAGTACTCAAACAGTATTTTTCACTTTGTGTTTCTATGTGGGTGCAAACTGTTGAAATCTTTACTTAATGTATACTAAACTGATCTTCTGTAAAAAAAAAAAAAAAAGAAATTATCAATTCCCAACTTGACTCTCACTGGGATTAAACATGACAATAGGTCTGATCTGATTTCATCATCATTTTAAAAATCATCTATTATTTTTCACTTTATGTTTCTGTGTGGGAGCAAACTGTTGAAATCTTTACTAAATGTATGCTAAACTGATATTCTGTAGATAAAGAGAATTGAAAATGAATCTTGATGTGAATGGAAGGGGAGAGGGAGTGGGAAAGGGGAGGGTTGCGGGTGGGAGGGACATTATGGGGGGGGGAAGGCATTGTAATCCATAAGCTGTACTTTGGAAATTTATATTCATTAAATAAAAGTTAAAAAAAAAAAGAACTGAGTGATAGGGAAGAAGGTGATGGATATGAGTGATTTCCTCGTGTGAATGAAAGAGGGATGTTATTGATATGATATGGAAGTTTTCCTTGTTGTGTTGTGATTAGTAAGCAGATGCAGTGTATAGTGTTAATTCACAGGTTAGACTCTGTTAGGATGGTAGTAGGTTTGGACCGTGAGAATGATGTCTTTTTTGTGAACAGCCACCTGAAATTAATGATTGGCACTAAGGCCGAGTTAGTTAGGTTTGCCAGGGTTCATCATGCTGCTATAGATCAAACTGTTTTGTAGTCCTTGGGCAAATAGTGAAGTTTGCCTGTGAATAGAGTTTGCAAGACAAAATAATATTGCTGATGTTAGGCCATGGGCCAGTGTTAGAGCTGTAGCTCCTGTAAATCTTCGTGATGTTTTAATAAAAACTCTCACAATCACCAGTGTTAATGTGGCTCACTAATGAAAAAGTGGTTAGTGATGCTAGATGTGTTTGACAGAGCGAGATGGCGCTGGTTATGGGTTTCCTCACAGGGCTCCTCTGGGAAGTGAGAAGGCTCTCTGCTCTGTTTAAGGGATTTCAGATTGTAGGGACTCATGTTATGCTGTAGCCTCCTAGTTTTAACAGTGTGACTGCAAGGAATATTGATCTAGCAATAGTGGCCTCTACATGGGCTTCTGGTAATCACAGGTGAAGACCATACAGAGACATTTTTGCTTTTTACTATCAAAGTTATTATGCATGGTTTCCATTTAAATGCTATGTAGTTTCCTCATTGGGTAATAGTTACTTGGGTTGAAATTACTGTTGATGAAAAGTATCTAGAACAAAATTACTTCTGTGCCTGTGAATGTCATAATTAAGAATGCCTATAGATTAATATTTAAATATAGCTTTCTTTCATGGAAGTGGTCCTTTAGAAAGGGGATACTCACTAGGATTATTAAGGGAAGCTGTGAGGTGGTATCAAGAGGAGGGTCAGAGAAGAAGCTGGTGAGAGACTGCTTATTTTATAATAGGTTTATTTATAATAAATAGGATTATGAGGTAGTGTATAAGCTCTGTTTATTTTGATTCAGAGTATGATGTTTTTGAGTACATTGTTATGGGAATAAGTGTAATTTAAGTTACATAATTCATAGGAGAAGGGTTAAGTTTGTACATTATCTGACCGTAAGTGTTGGATGCTATTAACTGTGTTTGGCCCACAGTGGCTTCATAGGCTACAAATACTAGTAGGCAATGAATATTATACATGATATGATAAAATGAGCATTCAGGATTACAAGGATTCCTAAAGTGAATGCATATAATATTGTGCCTTATAAAACACAGAACTGACCATATATCAGTATACTGATGATATTCCTAGTAAGGATGCAATATATGCTAAAATATTTATACAGATTTAAAGGTATATTGGTGATAATAGAATACCTTAACCTAATGGATTGAAATAATTTATTTCAATGATTATACTCATTCTAGTCCTTTTTGAATTCATTCATAGGCTAGACATAGGGCTAAAATGGAAATTATAATTAGTGCTATGGTAAGTGTAAGTGTTGGGTTTTTTATTTGGGTACTCATGACAGGAGAAGTAAGATGGTAATATCTAAGCTGAATACAAAGGCTGTAATGGCTAAAAGAGAATTTATGGAGGGTAGTAGTTGGGATGATGCTATAGGATCAAATCTACATATTGTATGGACTTTATTTTTCTATGTAGATATTTAATTACAGCAACCAGATTACGGTGGTTCCAAGAAATAGCACTAAAGATATATTGATTGCCAGGGAGAGAGTAAGGTTGATTATTCTTTTCCAGGTTAAAACTGAAGATAATACATTGGAAGCCAGTAGCAGTAGTTAACATTAAAAGAATATGATCCTCATAAGTGAAGGGAGATGTGTCAGGGCCGGAGCTGTGGCATAGCGGGTAAAGCCACTGCCTGCAGTGCCGGATTCCCACATGGGCGCCGGTTCAAGTTCTGGCTGCTCCAGTTCTGATTCAGCCTCTCTGCTGTGGCCTGGGAAGGCAGTGGAAGACAGCACAAGTTGTTAGGCCCATGCACCCACATGGGAGACCTGGAAGAAGGTTCTGGCTCTAGCCATTGCAGCCAACTGGGGAGTGAACCAGTGGATGGAAGACCTCTCTCTCTCTCTCTCTAACTCTGACTTTCAATTAAATACATAAATCTTTTTTTTTAAAGAGATGCATAAGAATAATTAGACTATGTCCACAAATTATGTCAGGCATCAGTTTCAATGCCAAAATGATGGTTTGATATCAAGTGAAATTTTAATTGTTATGAGGTGAGAAAGTAAGATTTATGATTACAAATAGGCTGTGCAATCCTGTGGCTGTGAAGAGTGTTGAACTATCCACAGCCTCAGAGATGGTGAAGGATATATTGAAATATTCTGAAGTTTGTAGACTTGTAAAATCAGCTCCAAGTTTGATTGATTAGTGGAATTTGTATGATATTTTTGGTTTCTTCTATGAAATTATGGTGAGCTTGGGTAATTGATACTCCCGAGACTAATAATTCTGATTATTAGACACAATTCTAGTAGCTTTAGGGCTCAGATGCCTGTTGGTAGGTAGCAGCCCCTTTGCTTTAGGACTAGCCATGAGGGATAGAATGGATAGAAGAATCCAGCAGAGGAAAAAAACTCCTGATAGAATGAAAAAGATCATTTCATATCATGATCCTGGCCCCTAGTTGTACGCTCTCAGACTATATCATCGTTCTTGGTATATTGTTAGTGTATTAGTTCCTAGGCCAGGAATGATAGAGTAAAAGAATTAAACTGGAAACCTATCATTAGCTGTATGTTAGAAACAGAGCTGACAAGGGGTTTTGTGGTGTAGCAGGCTAAGCCTCCACCTGCAATGCTGGCATCACATATGGGTACTAGTTCATGTCCTGGCTGCTCCACTTCCAATCCAGCTCTTTGCTTCTGGCCTGGGAAAGCAGTGGAAGATGGTCTAAGCACTTGGGCCCTTGCACCCATGTGGGAGACCCAGAAGAAGCTCTTGGTTTCGAATTGGCTGAGTTCTGGCTATTGCCATTTAGGAGTGAACCAGCCGAGGGAAGACCTTTCTCTCTGTCCCTCCCTCTCTCCATTGGTAACTCTACCTCTCAAATAAGTAAGTAAGTAAGTAAGTAAATAAATAAATAAGTAAAATCTTAAAGCAATAGCTCTGACAATGCCTTTGTTTATGGTCGGGGCTGGGGTTAACTGTATGATAGCCTGAGTTTGGTGGGTCATTAACCATGAGAGTGGAAATATGGGCACTTGGATTGGGTTACAGTGAATTAAAGAACAGCTAGAATTAGAATAAATCTGATTATAGCTGTTGCAGAACTGATGCATGTCAAGACTAAAGAGGCTCTGCCAATAAAATGTATGAGTATGTGAAGAGCTATAAATAGGCTGATAGTTTCAATAATTACTATCAAAGGAATAAATGAGGCAGGTGCACCTTGAGGGAGGAAGTGGCTAATGATGCTTTTGTTTTATGGCAGAGGCCAGTAATGACTGCTTCTGCTCAAGGCGTGACAGCTAGTCCTAACAACTGATAATTGGGCTGTGTGAGCCATACAAGGTAACTGTCCTAGCTGATTTGTTGAATCACAGAAAACGAGTGAGATTAGTATTAGAGACCAGGTTCTTCTTTCAGTGATGTGAATGGTTATTTGTTTAAGAATGAGTTGCACCCATCACTGTTGAAGGTAGATGAATTGATTGTTGACCAGGCAGTTGGGAGATGGGATTAAAATATTAGGGGAGATGATAATTACAGTGCGTAATCCTGCTATTGTAGGGGTAATGAAAAAAGGTGAGCACACCTTCATTCTGTTTCTCATGGCATTTCGTCTTGGTGATTCAGTGTATTTTGGTGTGGGTTTGGGGGTTAAGTGTAGTTAGTGAGTTTTAGCTGGAGAAATAAAGTGCTAATTTTATTGAGATCATGCTAATTAATTATATTGGTGAGTCTAATTGTGGCATTTCATTACAGAAATATTTTTGCTTTCAGTATTAAACAGATGCTAGTTAGATTCGTAATGACATAACAGATATTTGTCATTTTTCAAAATGTTTTAGTGTTGCTAGTTCAAAGACATGGAGATGTGGTTGGACCCACACACATCAGAGCATTGTCATAATATAAACCAAGTGGAGTAGATGTGAAGGTTGCTTCACACAAGCACCTTGGGATGGGATTTGTTTTTAGATCAAATGGTGTGTCAACTTCTGAGTGTAAGCCATCTTCAGATGAAAGTAATGTATGGATTGGCATTTCTATAGGTATGACGACTCTGTTATCCACTGTATCCTGGTTTCAAATCTTCTATGGGATTATATAAGAGCCAGAGTTTAAGTCATCATATCTGTATATTCACAGCTTCAATATTGTTGGTGTCCTGTATCTTTTATGGTTAAGAGCTGTTAATTTCATCTATCCTATGTATAGAATTTGTAATTATGACTGGGCAATTAAGATTTGAGTAATAATAATAAAAGACAACACTGTTTCTTCTTGGGCATCTTTGGTTGTCAACATAGGTGAAACAATGTGAAGAACTCAAGAGCTAGCTAAGAATAAGATTAGTAGGGTGGGCCGGCGCGGCGCTGGCACACCAGGTTCTAATCCCGGTCGGGGCGCTGGATTCTGTCCCGGTTGCCCCTCTTCCAGGCCAGCTCTCTGCTGTGGCCAGGGAGTGCAGTGGAGGATGGCCCAAGTGCTTGGGCCCTGCACCCCATGGGAGACCAGGATAAGCACCTGGCTCCTGCCATTGGATCAGCGCGGTGCGCTGGCCGCAGTGCGCCGGCCGTGGCGGCCATTGGAGGGTGAACCAACGGCAAAGGAAGACCATTCTCTCTGTCTCTCTCTCTCACTGTCCACTCTGCCTGCAAAAAAAAAGATTAGTAGGGTGGAGTCATGAGGGTGTAGTTCTTCTGTAATGGATGATGTAGCATCTTGGAATGCTAGTTGAAGTGGATATGCCATAAGGATCTGAAAGATTTCAATCTATAAATTAACCTTAACAAAGTTATGTAATATTTTTACTTATATTTTTATCAAGGAAGGGTTGTAAGGTGTTCGATTCCTTCCTTTGTTGTTTTTTAAATTATTTTTTCTAAAGATTTTATTTATTTATTTGAGAGGCAGAGTTATAGACAGAGGCAGAGACAGAGAAATGCCTTCCATCCGTTGGTTCAGTCCCCAAATGGCTGCAACAACTGGAGCTGGGCTGGCCAGAAGCCAGGAGCCAGGAGCTTTCTTGGGGTCTCCCATGAGGGTGCAGGGCTGAAGCATTTGGGCCATCTTCTACAGCTTTCCCAAACCAGAAGCAGAGAGCTGGATCAAAAGAAGAGCAGCCAGGACATGAACTGACACCCATATGGGATGCCAGTGTAGCAGGCAGAGGCTTAGCCTACTGTGCCACAACGCCTGCAGGATTCCTTCTGTTGTTAATTTAGGATTTTACATAAGCTGGCTCTTCAAGTGTGTGATGTGCTCGTGAGCACTGTGTAGTCATTTGAGGTTTCTGACAGTTAAATTACTGAGACTTCTTGTTCTGGGGCAAAAACTTCTCAAATAACACAAATTATTACTATAATAGCTCTTAATGAAATAAACGACCCTGGGGCTGGTGCCATGGCTCACTTGGTTAATCCTCCGCCTGTGGTGCCGGCATCCCATGTGGGCACCGGATTCTGGTCCCTGTTGCTTGTCTTCCAGTCCAGCTCTCTGCTGTGGCCTGGGAGGAGGATGGCCCAAGTGCTTGGGCACCTGCACCCGCGTGGGAGGCCAGGAAAAGCACCTGGCTTCTGGCTTCGGATTGGCACAACATGCTGGCTATAGCGGCCATTTGGGGGGTGAACCAATGGAAGGAAGACCTTTCTCTCTGTCTCTCTCTCTCACTTTCTAACTCTGCCCAATAGTTAAAAAAAAAAAAAAGAAAGAAATGACCCCGTTGATGATGTAGTATTTCTTGTTGAAATTTCATCAGGAAAGTTGGAGTATTGTCATGGTATGCCCAATTATGCAAGAAAAATATTGATTTATGCTACAAATATAATTAAGTAAATTGTAACTCAGGTAGACTCAAGTGTATATCCTTAAAGTAGTAAAAGTCAGTATGTGAATCCTCCTGCGATTGTGAATGCAGATCTACAGACAAGACACAGTGGAAATGTGGTGTGGCACAGTATGCATCATGAAGAACGGTGTCTAGGAATGAGTTGGCTAGAGCAATGCCTTGGGCATCTAACAATAAATAGAAAGATAAAACCCAAGGCTCACAGTATGGGTGGGATCATTTGATATTACCTCCATATGAGGGTTCTAGTAAATGAAACATTTTACTGCTAAAATAGCAATACTTATGTGGGAAAAGCAATAATCATGAAGCTAATATGAAATATGCTCATGTGTCACTGTACATTCCTACCACAAATAACATGGTGAGCTCAGATAATGAACTCTAAAAACCAGTGGATATTATAGCTCAAACTATTCCTCCATGCCCCATTGCTTCCTTTTTTCTCAGAATATTAGGTTACAATGTGTGGAATTATTCCAAAGTCTGGTAGAATACTGCAGGTCCTCTGGGATGATCAAAGAATCAAAGAATAGATTTTGGTATAAAACTGGGATCTTCCTCCTGTTTGGTAAAAGAAGTGGTGTATAGGTTTCAGTCTGTTAATAGTATTGTAATTCTTGCTTCTAGTACTGGAAGAGATAATAGGAGGATTCTTTCTTTTTTAAAGTTTTATTTATTTATTTGAGAGAGAGAGAGAGAGAGAGAGAGAGAGAGACCCCTATCCACTGGTTCACTCCCCAGATGGCTGCAGTGGCCGGAGCTGTGCTGATCGGAAGCCAGGAGCCAGGAGCTTCTTCCAGGTCTCCAGTGCAGGTGCACAGTTCCAAGACCTGGGCCATCTTCCACTGCCTTCAGGCTCTAGCAAAGAGCTGGATTGGAAGTGGAGCAGCTGAGACTTGAACCGGTGCCCATATGGGATGCTGGTGCTGCAGGCTGGGGCTTTAAGCTGCTGTACCACAATGCTGGTCCCAGGAGGATTATATTTGTAAATAATAGTGATCCTACAAATGGTTGGGATATAGTAAGTGATTTAATATTAACTATAATGATGAAATTGGTGGCTCCAAAAATTGATGAGACACCTGCCAGGTAAAGTGCAAAGATAGTAAATCTACTAAAGCTCCTGCGTGTGCTAGATTATTGGCTGCAGGTGGCTAAACTGTCTATCCTGTTCCCACTCCAGCTTCTATAGAAAAAACAGCAGTAATGAAAATGAAGGGAGTAATAATACAAAGCAGATTATCTACTTGAGAAAATGTTGTATCTGGGACTCTGGGCATTGTAAATGTGGACAGTGTGGGTGTAATTGAGTCAAGTGTGAAGATTTGACTTAGATAGCATTTAGTGTTTATATTTTCATATGCTTTCTAGTGGAATAAGATGGGTTTTACCACATGTCCAAGTTCTTTTGAAAGTGGGTCTTGGATTGTGGTGGGCTTGCACATCCTTTGTGACTTTGGAGATATGCCATTCTCAGTATGGGCTTGTGATTATGTGTGCAGATTATAGGTGGAAATGTGTGGTCGTACTTGGTTGAGTGTCTGTTCTGCATTGACCAATGTGTCTCTCCTTCTGACAATACTACATGGGTTTTATTAGTTAATAGAAAAGTGTTGACATGGAAGGCACTTAATTCCAATTTTTTGAAATTGCTTCAGTTACTTTAGTGTCTTTCTCCACATATGATTTTTTAAAAAGATTTATTTTATTTATTTGAAGGAGTTAGAGAGAGAGAGAGGGAGAGAGAGAGAGAGAGAGAGAGAGGTCTTCCATCCGCTGGTTCACTCCCCTGATGACCTCAGTGGTTGGAGCTGAGCCGATCTGAAGCCAGGAGCCAGGAGCTTCTCCCGGGTCTCCCATGTGGGTGCAGGGGCCCCAGGACTTGGGCCATCTTCCACTGATTTCCCAGGCACATTAGCAGGGAGCTGGATCAGAAGTGGAATATCTGGGGCTCAAACCAGTGCCCATATGGGATAACGGCACTGCAGGCCAGGGCTTTAACTCACTGTGTACCACAGCGCTGGCCCCCACATGTGATTTTTTAAAAAATAAATGTGCATACCATTTTTCAACCAGGGAAGTTATATAACTTGCTTTTTGCATTTACTATTTAGTCACTCGTGATTTCCTCACTCACAGGCAAGTTGAACTGCAGATCCATAGTATTGTGTGTACAGACGTATAGGAATTTATTTAAGGTGCCTTCTCTCACTGAATGTCTGAAATCCCCACCTCTCGGATTTTCTTATATTTTTTTTAAGGGAAAAGGTTTATTGTCAGGTGGGGAAACCTGACAGGCAGAGGGGAGAGGGCAAGAGAGTAAGCGAGAGAAAGAAGTCGAGAGAGAGATCAAGAGAGAGAGCACGTGTGCAGGAAGCCTGTCCTATTAAACCTTTGCAGGGGGCTGGGAAATAGCAGCGAATCCCATTGGAGTAGGGGTGGAGCTGACACCTGTGGTTGGGCCATTTTGTCATCTGGCTTCTAGCAGTGGTGGCGGGGGCTAGAGCTGAGGATGGTGTCCAGGGAGTAGATTTGCACCATTTTACTAAAATCCCCCCCCCCCACTTTTTTTTTTTATAAAGCAAGTGTTGTATGGGATCACATCAGCCCCCAAAGTCCAGGAGGGTTGGAGGGATGATGATCTGTCTTTAGAGCTACTTTCTGTTGACATGGTACAACAAGTTACTCTCTGCTGGCATGGGGTGATGCCTCAAGCTGCTATCTCCTGGGTGGGGAGCCAAGTATATCCCTGTAGCAGCATTGGGTTTACCACCTGACTGGTGAAGGCTTTGGTTCATTCCATTATCACCTCCTGTAAACAGACACTGTAGTATAAAAGACAGGGTGAGGATAGCAGCCAGTGGTCATAAGAGTGGCATTAACTAAGTAATGAGAGGATTTCATAGAGGAGAGGAAATGAGAGGGGAGTCTCTGGACTCTGTAAGACTGTTTGATGGATGTAGTTTTGCCTGACCTTATTGATTAATATAATAACAACACAGTTAAGGTCCATCTATTCCATAGTACCACATCGGTTAGTGAGGCAATATGGCTTTGGAGACCTCAGATGGCATCAACTGAGGTCTTGATGGGCCTAGTGACCTCCTCTTGTAACTGCAAACAACAGTTGTAAAACTGTTGGAGTTGTTTGCAGTAGGTTGGTTGAGATAACATTGTGGCCGAAAGCTGCTCCTGAGACCACTACTGAGGACAGAGAGGCTGCGAGCTGATCCCAACCAAGATTGGGAGAAAGGTCGCTCATCTCTTGTGGGTAGAGGGCCTTGTCTGGTGGCTGGTGCTATGGTGCAGCAGGTTAAAGCCCTGGCCTGAAGTGCCGACATCCCATATGGGCGCCGGTTCTAGTCCCGGCTTCTCCTCTTCTGATCCGGCTCTCTGCTGTGGCCTGAGAAAGCAGTAGAAGATGGCCCAAGTCCTTGGGCCCCTGCACAGCATGGGAGACCCGGAAGAAGTTCCTGGCTCTTGGCTCCGGATTGGTACAGCTCCGGCCGTTGAGGCCATCTGGGGCATGAACCAGCAGATGGAAGACCTCTCTCTCTGTCTCTACATCTCTCTGTAACTCTGTATTTCAAATAAATAAAATAAATCTTTAAAAAAAAGAAAAATTCTGAACAATCATACAACGTTAAGTGGGAGAGAGGACCATCAATGCATACGGTTGGAGTGGAGCCATTGATGTAAGAGTAGAGGCTATTATTACAAAGGAATGAGTCCCTAAGTAGGCTAGACAGGGTCTAAAATAAAGGACAAAGTCATTATTAGAGGTCCCAAGAAAGCTGCTGTCTAAACCATGAACACGTTTTTTGATTGAGAGGCAAAAAGAAACTGACAGAAGGGGCCTGATAATAGTCAGGTGGGCTTTAAGGCCTTGCCATTTATGAGGCCCAGACCTATCTGTCTCTTCACATGGGGTACATCCCAAGGGAGGTGTGAACCTCCTTGGGGAAGGCACCCTGTTGACTTCCCTTATATAGCTGGCCTGAGAGGAGAGCTGGCCAGGGAAAAGCAGGTGGCATCTCTAACAGGAAATTTGCAGTTCTTTCTGCAATGTTACTGACCCTACTTGGCCGTCCCCTCAGCAGCAGTGGTTAGTTTGGAAGCTGGGTCGAGTGAAGGGCTCTTCAGCTTAGAGCCAACAAGGTCTGCAGCTCTGATCTGGGCGTCCTTTGACTCCAGGGCAGATCCATTTCCGGTGACCCGACTGTTTGCTGGCAGAGCTGCCAGGGCTTTTCATAAGCTACTTCTGCTGAAGCCCTGGCTTTCCATATAAACCAGCGCAGTGACTGGGCAGATCACTGTGTAGAGCAGCCTTAATTGGCCTGCCGCCTATCTTTGCATTGCTTCTGCTGCCTAGCTTTCGTTTCCTCCTGTTTTTTTTTTTTTTTGTTTGTTTGTTTGTTTTTTTTAAAAGCAGGTCACAGGAAGCTTTTAAGAGGATGCAAGTCAAAGGGGTGCTCAAATCCCATCTTTAATCTTTGATAGTCTAAATTAGAAGTCTATGGTAGGATTTTAAAAAGCATTTATCCTTTTTTAGGCCTGGTAATACAAGATCATTAGACTTTTTAACTTTGGACATTTGTATCTGTAGTATTTTATATTATCATAGCTTAAAATTTAGCACCACTTCACATCTTGACAGTACCTGTAATATAATCCAAATAGCCTGATTAGTTGGTGTCTCTACAAGATGAGAGACAGATATCCTTTGATATTTCCAGGGGCCCAACTGGAAATATCAAAGTCCAGATTTTTTTATTTTTTGAATACCAGTCAAGGATGCCAAGAAGGCTTAAAATATCTGGTTCAAATAGGGTCCCTTAAATCATGACATAATATAGACCAGATTTGATCATTGTTACAAGGTGATTACTCAGATTTTTTTTTTTTTTTTGACAGGCAGAGTGGACAGTGAGAGAGAGACAGAGAGAAAGGTCTTCCTTTTGCCGTTGGTTCACCCTCCAATGGCCGCCGTGGCTGGCGCGCTGTGGCCGGCGCACCGCACTGATCCGATGGCAGGAGCCAGGTGCTTCTCCTGGTCTCCCATGGGATGCAGGGCCCAAGTACTTGGGCCATCCTCCACTGCACTCCCGGGCCACAGCAGAGAGCTGGCCTGGAAGAGGGGCAACCGGGACAGAATCCGGCGCCCCCACTGGGACTAGAACCCTGTGTGCCGGCGCCGCAAGGCGGAGGATTAGCCTAGTGAGCCACGGTGCCGGCCTACTCAGATGTTTTAGAATAAACATATATTTAAACAAATCAAAACTCTTAATAAAAAACTCAGTTGTAAAACAATTAGAGCCTAACAGAGATATTAAGAGAGCACAATACATTACTTCAACAGAACACAAAATCTGTGTCTCTTTGGTCATTCCAAAAATCAGAAATAAAACGTTAAACTTAAGAGCCAGTGCATGGGGTCATATCCCATAACTTGGAAGAGTTTTAATAGAGTCAGAACTAGGGAAGAGAGAATAGCTTACTGGAGCTGGCTTGAAAACTGAGAGTCACCAGTTAAACAAAACTATTAAAAGGAGATGCTGCAGGTTCTAAACAGATTTTTAAGACAATTTCAAAATATAAAAACCTCCTTGCTTTAACAGAAGATCAGATTCTAGTTCCATGTCAAATAATAGCTTTTGCTTTCCACCTGCTGATTTCCATTTTGAAATAACCCTTTAGAAATCTCCAAATTAAGACAACCTTTTCTAAATAAGATAACACATTGTATTTTTTTTGACAGGCAGAGTTAGACAGTGAGAGAGAGAGACACAGAGAAATTTCGGTCTTCCTTCCTTTGGTTTACCCCTCAAATGGCTGCTATGGCCATTGGTGCTTCCTCCTGGTCTCCCATGCGGGTGCAGGGCCCAAGGACTTGGGCCATCATCCACTGCCTTCCCGGGCCACAGTAGAGAGCTAGACTGGAAGAGGAGCAGCTGGGACTAGAATCTGGCACCCATATGGGATGCTGGTGCCGCAGGCAGAGGATTAGCCTAGTGAGCTGTAGCACTGGCCAACACATTGTATTTTAACCTTAGTTACTTTCAAGCAGTGTTGAACTATTTTCATAGACAATTTATGAAAACATGTTAGCAAACTCAAGTAGTTTTTCCCATAGAACATAAGTTGCTAAGAGTACCAAAGTTTACCTTTAGACATATTTATCTCATTTGCTTTACCCAATTTATATTTAGTAATTACACTTGAATGACTGAAAATGCTAATATTATACCATTCCTCTATCTGAATTATGGTCAAAATTACATTCACATGGAATTCTATTCCTTTTATAAAACTCTAGCTATAAATCAGTTACATTAAACCAGAGACTGCAAAATCCACCTAAGGGTCTATATTGAGTACTGATTACCCATTGCTATTTCATTGGAACCTTGTTAAACCAAATTGCAAAACAAGATGGGCAAGTTACAAAGCAACTTTTTTTAAAAGGCAGTGATCTTGCTAGATTCAAAGAGAAATTCTTGTAAACCCAATGTCCAGTTAGAGTTGAACCAAATTCTAATACATGAGATTGTTATTTACCAAAGACATTTTTTTAGATTCCAATTGGATTTGAGTCTACTTTTCTTTTTACCCAAGAAAGACCTTAGGCCAGTGATGCCCTGGTCAACAGTCAGCCACTCAGGACTGCCTCTGAAACAAAAGTTCAGGCAGATGCCAGACAGGTCCCAAGGTGACTGTGGGCTGGGGCCGATGTGCCAGGGACAAGAAGTCCACTGGAGACTGTTCATTGTGTTAGGCTTAATGGGGCAGAATATCTATGAGAGTAGATGGACACCCCTCCAGAGATTCCTAAGGAGGAAATCTGATAGGTGACAGAGCAAGGGGCAGTTAGGGAAAAGGAGATATGTCTGGAAATAGTAATTAACCTGGTGAGCTGGCTGGTTTGCAGGGCCAGTAGTGTTGATCTTTATTTCATGTGGGTTGGGAGAGGAGAGATACATCTAGGAAATGCTCACTCCTGGGACCAGGAAATAGAGTTGTAGGAATTGAGGAGACCTGGCGAGGTCAGCTTGAAATTAAAAACCCATCAAAAGACCTGATCATCCTGTCTGACTTGTTCAAGATAAAACAAAAGAGCTATCAAAAGGGTGGGATTGGTGACAGGAGAACTCAGGAGGTTGGAATCACCACTGCCTTGCTATTCTTATGGTAAAATTGGAACAGGAGTGGGAGGGGTGAAGCCCCGTTGGAGAATGAGAGCTGGAGGGTGATGGCATGGAGACAAGCCCACTCCCAAACTTGCCTTTGCTTTTCTGGGAGTAGGGTGTTAGGGAGGATAATAGATTAGGCAGGGGGAGTAGACTTTGGACAAGGGCTAGTTCTGTGATAGGTGGGAATTCCTGGACAGGAGGGGGAGGTACAATTGAGACTGCAAGAGCCAGAGCAGCAAATGTAAAAGAAAGGGGTTTTGGCTTTTTAGCGAGCTTTGGGAGTTCAGAGAACTTGAGCCAGAGGAGGTTTAGACTGAGATAGGAGAAAGCTTGGACATAGGAAATCTTCCACTTTTCCAAATGTTCACAGATAGAGATCTTGAACTGATTGTCAAGGTAGGAGACCACCGAGAGGAGGATTAACTAGAACACAGGGAGAAGCTCTCCTGGTGACCTGTAGAGTCAGACTGGCAGATATTGGGGATCCCTGAGATCACAGCCATCTGACGGGAGGATATGGGAACAGAGGGTGGGTCATTACCCATGCACCCATTGGAGCCCTGGACATAACCCATAGAAGGGAAATGGGGTTGAGTTGTCACCCACACATGCTATTGCCTGGACACAGAGTATGGAGGCATGAGGCCGTAGGAGATGTGGTGCCTGGTACCAGGACTTTGGGGCAAAGTTGCATAGAACCATAACCCATAGAGTCTAAATAAGAGGATCCTCCACCTGCCACGTCTTACTGTTGGGCACCAAAAAATATGTTGTGCCCAGATCGTTAGATCCCCACAGAGACCCCCAGAGAGTCGATTACACCGAACTGCAAAAGCAAGGTTTATTCGGGAGTACAAGCCGTGACAGGGACCCCATCCAACCTACTGGCACAGCGGAGGAAGGAGTGAGGCCCCGGTCTTTGTTTGGGAGAGTTTTTAAAGGAAAAAGGGGCTACATCAGCAGGAAAAAAGAGTTACATACAGCATGGAAGCTCTGGGTACAGGGAGTTACTTTGTTTAGCAATCTCTACTGTGCTGTCCTTGGTCTACCGAACTAGCTGTCCCTGGTAAGCTTTGATATCTCCGGAATGCCTGAACGCCTGCTTTTACAAGGACATAGGTCTGCTATGGGAAATGGAGGCTGCTTTTTTATTGTTTTAAAATGGAGTCACTTTGGTTCTTCATTGCCTCAGAAATTTGGAGGGCTGGTGTGTGGATGGAGATTGCAGAGTGTTCAGAGGTGAAGGAAGTCCGGGGTTGAGTTTTGTTGTTGGCAGAATTCCAGGATCTCAAAGCAGCTCACATCCCCGAGAGGAAAGCAAGGTTGAGGGCAGAGTCTGGCCCCAGGTTTTGGAGCCAGTGAAAGGTCACCACAAAAAAAAAACAAAAAAACAAAAAAACAAACAAACTGGATTTCACTGTTTTTTTACTGTGGTATAGTATTCTAAAGAGTACATATCCCATAATTTCTTTATCCAGTCTACCGTTGATGGGCATTTAGGTTGGTTCCAGGTCTTAGCTATTGTGAATTGAGCTGCAATAAACATTAGGGTGCAGACCACTTTTTTGTTTGCCAATTTAAATTCCTTTGGGTAAAGTCCAAGGAGTGGGATGGCTGGGTTGAACGGTAGGGTTATGTTCAGGTGAAACCAGTATCTTTTAAACATTTCTTTAAAGAAACCCAGAAATTACACATGTTTCTAGGGCACCACTTAATGGGCAGGCAGCATCCTTTGCGTATGTGCATTCGCACAGATGATCCCCATAGCGTTGGCTGTTTTCACGCTGCTTCTGTGTTATGTTTAAACTTCAAGTGGTCAGGGTCACTTGTCATTTCCCTTTTGTCCTCTAGGCTTTGTTTTATTCCTGAAAGCCCTTCTCCAATCAGGAATGCCAGGATCACACTGGTGCTGAGAGTCCTGGGTTTTCAATGTGGGAGGCCTAAGACACATGGTTTCTAGTTGTTTCTCAATGAGTCAGTGAGCCCGTCCTCTAGGTAGCTACATTGGCCTCTAGGACAAGGGAGTTATAGGTAGAGCCAGCTCTGTAATAGGGCATAGTGTTCAGGGTCTGGGCCTGGCTTCTGTAAGTCCCCAAACATCCTCCTTGAAGTCCATTCCTGGTAGGGTTGTCCATCCAGCCTGATGCCATGTATGTGTACTGTCTGCGTGGTGAACTGAGAGCACAGTGTGAGGGAATGTTCTTAGGTTAGAGGTCAGGCAGCTGAGAGTCTAAGCTCTGACTTAACCAAAAGATGGGTTTTCCTTCTAGTGAACATCTTTGGAAAGAGCGTTCAGCTCCCTAATGAGCTACCTGTTGCCATAGGTAGTTCAGTGACATGTCCCTGGTGATTGGTGTTGCCATGGACCCATGGACATGGCAGTGAAGGGATTTCCTGGGTGTGTACGCACTCAATATTGCCAATACTGGAGGGGAGGCCCAAATGGCCTTTAGACAAAGGAAGTAAATGTGTGTATGTGTGTGGTTGTGTGTGCTTTGCTGTGTATCTAACTTATTTGTATATGTACACTTTCTTGTTATACTCTCATACATGTGGGATCAGGTGTTTTTATGCTTTACTTATTCCTGTGATGTACATGTTTGTATGTATTTGTGTTTGTAGAAATAATGTTGTTAATGTATTCTTTTCTCCTAGGGAGTTGAAGCATCCTGGATGCAAGAATGCAGGTAAACGAACCATTTTCTATATGTTTATGGAGTGGTACAAGTAGTCAGACAGTTAAGCATGTATCTTTAGGGGTCTGTTCAATGTCTATGTACATTTTCATAAGTGTATACAGGCCAGGATTTCTACAAGAGCACTATTTTAGTTATGAATACCATACAGAACAGAACCTGCCAATCATGGGCCAGAAATGTGCAACCCTGCCTGGGTTGAGGTCATAGGAGCCCTTGGCTGACCATCTCCCTTCCTGTACAAGAGTGTGGGGGCATAAACATCCAAGAAGACCCTCAGAAGTCCCACGTTATCCTCAGGGCACTCTCACGTGGCAGACCTGTGCCACCAGCCTTATGTCACCAGAACTCAGGTCTTCATGGACTACCTCCAAGTCAGCCTCAGAACATAGCTCTCTGTGTGAGGAAATTCTCCACAGAGAGGGCTAGCTTCAGTTCTGTTGGCATCTGAGTTGCTCAGACTCGTGGCTGATTCAAAGGATGTGTTTTTCTTTTGAGGGAAAGAGTGGCCATCTTTCCACTAAGATTCAGATCCCTGTTGTCATGGCTGTTTTGGTGGAAAGGCCCTGGTGATTGGTGTGCACTAAGGGGCCCTGGAATGGGCAGTGAAGGGCCTCCAGGTGTGTTATACCCCAAGCTTGCCAGTGAGACGTGGAGGGCCCAATGCCTGGACAATTAGATTATATAGACTATACGTGTATCTAAGTGTGTCAGATTGTGTGTGCTCCCCAGTGTTGTGTGTGTAGTTATTTGTATATGTACATTGTCTTGTTATAGAATCATGGATATAATACTCATGGATTTATTTCTCTGTTACTTACTTTGGAAACATATGTTTGCATGTATTTTTGAGTATATACAGCTCTAGAAATAATGGCCATAGTACATTCCTCCCTTCTGCAGTGTCAGATTATCCCATATAGCTCCACAGTTAAAGGAACCACTGTCTGTTCTGTAGACCAATAGGAGTACATACACAGTTATGTACACTTCCTCCGCAGTTTGTTCAGTACATGCACACATTTACAGATGTGTGTGTAATGCGTATTTGTCTAAGAGTTTTAACTTTTGTTGTGGATACGATATGGGTTTCCACCTGTCAATGTAGAAGCAAGGGACTTCTGGAAAGATTAATGGCCTGGGGACTGGGGATGACCCATGGCCTTGCTCCTGACTTCTGGCTATGTCCATGGGCAACATCTATGTGCACACACATCCAACAGTTTTTCCAAGTGTCTTGGCCTAGGATTAGTGGGTCCTAAAATAGACAGTCTCCTTATGCATCCACCTTGGCTTTCAGACCAGACATCCAGCCTGTGACCTGGTGAGGGGTATCTTTCACATGGGGGTGTTGTCAGTAAAGGGTGGTAACCAGCCATGGGTCCTGAGCGCCTCAGGTGTGGGAGGCGTACAGCATGTGGACTCCAGGTGTTTCCAAGAGAGTCAGTGAGCTGGCCCTGCAGTTCTCCTGGGCAGTATCTCTAGGACATGCTGCTTTGGCCAGAGCTGGCTTTCCCAGAGTGTGTAGCCTTCAGGCCTGTGCCATTTCCTGGTCTCTGAGAAGTCCCCAAACAACCCCATTTTGGTTGCACTGTGACAGGACCATCCCTCCAGCCTCATGCCATCTGACCTGGTGTCTAGGTTTACTACCTACAAGGTAACCTCCCCAGAAACACAGATTAGGGGGAGAGGCCAGGCTTCACCTACCCTTGTTGACCCGGGAGTCTTTAAGTGCCACAAGTTTTCAAAATGTGAGTTTTCTTTCTGGAAAAGAGTGGCCAACAATCCACTGATGTTGAGGTCCCTGGTTTCAGGGCTGATGCACTGACACGTCCATGGTGATTGGTGTCATCCCATGGTCAATGGAACTATCAGCAAGGATCTCTCTGGGTGTTTCTGACCCCCATGCTTTCCAGCACAGAAGAGGAGGGCTCAGTGGCCCCTCTGTGAAGAGCTTGAGTGTGTGTGTCCAATTCTGTATGAGCTCTTTGGGGCTGTGTATATTAGTTTTGTAAGCCCAATGTGTTGTGAACGTCAGGTATGTGGATGTTACAGATTGGTTTCTATCTGTATTTATTTCTAGGATACATGTTTTATGTATTTGTGGTGTGCACATTTGTAAATTAAAGGTTGTCCTGACTTCCTCCTTCCTTTGAGAGGAAAGCATCCCAGAAGGAAGGATGCAGCTTTACAAGTAAAAAACAACTTTCTTTTTCTTTTTTAAAAAAAGATTTGTTTATTGAAGGCAGCACTAGAGAGAGGAGAGAGAGATACAGAGAGAGAGAGAGAGAGAGAGAGAGAGAGAGAGAGAAATCTTCATCCACCATTTCACTCCCATGGTGGCTGCAACAGCCAGGGCTGGACCAGATAGAAGCCAGGAGCCAGGAGTTTCATCCAGGTCTTCCACGAGGGTGTAGGAGCCCAAACACTTGGGACATTGTCTGCTGCTTTCCCAGGCACATTAACAGGGAGCTACATCAGAAGTGGAGCAGGGGCTAATGCTGTGGCATAGTGGTTAAAGTCACCTCTTGTAGTACCTGCATCCCATATAGGTGCCCGTTCAAGACCTGGCTGCTTCACTTCTGATCCAGCTTCCTACTATGGCCTGGGAAAACAGTGGAAGATGGCCCAAGATGGAAGATTCTCTCTCTCTCTCACTCTCTCTCTCTTTCTCTCACTCTCACTCTCTCTCTTTCTCTCTCTCTGCCTATGCCTATACCTATGCCTATGCCTCTCTGAAACTCTGCCTTTCAAATAAATAAATATATTAAAAAAGTGGAGCAGCTGGGACTTGAACTGGCACCCTTATGGGATGCTGGCACTACAGGCAGCAACTTTACCCACTACACCATAGTGCAGCCCCACAATATTATTTTTCAAAGTATAGAGGTATTTATAAAGTTATATATGTGTCTTTAAACATTCATTCAGTACTTTCACACATTTCCTTAAATACATCAAGGGAGGAATGTGCCCAAAAATGTTACTTTTGCTACATATCCCTTGCAGCACTCAAATTCCCATTAATGAACCAGGAGTCGTCCGGAAATCTCGTTGACATGAGATCCAGGGACTCATGGCTGATCTAGATGCTCACTCTGTCCCTATCTCCTGATCTTAGATGATGCATAGACAGCTCACATCCCTGTGCCCTCCAACAAGGGAGATAACCCACTCACCAGCAGAAGGTCCTTTATTAGACCCATTCTTGTGCTCCTACCTGGTTTTTCATGCTTTATCCTCAGCCTCTGGTGTAGGGGTTTGTTGTCTCCCACATGTCCCATTCCAATAGCCAGTAAACCAGCCACAGGTCCGTAATGCCCCTCCAAGCACATGAGAGGCTTAACAGGAGTGGTTTCCAGGTGTTTCCAGGAAGTTACTTCTCTGGCCTCCTGCTCACTGTGTCTGAGGCTGTAGCTCCTGTTCCACCCACTGTTATCCCTTTTAGACTTGCTGCCTCTGAGCTATCTGCACCATGCACAAGTGCATCAGGAGGCCAGCCCAGCGCCTCCTCTGCATGCCATGCCTATGTTTCTGAAGTCACAGGTGCACACCATGCCATCCATGAATCCTGCCAACCGGTGCCTGGACGGTTTGGGGAGAGATCACCTGTGCATGCTTGTAGGGTATCAGAGGCTTGAAGAGCTTTTATGATATTAATCTTGTCTTTTGCTAACAAGTGATGCCATGTGTATGTGTTTGTGTGGGGGGGCAGGGCTAAGATGCAGCTGTGGGGGTCAGTGTTGTGGCACAGCAGGTTATCCTGCCACCTGCAATGGCGGTATCCCATATGGCCACCAGTTTATGACCGGTTGCTTCACCTCCTACCCAGCACCTTGCTAATACACTTGGAAAAGCAGTGGAAGATGGCCCAAGTGCCTGGGCCCCTGCACCCACGTGGGAGATCCAGATGAAGCTCCTGGCTTCTGCCTTTGGCCTGACCCAATCCCAGCTGTTATGGCCATTTGGAGAGTGAACCACCAGTAGATGGAGGATCTCTCTCTCTCTCTCTCTGTCTCTCTCTCTCTCTGACTCTGCCTTTCAAATAAATAAATAAATCTTGAAAAAGAAAGATGCAGCTGTGTACCTGGCTCAGCCATTCCACCAATGGGTGTCCCTGGACAGTGAGCAGTAGAACATCCCCAGGCTCCAGGGAGCCAGAGTTCATTCATGAACTCCTGGTTTGTGAGTATAAGATTATCATTTTGTTTTCCAAGCCTCCCATCCTGTAGTGTGTGTGTATGTGTGTGTGTAAATCTTTAATTGCTCAGGAATTGGATTCATGACATTATATGGATAACAGTTTTTTTCCTGTACATTAATTTTTATATATAAGCAAAGAAAATTCAAAGAGTACTTTTGCTTAGAGAGTTTATTTCCAAGGTAGTGCATTTAAGGACAAGGGCAAATCAGTAAGATGATCCTTGGCCATTCTGTGTCAAACACAAGGGATTGTGGTAAGCCAGCTGTTTATGCTTGAACTTGGCAAAACTCATTTCTGCTGGAGTTGTGGACCTAGGTGAACCTGATCTTGCATGTACCTGTTTGATAGTCTAAGGGATTCAAAATGCATAGCACTCACTAAAACTAACTAACTAAAAAACATTTTGGTAACTGAAACCAAATTTTTCTGAAATAAGACTGATGTAAAAGTAAAGTGAAAATTACTAATTCTAAACTCAAATGCCACAAATATAAATAAAAAACCAAAACTCCTGAATTTTGTGATTCAAAGAAACCAAAAGAAACTAAAACTTAATGATCCTATGAATGAAATGGTGACCGATAAAGACAGGCTAACCAGTCACTCAGAGAAAATAATTTTGTAGACATCATAGAAAGTAACTGCATAATCTCAGAGATTCTGATACTGACTCTTCATAGAAAGGGATTTTATAAATCTAGATTTGCAAAGTTGGGGGCCATTGTTTCCTTATATAACAGGCCTTCCTATGGAGTAGCAATAATCCGGTTAAGTTGAAAGAGGGGTTTTCAGAGGGGAATCTCATATGGAATAATGGTAAATTGCAGAGCCAAGAAATCAGGTGTCATGTTTTCCAGCATTGCACAAAAGCAACTGAGAGAAGCTATGTGAAGACAAGTCTTTCTAAATCCTATTGCTCATGCAGAATTCCCAAAACCAAATTTTCTATTAAAAGGAACAAAACCAGAATCTTGGTGGCAATATGCCCATCCCCATATAAAAGTACTAGAGGGAGGAATCAGTAATAAAGAGAGAGAAAGTACTCTCTGATACATGAAAACACTTCCATCTTTGTGTAATTTGTGTTCTCAGTGGGGTAGTTTTCAGGATGAGGGAGACATGGTTGAGACAATGATACCAAGCATGGAAGGACAGGATACTAAGAATCAGGGAAGCTCAGAAATGAATGGGCAGACTCAGGAAAGAAGGAGGAAAACAGGAAAAACTAACATCACCCATGAAATGCAAACCAGAAGAAACACAAACAGATCTGTGCCTTTCAGGAAACAGAAGGTGAGAGAGGAAATATACAGAATAGGAGCTTGACCAAAGATTTCAGAAGATAAGAGAGGAATACCAGAAGTTGAATACCTGCATGTGTATGAATGAGATTGCTGGAAGAGGAAAAACCAATGCAAGGATCTAAAGCTAATAATTATAATTCAGACTGTTTCCGGAAATGACAATATGCTCTCAAACTCCTCCTTCACAGAAAACTGGGTCATACTTTGAGTGAGTGAAGCCATTTATAGCCTAGTAAAATCTGGGAATTATATGAAAAATATTCAGAGATCTAGAATACAGGGATGAGTAACATAGAAGGGAATGAAAATGATCCAGCTGGTCTGGGTTGGGAGGAAAAAGAAGACAATATTTAAGATGCTCAAGAAGAGCCAAGCACTTTGTGCCATCCAAGCTGCCATTAGGTGAAAAATAACATTGGCATCCAAGTCTTTGTGAGAGATCTTGGGTGAGATGGACCCCATGATCCCTTCCAGAGGAAGGAACAGACGTGAGACAAAAACCCTAGAAAGTCATTACTGTAAGGACAGATTTTAACAGCCAACCTGGCAGTGACTTTGTTCAGTGAAGACCAAATGAGATTCCTCTCGAGGGAGTGATGATGGTGGTACTCCCTAGGGTGACTGCTCTCTGATCATTTTAAGTTCTGCCTTTGCTAAAGGTGTTTTCTTATGATGTATTTATTTTACAGAAAAGCATGTGAAGATCAACTAGTACTAGGTGAAAGAATTTAATATAAAGCTCGCAGAGGACTGGTGAGGAGGGATGTGGCTGATGTTGTGTCTCCTGTGTAGTTCAAGTTTCCGATGGTGTGGGAAACTCCAGCTCCTCTGATTGCCAGGACTCCACACTGCAGACTTCTGAGCAGCTAAAGATGTCTGCAAGAAAGACACAGGAGCAGGGGTCAGTGGGGAGGACAGGGATGAGGCTGGGGTGGGGACAGTGGGGTGGGTGTGCAGCTCTCAGAAGGCTCCTGTGCCCTGGGAGGTAACCGTAGGTCCTGAACTCCACAGCAGTCAGGGCCATGGGGCACTGAGGCCCATCTGGATGGGGTGTGGATGTCCTACAATTGTGAATTCCCCTAGGCACTCACCTGGACAGCCTTCATGGGACTGGCCGCTTTGGCAGTGAACCTGATGCACAGGAAGGGGGAGGTCTCTTGGCCCCTGGGATTACAAATCCAAGGCCCACTCCCCTGGGTCTTGTGAGGAGCAGGAGGTCTGATGACACAGAATGGGAGTCCTGACCTTGCCCACTCAGTCCTTACCCCACAGGTCTGGGGCCTGTGAGCTGCATGTTAATTATGGACAACTGCACAGAGCCCTTTGGTTTCCTTCCCTAATCTTGTAGAAGTTCTTTCTATCCTCCCTGTAAAAGTCATCTCAGAGATTTTATTGGCAAAGAATTATTCTGTGGCATTAAAACCCCACCATTATTGCTTTAGTATATTTTGGCATGGAACATGTGATGGAAGACTTTCTTTTGAAGACATACAGCCAATGCGTATTTGTAATTGAAGTATAAATTAGAGCACAAATGAGAAGAACAGAGGGGCTACTCTTCAAAGTGAGCTTTGCCTTGAATTGCTGGGAAGTGTTTGAATTTTTTTTTTAGTTTTTTTTTTTTTTTTTGACAGGCAGAGAGAAAGGGGCAGAGAGAAAGGTCTTCCTTTTCCGTTGGTTCACCCCTCAATGGCCGCTGTGGCTGGTGTGCTACGGCTGGCGCACAGCACTGATCTGAAGCCAGGAGCCAGGTTCTTCCTCCTGGTCTCCCCCATGCGGGTGCAGGGCCCAAGGACCTGGGCCATCCTCCACTGCACTCCTGGGCCACAGCAGAGAGCTAGACTGGAAGAGGAGCAACCGGGACAGAATCAGGCGCTCCGACTGGGACTAGAACCGGGTGTGCCGGCACTGCAGGCGGAGGATTAGCATATTGAGCCATGGCACTGGCCCAAATGTTTGAATTTGACAGGTACATAGGATATTTTACACCCAGAAAAATAAAGCAATCAATGTGGGGAGCAGCTCGGACTAGACTAAGTTACTGGAATTAAGACTTATTCTATGCATCTGCTCTCCTCTGTGGGGAGCAGCTCGGACTAGACTGTTACTGGAATTAAGACTTATTCTATGCATCTGCTCTCCTACAATATGGCGCTGGGAGAGGAGAAAACAGCTTCTACCCAGCTGCCTCCAGTTCAACTAATAAACTGTAGGACTTGCTCCTGATTGGAGGAGAGCAGCGTACTCGGCGTGTGGGCAGCCGAGTTGGGATTGGCGGAGAAGGACTATAAAGGAGGAGAGAGACGGCATGCACCAGGAACATCTATGGGGAACATCTAGCTGAAGGAACACCTGTGCAGCCCCCGAAGAGAGCCGGCCGGCGGTGTGCCGCTCCCCTGCGGAAGTGGGGAATGTGGCCAGGGGGAACTGCCCTTCCACGGAGGTGGAAGGGATAGTAGCCAACCCGGGAAGAACCAGCAGCAAACCCGGGAAGGGCCGAGCAGACGAAAGAACAGCGCAGGGTCCTGTGTCGTTCCTCCACGAAGACGGGGAGTGACATAATGGTGCCGTGACTCGGATATGAAGCCTAGGCAGGGCTTAGTGTCGTTCCTCCACGAAGAGGGGGAGCGACAAATCAACATATAAAAAAGGCTCTAAGAAAGGAGGCTGAGGTCCCCAAAAGGCCTGGAGCTCTTGTGTTTTGTGCTGGCTCCTATTTGGTGTCAGGATGGGCTGGGTACCCACAAGGATACAAAAGTGGGTGCAGTGGGCTCTCTTCCTGGTGTGAAAAGACACCCAAAGGCACCTCTCTCTGTCTCACCCTCTTCCTAATCGTCCTGAGTTTGAAGAGGTCAGGGACGACCCACAGTGTCTCCCCACACCTGTGAAACTGCCTGTTGACTTTGGGTTGGGCAGGTGGGGATGCACCCTGTAGTGGGAGATGTTCAACAGCTCTGGGGGCTCTCCCCAGAAACAACACAACTAACATCCCCCTCCGAAGTCATTTGCATGCCAATCCTGCTAGCAACTCCAGCCTTTCCTTCAGATGAAAGCAGCTCCTGGGGGCTCAGCCTGGGAGCCCTAAGGGCTGCCATGGAATGGGGATGTGTCCCTGGAACCACCTCTGGGTGCATCTTTCACTCACCTGCGTGGATCCTGAACATCCATTCATCACTTTCCAGGTCAGGCTCGACGGCAGCCTCTCCACCTCTGGGCTCCAGTTTGTTGGCTTCCCTGAGGTGTCAAAAGAATGTGAAGCAATGGAGTCCATGTGCCCTTACTTCCCTGACCCCCGTCTACCTGCTCCAAACTCACATTTCCTGATCTTGATCAAGGTCCTCCATGTCCTGTAGACTTTCAGGGTAGTTAACGTCAAGGGAACATGTGGACAGCTGGAAGGAGACAAGTATGTTTCCTGAAACAGGCGTTAAGGAAAAGCCCTGTCCTGGGGGACATGGAGGCCAGAGTCAGACTTCCCTGGAGTCCTCCCTCCTTAGACACTGGGACCCTGCCTGCCTGTCCCCGGCCGAGTTCCCTATGTGGGCAGTCAGGTTGCTCAGCACCGTTTCATAGTGCAGTGTGGGGGTGAGGAGTGAGGGCAAGGCTGATAAAGGGAGAGGGGAGGGCTGCAGAGAGACTGGATCAGCATCCACAGTGCAAGGACATCCACTGCCTGGATGCCACCAGGTCCTTCAGGATTCTAATCATCCACTGTGGTGAGGACGGAACATGGGAGAAGCAGGACCAGGTGCTTGTGAGCAAGAAATCAAGAGAATCAGAAAAAAATAAAAGAGGAATCACTTACCCCTAGATCGCCGCTGCCAAGATAACTTTCAGATTCTGCCAGGTTGCCTTCCGTGTGCACCAGAGCAGAGAGAAGGAAAGGGGAGAGTTAGACTTGAGGTGAGGACTCGGATCCCTGCTGCTGGTTGGATGATGTAGGCCAACCTTGGACCCCATGTCTGTATCCCTATCCCAGGCTTAGATGGCTTCACCTCTGTAATGAGTGAGAGGATCTGAACTCTGACTTCTTCTTCCAGCCCTCAGATTCCCATCACTGTGCCTAATAAATGTCACCTTGTTCCTCCATAGGTAGCCACTGGTTTGATGTGTGCAACTCATTGTTTTCCATCCCTCATGTTTCCCTTCCTCTATTTTGTCTCATAACTCTTGTCCATTTCCTTTGTCCTTGTCATCTACCAATCACATTATTGTCTGATATGGGAGCTCTGGAGGCCAAGATAAAGACATACTGCCACCTGGGGCTGGCATTGTGGTGCAGCAGGTTCAAGCGCCACCTGTGGGGACCCCTCCATGGGATCCCTGGTTGGTGTCCCTGCTCCTCCACTTCTGATCCAGCTCCCTGCTAAAGTGCCTCAGAAAGCAGTGTAAGACGGCTCGTGCTTGGGCCCTGCCAACTGTTTGGGAGACTCTGATGGAGTTTTGGACTCCTGATTCGGCCTGGCCCAACCTGCTCATTGAGGTTCTATGGGGACTGAGCCAGTGGATGGAAGATTTCACTCTGTTTTTCCCTCTCTGTCTATAATTCTGCCTTTCAAGTAAGTAAATAAATCTTTAAAAAACATATTGCCACGCACAGCAATACATCTATAGATCACTTACATGGGGAACAAGTGTCATGGATGCTTGTTGTGCCTTGGAAAGGTAATGAGGACCAACCCCACATGTCTGGGGTAACCTCATGGAGTTTGGAAATATTGAATCATCACAAGAATCCCATGTTTCCTGATCCAGTTGAAAAGATGACCCAAAGAGGAGAGGAAATTTAATTTGTTCAAATTCTGGTAGTCAGCCAAGGAGGCAACAGGGGGTCCACAGCCATATCAATAAATGGGACTTTCTAGGGTTTCACTGAGCAGTGGGAGGACTGGGAAGTAGGACATTGGCAGGCCTGAGGACAGGGAATGTGCTAGGCATGACTGGATGGGGAACAGGCTGTGTTTGAAGCAGTGCATCTGAGGGGAACAGTGATGCCCAGTCCTGCTGCCCAGAGGCCCTCCACTGAGCCCAGTGCATTCCAGCAGATGAGGTCAGCAGCACCACGTGTGTGTCCAGTCCAGGATTCCTTAACACACATCCTCTGGGCAGCCTGTACAGCTATGCAGTGTCTCCAGTAGCATCTGGATAATGACCTGTCACACAGTCTACTCCAAACACTAGACTTGGATGAGATGTGGAAGCCAAGATGAACCCAGAGTAATGCTTGGCCCTCACAACTCTAAGATGCTGGGGCCTCCCCAGTCAGCCCAGAGCAAGTATTCTTCAACTCAACTGACCCTGGGTGTGTGTGTGGGGGGATGCTCTTCTTCCTTCTGCCCTGAGATGAGGATGAAGCAAGGAGCCCTTACTGAGACACAATGGCAGCACCTTGCTCTTTGACCTTCAACCGTGTAAGAAAGAAATTTCTGTTCCTGATTAGTTACAGAGTCTCAGGTATTACGTTGTGGCCAGAAATGGACGAAGACAATGGTCAGTGCAAAACCCAGACATCTCTTGTGTTCAATTCGAAGGTAGTGCTGTCCTGTCACAATGCAGTGGATTTGATCTTTGCAATGGCAAAGCTGGGGGTGGTCAGTATTAAAGAATATGTAAAACTTTAAATAGTAAAGCAAGAAATGATAGTTAAAAATTTCTATTGCTCCAATCCCATGGGCATAAAACCTCTTCCTACTCTATAATTAATATAAAAAAGAACAAATCAGATATCTACATACAATGTCTTTTTTCCTCCTGAGTTCCTGTGTCCTCTCAGGGGTCCAAAGCAGCAGATAACCCAAGCATTGCCCTAATTTGACCCTCTGGTCTTTGTGGGTGTTGCTCCTACCTGAAGAGGCTTCATCCTCACTGTTACAGTCCGAAACACTCTGTAAGACCCAATCTTGAGACACAAACAAAGACAGTAAGTGTTCACAGAGAGTCTTGCCCGTTCCTCCCCTGGATTGCTCAGCATGACCCTGCCCCTTCTCTGTGCTCTCAGCCCCTTCCTGGGCTCTGTGGACCTGACCTTCAGGCAGACATTGACCACAGCTTCAAGCCTTCCAGGGAGGGAGAGGAGCTGACGGCACCACCTCTCAACGTCTCACTTTCCCTAGTGCACTGAAATACGGTGCCTCCAGCCTGCATCTGAAACCCCCCACTTTTTTATATACATATTCCTGTAATCATGCAGCAATACCTCTGTGATTGTTTTTTTTATAGAGAACTGATAGTGGCTTCAGAGGAACATAACTAGGGTAATACACACAAACTGCCAAACTTGTACACTCAGAACTGTAACACATGGGAACCCACATAGATAAAGCCCACCCCCATGCACAAGCCAGTATCTTCCAGGGACCCCAGAAAATGATCATTACCCTTTATGAGGAAGTTAATTTCCCACCAGCGCACTCCTAGTCCTCTGTCATAGCAGGAATTGGGCATCAGGTGGCCTTCCACACTAAAGCCCCCAAGATAGTCCCATCTGTGCTGTCATCTGGACTATTCATACTACAGGGAGTAAGTGATTCACGAATACATACTGCTTGCTGTTCGTATTGAGATCACCTGTAATTAGAAAATGGCACCATGAGGGTCTGAACACTCTGTGTCCCTTTGCACCTGTCTTTAATGCCCTTGGTGACACTGGGAAACCCCGTGTGAAAGAGTGGTCCTATGGAGGGAACCCAAAGACGTGAGCAGAGTGATCACACTCAGGCCAGGAGACATGAGCTCTTCATGGGGGACGTGTCTCTCCAGTCCACTGTGGTTGGAAGTCACAAAATTCCTTTCAAAAGAGGAGAAGTGCTGCAGAGAAAAGCTTGCTGTGGTCCAGTCCTGACAGTCATTTTGTCCCTGTGTCCCGCGTCAGCTCTCTGTTGGTGTAAACTCTCCCTCTCAGTGGCCCTCACCGTGCACAGGGTGTATCATGGACCCTATCCATGGTCAGATTTTTCTTCTCTTCATATGGTTGCAAAAGGAAGAAGCCAAGGAAGGAACATTTCTGTTTTAGAGGAAGGCAGGGGCCCTTACCTCAGTGTACTCTGGAGTTTCTTTATCCTCCGTGTCACCAGGAAGCTCCTCCCATGCATCCTCCAGGGGCACTAGATGGACATATGGTGACTGTCAGTACACTGGTGCATCAGGGAGCATTGGTGGACATGGGCATGGAACGAGGGTTAAGGCCAAGGAGAAGAACGTGAAAGACCTGAGAAGCAGAGCCTTAAGCTTTCTAGCTCAAGGCAGCTTCATTCATGGGAACTATTTGGGGTCAATACCACCACAGTTGCTGTATTTCTGTAAGAGTCCTGGGACGACTCCTGCATGTTTAGAAGCCAAATAAACTGCTACTGTCGTCTTGATGTTTCCCAAGGTCACTACTACTCAGGGATCAATATCTGTTTATTGTATTTGAATATGTCATCTCTCCTATGAGCTTCTGAACTTAATTAAAAGCAACCGTTAGTGGGAGAAGGACTCAGTTGTAGGCAAAGCATGTTCATTTATTGCCAATCCCTAGGTACCACACAAGTAAATGAAGAAGATGTAAAAATGGTGAAATTCCACCATTTAAAAATGAGCACCAGGCATTATGGTAAAACTTTTCTCCTGATCTTATTGTTTTTATTACCATTATAAATGGTATCTTTATGGATTATAGCATAAGAATTCATTGTATGCAGACAGTGTGTGATGATCAAATCATGTTGACCTTTCCAGCTCCCTAAATATATTTTAAACTGTTTTCATTTGTATTAAATACTTTTCACATATGTTGGGAGTATGTTTCATATCCAGCTAAGCCATGGAATTGTGACCTAACCATCAGACACATGTGGGGTGAGGGTTGAATGAGCTCACTTACATAAAGTGCAGAAGGTGATCAGGTTCTTTTTTGTTTTTGTTTTTTGAGAATTGAACCTTGAGCTGTGCATTTGGGAACACATTTTCTGTGGGAAATATGTACACATATACACATCCAAGCACTTTCAAAGACATACACGCTCACTCATAAAAACTCACCATACTGGGGCACAGAAACCCCCACCATCTAAATGACATAGCTATTTCCAGAGCCTGCCTTAGATGCCTGTAGCTATGTGCTAGTCTTTCTGGTTTTTGTTTTACCACACCCTCAATCTTTTTAATCCACCAGGAAGCTGGAATCAGGTTGGCTCTCCAGAAGAGAACCCTCAGGAAGGTCCCAGTGTCTCATCCCTTCAGTTGTTCCTCAGCACCTGAGGCATTCTAGAATACGTACAGTGTCCACTGGATCCTGAGTCCACCTGCAGTCAGAGAAAGGAAGTCACTGTGAGGTCAGATACTGTTTGCACAGGTCTCTTCTCCTGGTGCTGACCTTGGGAAACTTGATGGGATACAGTGCATGAGGCAAATGCCCCAAATAAAGCACAGAGGATACTTGTGTGAAATATGTGAGCTTTTCGCAGCCCATTTTACGTGTTCATTTTGGTGGGCAAATGCAACATTCATTTGTGAAAATGAAAACCTGGGGGTTGGCCTTGTGGCACACTGGGTTAGGCTGCCCCCTGTGAGGCAAGCATCCCATATCAGAGCACCAAATCAAGTCCAGGCTGCCCTGCTGCTGCCTTTCCCTGCTCATGTACCTGGGAAGGCAGTGGAGGATGTCCCAAGTATTTGAGTCCCTTCCAACCAGTGGGAGACCCCTAGATGGAGTTTCTGGCTCCTGGCTTCCACATGGCCCAGCCCCAGCCATTATAGCCAGTTGGGAAGGTAACCAGAGGATTTAAGATCTCTGTCTGTCTTTCTGTTATTCTGCCTTTCAAATAAAGAATAAATCTTTTAAATCAGTAAAATATTTAAACTATGCAGAACTGCTCCTGTGGACAATGCCCAGCACCACATCACTTGTAATTGATTCTGTCATTTTATGAGACCCTCTTGAGTCATGTCTCACTTTATAACAGACATGCCCTGGGCTTCCCCCACAAATAAATTGTGGTAGTCATCTACAGTATAGGCGTTCAGATTTTCATATCTGAGAAAAACGTTGCCTGGGCCTGATGTTGTGACACAGTGAACGGAACTGCTGCCTGCAGTGCCAGCAGTCCATCCTGCAGTGCCAGTTTGCATCCTGGTTGCTCAGCTTCCAATACAATGCCATGCTGTTGTGCCTGGGGAGGCATGGAGAATGTCCCATGTCACTCATGTGGGAGATCTGGATAGTGCACTGGACTCCTGGCTTTGGCCTGGACCAACTCTGGCCTTTGAAGGCATCTGGGGAGTAAACTACTAGATGGAAGATCTTTTGTTCTCTTCCCCTGTCTCTGTGCAACTCTGCCTTTCAAATAAATAAATAAATAAGACTAGTGATTGTATACGAGGAACATTTGTTTCTGTGACCAAAAACCCCAGTCATACCTTGCCAAGAGATGTGACTTCCTCCTCTGCTCTGTCTCTCGGAATCGCTTCCACCAGGTCCTCAGGAGCAGCTAGGAGAACCATGGGGTAACTGTCAGGTGTTGTGGATGAGTTCGGCAGGGAGACTTGCTTGCTGTGGACATGGGCCTAGGCTAGGTGGGGATAGTTGTGAGCAGTGAACTACGTCAAAAGTTCTGTGCTGCACTCAGTAACAGAGCAAGAAAAAGACAAGCCAGCCCTGCACCCACAAGTAGCAGGAAGGCCACGTGATGTGGGTTTGGAACTGCACACGTGCCACTGCTGGATCATCCTCCCTGGTAGATGAAAAATCCCAAGAGGAGCAGGAAAGAAATGAGAAGGGAGTTTGGCTTTCTTACTACCAGCAACCAAATCATTATGAAATAGTCAATTTAGAAATAGGCGAATGCCATAGTGCACTGATTCCTTGATGATGCCTCATCATTGCTCCTGCCCAAAATGGGCATAGAAATGCCCAAATGTAGACCGTAGAAATCCCTGCTTTTTTCTTGTGTGTCCCAAGATCATTTACCTCCATGAATCTACATAAGCAGCTATTACATTTGCCATCTTTCCTTTCAGGTATTTTTAAATTGCTCTGGGCAAGTAGACATTTATTATCTGAATCACTTGTAAGTGAAAATTTCAGTGGCATGAATTACTTGGCAGTGCTGTGTAAGCACCACCCCTGTGTGCCCCAACAGTTGTCATCATACCCAGTCTAAACTCTGCATCTATAAAGGAAGAACTTTACCTTCTCCTCCTTCCATCCCCAACTAATCTGTACTTCCAGTCCCTTTGAATTTGCCTATTGTAGACATGCCATTGTATTAGAAACATACAGTGTTTGTCTTTCTGTGTCTACTTTATTGCAGTGTGTTGTTTTACCATGTCCTTCCATGGTGTGGTATAAAACTTTACTTCATTTTTATATATTAAAACTCTTCCATTGTGTTCATATACCACATTGTCATTACTCATCCGTTTGTTGATTGGCACAGCTCTGGCCATTGCAGCCAAATGGGGGTGTGAACCAACAGAAGGAAGACCTTTCTCTCTGTCTCTCCCTCTCACTCTCTGTAACTCTCTCAAAAAAAGTAAAATAAAATCTTTACAAAAAAAAAAGGCCAACTTAGATCTATCAAAAAAGTGAAGCAAGTGTGCAAGCTGCCACCCTGGAATTCCTGCCTGCAGCTGACAGGTGCAGAGAGCACAGCTGCAGTCAGCGTAGCTGAAGCAGGGGTCCTGGAGCCTGTGGCTCACAGCGCACATGCATGGGAGTGTGGATGGGCTCAGAGGCTGAGTGTGCACCTGCTGGAGAACAAACCCAGTGGGGTCCAGTCTCCAGGTCACCCCACTTCTGTATGTTTGTGCTCCACAGGTCCACCAGATTCTCATGGTGAAGGTCAGAGGAGAACCCCTGTGGGCCCAGGAGAGGGGGAAATACCCATTTGGAAATACTCAGGGGAAAGTGAGCACTGTGAAGTATTCCCAGGTGTTCTTCATAGCAAAGTCACATCCTCCAAGGACACCACCAGAACCTTATATGACTGGATAGGGGGCATCCAGACAACTCTAGTCCCCACTAGTTTTAGTAAAATAAATAGGGAGAATAGGAGGCTAGGGAAAGGTGAAAGAGGAAAAGTCAGGGACTCGGGTTGGCTTAAAAAGGAGTTGAAACAAGGGTTGATACAAAACTTTCCTTCCCCTACTCCTCACCACCAGTTCAACAGGGCCTCCATGAAATAATAGTGAATTAAAATGGAGACAGCAGTGAGACAGGTATAATTAGGAGTATGAAGGCAAATATAGAGGCCATTGGAAAAGTAACAGAACAGTGGGAATGGAGGCACAGAAGCCTCAGACTGCTATAATTACAGAAATATTCACACAAAGCTCATCTCTCATCCATAATGACACAAAGTCTCCCACAAAGTGGTGGCCATTTCTCATAATGCTTTAGACACCCTTAAATGCTCCTGTTACACACTGGAATAATGCTACTGATCCCAGGTGCTTGCTAGTGTGCACTCTGCAAGGCAGGATGTGATGGCTCTTGTGGTTGGATTCCTACTAACCCTGTAGGAGGCCTGCACTGAGTTTCCAACTCCCAGTTTCAGCCAGGCCCAGCCTAGTTGAGGGGCATTTTAGGAGTGATGCAGTGAATGGGAGACTCCCTTTATATCTCTCTTTCTGTCTCTGTGTGCATCTTTAAAACAAAAATAAAACCTGGAAAGGGAGTTAATGAAAGGTATGTTTTAGCAAAGGAAAAGAATAAAAGATTAATTTCATGTAGATATAAATCTAAATGTATTGATATCACATTGGCATAGGCAAAGACTTCATATTAAGACCCGGGAAGCACAGGCAATAAAGGCAAAAATAGACATATGAGATTACATCAAGCTAGGAAGCTTCTGCAGAGTAAAGAAACATTCAACAAACTGACACCATGGGCGAAAATGTTTGCAAATGATACTTCTGATAAAGAATTACTATTTACGATATATAAAGAGCTCAAGAAGCTCAACAGCAACAAAACAAGCAACCCAGTTAAGAAATGAGAAAGGATACGACCAAGCATTTTTCAAAAGATGAATTACAGATGGTCCAAAGACACATGAAAAGATGCTCAGCATTGCTAGCTGTCAGTAAATTCAAATAAAAATCACAGTGAGATTTTACCTCCCCCCTGTTAGAATGGTTCTCATCCAAAAATCAAAAAATAAAAAATGCTGTCAAGGACATGGGGAAAATAGTAGCCTAATACTCGGTGGGAAGGTAAACTAGTACAAGCATTGTGGAAGACAGTATGGCAATTTCTCAGAGATCTGAAAATGGATCTACCACAGGTCCCAGCCATTCTACTCCTGGAAATTTACCCAAAGGAATTGAAATCACTATATGAAAGAGTTGTGTGTATCCCTCTGTCGATAGCACTCAGCTCACAGTGGAGTCAACCCAGATGTCCATCAACTGATGATTGGATGAAGAAATTATGGTGTATATATACATGATGGAATGGTACTCAGCCATAAAAAGAATGCAGTCCTGTCTTTCACAAAAATGTAGATGTAACTGCAGACCATCATGCTTAGTGAAATAAACCAGGCCCCAAAAGACAAATATCATGTTTCCCCAAATTTGTGGTAACATACAGAGTACAAAAAAGTAATGAATATGAGTGAAATTGACATTTTGAGATTTGATTAGTGACCTTATTTGGGCATAGAGTCATTGGAGGATTAACCAGTTAATATGAATTCATATTAGAGTAGCAAGGACTTGTTCCCATAAGACTGGCATTTTTACAAGATGAGGAAACAGGTCCAAGATGGAAGGATGCCATGAAATGATGGGAGCAGATTCAGGTGCTTTGGTAGCCACCTAGGAGGCCCAGGATTTCCAGGAAACCAGCAGAAGCTAAGAAGGGACAGGAAAGATTAGTCCTGATGGGTTTCTGTGGGAGGGTGACTATGCATAAACCTAGATTTCTGACACCCAATCTCCAGACCTATGGGAAAATAAAATATCATGTACTTCAAACTGACCACCAACCAGGCACTTGATTATGGCAGCCCGAGAAAATTATTATCCCTCAACTAACTATTTTGATTGGCATGTAGAGACATTTCAGCCATGAGAGAAACACATTCTTCTCAGGTTCATATGAAGAAGTCTCCAAGGCAGATCAAAGTATGAGCTCTGTCACACAACCACTCACTTAAAGTAATGTATGTCACACAGCTTGTGCCACTAGGCAACTATGGTAATACAATAGAGTTCAATCAATGAAGATTACTTGGCAAATTTTGCAAGAACTATGGAAGCTAAATAACATACTGTCCAAAAAAAATGGGTCAAAGAAGACTGTATAGACATTTTAAACTATTTTGAACAAAGCAAATAAAAACCCCAACTTTGGGTAGCAATGAAGCAGTGCTCAGAAGGAAAATGGAGCCCTTGAGTGAAATACTTTCAAAAATGATGATGATCTAAAATCAAGGGATTCTTACAACCTAGAAAAGTAGGTTGTAAGTAGAAAAGCAACCTGATGTAAATTAGATAAAAAATGAAAAAATGGCAATTTTCTCAGAAATGGATCTAACAGGAAATAGGAAATGGACAGAGTAAAACAAAAAATCATGAATTAGTTTTTTGAAAAAATCCATAAGATTGTGAAACCTCCACCTGTCTAAGCACAAGGCAAAAAGAGAAGAAACAATGTCTGGTACTGCAAATGAGAAGGGAATCCTCACCACTGATGGCATGGACAGGAAAAGGAAAAGAAAAAAGTACTTTAAATACTGTATGCCCACAAGTAGGTTCAACGAAGCCTGAAATTCCTTCAGAGTCAGAAACTACCCAAACTAACCCATGGGCCTGAGCCTTTGAAGAGAACTTTACAGCTACAAAAGGCGAAAGAAGGTGTCAGGGCCATGTGGATTCATTGGTGAACTCCAGTCAGTTTTACCAAGAAAAATGTCATCCCCATCCAAGCAAGGGGCCATAGTCCTAGGTGTTTACCCAATTAATTTAAAAAACTTTGTCCCCACAGCACCCTGCCACATGACTGTTTCTGGTGGCTTTCTTCCTGATTGCTTAAATTGGAAACCAGGACCAAGAACATTGGCCCACCTATCCAAGGGGGTATAACTCAGTGATGAAAATCATTGAGCAGTCAAGCCACAAAAAGGAGCAGAAGAATTCTTATGTATGTTACCAAATCTAATTCCAACTCTAGGAAATTGTGAAAAAGAATGACTAAACAGATATTTTTTTTTTTTGACAGGCAGAGTGGACAGTGAGAGAGACAGAGAGAAAGGTCTTCCTTTGCCGTTGGTTCACCCTCCAATGGCCACTGCTGGCCGGCGCACCGTGCTGATCCGATGGCAGGAGCCAGGAGCCAGGTGCTTTTCCTGGTCTCCCATGGGGTGCAGGGCCCAAGCACCTGGGCCATCCTCCACTGCACTCCCTGGCCACAGCAGAGGGCTGGCCTGGAAGAGGGGCAACCAGGACAGAATCCGGCGCCCTGACCGGGACTAGAACCCGGTGTGCCGGCGCCGCTAGGCGGAGGATTAGCCTAGTGAGCCGTGGCACCGGCCGACTAAACAGGTATTTAAAATGACCAGTTCTAGGGTCATGTTCTGGGGTCATTCAAGGGTTCTGGAAACATGGGTAAAGATGAATAACTCCTAGAACTGTTCCACCAGAACCAACCTTAGTACAGACTTGGGAGTTGAGTCAATGATAACATTTCTTTATTGGTTCAGTCTCCATAACAAATGTACCCTACTAATGGAAGTGTCATCAGAAAAAGGGAAGTGGGAGTCCAGTATGAGAACCTTAGGAGCTATCTTTTCAGTTTTCATATTTTATCTCCAGTTGTTAATATTGGTGTGAGATCTGGTGGCACTCTCTCAGTAAGATGTCCATTTCAGCCCATGTTGGACAATTGGCCAAGCATCTGAACAGTAGCTTGAGATGTTACTACTAACAGTGACCCCAAGTTTAAGCTGTTAGCATGTCTTCCCTCTGCACTGGTCACCCTGCTGATTGAGTTGACCAATTCTAATTTTGCAGTCATGGAATGAAAGACACAGATAGCATAGCTTTTTAAGAGTTTTGTCTTAACTATGAGACCCTGAATAAAGTAGAATCCTGATTGTTGAATGAGCTTCATGAATGAATTTGCACAGTACCTTCAACTGATTCCTTTGTTGGGGGCATCCTGTTCTTTGGCAAGACAAAGATTTTTCTGACCTTCAGTGCAGAATGGACAGTCGATGTTCTTGACCTCCGACTTCCTTTTTGTCTAAAACTCTTTAGACAAGATCCTGGAACAGTATGACAATAGACAGCTGTTGACATCCCACCGGCAGAAGACCACAGGGAAGTGTGCAGTTCCTCACTTTCATCCCAGTTTTCCCATTCAATAGTGCAGAGCCATCCTCTAAATCAGAGTTGGATGCTAGGCAGATCTTGCAGTGTGGTGAACATTTCCTACCCAACAGTTTGATAGGGTAGACAAAGACTTTTCTTAAGATGAGAGTACAGGGACTAGTGCTTGAAGGTTCAGACCCTAAAGGGAAGCTGCATGTACCTGGGAAAGTTGCACAGAGTCCCCCGACCCCCATCACCTGTCCTGGTTCCCTGTTATGAGATGTGGAGATACTGATATGGCCTGTGTTGTGTTTGAGCTCAAGAGATTAAAAAGAAGTGGATCTTTATCAAGTCCGGTGCTGCATAATTTTTTAAAAGATTTTTTAATTGTTTATTTGATGGGTAGAGTTACAGACAAAGAGAGAGAGAGAGAGGTCTTCCTTCCATTGGCTTACTCCCCAAATGGCCGCAACGGCCAGAGCTACACCGATCTGAAGCCAGGAGCCAGGTGCCTCCTCCTGGTCTCCCATGGGGGTGCAGGGGCCAAGCACTTGGACCATCCTCCACTGCCTTCCCAGGCCACAGCAGAGAGCTGGACTGGAAGAGGAGCAGCTGGGACTAGAACCTGGTGCCCATATGGGATGCTGGCTCTGCAGGCAGAGGATTAACCTAGTGCACCATGGTGCTGGCCCTGGTGCTGCATAATTGTCTGAAATTCTTCAGTCTTCAAATGCCAGGAAGAATAAGCTGATCACTGGTTGTGACTGAATGCAGGGAGGATACGTGACCACAGAGGAGGACAGGATGGAAATTGCTCTCCCTTCTTCCATGCATAGAAAGTTTTACAGCTCATGGAGAATCTCTCATTCCCATGCTCCCCACACAGCCCCAAGCTATGGGCAGATCTGTGTCTGCTCCATGTTGATTTACTATTAAGCAAATTGAAAATTAGAGACTCTCAGTGAGTTGTCCACATTCTTATAACTGACAAATCATGGATCTGGGACAGTCTCACCATTGGTTCCCTGGGGGACAGAGGACCATGAATGTCTTTACTAGAACCCTGGACTAAGCACCCTCAGTGGCTTTCTGACATCTTCCAGGGCAGGATTTCCTCGGGAACAGTCTTGCTCAGGGCAAAGTTCTGGAGACAAGAGAAATCATGACTCAGATCTCTCCCTCCAGGTTTCTTTTCCTGGCTTAAAATAGGACTCTTTCCTCCAGGACACCCTCTCTGAGGGTCTGGAGAAACCCAAACTTACACCCATCCTGGCCCCGGATATTCACACTGTCACTGGCTCAGCCTTCCCCATGGCCAGGTGACCCCACAGGGCCAGTGGTGTGTTTGGTTTTAAAGCTGGCTCAAAACTCAGGACATTCCACAGCAACTGCCATGTGAGGGTGAGCCAACATCGACTTCTCGGCCATGGCCAATGTTGCATGAACACTGAACAGAAATTCACCCAAAATGGGGCCATTCCATTGTTGTGGTGTTGGGGGATGGGGAATTTGGGAACAGATTGTTGAAGGGAGTTCGTGTGGTTCTCTCAGTACTGAATTGGTTAATAATGGGGAGAGTCATTAGAACACAAGCCCAACCCCTCTCCCTGTCTCTCTTCTGTCACTCTGCTTGCTCTTCTACTTTTCCACGATGATGGGACACAACATGGGACCCTTGATATGGGCACCTGATCTTTGACTCCTAGACTTGAGAATCCTGAACTTGGGTGTCTTCTTCCTTTATAATTTACCCTGTCTCAGATGTATGTTTTAATGCCACAGAAAACTTAATATCTGTCCTTCAGAGAAAGTGGCTGAGCAGTCTCAAATCCCTGTATGACAAAAGGCTGGCTGTACTAGGTCTGTGTGCATCTTCATGCCCATGACCTTTCTCACCAAAACCCAGTCCCTAGGAACTCTTCACCTTTCTCTAGACCCTGCAGGGACAGCATACACAGTTCCCTCTCCCATCGGTGAGGTTCATCCATGGCCAGGCTTGCCCCATCCAATCCATGATGCTGCCTGAGGACCATCAGGCAGGCCCCCTTCTCTCAGTCTTCAGATGTCTGCCCCACTGACCAACGGCACTGTCCCTCCTCCCCGTTTCCCTGTAACCCCAAACGGCAGGGTTCATGTGTTTATCCACCCCACCCTGAAATCCCAGTTTCTTTCCAATGTGACAAAAATATATCTGGGTTCAGACTGTTCTTACAGACTTGGTCTCAGATGGCGACCTCTACAGACAGAAGAGGCTGGCTTGAAAGTGCCTTTTTGTGTGATGTCTGTGTTGTGTTTGGTCTGAAATTTTCCTGGCTTGATGACAGTAGTGTGAGTTTCTTTCCTATCATCATTCTCTGGATAAGGTGTGAACAAACTTGGCATTGGAAATTATGTTTCTAAATTTAGGAAATATTTTGAAACAACAAACTTAACCGAAGCATCAAAAGTAGAAACTGAATAATACGATGACCAAATGTTTTATAAATCTGTAGACAGCCTGGAATGGGGGAAATAACAGTCCATGAGGAGAGTGATTAAGCAGAAGGTAAGTGGCCAATGGAAGAAGCAGCATTGTGGAGGTCAGTGTGGCCTACCTGCTGGACAGCAGTTGAGATTTCCCATCGTGGACCACTCTGGATAGGACGATACGCACGTTCCCACTGCACTCAAGTTTGAACCTTTCAGTTCAAGAGAGTGACAGTTGGAATGGCAGGATGATGTCACTCACCTTGTTACCCTGGCGACAGGACACCATGGAATTTTCAAAGTGAGCCATGCCGCACTGTAGGTGATGCTGTACTGCTGTCTACACACACATTTTTCAGTGTCCAAGCGTGGTCATTTTAGAGTCCAAGTTTTGTTTCCAAAACTGACTGCAAGACCCACACATTCTCATTCCCTCCTTGTGAAGTAAGTTGAGTGACTTAAGAGGATCTGTTTCCAATATAGTTGAGGTAACAGTTTGAATGAGAGGCATGACCTAGCACTGTACAGCATCATGTCATCTGCAAACATGGATATTTGGTTTCGTCTTCTGTGACATTTGAAGCTCACTGTTTCTTCAATTCTGTAATTGCTCATGCTAATACTTTCTAATTTTTAAGATATATTTATTTATTTGAAAGGCAGAGTTACAGAGAGGCAGAGGCAGAAGCAGAAAGAGAGAGAGAGAGAGAGAGAGAGGTCTTCCATCCGCTGGTTCACTCCCCAGATGGGTGCAACTGCCAGAGCTGTGCCGATCGAAGCCAGGAGCCAGGCGCTTCTTCTGGGTCTCCCACGTGGGTACAGGGGCCCAAGGACTTGGGCCATCTTGCACTGCTTTTCCAGGCCATAGCAGAGAGCTGGATCAGAAGAGGAGCATCCAGGACAGAAACTGGCACCCATAAGGGATACTGGCACTACAGGCAGTGGCTTTACTCACTACGCCACAGCACAGCGCCCCCCTGCCCATGCTCATACTTTCAACACTTTATCAAGTATGAGTGGTAAAAATTGGACATCCTTGTCTTGTTCTGGATCTGCTTTCAAGTGTTCTGAATTCAGGATGATCCTGATTGCCAGTTTGTCATATACATACATGCACACACATGTAGCTGTATCATTTTGAGATATGCTGCTTGTAGAACTAATTTGTCGAGGGTTTTTATAGAGATGGGATGCTGAATCATGATTTCTCTGCATCTATCGAGATAATCATATGGTGTTCTTCAGTCTGCTACTGTGACTTATATTTATGGGTTTGTGAATGTTGAACCACACTTGCACCTCTGGGGTAAATGCTAGTTGATCATGGTATATGATCTTTTTGATATAGTCTTGGATTCAGTTTGCTAATCTTTTGTTGAGAATTTCTGCATCTGTGTGTATCAGGAATATTGGTCTATAGTTTACTTTTTATGTTATGTCTTTGTTTGGTTTTGGTATCAGAATAACACTGGCCTCATAAAAAGAATTCAGTAGAATTCTTTCCTTTTCAGCATTTTGGAATAATTTGCAAAGTATTGGAGTTAGTTCCTGTCTAAATGTTCTGTAGAATTCAGTTGTGAAGACATCAGGTCCTGGACCTTTCTTTTACAGGAGACTTTAGGTACTGCTTCAATCGCATTGTTATGGTTTTCTATATCTTCTTGAAGTAATATTGGCAGATAGCGTGCACCCAGGAATTCATCCATCTCTTCAAGGTTTTCTAAGTTGATAGCACAAAGTCATTCACAGGAGTCACTTGTAATTCTTTGTGTTTCTGTGGTATCATTTTTCATCTCTAATTTTATTTATTTTAGGTTTTTTCTCTGTTTTCTTTGTTGGCTAAAAATTTGCCTGTTTTGCTTATTTTTCAAAAACTATCTTTTTCTTTTTTTGATTTTAAGAGTTGTCAGTTTTGTTTGAGTTTCATTAATTTCTGTTCTGATTCTCTTGATTTCTCACCTCCTACTAATTTTGGATATGGTTTTTCTTGCTTTTCCAAGTCTTTAACATGAATATTAGATAATTTATTTGAGATCTTTCCATTTTAAGGGAAGCTTGTTGTTGTAAACCTTCCTCGGAATACTGCATTGGCTGTCCTCAGATTTTGATATGCTTTGTTGATATTCTCATTTGTTTCAAGAATTTTTATTTCTACTTTAATTTCTTCCATGATCCATTAGTCATTCAGTAGCATGTTGTTTAATTTCCATGTATTTACAGATTTTCTATTGTTACAATTAAAATTTTTAAAGATTTATTTATTTATTTGAAAGTCAGAATTACACAGAGGAGAAGCGGCAGGGGGTGGGGTGCTTCCATTCGCTGGTTCACTCACCAATTAGCCACAATAGCTGGAGCTATGCTGATTCGAAGGCAGGATCCAGGAGCTTCCTCCAGGTTTCCCACATGGGTGCAGAGGCCCAAGGACTTGGACCATCTTCTACTGCTTTCCCAGGCTATAGCAGAGAGCTGGATTGGAAGTGGAGCAGCCAGGACTCGAACCAGCTCCCATATGGGATGCTGGCACTGCAGGAGGCAGCTTCACCCGCTACACCACAGCTCCGGCCCGCATATTGATTTCTAAATGTTTTCCTTTGTGGTTTGAAAATATACATGACGTCAATTTACTTTTGTTTACTGAGTCTTGATTTGTGGCCTCATCTGGGGTCTATCCTAGAAAATGTTCCATGTTCTGATGAGTAGAATGTGTACTCTATAATTGTTGGGGAAATGTTGTTTAAAGTCTCCTAGGTCCATTTGCTCTGTGATGTGGTACAACTCTGATTTTTCTTTGATGCGTGTCAGTGGTTGAAGTCTCCTGGTGTTACTGTGGTGGAATCTATCTCTCCCTTTAGGCCTAATAATATTTACGGTATTTGTATGGTCTTGTGTTCCTGTATTTTCATATATGTTATATTATCTTGATGAATTGATCCTTTTATGAATATATGATCTCCTTGTCTCTTTTTTGCAGCTTTTGATTTAAGGTCTATTTTATCTGATACCAGTATGGTTCCTGCAGCTTGTTGCTGGTTTCCATTTACATGATATATCATTTTCCAACCCTTCATTTTCTCTATTTTTTTAAGGAGGTACAGAGAGACAGAGACAGGGAGAAAAGTCTTCCATCTGCTGGTTCACTCCCTGAAAGGCTGCAATGGCCTGAGCTGAGCCAGTCTGAAGCCAAGAGCCAGGAGCTTCTTCTGGGTCTCCCATGCTGGTGCAGGGGCCCAAGGACTTGGGCCATCTTCTACTGCTTTCCCAGGCCATAGCAGAGAGCTGGATTGGAAGTGGAGCAGCCAGGTCTTGAACTGGCACCCTTACAGAATGCCAGTGCTGCAGGCGGCAGCTTTACCCACTATGCCACAATGCTGGCCCCTCCAATCCTTACATTTTCAGCTTATATGTATATTTATCTGTGAATTGAGTGTAGACAGCATAAAGTTGGATCATGTACGTTTATCCATTCAGGAGGGTAAACAATTTATCCATTCAGGAAGTAGACATCTCTGTAAATAATGATGTACCAATTCTTTCCTCCTAGGATGTTGAAGTTTCCCAGATGCAAGGATACAGCTACACAGGTAAAGGAAGATTAATTACTTTGTAGAATTTATAAGTATTTAAATAGTTACATGTCTTACAGGCTCACTCACTTTTGTTCATACTTCCCTAAGCGACATAGGTAAGGGTTTTCCAGTAGGGTTCTTTCGCTATGGACACAGTACAGGTCCCAGCTTCCTACTGAGGAACCATGGATGGGATGAAGTTGTAGGAGCCCTTGGATGATAGAAGCCCTTACTGACAGCCTCCATCGATGTAAAACTGGCTCTGGGCCTTGTGCATGGTGATTTGCATCCATGGCTTCCTCCAGTGGTTGTGACAGTCCCCGTCACCCCACAGTGGAGGGCCCTGTGTCAGTCACACCTTGTGCGTACCTATGGGAAGGCCCAGCACTTGCCCTCTGACCCAGCGATATGGGTCTGTGTTGTGTCACATTTTCCATAAGGTGTGGGATCTGGGTGTGTACATTGTGTGTCAGGATCTGTGAAACAGCTCCAGGGAAATTTGAGTGGGGCTGCCCCATAAATACAGTTGAGAAAAACACTGGCATTTTCATGCTCACTTTGCAAATAATAAAGAGGTAGAATTGGCCAGCGCAGCGGCTCACTAGGCTAATCCTCCGCCTTGTGGCCCCGGCACACCAGGTTCTAGTCCCGGTCGGGGTGCTGGATTCTGTCCCGGTTGCCCCTCTTCCAGGCCAGTTCTCTGCTGTGGCCAGGGAGTGCAGTGGAGGATGGCCCAGGTGCTTGGGCCCTGCACCCCATGGGAGACCAGGATAAGTACCTGGCTCCTGCCATCTGATCAGCGCGGTGCACCTGCCACAGCACACCAGCCGTGGCGGCCATTGGAATATGAACCAAAGGTAAAGGAAGGCCTTTCTCTCTGTCTCTCTCTCTCACTGTCCACTCTGCCTGTCAAAAAGTAAAAGAAGATGTAGAATTGTCCACTTACGTTTACTTTATTCCTGTACTCTGTTTCATAATTTTGGATGTAGTTTTGCACGTATATTGCTAGATGTGTAACTCCTTTTTTTTTCAGTGTCTAGTAAATGCTATTTGGTAACCTGTAAATGGCAATTGTTCTTCGCTGGTATAATGTAGGTGCATAGACATCTATATCCGACGGTGTCTTTGCTTCTTTTTGTCTCCATCTGCTGTGGTGCACAGGATGCCTAACTAATCCCCATCTATGAAAACCACTGGCAGCGACTCAGTCAGTAGTCCAGCAGGGGGCAGCAGAGAAGAAGTCAACGGTTCTGAGCATCCTGCACTGTGCATAAGTGGCCAGCAGGTGGCGCCCCAAAGCGCCTTGGCTGCCCTGAGCCTGGCCGCACACATGTGCATTTCCCACTGTTGTCTGGCTGCCTCTGTCCGGGAAAGTGCACCCCCGGCTGCTTCTGTTGCAACCGGAGGAGGCACCGCTGCACCTTCAGGGAGACTTGAAGCCACGTTCACAGAGAGGAAAAGGCTCCCGATGTGACACGGGTGCTTGAAGAGGGAGGTTTCTGGGAAGCAGCACCTGAGACGCCCTCGTTTTCCAGAACGTTCTCTGCTGGGGTCTTTACTTCCTCACTTAATGTCTTAGCTAAGTTTACTTTACAAAAATATCTGTCCTTGAGGAGTATAATGGATGCCGTCAGGTCAGACTAGAGTTCTTGTGGATTTAGTATTGCTTAGGGGAGACTCAGAGAGGGACAGATGTCTACACAGCAGGAGAGAAACCAGAGAATCTGTCACACCCTGCAGTGTGGTCTGGGGAGAGGCCGCTTCTGTCAGAGCCTGAGGTGGAGGGACAATGGGACCCCCGAGTGCCTGATGCTTTTTTTTTTTTTTTTTAACAGGTAGGGTTACAGACATTGAGAGAGAGACAGAGAGAAAAGTCTTCCTTCCATTGGCTCACTCCCCAAATGGCCACCACGACCAGCACTGCACTGATCCAAAATCAGGAGCCAGGTGCTTTCTTCTGGTCTCTCGTGTGGGTGCAGAGCCCAAACACCTGGGCCATCCTCCACTGCACTCCCGGGCCACAGCAGAGAGCTGGACTGTAAGAGGAACAACCGAGACTAGAACTCGGTGCCCATATGGGATGCTGGTGCTTCAGGCCAGGGCGTTATCCTGCTGTGCACAGCGCTGGCCCAAGGGGTGTTGAATTTTATCTGCATCTATTGAAATGACGATATGGGTTTTTTTTTAAGAGCTTTTTAAAATTTACTTGAGAGGTAGAGTTACAGACAGAGAGAGGGAAGAGGAGCAGCCGGGGTATGAACTGGTGCCCATATGGGATGCCAGCAGCACAGGTGGAGGCTTCGCCCACGATGCTACAGTGAAGGCCCCAACCACATGGTTTTTGTTCTTCATTCTATTGATGTGATTTATGACACTTATTGATTTGTGAATGTTCAAGCACGCTTGCATTTCTTGGATAAATTCCACTGGATCATCATGTGTGATCTTTGTGGTGCGGTTTTGGATTTAATTTGCTAATTTTTTTGAGAATCTGCGTCTATGTTCATTGAGGATCTTGTTTGTAGGTTTCTTTTTGTGTCATATCTTTGTTTGGTTTTGGTATCAAAGTGTTACTGGGCTCATAAGAAGAGTTTGGCAGAGTTCCATGCTGTTTCGTATTTGGAATAATTTGAGAAGTATTGAAGTTACTTCCTCTTTGAATGTTTTATAGAATCCAGCAGCAAAGCTATCAGGTCCTGGGCTTTTCCTTGATGTAAGACTTTTGGTTACTGCCCCAATCTCATTGCTTGTTACAAGTCCATTTAGGTTCTGTATATCATCCTGATTTAGTCTTTTTTTTAAGATTTATTTTATTTATTCAAAGGAGTTACAGAGAGGTAGAGGTAGAGGTAGAGACAAGGAGAGAGAGAGAGAGAGAGAGAGAGAGAGAGAGAGAGATTGAGAGATCTTTCATCATTGTAGAGATCTTTCACTCCTCAAATGGCTGCAATGGCTGGAGCTGAGCTGACCTGAAGCCAGGAGCACTAGGACTTGGACAATTCTCCGCTGCTTTCCCAGGCAGATTTGCAGGAGACTGAATGGGAAATGGAGCAGCTGGGACTCAAACTGGTGCCCATATGGGATGCTGGCACTGCAGGCCAGGGCTTTAACCTAATGTGTCACAGCGCCAGTGCTCCTGATTTAGTCTTAGTAGGTTATGTGTATCCAGGAGTTTATCCATTTCTTCCAGGTTTTCCAGTTTATTAGCATACAATTCTTCACAGTAATTTCTTGTAAGATTTTGCATTTCAGTGCTGTTGGTTGAAATACCTCCTTTTTCATCTCTAATTTTATTTATATGAGTTTTCTCTCTCTCTTTCTTTGTTAGTGTGGCTAGAAGTTTAACTATTTTCTTTATCTGCTCAAAATGCCAACTTTTTCCTTTGTTGTTTTTTGAAAATTTCCAAATTTCCTTTATTTCTTTCTAATCCTTAATTATTTCTGACCTCCTGCTGATTTGGGGTTTGTTTTTTTCTCATTTTTTTAAGTCTTCAAGATACATCATTCGATCTTTAATTTGAGGGATTTGTCTTTTTTGATGTAAACACTTAATGCTGTAAACTTCCCTATTAATACTGCCTTTGCTGTGTCTCACAGGTTTTGATACATTGTGTTCTCATTTTCATTTATTTCAAGAAAGTTTTTCATTTTAATTTCTCCGATGACCCATTGATCAATCAGTAGCATGTTTAATTTCCAAGTATTTATGAGTATTCTATTGTTCTTTTTTTTTGACAGGCAGAGTGGACAGTGAGAGAGAGAGACAGAGAGAAAGGTCTTCCTTTGCCTTTGGTTCACCCTCTAATGGCCGCCATGGCCAGCGCCCTGTGGCAGGCGCACCACGCTGATCCAATGGCAGGAGCCAGGTAGTTATCCTGGTCTCCCATGGGGTGCAGGGCCCAAGCACTTGGGCCATCCTCCGCTGCACTCCCTGGCCACAGCAGAGAGCTGGCCTGGAAGAGGGGCAACCAGGACAGAATCTGGCGCCCTGACTGGGTCTAGAACCCGGTGTGCTGGCGCCGCAAGGTGGAGGATTAGCCTAGTGAGCCGCAGCACCGGCCTACATTGTTCTTGTTGTTGATTTCTAGTTTTATTGCTTTCTGGTCTGAGAAATTACATGATATGATTTCAGTCTTTTCACATTTGCTGAGACTTATGTGTGGCCTAACATGTGGTCCTATCCTGGAGAATGTTCCGTGTGCTGATGAGAAGAACGTGTATTCTGTAGCTACGGGTGAAATGTGCTGGACATGTCTGCTATGTCCACTTGCTCAATAGTCGGTTTCAACTCTGATGTATCTTTATTGATTTTCTGTCTGCATGATCTGTCCTTTGGTGAAAGTGGGGTGTTGAAGGCACCCACTGTGATGTATTGGAGTCTGTGTCTTGCTTTAGGTCTAGTACTATTTGCTGCATATATCTGAGTGGTCTTGTGTTGGGTATATACATACTTCTGATTGTTATGTCTTCTTGCTGAATTGTATAAAAATATAGTGTCCTTTTTATCTCTTTTACAATTTTTAATTTAAAGTCTGTGTTACCTGATATCAGAATAGCTATGCCTGCTCAGTTTGGTTTCTATTTGCCTACTATATCTTTTTCCAACCCCTCACTTTCAGACTGTGTGTGTCTTGGTGAAGTAAGTTCTTGTAGGCAGCCTATAGTGGGGTCTTGATTTTTTATCCATGTAACCGATCTAAGTCTTTTAGTTGGAGAATTTAATCCATTTATATTCAAGGGAAGTATTGATAGAAAAGAACTAAGACATTTATTTTGTTGATTGGACACTGATTCTACCTGCTCTTTTACTGTATTTGTTGGTGTCCTGTGTTTTCATGTTTATTTCTAATGCAGGAAGCCCTTCAGAATTTCTTGGAAGGCTGGTCTTGTAGTGGTGAACTCTCTCACTTTTTGCTTAACTGGAAAATGCCTTGTTTCTTTTTCACTTTTAAAGGATAGCTTTGCTGGGTATAATATTCTTGGTGAACTTTTTTCTTTTTTTTAAGATTTTATTTATTTATGTATTTGAGAGTTAGAGTTACAGACAGAGGGAGAGACAGAGAGAGAGAGAGGTCTTCCCCCTGCTGGTTCACTCCCCAAATGGCCACAATGGCAGGAACTGCTTTTCTTCTGGGTCTCCCATGAGGGTGCAGGGGCCCAAGGACTTGGGCATCTTCCAGTGCTTTCCCAGGCCACAGCAGAGAGCTGGATCGGAAATAGAGCAGTGGGGACTCCAAGTGTCACCTACATGGGATGCTTGATGTTATCTAATTGGTTTTTCTTTATATTTAACTTGATTCTTTTCTCTGGCTGTCTTTGGAATTCTCTCTTTGTCTAACTTTCAACAGTATGACTAGAATTTGCCTTAGGGAGATCTTTCTTGGTTGAGTCTACTTGGTGTTCTTTGGGCTTCTTGTATCTGGATTTCGGTGTCTCTTTAAAGACACGGGACATTTTCAACTATTACTTTATTTAGCAGATTCTCAACACCTTTCTCCTTTTCCTATCTTTCAGGATTACCTAACATATTCAGTCATTTAATGGTATCCCATATTTCACATAGACTTTCTTCATTCCTTTTAATTATTTTCTCTTTATTTTTGTCTGATTGCTTTATTTCAAGTTTTACCCTCGAGGTCAGAAATTCTTTCCTCTACTTGGTCTATTTTGCTGTTAGTGATCTAAGTCATATAGTGTATTTCATTGATTGAAAATTTCATTTCCAAAATTTCTGTTTGGTACTTATTTATTTATTTTTTATTTTTATTTATTTGACAGGCAGAGTGGACAGTAGGAGAGAGAGACAGAGAAAGGTCTTCCTTTTCCATTGGTTCACCCTCTGATGGCCTCCGCAGCCAGCGTGCAGCACTGATCTAAATGCAGGAGCCAGGTGCTTCTCCTGGTCTCCCATGGGGTGCAGGCGCTGCAAGGCGGAGGATTAGCCTATTGAACCACAGTGCTGGCTCTGTTTGGTACTTTTTAAGGCACCCCATGTTATAGTTCCAGTTGGGGTGCCAGATTCTGTCCTGGTTACTCTTCTTCCAGTCCAGCTCCCTGCTGTGGCCAGGGAAGGCAGTAGAGGATGGTCCAAGTACTTGGGCCTAGCATCCGCATGGGAGACCACCAAGAAATACCTGGCTCCTGGCTGCGGATCGGTGCTGTGTGCCAGCCGTAGCAGATATTTGAGGGGTGAACCAACAGAATGAAGACCTTTCTCCCCCCCCCCCCCACTGTCTAATTCTGCCTGTCAAAAAAAATTTATTTCCTTATTTGAGAGTTACGGTTAGAAAGAGAGGAAGACAGAAAAGTCTATCATCTGTTAACTCACTCCCCAAATGGCTGCCATGGCCAGAGCTGAGCCAACCCAAAGCCAGGAACCAGAAACTTCTTCTGCTCTCCCACAGGGTGAGGGGCCCAAGCACCTAGGTCATCTTCCACAACTTTCCCAGGCCATACCAGAGAGCTGGATTGGAAGAGGAGCAGCTGGGACATGAACTGGCACCTTTATGGGTGTTGGTACAGCAGATGGAGGCTTAGCCTGTTGGGTTCTTCTTAATGTGTTCTACCTCATTAGAAATATTTTCATTCATGTCACTCATTGATTTTCTCATTTCTTTAGTCTGTCTGTCTATAATGTTCTCTTGTATCTGACTGAATTTCCTTACCATCATTATTTTGAATTCTGTATCTGTCATTTCATAGATTTCCTTCAGTTCAGGATCTAATTCTGCAGGATTATTGTGTTATTTTGGAGGCATTATGCTACCTTGCTTCTTCATGCCTCCTGTGTTCCTAGGTTGACCTCTGCACATCTTGTGTACTTGTCCCTTCCTCTTTATGGAGTAATTTTTATAGGAAAAGGGTTTATGGTTTAGCTGGAATGCAGGGTATCACTTGGCTTGTACCTTTGGCTTTGGTTCTAGGTGTGCCTGGGAATGTAGTCTCAGTGATTTCTTTGACTTAATCAGTGTCAGTGTATCTGCAGGTGATACAGTGGTTTCGTATGGTACAGTTTGTAGGGATGTGAGTGTGGCTTTAGATGAATATGGATTTTCTAGCATGTGTGTCTTTGGTCCACGACGAGTTTGGCATCAGTCTTCCTGGTGATGGTGATAGCTAGGGCCTTTGTTCTTTGTGCTGAGGGAGACAAGGATGGGTGTCCCCTCGTCCTGCTGGCCTGAGTGATGCCAGGGCTTGTGACATGGATTGCCTTAGCTCTAAGACTGTGGGATGTGGATGGACCTTTCCTCCACCCTACTAGGGAGTCCAGCTGGTTCTTTGGTTTAGAACACCAACAGCCCTAGTCCTAGGACCAGCGGATGTGAACTGAACATTGGTCCAGTCCTACAGTGTGAATACAAAGGATACAGGACATTGTGCTGCAGCAAGCAGGTGGTCTGTCTTTGCCCCACATGTTGCCCTGATGCTGATGCTGGCAGGAGTGAATAGAGGTTTGTGTGACTTTTTGTTGCTGAGTCTGGCTCTCTGCAGAGTCAGGGAGGGGCAGGGATCCATGTAGCTTCCCTTCTGCAAGCCTGGCAGTCGCTGAGACCACAGTCAGCTCTGTAGGCAGACGTGGGGGTCATCAGGTGACTGGAATTACCTCTCAGCTAAAGCTGTGAGGGAGGGGCCCGGGGCACTTCCTACCTGCCTTGATGTGGCAAGATGGCCGCTCTCAAGCTGGCAGCTGGTCCGCTGTGTGGCTGCAGCAGGGTCACTGTCTTCTCTCCTCTTGTCCCACAGAGTCTTTCTTGTTCCTTTACTTCTTTGCCAACCATCTCTGTCAGTCAGACCCCTGGAAGTGTGGTGCCTCCTTTGTTCTTTTTGTGTCCCAGAGCAGCTGGGGACCAGCGGGTTACACCATATACAACCATCCTGGGCCTCCCCCAACACTGGACCTTCTTTTTTTCTATTTATTTATTTGTTTGTTTTAACTTTTATTTAGTAAATATAAATTTCCAAAGTACAGTTTATGGATTACAGTAGCTTTCCCCCCCATAACTTCCCTCCCACCAGCAAGCCTCTCATCTCCTGCTCCCTCTCCCATTTCATTCACATCAAGATTCATTTTCAATTATCTTTATATACAGAAGATCAATTTAGTATATATTAAGTAAAGATTTCATCAGTTTGCACCCACACAGAACATAAAGTGTAAAATACTGTTTCAGTACTTGTTATAGCATTACTTCACATTGGACAACACATTAAGGACAGAGATCCTACAGGAGGAGTAAGTATACAGTGACTCCTGTTGTTGAATTAACAAATTGACACTCTTGTTTATGGCGTAAATAATCTCCCTAGGCTCTTGTCATGAGTTGCCAAGGCTATGGAGGCCTTTTGAGTTTGCCGACTTCGATCTTATTTAGACAAGGTCATAGTTAAAGTGGAAGTTCTCGCCTCCGTTCAGAGAAAGGTACCTCCTTCTTTGATGGCCCATTCTTTCCACTGGGATCTCACTCGCAGATATCTTTCATTTAGGTCTTTTTTTTTCCAGAGTGTCTTGGCTTTCCATGCCTAAAATACTCTCATGGGCTCTTCAGCCAGATCCGAATGCCTTAAGGGCTGATTATGAGGCCAAAGCACTGTTCAAAACATCCGCCATTCTGTGAGTCTGCTGTGTATCCCGCTTCTCATGTTGGATCGTTCTCTCCCTTTTTTATTCTATCAGTTAGTATTAGCAGACACTAGTCTTATTTATGTGATCCCTTTGACTCTTAGGCCTATCAGTATGATCAACTGAACTGAAATTGATCACTTGGACTAGTGAGATGCATTGGTACATGCCACCTTGATGGAATTGTATTGGAATCCCCTGGCACATTTCTAACTCCACCATTTAGGGCAAGTCCGTTTGAGTATGTCCCAAATTGTACGTTTCCTCCCTCTCTTTTTCCCACTCTTATATTTAATGGGGATCCCTTTTCAGTTAAATTTAAACACCTAAGAATAATTGTGTGTGAATTACAGAGTTCAACCAATAGTATTAAGTAGAACAAAAAAAAAATACTAAAAGGGATAAAGTATTACATTGTACATCAACAGTCAGGACAAGAGCTGATCAAGTCACTGTTTCTCATAGTGTCCATTTCACTTCAACAGGTTTTCCCTTTGGTGCTCAGTTTGTTGTCACCGATCAGGGAGAACATATGATATTTGTCCCTTTGGGACTGGCTTATTTCACTCAGCATGATGTTTTCCAGATTCCCCCATTTTGTTGCAAATGACTGGATTTTATTGTTTTTGACTGCTGTATAGTATTCTATAGAGTATATGTCCCATAATTTCGTTATCCAGTCTACTGTTCATGGGCATTTCGATTGATTCCATGTCTTAGCTATTGTGAATTAAGCTGCAATAAACATTAAGTTGCAGACAGCGTTTTTGTTTGCCAATTTAATTTCTTTTGGGTAAATTCCAAGGAGTGGGGTGGCTGGGTTGTATGGTAGGGTTATATTCAGGTTTCTGAGGAATCTCCAGACTGACTTCCATAGTGGCTTGACCAGTTTGCATTCCCACCAACAGTGGGTTAGTGCCCCTTTTCCCAAATCCTCGCCAGCATCTGTTGTTGGTAGATTTCTGTATGTGAGCCATTCTAACCGGGGTGAGATGAAACCTCATTGTGGTTTTGATTTGAATTTCCCTGATGGCTAGGGATCCTGAGCATTTTTGCATGTGTCTGTTGGCCATTTGGATTTCCTCTTTTGAAAAATGTCTATTGAGGTCCTTGGCCCATCTCTTAAGTGGGTTGTTTGTTTTGATGTTGTGGAGTTTCTTGATCTCTTTGTAGATTCTGGTTATTAATCTTTTATTGGTTGTATAGTTTGCAAATATTTTTTCCCATTCTGTCAGTTGCCTCTTCACTCACCTGTTTCTTTTGCAGAACAGAAACTTCTCATTTCGATGCAATTCCAATTGTTAATTTTGGCTTTGACTGCCTGTGCTTCCGGGGTCTTTTCCAAGAAGTCTTTGCCAGTACCTATATCTTGCAGGGTTTCTCCAATGTTCTCTAATAACTTGATGGTGTCGGGTCATAGATTTAGGTCTTTAATCCATGTTGAGTGAATTTTTGTGTAAGGTGAAAGGTAGGGGTCTTGCTTCATGCTTCTGCATGTGGAAATCCAGTTTTCCCAGCACCATTTATTTAATAGACTGTCCTTACTCCAGGGATTGGTTTTGGATCCTTGATCAAATATAAGTTGGCTGTAGATGTTTGGATTGATTTCTGGTGTTTCTATTCTGTTCCATTGGTCTATCCATCTGTTTCTGTACCAGTACCATGCTGTTTTGATTACAACTGCCCTGTAGTATGTCCTGAAATCTGGTATTGTGATGCCTCTAGCTTTGTTTTTGTTGTACAAGATTGCTTTATCTATTCGAGGTCTCCTGTATCTCCATATGAATTTTAGCATCATTTTTTCCAGATCTGAGAAGAATGTCTTTGGTATTTGGATTGGTATTGCATTGAATCTATAAATTGCTTTTGGGAGAATGGACATTTTGATGATATTGATTCTTCCAATCCATAAGCATGGAAGATTTTTCCATTTTTTTGTATCCTCTTCTATTTCTTCTTTAAGATTTTGTAATTCTCATCGTAGAGATCTTTAATGTCCTTGGTTAAGTTTATTCCAAGGTATTTATTGTTTTGTGGCTCTTGTGAATAGGACTGATCTTAGAAGTTCTTCCTCAGCCGTGGCATTGCCTGTGTATACAAAGGCTGTTGATTTTTGTGCATTGATTTTATATCCTGCTACTTTGCCAAACTCTTCTATGAGTTCCAATAGTCTCTTAGTAGAGTTCTTTGGGTCCCCTAAATAAAGAATCATGTCATCTGCAAAGAGGGATAGTTTGAGTTCTTCCTTCCCAATTTGTATCCTTTTAATTTCTTTTTCTTGCCTGATGGCTCTGGCTAGAACTTCCAGAACTATATTGAATAGCAGTGGTGAGAGTGGGCATCCCTGTTGGTACCAGATCTCAGTGGAAATGCTTCCAACTTTTCCCCATTCAATAGGATGTTGGCTGTGGGTTTTTCATAGATTGCTTTGATTGTATTGAGGAATGTTCCTTCCAAACCCAGTTTGCTTAGAGTTTTCATCATGAAAGCGTGTTGTATTTTATCAAATGCCTTCTCAGCATCTATTGAGATAATCATATGGTTTTTCTTCTGCGGTCTGTTAATGTGGTGTATCACATTGATTGATTTGCACACACTGAACCATCCCTGCATACCAGGGATGAATCCCACTTGGTCTCTGTGGATGATCTTTCTGATGTGTTGTTGCATTCTATTGGCCAGAATTTTTTGAGGATTTTCGCATCTATGTTCATCAGGGATATTGGTCTGTAATTCTCTTTCAATGCTGCATCTTTTTCCAGCTTAGGAATTAAGGTGATGTTGGCTTCATAGAAAGAATTTGGAAGGATTCCCTCTTTTTCAATTGTTCTGAATAGTTTGAGAAGAATTGGAGTTAGTTCTTCTTTAAATGTCTGGTAGAATTCGCCGGCGCCGCGGCTCACTAGGCTAATCCTCCGCCTAGCGGCGCCGGCACCCCGGGTTCTAGTCCCGGTTGGGGCGCCGGATTCTGTCCCGGTTGCCCCTCTTCCAGGCCAGCCCTCTGCTGTGGCCAGGGAGTGCAGTGGAGGATGGTCCAGGTGCTTGGGCCCTGCACCCCATGGGAGACCAGGAAAAGCACCTGGCTCCTGGCTCCTGCCATCGGATCAGCGCGGTGCGCCGGCCGCAGCGCACTGGCCGCGGCGGCCATTGGAGGGTGAACCAACGGCAAAGGAAGACCTTTCTCTCTGTCTCTCTCTCTCACTGTCCACTCTGCCTGTCAAAAAAAAAATAAATAAAAATAAAAAAATAAAAATAAATGTCTGGTAGAATTCAGTAGTGAATCCATCTGGTCCTGGGCTTTTCTTTGTTGGGAGGGCCTTTATTACTGTTTCAATTTGTCTCAGTTATGGGTATGTTTAGGCTTTCCAAGTCTTCCTGGTTCAATATAGGTAGGTTGCATGTGTCCAGGAATCTATTCATTTCTGATAGGTTTCTCTGTTTGCTGGCATACAGGTCCTTGTAGTAATTTCTGATGATTCTTTTTATTTCTGTGGTGTCTGTTGTTACATTTCCTTTTTCATCTCTGATTTTATTGATTTGAGTCTTTTCTCTTTTTTTTAGTTAGTTGGGCCAATGGGGTGTCAATTTTGTTTATTTTATCAAAAAACCAGCTCCTCGTTTGGCTTATTTTTTGGAATGTTTTTTTTTATTCAATCCTGTTTATTTCTTCTCTGATTTTAATTATTTCTCTTCTCCTACTAGATTTGGGTCTGCTTTGCTGCAGATTTTCTAGATCCTTGAGATGCACTGAAAGCTCATTTATTTGGTGCCTTTCCAATTTCTTGATGTAGGCACCTATTGATATAAACTTTCCTCTTAACACTGCTTTTGCTGTATCCCATAAGTTTTGGTATGTTGTGCTGTTATCCTCATTTACTTCCAGAAAATTTTTGATTTCTCTTTTAATTTCTTCTATGACCCATTGTTCATTCAGTAGCATGTTGTTCAATCTCCATGTGTTTGCCTATGCTCTAGGGATTCCTGAGTTGCTAATTTCCACCTTCATTCCACTGTGGTCTGAGAAGCTGCATGGTATGATTCTAATTCTTTGGAATTTGCTGAGACTTGCTTTATGGCCTAATATGTGGTCAATCCTAGAGAAGGTTCCATGTACTGCTGAGAAGAATATAAATGCTTTATGTGTAGGATGAAAAGTTCTGTAGATATCTGTTAGATCCATTTGGGCTATAGTGTCATTTAAATCTACTGTCTCCTTGTTGATCTTCTGTCCTGTTGATCTGTCTATTTCTGAGAGTGGAGTATTGAAGTCCCCCAGTACTATTGTATTGGGGTCTAAGTCTCCCTTTAAGTCCCTTAACAAATCTTTTAAATAAACCGGTGCCCTGTAATTAGGTGCATATACACTGATAATCATTATATATTCCTGTTGAATTGATCCCTTAATCATTATATAGTGCCCCTCTTTGCCTCTCCTAACAGATTTTATGGTAAAGTTTATGTTGTCAGATATTAAGATGGCTACAGCTGCTCTTTTTTTCATTTGTGTTGGCATGGTATATCTTTTTCCAGCCTTTCACTTTCAGTTTGTATGCATCTTTGTTGGAAAGATGTGTTTCTTGTAGCAGCAAATAGATGGGTTTTGTTCCTTAACCCAGTCAGCCAATCTGTGTCTTTTAACTGGACAGTTCAGGCCATTAACGTTCAATGTGATTATTGATAAGTGGTAACTTTGCCCTGCCATTTCCCAAAGATATTTTCTAATATATGCTTTGAACTTCCTGTGACCTTTTGCTGTGAGGTTTCCTTCCTTTACCTTCTTTCATATTGATGACCGTGTTTCTGTGTTTCTGTGTGTAGCACATCTTTAAGTATCTTTTGCAGGGCTGGACAAGTGGAGACAAATTCTCTTTCAATTTCTGTTTGCTGTGAAAGGTCTTTATTTCACCTTCATTCACAAATGAGAGCTTTGCAGGATATAATATTCTGGGCAGGCACTTTTTCTCTCTTAGTACCTGGGCTCTATCTCGCCATTCCCTCCTAGCTTGTAGGATTTCTGATGAGAAGTCAGCTGTGAGTCTGATTGGATATCCTCTGAGAGTAATCTGATGTTTCTCTCTTGCACATTTTAGGATCTTTTCTTTATGTTTCACTGTGGTGAGTTTGATTACAATGTGTCGTGGTGAGGATCTCTTTTGGTCATGTTTACTAGGGGTTCTATGAGCTTTTGTACTAGGATGTCTCTGTCCTTCTCCAAACCCTGGAAGTTCTCTTCTAGTATCTCACTAAAAAGGCCTTCTAATCCTTTCTCTCTCTCCATGCCTTCAGGAACTCCTAGAACCTGAATGTTGGGTTTTTTAATAGTATCTTGAAGATTCCTGACAATATGTTTTAGATTTCTAATTTCCTCTTCTTTTATTTGGTTTGACTGTATGTTTTCCTGTTCTCTGTCTTCTAAGTCCGATATTCTCTCTTCTGCTTCACTCATTCTGTTTTTAAGGCTCTCCAATGTGTTTGTCATTTGATCTATTGAATTCTTCATTTCATTATGATTTCTTGTCACTATCACAGTTTCATGTTCTACTAGTTGTTTCATTTCATTTTGATTCCTCCTTAATATTTCTTTTTCACAAGAGAGATTTTCTATCTTGTCCATTAACGATTTCTGTAGTTCGAGAATTTGTTTTTGAGAACTTCTTAATGTTCTTATCAATTTTTTGTGATCTGTATCTTGCATTTCTTCTATCTCATCATCTTCATAATCTTGAATTGGGGTGTCTATTTCATTTGGGGGCATCATAGTGTCTTCCTTGTTCTTGTTACCTCAGTTTCTGCATTTGTTGTTTGTCATATTGGAGATATTCTTTGGTTTCTTTGCTGTGGTGCTTTTTCTCGTTATACTGTGACTCTAGATTCAGTGGACTGTCTGCTTTTGATGGATTCTTAGAGGCTGTAATGGGTGTGGCCAGAGAGCTCTGTTTGGTTCTTCAGGGTTAAGGGTGTGCCAAAGGTGATCCACCCAGATTGTTCTCTCGCTCGCTTGCTCTCTCTATCTCTCTCTCTTTTTTTTTCTGACTCAGTTGGGAAGTAATTCCACACAGCTGAGTGGGATTGAGGGTAGTTGATGTATGAAATCTGGCCCCTGTGGGTATTTGTCTGCTTACCCCTGGGAGCACACACAGAGTTTATGGAGCCCTCAGTGTGGTCTCAAGTTTCTCCGCAGTCTCTTACCAGTTTGCCCAAGTTACCGAGTTTGTGTACTCAGTGAGTTCTCTTGCCCCCCGTCAGATTTTCACAGTCTCAGTTCGTTAGCTCCACACTTTCACTAACTAGGTCTTAACCTCCTGTTATTTCTCCCCACCAGAGTCAGGTTTTTCTGCTTGGCTAATGGCAGGCACCTCTTACATACATAAAGTGGTGCCTTCTCTTTGTCTTGCTTGGCTTTGTAAGGTGAGTGGAGGGAGAGGTTAATGTCCATGCCGGTTCCCCTTATTTGTTCATTTTTTCTCTCCTCCAGTCAGCCTGGTGAACTTTCCCCAGTGGGGCTTCAGGCCTCATTCCCTGTGGGCTCTTTCTGCCTTTCCCTGCCAATGTCTCGGGTTACTGAGGTTTTTTGTCTCACCTCCCCTTCCCACACTGGCATGCACACTCTGCGACTCACGTGGCTCGGCTCCCGTGGCGGCTCGGCTTCCACATGGTGGGCGACCTTGCTCTCCCCGTGGGTCCTCCGTGTCACATCCACTAGATCCAGAAGAGTTTCCTCTGTAATTTTTTCCTGAGCCTTTTCCTGAGGCTACAGTAATTCAACTTTTATTAAACTATCTTTTCCCGGACTATCAGTGTGCACCCTCACTATTCTGCCATCTTGGCTCCACCCCTTATTGTTATTTTTTAAAGATGTATTTATTTGAAAGGCAGAGGTACAGAGAGAGGGAAGGAGGGAGGGAGGGATAAAGGGAGAGAAGGAGAGAGAGACAGAGAAAGACAGAGAAAAAAAAGAGAGAGAGAGAGATCTTCTGTCCTCTGGTTCACTCCCCAGATGGCTGCAAATTGTTGGAGCTGGGCCAGCAGGCAGGAAATTCCTCCAGGTCTCCCACATGGGTGCAGGAGCCCAAGCACTTGGGCCATTTTCTGCTGCTTTCCCAGAAGCATTAGCAGGGAGCTGGATTGGAAGCAGAGCAGCCAGGGCTCGAACCGGTGTCCATATGGGATGCTAGCATCCTGATCTAGCACCTGTGTTCAAGGCGCTATAGCCAAGAGGTGGAGGCAACCTTCTTTGCAGGGCCTCTACACATGGACTGAAGACTCTGACTTGGGTGCAGTTTCACAGCACATACTGGGACCCTTGCTGGTTCTTGGGACCCTGGTTCTGGGGACCCCAAGAAACTGCCCTCATTTCATCCAGACCACTATGTCTAGCCTCAGCCCCAGGGCACTGAAGAGAGAGACTTTGCCTGGGATGATAGAAACAGACATCTTAAATGGATGTCTCCCAGTCGATTCCCAAAGGAATCGACCTCATTGGTAATGGAGAATGAGGGCACACATGCTTTTAGGTGCTCTGGAGAACCATGGGGATTGTGGGGAAAGGCAATTAGGGACAGAGTCAAGATCAGGCCAAACTGTAGGGCCAGCCAGTCTGCAAGAGAGAATTGTGAATAATACAGATAAGAGTGATGTAGGTAATGAGGTATTAATTTTTTTTTGACTCTGGTCATGTACAAAGATACACATTCTAAGTACTGACATAAATAAAAAGCACAATCAGATAAAGTTTATTTAGAAGATGAGAAAGTGGACACACACACACATGTGAGCATGGGTTGCTCCATGTAGAGAAATCAGTCGCAGTCATGAGTAGACAGTGGGCCAGATTTGCCTGCGAAGAGAAGGGGTGGGAGAAGGAAGACAGACAGGGCTCCAGGCAGTCCCTCCAGCCATGGTCTGTGGTGGAAGAGAGACCCCCTCCCTTCTTATGGTCTCTTACGAGCTTGGGGCGGTGCCTTTCCAGGCGTAGAGCTACCTGGGAATGAATTATACGGCACCTCCACGAGTTCCACGTGGAGCTCATTATAAATATTGACAGGTCCCGGATGAAGCAGCAACATCCCAGGAAAGGGGGTGTCTTGATAGACAAGTGAGAGGATAGAATTACACACAGGGGCTTGTGACCTGCATCTCAGCAATCCTAAACAAACTTCCTGCCTATTTCTATCTCATCAAAAGAAGCTGAAATGTCAAAAAAGAGACAGCACGTGCGGTGGGTGTCACGCAATGTCCCTTCAAGAGAGCCGTTATTGACTGGATTAGTTTTGTGGGGCACAAAATTTATAACTCAGGACATTGTGGGAAATGATAACGCAACCAGCCAGTGGTTCATGGAGTTCAACAGCTGGGTGTGTTTAGGGGAAGAGAGGAAGAGAGCCCTCCCCATGCACTGCTGTCCTGAATGTCTGCACACATGGAAAAAGCTGAGCCTCTCTGAGGAGCAAAATCAAGAGGTGCAGGGAGGAAACAGACTTTATTAAAATATTAAGCTGATCACTAAGCAAATAAATGAGAAGATAAAAACCAACCAGCCTTCGAGAGAGGAGAATCGCACCCAGCATTGCTACGATCTACAATGTCTTTTCAAAAAAAAAAAGTAAGCAAAAAATCCAGGAAGGCATGACCCACACACTGGGAGGAAAAAGCAGGCCAGGAAACTGCCTGTGAGAGGGCTCAGATGTTGGACTTAGCAGAAAGAGACGTGCATTGGGCCTTTTAGAGTGAAAAAATAAAAGTAGCAACCACAAGAAAGCTGGAGTGGCTGCTGTGCTATCAGGCAAGTTAAACAACATGAAAATGTTACTAGAGAGAAACAGGGACACTTAATACTGTCAAAAATATATAACAGTCCCAGATAAATATCCAGCCAATGGCAAAGGACCAAGATACATGGAACAGCACTGACAAAATGAAGGGAGAAATAGACAAGTCGACCAAAATGGATGGAGATTTCCACAACCTGCTTTCAGAAACGTACAGAAAAATTCGACCAAAGGTCAACAAGGAAGTGGAAGGTCAGAGCAACACTATAAACCGATTATATCTAACAGACATCTCTGGAACACTTCATCCAACAACGGCAGAATATACCTTCTTATCAAGTGCAAATACAACATCCTGTAGACCATAGACTCAACTAAGCCTAGAGCGAATTATAAAAAGCTGTAACAAATTTAAAAGATAGAAACGTATAAAGTTCATTTCCAACACAGAGTAAAATGAAAAACCAGTAGCAGTAAAAAATCGAGGAAATTAAAAAGTATGTGAAACTTAAGCAACACATTTTTTTTTAAATTACCTATTTGAAAGGCAGAGTTAGAGAGAGAGAGAGAGAGAGAGAGAGAATGAGAAACAGTAAGAAATCCTCCATCCTGTGGTTCACTCCCCAAATGGCCACAGCAGCCAGGGCTTGTCCAGGCTGAAGCCAGGAGCCTGGAACTCCAGCGTGGGTCTCCCCTGTGGGTGGAACTCAACTACTTGAGAGCATCACCCAGTGCAGCAATAGCAGGGAGCTGGATCGGAAGTGGAGCCTCTGGGACTCAACTGGGCACTCCTGACGTGGGGTGTGGGCATCCCAAGCAAAGGCTTAAACTGCCGTGCCACCACACACTCCTCACAATTACTTACAAAAATGCAGCTATAACAAAGCACCATGAATCCTGCGGCATAATGCAACAGGAATTCCCTACGTTAGAGCTGTGCAGGGTAGGAGTGGAGGTGGTCCTGGCCGGGCGGCCTTGCGTAGGGTCCCGTAAGCCTGCTCAGGTGTGTACAGGGCTGCATCCCTGTACTACAGACTCTGGGGAGGAGGCGGCTGCTGAGTTCATCCAGATTTTGGGCTGAACTCTGTTCCTCAAGGGTGTAGTACTGAGGACCCCCTTTCCTTGCTGTCTGTCACCTGTGGGCTGGTGCGATGTTTCCATGTGGCTCCTGTCTACAGTCATGGGCTCCGTCTCTCTCTCGCCCCCTCAGCTCTCTCTGACCTGCCCTTTTGTGTCCCCTCTCTCACTCAGCCCAGATTAAGTTCTCTGACTCCTGCCATCAGACTGGGCCCACTGGTGTGGCAGCACCTCTGGGAAGGCCCATGGCCGTGACATCAGTGACACCTGCTAAGGCTCTCCTGCCCAGCGACATGGTCACAGGACATAGGATGAGGACTGGAGGTTCTTTTGGGAGGCCACTCCATCTACTACAGTCCTCTAAACAGGCGTTTCTTGCTGCCATCCCACCACACTTATTCTTTCTGGGTCACCAAGGACCTACACATTACCAGATCCAGCGGTCAGTCCTCAGTGTGGCTGGCGTTGGCCCTCTGTAACACTGGATCTGCCTGACGCCTTTCTTTGCGTGATGGTTTCAGCCCCTGCCTTTACGGTCATTTGTCCCTGACAGCTCTTGGTCTGCTTTGCTGCTTCCTGCTTTAACCCACCGCCTGGAGCTGCCTGGCTCCAAGGCTCTGGTCTTGAATCTGTTCTCCCTCCAACTAAGTGGTTGCACTTCTTCAATAGCTTGAACAGCTATAACTCTATGATTCCTGAATGACCTGCTGGAGTGATTGAGACTACTGGCATTGTGGCATCTCTGAAATTAAGAACTGGCTTCAGTAAAATGCCGCCCTGCATTTGACGCTGACTCAGCAATCCATGGTGCTGGATGCAGACCAGGAGAACTCTTTTCTCCCGAGGTGGACGCCCAAGGTGAGGAAATCGCATCGTTGGAAGTTGTCAATCACACCCTGCTGATCCATGATCCTGTGGAGCTCAAGAGAGGCTGGGGGAGGCAGAAGCAGTGCCTCTGCCTCTCTTCTCACTCGGCAATTGATTATTGGGGTCTAATACCAAGTGTATAGCCACCACTTCCTCTCCTGAGTATCATAAAGTGTATTTTCACTATCCCTTACTATAAAAGCTGACTTTTTTTTAAAGCTTATATTTATTTATTTGAAAGGCAGAGTTAGAGAGTGAGAGTGAGAGAGAGAGATCTTCCATCTGCTGGTTCACTCCCCCCATGGCTGCAATGGCTGGAGCTGGGCTAGTTCAAAGCCAGGAGACAGGAGCTTCTTCTGGGTCTCCCACATAGGTGCAGGGGCCCAAGGATTTGGGCCATCTTCCACTGCTTTCCCAGGCCATAGCAGAGAGCTGGTTTGGAAGTGGAACATCCAGGACAAACTGGCACCCATATGGGATGTCGGCACTACCTGCTAAGGCACAGTGCTGGCCCTTTTCTTTTAGTTTTGCAACTGTTTTGACTCTTTATTGATCCAAAAGGTGTTCATGGAGGGCCCATTCTTCACTGTGCCCCCACAGAGAATACAATCAAGAACAGGACAGGTAGGGAGTTTACAGACAGGTGACGAATAAGAGAGAGGGAAGTGCAGGTTGTGATTAGGGTTTGAGATAAGAAGAGAGACAGGGCACCTCATGGAGAAGAAGCCAGGACAGTGTGGCGAGGCATCATAGGAGAGGACCTGAGATGACAGCATTTCAGCTCAACCTCACGGATGAGAAGCAGCTGCCATCGCCACACTGGCATCCCCAGAATTCTTGGCTGAGTGATCAGCATGCCTCAGGAGGATACAGCTGAGCCCTCTGGAGGAGGGGGGGGCTTCATGCAGGGCTGATGCGACTGGAGCCCAGTGCATGGGGACACTGTATTGCTTGCAAGTCTGAAGGCGTGCTCAGGGCACAATGTCAGACCTCCAGGCCAAGGTGCACTCGGGGCCTTCCTCACACAGGTTGCTGTAGGCCCTGGTGAGGTTCCACAATGTTACTCTGCAGGGTTTTGCAGCACGGGACTGAACATGTCACATTAGTGTTTGCCATGCCTGGTTCTGACTGCCAGTAGATGATGGTTGGAAGGCAAGGCCATTGTGAAGCAGGGACACAGTCAGCCAAGGGCGTAGCCCTGATCTGCAATACCTGGGGCTCCATCCTGGGAGTGGCAGTGACCTTGGAAGAAGCAGTGGACAGAACTGCAGTATAGGCCGGAGACCCGGCCTGCTGCATGCACTCTCCTCTCAGCCCGGAGCACAGATGCAGTGACTACTCTGCTTTGAAAGCAGCAATTTCGGGGCCGGTGTTGTGTCCCAGCTGCTCCCCTTCCAAGCCAGCTCTCTGCTGTGGCCCGGAAAAGCGGTGGAAGATCGCTCAAGTGCTCCGGCACCTGTACCCAAGTGGGAGACCCTGAGGAAGCTCCAGGTTCCTGGCTTCGGATTGGCGCAGCTCTGGCCTTTGTGACCATTTGGGGGGTGAACCAGCAGATGGAAGACCTCTCTCTCTGTCTTTCCCTCTCTATGTCTGTAACTCTACCTCTCAAATAAATCCATCTTTTTTTTTTTTTTTTTGACAGGCAGAGTGGACAGTGAGAGAGAGAGACAGAGAGAAAGGTCTTCCTTTTCCATTGGTTCACCCTCCAATGGCTGCTGCGGCTGGCGTGGCCGGCGCACCACGCTGATCTGAAGCCAGGAGCCCGGTGCTTCTGGTCTCCCATGGGGTGCAGGGCCCAAGCACTTGGGCCATCCTCCACTGCCTTCCTGTGCCAGAGCAGAGAGCTGGACTGGAAGAGGAGCAACCGGGACTAGAACCCGGTGCCCACCCCGTCATGCACTTTAAAACCTTTCTTCAGTCTCTCAAATACTTTTTGAACAAAACAAGACACAGATAATAAAGGAATGAACGGTTTTCCAAAAAAGCAGTGTCTTTAAAATACAGAGTACAGCACACCCTCCACATTCCACAGTCATGGCTGCTTGCTGCCATTGTCTAGGGTGTTCTGGGCCTCCCTGGGCCAGGCTGTGCTTAGCACACACTTGGTCGAGCCCCCCTCGCCATTCCCAGTGCTGTGCGCTGAGTGGAAGGAGATGGAAGAGGCAGATTCTGCCCTGGTGCAGGGAGAACTGGTTCCCTTAGCCTGAGAACCTCTGCTCCCATCATAGTTAAGAAACAAATGAATAGAGATCTTGCTTGATTCCCTTTCTAGACATAAACACATCTTGAAGATCAAAAATAAAACACCACTAAGCATACACAGTGGATGGCCACTGCATAGTGGACAAAGTGAGGGAAGGTGATATCTGTCCCAGGAGGTCCCTTCTCTGGGCTGGCCTGTGGTTGACCTTTGTGGCCACTTTCTGGTAAGACGCACAGCTTGGTCGCATATTTACATGGTTTAGCTATGGAAGGACACAGACAGCCTTGTATTGTTGGGAACAGATGGAAAAGTCATCACATTTTCCCCTGACCTTTTTTAGTAAAGGAAAACATTTTCATTGGATTGCATAAACCACTGGCTTGGGGCCAGTGTTGTGACACAGTGGGTTAAGCCGGCACTTGCAACGCTGGCATCGATACCAGAGCACAGATTGAGTCCCACTTCTTCTCCTTCTCCTTCTCCTTCTCTTCTCCTTTTCTCCTCCTCCTCCTTTTTCCTCTTCTTAAAATTTTATTTATTCGAAAGAGTTACAGAGAGAGGTAGAGCCAGAGAGAGAGAGAGAAAGAGGTCTTCATCCGCAGGTTCGCTCCCCAAATTACTGCAGAGCTGAGCTGATCTGAAGCCTGGAGCCAGGAGCTTCTTCCAGGTCTCCAGCACAGATACAGGGGCCCATGAACTTGGGCCATCTTCTACTGCTTTCCCAGGCCATAGCAGAGAGCTGGATCAGAAGTGGAGCAGCCGGGACTTGACTGACACCCACATGGGATGCTGGCACTGCAGGCTAGGGCTTTAACCCTCTGCGCCACAGGCAGGCCCCCCTATTCCACTTATGATCCAGCTCTCTGCTAATGTGTTTAGGAAGCATGGAAGATTGTCCATGTACTTGGGCTCATGTCAACTTAATTCCCTTAAAAAAGACTATTTAATTATGCAAATAAGATTAATCACATCATCAAAAAGCAAGTTAACCTGAGTTGGCTATGTAGCAGATTGTGGTATTTCAGTGTCTACAGAGATGTGACTACCTCTAAGATAAAAGTTCAGCTTGTGGAATGCAGGTTAGTTTTCCAGAATGTGGCCCCCGCCCCCAGTCCTGGACATCCCAGGAGCCCCGCGTGCATTCACAGGGCTCACACTACACACACCTGCTTCTCTGAACAAGTGCACACCAAGCCGCACGAGTGTTTTGCACCGAGGGCTCCTCACATACACTCAACACTCTTCTTTCCTGTCCTCCTCACTCGGATCTGCTAAAGCCTCCTAGATCATAAATCTGCATCAACTAAAATAGTTCCAAGTTCTATGGCACTAAAGTCTATAAGGCACTTGTCCACTTAAGGCAACGACTTCCAGTGCCTACCGGGAGAAAGGACATTTTTATGCCGTTCTCTGAGTGTCTTCTTTTCCATGATAGATCTCTTAACAGTCCCCATTACTTCATGGTTTCTCCATTTTGTGGGTGAAAAGAAGCAGTTTCATTTGGGTGATGTGTGAAGTCTTTGATGAGAGTGTTTATAGCCTTGGAAACTCATGACTGGTGCATAGGGAGATTACTGATGCCATAAACAGGAGTGTCAATTTGTAAAGTCAACAACAGGAGTCACTGTGCACTTACTCCTCATGTAGGATCTCTGTCCTTAATGTGCTGTACACTGAGGCTTAATGCTATAACGAGTACTCAAACAGTATATTTCACTTTGTGTTTCTATGGGGGTTCAAACTGTTGAAATCTTTACTTAATGTACACTAAACTGATCTTCTGTTAAAAAAAAAAAAAAGAAAAGAAACTATCAATTCCCAACTTGACTCTCACTGGGATTAAACATGACAATAGGTCTGATCTGATTTCATCATCATTTAAAAAAAATCATCTATTATTTTTCACTTTATGTTTCTGTGTGGGAACAAACTGTTGAAATCCTTACTTAAGGTATACTAAGCTGATCTTCTGTATACTAAGATAATCGAAAATGAATCTTGATGTGAATGGAAGGGGAGAGGGAGTGGGAAAGGGGAGGGTGGTGGGTGGGAGGGACGGTATGGGGGGGAAAGCCATTGTAACCCACGAGACGTACTTTGGAAATTTATATTCATTAAATAAAAGATAAAAAAAAACAATAAAGCTTTTTTAAAAAATATGTATTTGAAAGGCAGAGTGACAGAGAGGGCAGAGTAACAGAGAGGGAGAGGGAGAGGGAGAGGGAGAGGGAGAGGGAGAGAGAGAGAGAGAGAGAGACTCTTTCATCCACTGGTTCACTCCCACGTGGGTAGCAGGGGCCCAAGGGCTTTGGCCATTCTCTACTGCATTCTCAGGCACATTAGCAGGAAGCGGGATAGGAAGCAGAGCAGCCAGGACTTGAGCCGGTGCTCCAATATGGGGTATAGTTTTTGCAAGCATTAGCTTAACCCACTGTGCCGAACACTGGCCCCAGTACTTTCAGATTTAGATAGACTCATTTTTTTTTTTTACTCCATAAAAGCAACGTGTAAGAATTTGGGGAATTGAGGGATATGTTAGTACAAAAGTTACCTGTTTAGAAAGTATCAGTATTTTCCTACAATTTGTTCCATGCTAGCCAAGACAGCCAGTAGTGGATGGCAACCGTTTTCTATTTTCCTTTTACGTTTCAGTTGTCTTTAATATAATTGATACTAGAGGGGCCGGTGCTGTGGCACAGTCGGTTAAAGCTGCATCCTGCAGTGTTGGCATGCCATATGGGTGCCAGTTTGAGTCCCAGCTGCTCCACTTTTGATCTAGCTCTCTGCTAATGTGCCTGGAAAAGCAGTGGTGAACGGCCCTAGTCCTTGGGCCCCTGCACCCACATGGGAGACCTGGAAAAACTTCTTGGCTCCTGGCTTCAGATCAGCTCAGCTCCGGCCACTGTGGCTACCTGGGAGTGAACCAACAGATGGAAGATCTCTCTTTCTCTATCTCTTTCTCTCTCTCTCTCTCTCTTTTTCTAACTCTGCCTTTTAAATAAATAAAATAAATCTTTAAAAAATAGTTGGTACTAGGAGAAACTCATTCCTTTTTGGCCTTGAGCCTCAATGGCAACATTCATTTAGTTGGCTTAACACTTTCCAAAGAATGTTCCCTTGGACAAATAAAAGAAGTTGCTAGAAAACAAAATTATCAAGGCAGAGTTTTAATTTCCCAAGACAGAAAAATAGAAATTATTTTGTGGATTTTTTTCCCGAAGTGTAAAGGAATAAAGTTAATTGGGAAGGTCCAGCACTGTGGTGTAGCAGGTAAGCCTTTGCTTGCAGTGCCAGCATCCCATATGGGTGCTGGTTCGAGTCCTGGCTGCTCTACTTCTTATCTTGCTCTCTGCTATGGCCTGGGAAAACAGAAGATGGGTCCAAGCCTTTGGGTCCTGCATCCTTGTGGGAGACCTGGAGGAAGCTCTTGGCTCCTGGCTTTGGATCGGTGCAGCTCCAGCTGTTGCAGCCAATTGGGGAATGAACCAGTGGATTGAAGACCTCTCTCTCTCTCTGTAACTCTGACTTTGAAATAAATAATAAATAAATCTTTCTTTTTTAAAAAAAATTTTAGACTGGCGCCGCGGCTCAATAGGCTAATCCTCAGCCTTGCGGCGCCGGCACACTGGGTTCTAGTCCCGGTCAGGGCACCGGATTCTGTCCTGGTTGCCCCTCTTCCAGGCCAGCTCTCTGCTGTGGCCAGGGAGTGTAGTGGAGGATGGCCCAAGTGCTTGGGCCTTGCACCCCATAGGAGACCAGGATAAGCACCTGGCTCCTGCCTTTGGATCAGCGCAGTGCGCCGGCCGTGGCGGCCATTGGAGGGTGAACCAACGGCAAAGGAAGACCTTTCTCTCTGTCTCTCTCTCTCACTGTCCACTCTGCCTGTCAAAAAAAAAATTTAGACAATCTAGTGAGATTGTTTTTTTTAAAGATTTATTTATTTATATGAAAGTCATAGTTACATAGAAAGAGGAGAGGCAGAGACAGAGGGGGAGAGAGAGAGACAGAGAGAGAGAGAGACAGAGAGAGAGAGAGGTCTTCCATCTGATAGTTCACTCCCTAATTGGCTGCAATGGCCAGAGCTGCGCCAATCTGAAGCCAGGAGCCAAGAGCTTCTTCCAGGTATCCCACGTGGGTGCAAGGTCCCAAGGACTTGGGCCATCTTCTACTGCTTTCCCAGGCCATAGCAGAGAGCTGGATCAGAAGTGGAGCAGCCGGGTCTCGAACCGGCGCCCATATGGGATGCCAGCGCTTCAGGGCAGGGCGTTAACCCACTGTCCCACAGCACCAGCCCCATAAATAAATCTTTCAAAAAAAAAAAAAGAACCCCACCCTGGTTAAAATGCCTGCTCCCATGTTGTACTGCTTGGGTTCCATACCCAGCTCCGGCTCCTGACTCCAGATTCCTGCTGATACAGGCTCTGGGAGGCAGCAGTGTTGACTCAAGTCATTGGGTTCCTGGCATCCACACGGGCGACGCAGCTTCAGCACAGCTCAGTACTTGCTCTTGCAGGCATCTGAGGATTGATCCAGCAGATGGGAGCTTAGCTGCCTGCCCTTCCTCCCCTGCGTCATCAGTGCCCCCTCACACGGGGTCAGTCCTGGTCTCCAGTATCCTACACTTTATCTACAACCCCCACCCCACAGAGCCACCCAGGAGCCCTTGAGGCTGACACCTGTGCCTGCTTCCCTCTAGTGAGGGGTAGCGGAGGGGCAGAGGTACAAGTGAGCTGCTTTGCATTGCTTGAAAGCCCCCATGGCCCCCTGTGGTCCCCTGCACCGATATCTGGGTGGCTGACAAGGAAGAGAAACCCACTCACCCCCAGGTGCACCCTCCACTCTGCATGCTCCTTCCCAGCGCTGCGTCTGATTGGTGGTCGGTTCTCAGCACCTCCTCCACTCCACCCACCAGCCCCGCCAGGGGAGTCCCCATCACCTCTGACCTTGCGTCGGGTGCCAGCGGCCTCTGTGTGTGGGCACACCCCACAGTCTCCTAGGTCAGTCAGCCGCCTCACCTCCACCACCTCCTTCCTGTCTGACCACGCCCTCCTGCCCGAACTGGCTTCTCTGGGTTCCTGGGCCAGACATGCTCCAGTTCTCCCTCTTTAGAGTCTGTTCCCAAATGAACATCTCAGCCTTGACTCTGATCTGCTGTATCACTGACCCAGCAACTTGAATTTCAAGAAATTTTTTAATTAAAGAATTTATTATATATATTTAGTTGAGAGGTAGAGAGAGAGAGAGAGAGAGAGAGCGAGCGAGAGAGCGAGAAAGGTAGCAGTCATATACTGGTTCACTCCACAAATACCCACAACAGCTGGGGCCTGGCTGGGCTGATGCCTAGAGCTAGGAACCCAATCCGGGTCTCCTTCATGAATGATAGGAACACAATTCTTTCAGCCATCGTCTGATGCCTCCCTGCACCGGCATGAATCTAGAACAAGAGCCAGATGCAGGACCTGAACCCACACACTGCAATGTGGGATGCAGATGTCATTTTTTTTTTTAATACCAATTGCTCCCTTATCTTTGTATGTATTTCACTAACTTTTTTTTTTAAAGATTTATTTACTTATTTATTTGAAAGGCAGTTACAGGGAGGCAGAAGCAGGCAGTGGATATCTTTCCATTCGCTGGTTCACGCCTCAGATGACCACAATGACCGGAGCGTCACCAATCTGAAGCCAGGAGCCAGGAGCTTCTTCTGGGTCTCCTACGTGGGTGCAGGGGCCCAAGCACTTGAGCCATCTTCTACTGCTTTCCCAGGCCGTAGCAGAGAGCTGGATCAGAAGTGCAGCAGCCGGGACCTGAACCGGCGCCTATATGGGATGCAGGCACCGCAAGCAGCAGCTTTACCCACTTTGCTACAGCGGCGTCCTCCAGACGTCATTTTAACCACTAGGCCAAATGCTCACATGAGCAGATTCTTTTCAAAATTTTTTCAATTGTTTTTAAAATTTATGTTTTATTTGAAGGCGCAGGAGGGGTGGGGGAGGGGGGAAGAGAGAGAGAGCTTCCATACGCGGGTTCACTCCCCAAATGGCTGCCATGGCCTAGGGCTGGACGAGGCGCCAGGAGCTTCATCTGGGTCTCCCACTTGCAGGGACACAAGTGGTTCCCGTAAGGGAAGCTGGCATCGCAGGCGACGGCCTAACCTGCTAAACCTCGCCGCCGGCCCTGTCTTCGCTTTTTGATTGGTTGGTGCCCTTCCGCATCATCCAATCAGAATGAATCTCCGGGACCCGCCACCTTAACACCGAGGCTATAAATAGCCCGCTGAGCTTCCCCCTCGCCATTTTCTCCGCGAGGCCCGGCTTTTCTGTCCTTCGGCCAGGGGTTGCGCGGTCACCTAACGGCCGTGCGGGGCTCCAGCCCCGATCCCTGGATCCCTGGACAGGACGGCAGCGGCGGACGCCGGCGGGAAGGGCGGGCCCGCGGCCGTGCGCCAGGTGAGGGCGCGGGTTCGGCCGGGCCGAGAGCTTTCCCGCGTCCGCGCGGCGCCGGCTCCTCAGGCCTGGCGAGTCCCGGTGTCCGCGGCCGGAGCGGCGCCGTCGGCCCTGACCCGTCCCGGAGCGGGAGCCGGGAAGGGAGAGCGAGGACCCGGCGTCCGCGTGGCTCCTCTCGGTCAGCCCCGGCCGGGCAGGGCTCCTGCGGAGACGCCGCCCGGCGGCCTCGGCCTCTGAGGAGGGAGCGACGCGGCCGCGCGGCCCCTGGTGGCCCGGGGTCCCGGCGGTGCCCGCGGGGCGTGGACACTGAGGGGTCGGGAGGAGGCGCCTCCGGGGCGGATGGTGGGGGACCCCCGCTGGGCGGGGTGGGGTGGGGGTCACGATGCCCGCCCGTGCTGGGAATCCTCTCCTTCGGGTGTGTCTGGTGTTGTGTCCGGGGTTCACGGCTCTGCTTCGGACTCGTTTTCACTTCAGGGTAACAAATCCCAGCCGCCCTCCCCTCTCTGCGGAGGGCACGTTCCAGGACCCCCAAGCGACCCCTGAGGACGCAGATCGTATGGAACCCTGTGTATACCATGAGTTTTTAAATGTACATCACGCAAGGTGCATTCGTAGGTTACCCGCAGTGCAGGTCAGGTGTTTAGACGAGAGGTTCCGATGCTGGTTCCGAGGTCCATGTCTCATATTGCAGTACCCGAGTTTGCGACCCGGCTCTGGCTTCCGACTCTGCCCACTAATGTGTAGCTTGGGAAACAGCAGGTGAGGATGGATCGTGTCATTGAGCGGCTGCTGCCCACGTGGTAGACCCTGATGGCATTTTTGGCTGCACACACGTGGGTAGTGAGCCAGCAGATGCGAAGTGTGGCTCTGTTTCTCAAGTAAAATTAAATAAATAAATAAGGCGCATTAGAGATTTAAAGCACCAATCTCCTTATAAATATGGGACAGTTGTTATAACTGGTGAAGTGAAAGTAGTGACATTGTTATAGAGGGAGAAAATAGATTACTTGTATTTGGAGCTGCAATAGTTTGCTGGTTCCTAAAACCAATGGGTTATTTCTACCCTTTATAGCTTAAGAAAGCCATATTACTGTGTGTCTGAGCATGTTAGCCGTTTTTGCATACTTCCTCAGTGAGTAAGGAGACTGAAGTTTCTGTTTTTACATTCATAAGCTAACGTTGTCTCTTTACAATGCATGTTTCGTGAAATGATCTTAGAACTGAGTGATAGGGAAGAAGGTAATGGATATGAGTGATTTCCTCGTGTGAAGGAAAGAGGGATGTTATTGATATGATATGGAAGTTTTCCTTGTTGTGTTGTGATTAGTAAGCAGATGCAGTGTATAGTGTTAATTCACAGGTTAGACTCTGTTAGGATGGTCGTAGGTTTGGACCGTGAGAATGATGTCTTTTTTGTGAACAGCCACCTGATTAAATTAATGATTGGCGCTGAGGCTGAGTTAGTTAGGTTTGCCAGGGTTCATCATGCTGCTGCTAGAGGTGAAACTGTTTTGTAGTCCTTGGGCAAATCGTGAAGTTTGCCTGTGAATAGAGTTTGCAAGACAAAATAATATTGCTGATGTTAGGCCATGGGCCAGTGTTAGAGCTGTAGCTCCTGTAAATCTTCATGATGTTTGAATAAGGACAGTCACAATCACCAGTGTTAATGTGGCTCACTAATGAAAAAGTGGTTAGTGATGCTAGATGTGTTTGACAGAGCGAGATGGCGCTGGTTAGGGGTTTCCTATTGGGCTCCTCTGGGAAGTGAGAAGGCTCTCTGCTCTGTTTAAGGGATTTCAGATTGTAGGGACTCATGTTATGCTGTAGCCTCCTAGTTTTAACAGTGTGACTGCAAGGAATATTGATCTGGCAATAGTGGCCTCTACATGGACTTCTGGTAATCATAGGTGAAGACCATACAGGGACATTTTTGCTTTTTACTATCAAAGTTATTATGCATGGTTTCCATTTAAATGCTATTTAGTTTCCTCATTGGGTAATAGTTACTTGGGTTGAAATTACTGTTGATGAAAAGTATCTAGAACAAAATTACTTCTGTGCCTGTGAATGTCATAATTAAGAATGCCTATAGATTAATATTTAAATATAGCTTTCTTTCATGGAAGTGGTCCTTTAGAAAGGGGATACTCACTAGGATTATTAAGGGAAGCTGTGAGGTGGTATCAAGAGGAGGGTCAGAGAAGAAGCTGGTGAGAAACTACTTATTTTATAATAGGTTTATTTATAATAAATAGGATTATGAGGTAGTGTATAAGCTCTGTGTTTATGTTGATTCAGAGTATGATGTTTTTGAGTACATTGTTATGGGAATAAGTGTAATTGTAAGTTACATAATTCATAGGAGAAGGTTTAAGTTTGTACATTATCTGACCGTAAGTGTTGGATGCTATTAACTGTGTTTGGCCCACAGTGGCTTCATAGGCTACAAATACTAGTAGGCAATGAATATTATACATGATATGATAAAATGAGCATTCAGGATTACAAGGATTCCTAAAGTGAATGCATATAATATTGTGCCTTATAAAACACAGAAGTGACCATATATCAGTATACTGATAATATTCCTAGTAAGGATGCAATATATGCTAAAATATTTATACAGATTTAAAGGAATATTGGTGATAATAGAATACCTTAACCTAATGGATTGAAATTTCAATGATTATACTCATTCTAGTCCTTTTTGAATTCATTCATAGGCTAGACATAGGGCTAAAATGGAAATTATAATTAGTGCTATGGTAAGTGTAAGTGTTGGGTTTTTTATTTGGGTACTCATGACAGGAGAAGTAAGATGGTAATATCTAAGGTGAATACAAAGGCTGTAATGGCTAAAAGAGAATTTATGGAGGGTAGTAGTTGGGATGATGCTATAGGATCAAATCTACATATTGTATGGGCTTTATTTTTCTATGTAGATATTTAATTACAGCAACCAGATTACGGTGGTTCCAAGAAATAGCACTAAAGATATATTGATTGTCAGGGAGAGAGTAAGGTTGATTATTCTTTTCCAGGTTAAAACTGAAGATAATACATTGGAAGCCAGTAGCAGTAGTTAACATTAAAAGAATATGATCCTCATAAGTGAAGGGAGATGTGTCAGGGCCGGAGCTGTGGCATAGCGGGTAAGGCCACTGCCTGCAGTGCCGGATTCCCATATGGGCGCTGGTTCAAGTTCTGGCTGCTCCACTTCTGATCCAGCCTCTCTGCTGTGGCCTGGGAAGGCAGTGGAAGACAGCACAAGTTGTTGGGCCCATGCACCCACATGGGAGACCTGGAAGAAGGTTCTGGCTCCTGGCTTTGGATTGGCGCAGCTCTAGCCATTGCAGCCAATTGGGGAGTGAACCAGTGGATGGAAGACCTCTCTCTCACTCACTCTCTCTGTAACTCTGACTTTCAAATAAATACATAAATCTTTTTTTTAAAAGAGATGCATAAGAATAATCAGACTATGTCCACAAATTATGTCAGGCATCAGTTTCAATGCCAAAATGATTGGTTTGATATCAAGTGAAATTTTAATTGTTATGAGGTGAGAAAGTAAGATTTATGATTACAAATAGGCTGTGCAATCCTGTGGCTGTGAAGAGTGTTGAACTATCCACAGCCTCAGAGATGGTGAAGGATATGTTCAAATATTCTGAAGTTTGTAGACTTGTAAAACCAGCTCCAAGTTTGATTGATTAGTGGAATTTGTATGATATTTTTGGTTTCTTCTATGAAACTATGGTGAACTTGGGTAATTGATACTCCCAAGACTAATAATTCTGATTATTAGACACAATTCTAGTAGCTTTAGGGCTCAGATGCCTGTTGGTAGGTAGCAGCCCCTTTGCTTTAGGACTAGCCATGAAGGATGGAATGGATAGAAGAATCCAGCAGAGGAAAAAAACTCCTGATAGAATGAAAAAGATCATTTCATATCATGATCCTGGCCCCTAGTTGTACGCTCTCAGACTATATCATCATCCTTGGTATTAGTTCCTAGGCCAGGAATGATAGAGTAAAAGAATTAAACTGGAAACCTATCATTAGCTGTATGTTAGAAACAGAGCTGACAAGGGGTTTTGTGGTGTAGCAGGCTAAGCCTCCACCTGCAATGCTGGCATCACATATGGGTACTAGTTCATGTCCTGGCTGCTCCACTTCCAATCCAGCTCTTTGCTTCTGGCCTGGGAAAGCAGTGGAAGATGGTCTAAGCACTTGGGCCCTTGCACCCATGTGGGAGACCCAGAAGAAGCTCTTGGTTTCGAATTGGCTGAGTTCTGGCTATTGCCATTTAGGAGTGAACCAGCCGAGGGAAGACCTTTCTCTCTGTCCCTCCCTCTCTCCATTGGTAACTCTACCTCTCAAATAAGTAAGTAAGTAAGTAAGTAAATAAATAAATAAGTAAAATCTTAAAGCAATAGCTCTGACAATGCCTTTGTTTATGGTCGGGGCTGGGGTTAACTGTATGATAGCCTGAGTTTGGTGGGTCATTAACCATGAGAGTGGAAATATGGGCACTTGGATTGGGTTACAGTGAATTAAAGAACAGCTAGAATTAGAATAAATCTGATTATAGCTGTTGCAGAACTGATGCATGTCAAGACTAAAGAGGCTCTGCCAATAAAATGTATGAGTATGTGAAGAGCTATAAATAGGCTGATAGTTTCAATAATTACTATCAAAGGAATAAATGAGGCAGGTGCACCTTGAGGGAGGAAGTGGCTAATGATGCTTTTGTTTTATGGCAGAGGCCAGTAATGACTGCTTCTGCTCAAGGCGTGACAGCTAGTCCTAACAACTGATAATTGGGCTGTGTGAGCCATACAAGGTAACTGTCCTAGCTGATTTGTTGAATCACAGAAAACGAGTGAGATTAGTATTAGAGACCAGGTTCTTCTTTCAGTGATGTGAATGGTTATTTGTTTAAGAATGAGTTGCACCCATCACTGTTGAAGGTAGATGAATTGATTGTTGACCAGGCAGTTGGGAGATGGGATTAAAATATTAGGGGAGATGATAATTACAGTGCGTAATCCTGCTATTGTAGGGGTAATGAAAAAAGGTGAGCGCACCTTCATTCTGTTTCTCATGGCATTTCGTCTTGGTGATTCAGTGTATTTTGGTGTGGGTTTGGGGGTTAAGTGTAGTTAGTGAGTTTTAGCTGGAGAAATAAAGTGCTAATTTTATTGAGATCATGCTAATTAATTATATTGGTGAGTCTAATTGTGGCATTTCATTACAGAAATATTTTTGCTTTCAGTATTAAACAGATGCTAGTTAGATTCATAATGACATAACAGATATTTGTCATTTTTCAAAATGTTTTAGTGTTGCTAGTTCAAAGACATGGAGATGTGGTTGGACCCACACACATCAGAGCATTGTCATAATATAAACCAAGTGGAGTAGATGTGAAGGTTGCTTCACACAAGCACCTTGGGATGGGATTTGTTTTTAGATCAAATGGTGTGTCAACTTCTGAGTGTAAGCCATCTTCAGATGAAAGTAATGTATGGATTGGCATTTCTATAGGTATGACGACTCTGTTATCCACTGTATCCTGGTTTCAAATCTTCTATGGGATTATATAAGAGCCAGAGTTTAAGTCATCATATCTGTATATTCACAGCTTCAATATTGTTGGTGTCCTGTATCTTTTATGGTTAAGAGCTGTTAATTTCATCTATCCTATGTATAGAATTTGTAATTATGACTGGGCAATTAAGATTTGAGTAATAATAATAAAAGACAACACTGTTTCTTCTTGGGCATCTTTGGTTGTCAACATAGGTGAAACAATGTGAAGAACTCAAGAGCTAGCTAAGAATAAGATTAGTAGGGTGGGCCGGCGCGGCGCTGGCACACCAGGTTCTAATCCCGGTCGGGGCGCTGGATTCTGTCCCGGTTGCCCCTCTTCCAGGCCAGCTCTCTGCTGTGGCCAGGGAGTGCAGTGGAGGATGGCCCAAGTGCTTGGGCCCTGCACCCCATGGGAGACCAGGATAAGCACCTGGCTCCTGCCATTGGATCAGCGCGGTGCGCTGGCCGCAGTGCGCCGGCCGTGGCGGCCATTGGAGGGTGAACCAACGGCAAAGGAAGACCATTCTCTCTGTCTCTCTCTCTCACTGTCCACTCTGCCTGCAAAAAAAAAGATTAGTAGGGTGGAGTCATGAGGGTGTAGTTCTTCTGTAATGGATGATGTAGCATCTTGGAATGCTAGTTGAAGTGGATATGCCATAAGGATCTGAAAGATTTCAATCTATAAATTAACCTTAACAAAGTTATGTAATATTTTTACTTATATTTTTATCAAGGAAGGGTTGTAAGGTGTTCGATTCCTTCCTTTGTTGTTTTTTAAATTATTTTTTCTAAAGATTTTATTTATTTATTTGAGAGGCAGAGTTATAGACAGAGGCAGAGACAGAGAAATGCCTTCCATCCGTTGGTTCAGTCCCCAAATGGCTGCAACAACTGGAGCTGGGCTGGCCAGAAGCCAGGAGCCAGGAGCTTTCTTGGGGTCTCCCATGAGGGTGCAGGGCTGAAGCATTTGGGCCATCTTCTACAGCTTTCCCAAACCAGAAGCAGAGAGCTGGATCAAAAGAAGAGCAGCCAGGACATGAACTGACACCCATATGGGATGCCAGTGTAGCAGGCAGAGGCTTAGCCTTCTGTGCCACAACCCCTGCAGGATTCCTTCTGTTGTTAATTTAGGATTTTACATAAGCTGGCTCTTCAAGTGTGTGATGTGCTCGTGAGCACTGTGTAGTCATTTGAGGTTTCTGACAGTTAAATTACTGTGACTTCTTGTTCTGGGGCAAAAACTTCTCAAATAACACAAATTATTACTATAATAGCTCTTAATGAAATAAATGACCCTGGGGTTGGCGCCGTGGCTCACTTGGTTAATCCTCCGCCTGTGGTGCCAGCATCCCATGTGGGCGCCGGATTCTGGTCCCAGTTGCTCGTCTTCCAGTCCAGCTCTCTGTTGTGGCCTGGGAGGGCAGTGGAGGATGGCTCAAGTGCTTGGGCGCCTGCACCCGTGTGGGAGACCAGGAAAAGCACCTGGCTTCTGGCTTCGGATCGGCACAACACGCTGGCTATAGCGGCCATTTGGGGGGTGAACCAATGGAAGGAAGACCTTTCTCTCTGTCTCTCTCTCTCACTGTCTAACTCTGCCCAATAGTTGAAAAGAAAAGAAAAGAAAGAAATGACCCCGTTGATGATGCAGTATTTCTTGTTGAAATTTCATCAGGAAAGTTGGAGTATTGTCATGGTATGCCCAATTATGCAAGAAAAATATTGATTTATGCTACAAATATAATTAAGTAAATTGTAACTCAGGGAGACTCAAGTGTATATGCTGAAAGTAGTAAAAGTCAATATGTGACTCCTGCTGCGATTGTGAATGCAGATCTACAGACAAGACACAGTGGAAATGTGGTGTGGCACAGTATGCGTCATGAAGAACGGTGTCTAGGAATGAGTTGGCTAGAGCAATGCCTTGGGCATCTAACAGTAAATAGAAAGATAAAACCCAAGGCTCACTGTATGGGTGGGATCATTTGATATTACCTCCATATGAGGGTTCTAGTAAACTAAACATTTTACTGCTAAAATAGCAACACTTATGTGGGAAAAGCAATGATCATGAGGCTAATATGAAATATGCTCATGTGTCACTGTACATTCCTACCACAAATAATATGGTGAGCTCAGATAATGAACTCTAAAAACTAGTGGATATTATAGCTCAAACTATTCCTCCATGCTCCATTGCTTCCTTTTTTTTCTCAGAATATTAGGTTACAATGTGTGGAATTATTCCAAAGTCTGGTAGAATACTGCAGGTCCTTTGGGGTGATCAAAGAATCAAAGAATAGATTTTGGTATAAAACTGGGATCTTCTTCCTGTTTGGTAAAAGAAGTGGTGTTTAGATTTCAGTCTGTTAATAGTATTGTAATTCTTGTTTCTAGTACTGGAAGAGATAATAGGAGGATTCTTTCTCTCTCAAATAAATAAAACTTTAAAGGAGAGAGAGAGAGAGAGAGAGAGAGAGAGAGAGAGAGAGAGAGAGAGAGAGTGTCCCCTATCCACTGGTTCACTCCCCAGATGGCTGCAGTGGCCAGAGCTGTGCTGATCGGAAGCCAGGAGCCAGGAGCCTCTTCGAGGTCTCCAGTGCAGGTGCACAGTTCCAAGACCTGGGCCATCTTCCACTGCCTTCAGGCTCTAGCAAAGAGCTGGATTGGAAGTGGAGCAGCTGAGACTCGAACCGGTGCCTATATGGGATGCTGGTGTTGTAGGCTGGGGCTTTAAGCTGCTGTGCCACAATGCTGGTCCCAGGAGGATTATATTTGTAAATAATAGTGATCCTACAAATGGTTGGGGTGTAGTAAGTGATTTAATATTAACTATCATGATGAAATTGGTGGCTCCAAAAATTGATGAGATACCTGCCAGGTGAAGTGCAAAGATAGTAAATCTACTAAAGCTCCTGTGTGTGCTAGATTATTGTCTGCAGGTGGCTAAACTGTCTATCCTGTTCCCACTCCAGCTTCTATAGAAAAAACAGCAGTAATGAAAATGAAGGGAGTAATAATACAAAGCAGATTATCTACTTGAGGAAATGTTGTATCTGGGGCTCTGGGCATTGTAAATGTGGACAGTGTGGGTGTATTTGAGTCAAGTGTGAAGATTTGACTTAGATAGCATTTAGTGTTTATATTTTCATATGCTTTCTAGTGGAATAAGATGGGTTTTACCACATGTCCAAGTTCTTTGAAAGTGGGTCTTGGATTGTGGTGGGCTTGCACATCCTATGTGACTTTGGAGATATGCCATTCTCAGTATGGGCTTGTGGTTATGTGTGCAGAATATAGGTGGAAATGTGTGGTCGTACTTGGTTGAGTGTCTGTTCTGCATTGACCAATGTGTCACTCCTTCTGACAATACTACATGGGTTTTATTAGTTAATAGAAAAATGTTGACATGGAAGGCACTTAATTCCCATTTTCTGAAATTGCTTCAGTTACCTTAGTGTCTTTCTCCATATATGATTTTTTAAAAAGATTTATTTTATTTATTTGAAGGAGTTAGAGAGAGAGAGAGAGAGAGATCGAGAGATCTCTTCCATCCGCTGGTTCATTCCCCTGATGACCTCAGTGGTTGGAGCTGAGTTGATCTGAAGCCAGGAGCCAGGAGCTTCTCCTGGGTCTCCCATGTGGGTGCAGGGGCCCAAGGACTTGGGCCATCTTCCACTGCTTTCCCAGGCACATTAGCAGGGAGCTGGATCAGAAGTGGAATATCTGGGGCTCAAACCAGTGCCCATATAGGATACCAGCACTGCAGGCCAGGGCTTTAACTCACTGTGTGCCACAGCGCTGGCCCCCACATGTGATTTTTTAAAAAATAAATGTGCATACCATTTTTCAACCAGGGAAGTTATGTAACTTGCTTTTTGCATTTACTATTTTGTCACTCGTGATTTCCTCACTCAAACACAAGTTGAACTGCAGATCCGTAGTATTGTGTGTACGGACGTACAGGAATTTATTTAAGGTGCCCTCTCTCACTGAATGTCTGAAATCCCCACCTCTCAGATTTTCTAATTTTTTTAAGGGAAAAGGTTTATTGTCATGTGGGGGAAACCTGACAGGCAGAGGGGAGAGGGCAAGAGAGTAAGCGAGAGAAAGAAGTCGAGAGAGACATGAAGAGAGAGAGCACGTGTTCAGGAAGCGTGTCCTATTAAAACTTTGCAGGGGGCTGGGAAATAGCAGCGAATCCTATTGGAGTGGGGGTGGAGCTGACACCTGTGGTTGGGCCATTTTGTCATCTGGCTTCTAGCAGTGGTGGTGGGGGCTAGAGCTGAGGATGGTGTCCAGGGAGTAGATTTGCACCATTTTACTAAAATTCCCCCCACCTTTTTTTTTTTTTTAATAAAGCAAGTGTTGCCAGCGCTGCGGCTCACTAGGCTAATCCTCCGCCTAGTGGTGCCGGCACACCGGGTTCTAGTCCCGGTCGGGGCGCCGGATTCTGTCCCGGTTGCCCCTCTTCCAGGCCAGCTCTCTGCTGTGGCCAGGGAGTGCAGTGGAGGATGGCCCAGGTGCTTGGGCCCTGCACCCCATGGGAGACCAGCAAAAGCACCTGGCTCCTGGCTCCTGCCATCGGATCAGCGCGGTGCGCCGGCTGCAGTGCGCCGGCCGCGGCGGCCATTGGAGGGTGAACCAACGGCAAAGGAAGACCTTTCTCTCTGTTTCTCTCTCTCACTGTCCACTCTGCCTGTGAAAAAAAATTAAAGCAAGTGTTATACGGGGTCACATCAGCCCCCAAAGTCCAGGAGGGGTGGAGGGATGATGATCTGTCTTTAGAGCTACTTTCTGTTGACATGGGACAACAAGTTACTCTCTGCTGGCATGGGGTGATGCCTCAAGCTGCTATCTCCTGGGTGGGGAGCCAAGTATATCCCTGCAGCAGCATTGGGTTTACCACCTGACTGGTGCAGGCTTTGGTTCGTTCCATTATCACCTCCTGTAAACAGACACTGTAGTATAAAAGACAGGGTGAGGATAGCAGCCAGTGGTCATAAGAGTGGCATTAACTAAGTAATGAGAGGATTTCATAGAGGAGAGGAAATGAGGGGGGAGTCTCTGGACTCTGTAAGACTGTTTGATGGATGTAGTTTTGCCTGACCTTATTGATTAATATAATAACAACACAGTTAAGGTCCATCTATTCCATAGTACCACATCGGTTAGTGAGGCAATATGGCTTTGGAGACCTCAGATGGCATCAACTGAGGTCTCGATGGGCCTAGTGACCTCCTCTTGTAACTGTTGGAGTTGTTTGCAGTAGGTTGGTTGAGATAACATTGTGGCCGAAAGCTGCTCCTGAGACCACTACTGAGGACAGAGAGGCTGCGGAGCTGATCCCAACCAAGACTGGGAGAAAGGTCGCTCAATTCTTGTGGGTAGAGGGCCTTGTCTGTAGAATCTGTGAATTCAAAGAAAATGTGTTCATGCATCTAGAGTTGAGGGCCTTGTCTGTAGAGTCTGTGAATTCAAAGAAAATGTGTTCATGCATCTAGAGTTCAAGGATGAGCGGCACAGAAGGAAATGAAAATGAGACTCTCACCAATCTGTAGAGACAGCGAGTCTACTTTTCTTTTTACCCAAGGAAGACCTTAGGCCAACGATGCCCTAGTCAACAGTCAGCCACTCGGGACTGCCTCTGAAACAAAAGTTCAGGCAGCTGGCAGACAGGTCCCAAGGTGACTGTGGGCTGGGGCCGATGTGCCATGGACAAGAAGTCCACTGGAGACTGTTCATTGTGTTAGGCTTAATGGGGCAGAATATCCATGAGAGTGGATGGACACCCCTCCAGAGATTCCTAAGGAGGAAATCTGATAGGTGACAGAGCAAGGGGCAGTTAGGGAAAAGGAGATATGTCTGGAAATAGTAATTAACCTGGTAAGCTGGCTGGTTTGCAGGGCCAGTAGTGTTGATCTTTATTTCATGTGGGTTGGGAGAGATACATCTAGGAAATGCTCACTCCTGGGACCAGGAAATCGAGAACTTGAGCCAGAGGAGGTTTAGAGCTGAGACAGGAGAAAGCTTGGACATAGGAAATCTTCCACTTTTCCAAATGTTCACAGATAGAGATCTTGAACTGGTTGTCAAGGTAGGAGACCACCGAGAGGAGGATTAACTAGAACATGGGGAGAAGCTCTCCTGGTGACCTGTAGAATCAGGCAGATATTGGGGATCCCTGAGATCACAGCCATCTGACGGGAGGATATGGGAACAGAGGGTGGGTCATTACCCATGCACCCATTGGAGCCCTGGACATAACCCATAGAAGGGAAACGGGGTTGAGTTGTCACCCACACATGCTATTGCCTGGACACAGAGTATGGAGGCATGAGGCCGTAGGAGATGTGGTGCCTGGTACCAGGACTTTGGGGCAAAGTTGCATAGAACCATAACCCATAGAGTCTAAATAAGAGGATCCTCCACCTGCCACGTCTTACTGTTGGGCACCAAAAAATATGTTGTGCCCAGATCGTTAGATCCCCACAGAGACCCCCAGAGAGTCGATTACACCGAACTGCAAAAGCAAGGTTTATTCGGGAGTACAAGCCGTGACAGGGACCCCATCCAACCTACCGGCACAGCGGAGGAAGGAGTGAGGCCCCGGTCTTTGTTTGGGAGAGTTTTTAAAGGAAAAAGGGGCTACATCAGCAGGAAAAAAGAGTTACATACAGCATGGAAGCTCTGGGTACAGGGAGTTACTTTGTTTAGCAATCTCTACTGTGCTGTCCTTGGTCTACCGAGCTAGCTGTCCCTGGTAAGCTTTGATATCTCCGGAATGCCTGAACGCCTGCTTTTACAAGGACCCGGGTCTGCTATGGGAAATGGAGGCTGCTTTTTTTATTGTTTTAAAATGGAGTCACTTTGGTTCTTCATTACCTCAGAAATTTGGAGGGCTGGTGTGTGGATGGAGATTGCAGAGTGTTCAGAGGTGAAGGAAGTCCGGGGTTGAGTTTTGTCGTTGGCAGAATTCCAGGATCTCAAAGCAGCTCACATCCCCGAGAGGAAAGCAAGGTTGAGGGCAGAGTCTGGCCCCAGGTTTTGGAGCCAATGAAAGGTCACCACAAAACACACCAAACACCAGAGTAAGGGAAAATGTTTATCGTCAGGTGGGGGAAACCTGACAGGCTGGAGGAGAGGGCAAGAGAGATCAAGAAAGAGAGAGCAGATTTTCTCATTACAGTAGGTAATGCTGAAACCAGTATCTTTTATTTTTTTTTAACTTTTATTTAATGAATATAGATTTCCAAAGTACAGCCTATGGATTACATTGGCTCCCCCCGACAATGACTTCCCTCCCACCTGCAACCCTCCCCTTTCCCACTCTCTCTCCCCTTCCATTCATATCAAGATTCATTTTCAATTTTCTTATATACAGAAGATCAGTTTAGTATACATTAAGTAAAGATTTCAACAGTTTGCACCCACATAGAAACACAAAGTGAAAAATACTGTTTGAGTACTCGTTATAGCATTAAATCTCAATGTACAGCACATTAAGGACAGAGATCCTACATGAGGAGTAAGTGCACAGTGACTCCTGGTGTTGACTTTACAAATTGACACTCCTGTTTATGGCATCAGTAATCTCCCTATGCTCCAGTCATGAGTTTCCAAGGCTATGGAAGCCTTTTGAGTTCACCGGCTCTTATCTTGTTTAGACAAGGTCATAGTCAAAGTGGAGGTTCTCTCCTCCCTTCAGAGAAAGGTACCTCCTTCTTTGAAGACCTGTTCTGTCCACTGGGATCTCACTCACAGAGATCTTTCATTTAAGTCTTTTTTTTTTTTTTTTTTGCCAGAGTGTCTTGGCTTTCCATGCCTGAAATACTCTCATGGGCTTTTCAGCTGGATCTGAATGCTTTTAGGGCTGATTCTGAGGCCAGAGTGCTGTTTAGGACATGTGCCATTCTATGAGTCTGCTGAGTATCTCGCTTTCCATGTTGGATCACTCTCCCCTTTATTTATTCTATCAGTTAATATTAGCAGGCATTAGACTTGTTTATGTGATCCCTTTGACTCTTAGTCCTATCATTATGATCAATTGTGAACAGAAATCGATCACTTGGACTAGTGAGATGGCATTGGTACATGCCACCTTGATGGGACTGAATTGGAATCCCCTGGTATGTTTCTAACTCTACCATTTGGGGCAAGTCAGCTTGAGCATGTCCCAAATTATACATTTCTTCCCTCTCTTATTCCCACTCTTATGTTAAACCTGGATCACATTTCAGTTAATTTTCAACACTTAAGAATAACTGTGTATTAATTACAGAATTAAACCAGTCATATTAAGTAGAACAGACAAAAAAAAATACTAAGAGGGATAACGTATTAAGTTGTTCATTAACAGTCAGGGCTATGCTGATCAAGTCACCGTTTTTCATAGTGTCCATTTCACTTCAACAGGTTTCCCCTTTGGTGCCCAGTTAGTTGTCACCGATCAGGCAGAACATATGATATTTGTCCCTTTGGGACTGGATTATTTCACTCAGCATGATGTGTTCCAGATTCCTCCATTTTGTTGCAAATAACTGGATTTCATTGTTTTTTTTTTTTTTTTTTACTGCGGTATAGTATTCTAAAGAGTACATATCCCATAATTCCTTTATCCAGTCTACCGTTGATGGGCATTTAGGTTGGTTCCAGGTCTTAGCTATTGTGAATTGAGCTGCAATAAACATTAGGGTGCAGACCACTTTTTTGTTTGCCAATTTAAATTCCTTTGGGTAAAGTCCAAGGAGTGGGATGGGCTGGGTTGAAAGGTAGGGTTATGTTCAGGTGAAACCAGTATCTTTTAAACATTTCTTTAAAGAAACCCAGAAATTACACATGTTTCTAGGGCACCACTTAATGGGCAGGCAGCATCCTTTGCGTATGTGCATTCGCACAGATGATCCCCATAGCGTTGGCTGTTTTCACGCTGCTTCTGTGTTATGTTTAAACTTCAAGTGGTCAGGGTCATTTGTCATTTCCCTTTTGTCCTCTAGGCTTTGTTTTATTCCTGAAAGCCCTTCTCCAATCGGGAATGCCAGGATCACACTGGTGCTGAGAGTCCTGGGTTTTCAATGTGGGAGGCCTAAGACACATGGTTTCTAGTTGTTTCTCAATGAGTCAGTGAGCCCGTCCTCTAGGTAGCTACATTGGCCTCTAGGACAAGGGAGTTATAGGTAGAGCCAGCTCTGTAATAGGGCATAGTGTTCAGGGTCTGGGCCTGGCTTCTGTAAGTCCCCAAACATCCTCCTTGAAGTCCATTCCTGGTAGGGTTGTCCATCCAGCCTGATGCCATGTATGTGTACTGTCTGCGTGGTGAACTGAGAGCACAGTGTGAGGGAATGTTCTTAGGTTAGAGGTCAGCTTCTGCCAGACCCATTGGCAGCTGAGAGTCTAAGCTCTGACTTAACCAAAAGATGGGTTTTCCTTCTAGTGAACATCTTTGGAAAGAGCGTTCAGCTCCCTAATGAGCTACCTGTTGCCATAGGTAGTTCAGTGACATGTCCCTGGTGATTGGTGTTGCCATGGACCCATGGACATGGCAGTGAAGGGATTTCCTGGGTGTGTACGCACTCAATATTGCCAATACTGGAGGGGAGGCCCAAATGGCCTTTAGACAAAGGAAGTAAATGTGTGTATGTGTGTGGTTGTGTGTGCTTTGCTGTGTATCTAACTTATTTGTATATGTACACTTTCTTGTTATACTCTCATACATGTGGGATCAGGTGTTTTTATGCTTTACTTATTCCTGTGATGTACATGTTTGTATGTATTTGTGTTTGTAGAAATAATGTTGTTAATGTATTCTTTTCTCCTAGGGAGTTGAAGCATCCTGGTTGCAAGAATACAGGTAAAGGAACCATTTTCTGTATGTTTATAGAGTGGTACAAGTAGTCAGACAGTTAAGTATATATCTTTAAGAGTTTGTTCAATGTCTATGTACATTTTCATAAGTGTATACAGGCCAGGATTTCTATAAGAGCACTATTTTAGTTATGAATACCATACAGAACAGAACCTGCCAATCATGGGCCAGAAATGTGCAACCCTGGCTGGGTTGAGGTCATAGGAGCCCTTGGCTGACCATCTCCCTTCCTGTACGAGAGTGTGGGGGCCATCAACATCCAAGGAGACCCTCGGAAGTCCCACGTTATCCTCAGGGCACTCTCACATGGCAGACTTGTGCCACCAGCCTTATGTCACCAGAACTCAGGTCTTCATGGACTACCTCCAAGTCAGCCTCAGAACATAGCTCTCTGTGTGAGAAAATTCTCCACAGAGAGGGCTAGCTTCAGTTCTGTTGGTATCTGAGTTTCTCAGACTTGTGGCTGATTCACAGGATGTGTTTTTCTTTTGGTGGAAAGAGTGGCCATCTTTCCACTAAGATTCAGATCCCTGTTATCATGGCTGTTTTGGTGGAAAGGCCCTGGTGATTGGTGTGCACTAAGGGGCCCTGGAATGGGCAGTGAAGGGCCTCCAGGTGTGTTATACCCCAAGCTTGCCAGTGAGACGTGGAGGGCCCAATGCCTGGACAATTAGATTATATAGACTATACGTGTATCTAAGTGTGTCAGATTGTGTGTGCTCCCCAGTGTTGTGTGTGTAGTTATTTGTATATGTACATTGTCTTGTTATAGAATCATGGATATAATACTCATGGATTTATTTCTCTGTTACTTACTTTGGAAACATATGTTTGCATGTATTTTTGAGTATATACAGCTCTAGAAATAATGGCCATAGTACATTCCTCCCTTCTGCAGTGTCAGATTATCCCATATAGCTCCACAGTTAAAGGAACCACTGTCTGTTCTGTAGACCAATAGGAGTACATACACAGTTATGTACACTTCCTCCGCAGTTTGTTCAGTACATGCACACATTTACAGATGTGTGTGTAATGCGTATTTGTCTAAGAGTTTTAACTTTTGTTGTGGATACGATATGGGTTTCCACCTGTCAATGTAGAAGCAAGGGACTTCTGGAAAGATTAATGGCCTGGGGACTGGGGATGACCCATGGCCTTGCTCCTGACTTCTGGCTATGTCCATGGGCAACATCTATGTGCACACACATCCAACAGTTTTTCCAAGTGTCTTGGCCTAGGATTAGTGGGTCCTAAAATAGACAGTCTCCTTATGCATCCACCTTGGCTTTCAGACCAGACATCCAGCCTGTGACCTGGTGAGGGGTATCTTTCACATGGGGGTGTTGTCAGTAAAGGGTGGTAACCAGCCATGGGTCCTGAGCGCCTCAGGTGTGGGAGGCGTACAGCATGTGGACTCCAGGTGTTTCCAAGAGAGTCAGTGAGCTGGCCCTGCAGTTCTCCTGGGCAGTATCTCTAGGACATGCTGCTTTGGCCAGAGCTGGCTTTCCCAGAGTGTGTAGCCTTCAGGCCTGTGCCATTTCCTGGTCTCTGAGAAGTCCCCAAACAACCCCATTTTGGTTGCACTGTGACAGGACCATCCCTCCAGCCTCATGCCATCTGACCTGGTGTCTAGGTTTACTACCTACAAGGTAACCTCCCCAGAAACACAGATTAGGGGGAGAGGCCAGGCTTCACCTACCCTTGTTGACCCGGGAGTCTTTAAGTGCCACAAGTTTTCAAAATGTGAGTTTTCTTTCTGGAAAAGAGTGGCCAACAATCCACTGATGTTGAGGTCCCTGGTTTCAGGGCTGATGCACTGACACGTCCATGGTGATTGGTGTCATCCCATGGTCAATGGAACTATCAGCAAGGATCTCTCTGGGTGTTTCTGACCCCCATGCTTTCCAGCACAGAAGAGGAGGGCTCAGTGGCCCCTCTGTGAAGAGCTTGAGTGTGTGTGTCCAATTCTGTATGAGCTCTTTGGGGCTGTGTATATTAGTTTTGTAAGCCCAATGTGTTGTGAACGTCAGGTATGTGGATGTTACAGATTGGTTTCTATCTGTATTTATTTCTAGGATACATGTTTTATGTATTTGTGGTGTGCACATTTGTAAATTAAAGGTTGTCCTGACTTCCTCCTTCCTTTGAGAGGGAAGCATCCCAGAAGGAAGGATGCAGCTTTACAAGTAAAAAACAACTTTCTTTTTCTTTTTTAAAAAAAGATTTGTTTATTTGAAAGGCAGCACTAGAGAGAGGAGAGAGAGATAGAGAGAGAGAGAGAGTGAGAGAGAAAGAGAGAGAGAAATCTTCATCCACCGTTTCACTCCCATGGTGGCTGCAACAGCCGGGGCTGGACCAGGTAGAAGCCAGGAGCCAGGAGTTTCATCCAGGTCTTCCACGAGGGTGTAGGAGCCCAAGCACTTGGGACATTGTCTGCTGCTTTCCCAGGCACATTAACAGGGAGCTACATCAGAAGTGGAGCAGGGGCTAATGCTGTGGCATAGTGGTTAAAGTCACCTCTTTTTTTTTTTTTTTTTTTTTTTTTTTTTTTTTAATTTTTTGACAGGCAGAGTGGACAGTGAGAGAGAGAGACAGAGAGAAAGGTCTTCCTTTTGCCGTTGGTTCACCCTCCAATGGCCGCCGCGGACGGCGCGCTGCGGCCGGTGCACCGCGCTGATCCGATGGCAGGAGCCAGGAGCCAGGTGCTTTTCCTGGTCTCCCATGGGGTGCAGGGCCCAAGCACCTGGGCCATCCTCCACTGCACTCCCTGGCCACAGCAGAGGGCTGGCCTGGAAGAGGGGCAACCGGGACAGAATCCGGCGCCCCGACCGGGACTAGAACCCGGTGTGCTGGCGCCGCTAGGCGGAGGATTAGCCTAGTGAGCCGCGGCGCCGGCCTAAAGTCACCTCTTATAGTACCTGCATCCCATATAGGTGCCAGTTCAAGACCTGGCTGCTTCACTTCCGATCCAGCTTCCTACTATGGCCTGGGAAAACAATGGAAGATGGCCCAAGATGGAAGATTCTCTCTCTCTCTCACTCTCACTCTCTCTCTTTCTCTCTTTGCCTATGCCTATACCTATGCCTATGCCTCTCTGAAACTCTGCCTTTCAAATAAATAAATATATTTAAAAAGTGGAGCAGCTGGGACTTGAACTGGCACCCTTATGGGATGCCGGCACTGCAGGCAGCAACTTTACCCACTATACCATAGTGCAGCCCCACAATATTATTTTTCAAAGCATAGAGGTATTTATAAAGTTATATATGTGTCTTTAAACATTCATTCAGTACTTTCACACATTTCCTTAAATACATCAAGGGAGGAATGTGCCCCAAAAGGTTACTTTTGCTACATATCCCTTGCAGCACTCAAATTCCCATTAATGAACCAGGAGTCGTCCGGAAATCTCGTTGACATGAGATCCGGGGACTCATGGCTGATCTAGATGCTCACTCTGTCCCTATCTCCTGATCTTAGATGATGCATAGACAGCTCACATCCCTGTGCCCTCCAACAAGGGAGATAACCCACTCACCAGCAGAAGGTCCTTTATTAGACCCATTCTTGTGCTCCTACCTGGTTTTTCATGCTTTATCCTCAGCCTCTGGTGTGGGGGTTTGTTGTCTCCCACATGTCCCATTCGAATAGCCAGTAAACCAGCCACAGGTCTGTAATGCCCCTCCAAGTGTCGCTCCCCCTCTTCATGGAGGAATGACACTAAACCCTGCCTAGGCTTCATATCCGAGTCACGGCACCATTATGTCGCTCCCCCTCTTCGTGGAGGAACGACACAGGACCCTGCACTGTTCTTTCGTCTGCTCGGCCCTCCCCGGGTTTGCTGCTGGTTCTTCCCGGGTTGGCTACCGACCCTTCCACCTCCGTGGAAGGGCGGTTCCCCCTGCCACATTCCCCACTTCCACGGGGGAGCGGCACACCGCCGGCCGGCTCTCTGGGGGCTGCACAGGTGTTCCCCTTAGATGTTCCCCTTAGATGTTCCTGGTGCATGCCGTCTCTCTCCTCCTTTATAGTCCTCCTCCGCCAATCCTAACTCGGCTGCCCACACACCGAGTACGCTGCTCTCCAATCAGGAGCAAGTCCTACAGTTTATTGGCTGAACTGGAGGCAGCTGTGTAGAAGCTGTTTTCTCCTCTCCCAGCGCCATATCGTGGGAGAGCAGATGCATAGAATAAGTCTTAATTCCAGTAACTTAGTCTAGTCCGAGTTGCTCCCCACACCAAGCACATGAGAGGCTTAACAGGAGTGGTTTCCAGGAAGTTACTTCTCTGGCCTCCTGCTCACTGTGTCTGAGGCTGTAGCTCCTGTTCCACCCACTGTTATCCCTTTTAGACTTGCTGCCTCTGAACTATCTGCACCATGCACAAGTGCATCAGGAGGCCAGCCCAGTGCCTCCTCTGCATGCCATGCCTATGTTTCTGAAGTCACAGGTGCACACCATGCCATCCATGAATCCTGCCAACCGGTGCCTGGACGGTTTGGGGAGAGATCACCTGTGCATGCTTGTAGGGTATCAGAGGCTTGAAGAGCTTGTATGATATTAATCTTGTCTTTTGCTAACAAGCGATGCCATGTGTATGTGTTTGTGTGTGGGGGGCAGGGCTAAGATGCAGCTGTGGGGGTCAGTGTTGTGGCACAGCAGGTTATCCTGCCACTTGCAATGCCGGTATCCCATATGGCCACCAGTTTATGACCGGCTGCTCCACCTCCCACCCAGCACCTTGCTAATGCACTTGGAAAAGCAGTGGAAGATGGCCCAAGTGCCTGGGCCCCTGCACCCACGTGGGAGATTCAGATGAAGCTCCTGGCTTCTGCCTTTGGCCTGACCCAATCCCAGCTGTTATGGCCATTTGGAGAGTGAACCACCAGTAGATGGAGGATCTCTCTCTCTCTCTCTCTCTCTCTCTCTCTCTGTCTCTGCCTTTCAAATAAATAAATAAATCTTGAAAAAGAAAGATGCAGCTGTGTACCTGGCTCAGCCATTCCACCAATGGGTGTCCCTGGACAGTGAGCAGTAGAACATCCCCAGGCTCCAGGGAGCCAGAGTTCATTCATGAACTCCTGGTTTGTGAGTATAAGATCATCATTTTGTTTTCCAAGCCACCCATCCTGTAGTGTGTGTGTATGTGTGTGTGTAAATCTTTAATTGCTCAGGAATTGGATTCATGACATTATATGGATGACAGTTTTTTCCTGTACATTAATTTTTATATATCAGCAAAGAAAATTCAAAGAGTACTTTTGCTTAGAGAGTTTATTTCCAAGGTAGTGCATTTAAGGACAACAAGGGCAAATCAGTAAGGATGATCCTTGGCCATTCTGTGTCAAACACAAGGAATTGTGGTAAGCCAGCTGTTTATGCTTGAACTTGGCAAAACTCATTTCTGCTGGAGTTGTGGACCTAGGTGAACCTGATCTTGCATGTACCTGTTTGATAGTCTAAGGGATTCAAAATGCATAGCACTCACTAAAACTAACTAACTAAAAAACATTTTGGTAACTGAAACCAAATTTTTCTGAAATAAGACTGATGTAAAAGTAAAGTGAAAATTACTAATTCTAAACTCAAATGCCACAAATATAAATAAAAAAAGCTCCTAAATTTTGTGATTCAAAGAAACCAAAAGAAACTAAAACTTAATGATCCTATGAATGAAATGGTGACTGATAAAGACAGGCTAACCAGTCACTCAGAGAAAAGAATTTTGTAGACATCATAGAAAGTAACTGCATAATCTCAGAGATTCTGATACTGACTCTTCATAGAAAGGGATTTTATAAATCTAGATTTGCAAAGTTGGGGGCCATTGTTTCCTTATATAACAGGCCTTCCTATGGAGTAGCAATAATCCAGTAAAGTTGAAAAAGGGGTTTTCAGAGGCGAATATCATATGGAATAATGGTAAATTGCAGAGCCAAGAAATCAGGTGTCATGTTTTTCAGCATTGCACAAAAGCAACTGAGAGAAGCTATGTGAAGTAAGACAAGTCTTTCTGAATCCTATTGCTCATGCAGAATTCCCAAAACCAAATTTTCTATTAAAAGGAACAAAACCAGAATCTTGGTGGCAATATGCCTGTCCCCATATAAAAGTACTAGAGGGAGGAATCAGTAATAAAGAGAGAGAAAGTACTCTCTGATAATGAAAATACTTCCATCTTTGTGTAATTTGTGTTCTCGGCGGGGTAGTTTTCAGGATGAGGGAGACATGGTTGAGACAATGATACCAAGCATGGAAGGACAGGATACTAAGAATCAGGGAAGCTCAGAAATGAATGGGCACACTCAGGAAAGAAGGAGGAAAACAGGAAAAACTAACATCACCCATGAAATGCAAACCAGAAGAAACACAAACAGATCTGTGCCTTTCAGGAAACAGAAGGTGAGAGAGGAAATATACAGAATAGGAGCTTGACCAAATATTTCAGAAGATGAGAGAGGAATACCAGAAGTTGAATACCTGCATGTGTATGAATGAGATTGCTGGAAGAGGAAAAACCAATGCAAGGATCTAAAGCTAATAATTATAATTCAGACTGTTTCCGGAAATGACAATATGCTCTCAAACTCCTCCTTCACAGAAAACTGGGTCATACTTTGAGTGAGTGAAGCCATTTATAGCCTAGTAAAATCTGGGAATTATATGAAAAATATTCAGAGATCTAGAATACAGGGATGAGTAACATAGAAGGGAATGAAAATGATCCAGCTGGTCTGGGTTGGGAGGAAAAAGAAGACAATATTTAAGATGCTCAAGAAGAGCCAAGCACTTTGTACCATCCAAGCTGCCATTAGGTGAAAAATAACATTGGCATCCAAGTCTTTGTGAGAGATCTTGGGTGAGATGGACCCCATGATCCCTTCCAGAGGAAGGAACAGACGTGAGACAAAAACCCTAGAAAGTCATTACTGTAAGGACAGATTTTAACAGCCAACCTGGCAGTGACTTTGTTCAGTGAAGACCAAATGAGATTCCTCTCGAGGGAGTGATGATGGAGGTACTCCCTAGGGTGACTGCTGTCTGATTAAGTTCTGCCTTTGCTAAAGGTGTTTTCTTATGATGTATTTATTTTACAGAAAAGCATGTGAAGATCAACTAGTACTAGGTGAAAGAATTTAATATAAAGCTCGCAGAGGACTGGTGAGGAGGGATGTGGCTGATGTTGTGTCTCCTGTGTAGTTCAAGTTTCCGATGGTGTGGGAAACTCCAGCTCCTCTGATTGCCAGGACTCCACACTGCAGACTTCTGAGCAGCTAAAGATGTCTGCAAGAAAGACACAGGAGCAGGGGTCAGTGGGGAGGACAGGGATGAGGCTGGGGTGGGGACAGTGGGGTGGGTGTGCAGCTCTCAGAAGGCTCCTGTGCCCTGGGAGGTAACCGTAGGTCCTGAACTCCACAGCAGTCAGGGCCATGGGGCACTGAGGCCCATCTGGATGGGGTGTGGATGTCCTACAATTGTGAATTCCCCTAGGCACTCACCTGGGCAGCCTTCATGGGACTGGCTACTTTGGCAATGAACCTGATGCACAGGAAGGGGGAGGTCTCTTGGCCCCTGGGATTACAAATCCAAGGCCCACACCCCTGGGTCTTGTGAGGAGCAGGAGGTCTGATGACACAGAATGGGAGTCCTGACCTTGCCCACTCAGTCCTTACCCCACAGGTCTGGGGCCTGTGAGCTGCATGTTAATTATGGACAACTGCACAGAGCCCTTTGGTTTCCTTCCCTAATCTTGTGGAAGTTCTTTCTATCCTCCCTGTAAAAGTCATCTCAGAGATTTTATTGGCAAAGAATCATTCTGTGGCATTAAAACCCCACCATTATTGCTTTAGTATATTTTGGCGTGGAACATGTGATGGAAGACTTTCTTTTGAAGACATACAGCCAATGTGTATTTGTAATTGAAGTATAAATTAGAGCACAAATGAGAAGAACAGAGGGGCTTGGGGCCCTGCTCCTGCTACTCTTCAAAGTGAGCTTTGCCTTGAATTGCTGGCAAGTGTTTGAATTTGTTTTTTAGTTTTTTTTTTGACAGGCAGAGAGAAAGGGGCAGAGAGAAAGGTCTTCCTTTTCCGTTGGTTCACCCCTCAATGGCCGCTGTGGCCGGTGTGCTACGGCTGGCGCACGGCACATATCTGAAGCCAGGAGCCAGGTTCTTCCTCCTGGTCTCCCCCATGCGGGTGCAGGGCCCAAGGACCTGGGCCATCCTCCACTGCACTCCTGGGCCACAGCAGAGAGCTAGACTGGTAGAGGAGCAACCGGGACAGAATCAGGCGCTCCGACTGGGACTAGAACCTGGTGTGCCGGTGCTGCAAGGCGGAGGATTAGCCTAGTGAGCCATGGCACTGGCCCAAATGTTTGAATTTGACAGGTACATAGGAAATTTTACACCCAGAAAAATAAAGCAATCAACATATAAAAAAGGCTCTAAGAAAGGAGGCTGAGGTCCCCAAAAGGCCTGGAGCTCTTGTGTTCTGTACTGGCTCCTATTTGGTGTCAGGATGGGCTGGGTACCCACAAGGATACAAAGGTGAGTGCAGTGGGCTCTTTTCCTGGTGTGAAAAGACACCCAAAGGCACCTCTCTCTGTCTCACCCTCTTCCTAATTGTCCTGAGTTTGAAGAGGTCAGGGACGACCCACAGTGTCTCCCCACACCTGTGAAACTGCCTGTTGACTTTGGGTTGGGCAGGTGGGGATGCACCCTGTAGTGGGAGATGTTCAACAGCTGTGGGGGCTCTCCCCAGAAACAACACAACTAACATCCCCCTCCGAAGTCATTTGCATGCCAATCTTGTTAGCACCTCCAGCCTTTCCTTCAGATGAAAGCAGCTACTGGGGGCTCAGCCTGGGAGCCATGGAATGGGGATGTGTCCCTGGGACCACCTCAGGGTGCATCTTTCACTCACCTGCGTGGATCCTGAACATCCATTCATCACTCTCCAGGTCAGGCTCGATGGCAGCCTCTCCACCTCTGGGCTCCAGTTTGTTGGCTTCCCTGAGGTGTCAAAAGAATGTGAAGCAATGGAGTCCATGTGCCCTTACTTCCCTGACCCCGTCTACCTGCTCCAAACTCACATTTCCTGATCTTGATCGAGGTCCTCCATGTCCTGTAGACTTTCAGGGTAGTTAACGTCAAGGGAACATGTGGACAGCTGGAAGGAGACAAGTATGTTTCCTGAAACAGGCGTTAAGGAAAAGCCCTGTCCTGGGGGACATGGAGGCCAGAGTCAGACTTCCCTGGAGTCCTCCCTCCTTAGACACTGGGACCCTGCCTGCCTGTCCCCGGCTGAGTTCCCTGTGTGGGCAGTCGGGTTGCTCAGCACCGTTTCATAGTGCAGTCCGGGGGTGAGGAGAGAGGGCAGGGCTGATGAAGGGAGAGGGGAGGGCTGCAGAGAGACTGGATCAGCATCCACAGTGCAAGGACCTCCACTGCCTGGATGCCACCAGGTCCTTCAGGATGCGAATCATCCATTGTGGTGAGGAGGGAACACGGGAGAAGCAGGACCAGGGGCTTGTGAGCAAGAAAGCAAGAGAATCAGAAAAAATAAAAGAGGAATCACTCACCCCTAGATCGCCGCTGCCAAGATAACTTTCAGATTCTGCCAGGTTGCCTTCCGTGTGCACCAGAGCAGAGAGAAGGAAAGGGGAGCGTTAGACTTGAGGTGAGGACTCGGATCCCTGCTGCTGGTTGGATGATGTAGGCCAACCTTGGACCCCATGTCTATACCCTATCCCAGGCCTAGATGGCTTCACCTCTGTAATGAGTGAGAGGATCTGAACTCTGACTTCTTCTTCCAGCCCTCAGATTCCCATCACTGTGCCTAAGAAGTGTCACCTTGTTCCTCCATAGGTAGCCACGGGGTCGATGTATGGAACTCATTGTTTTCCATCCCTCGTGTTTCCCTTCCTCTATTTTGTCTCATAACTCTTGTCCATTTCCTTTGTCCTTGTCATCTTCTACCAATCACATTATTGTCTGATATGGGAGCTCTGGAGGCCAAGATAAAGACATACTGCCACCTGGGGCTGGCATTGTGGTGCAGCAGGTTCAAGCGCCACCTGTGGGGACCCCTCCATGGGATCCCTGGTTGGTGTCCCTGCTCCTCCACTTCTGATCCAGCTCCCTGCTAAAGTGCCTCAGAAAGCAGTGTAGGATGTTTCGTGCTTGGGCCCTGCCAGCTGTTTGGGAGACTCTGATGGAGTTTTGGACTCCTGATTCGGCCTGGCCCAACCTGCTCATTGAGGTTCTATGGGGACTGAGCCAGTGGATAGAAGATTTCACTCTGTTTTTCCCTCTCTGTCTATAATTCTGCCTTTCAAGTAAGTAAATAAATCTTTAAAAAACATATTGCCACGCACAGCAATATATCTATAGATCACTTCTTAGGTGGGAAACAAGTGTCATGGACGCTTGTTGGGCCTTGGGAAAGTAATGAGGACCAACCCCATATGTCTGGGGTTACCTCATGGAGTTTGGAAATATTTAATCATCACAAGAATCCCATGTTTCCTGATCCACTTGAAAAGATGACCCAAAGAGGAGAGGAAATTTAATTTGTTCAAATTCTGGTAGTCAGCCAAGGAGGCAACAGGGTGTCCACAGCAGGTGTATTCTTGGCCATATCAACAAATGGGACTTGCTAGGGTTTTCACTGAGCAGGGGGAGGACTGGGAAGTAGGACATTGGCAGGCCTGAGGACAGGGAACGTGCTAGGCATGACTGGAGGGGGAACAGGCTGTGTTTGAAGCAGTGCATCTGAGGGGAACAGTGATGCCCAGTCCTGCTGCCCAGAGGCCCTCCACTGAGCCCAGTGCATTCCAGCCAATGAGGTCAGCAGGACCGCATGTGTGTTCAGCCCAGGATCCCCTAACACACATCCTCTGGGCAGCCTGTACAGCTATGCAGTGTCTCCAGTAGGATTTGGATAATGGCCTGTCACACAGTCTACTCCAAACACTAGACTTGGATGAGATGTAGAAGCCAAGATGAACCCAGAGTAATGCTTGGCCCTCACAACTCTAAGATGCTAGGGCCTCCCCAGTCAGCCCAGAGCAAGTATTCTTTAACTCAAGTGACCCTGGTTGTGTGTGTGTGTGGGGGTGCTCTTCTTCCTTCTGCCCTGAGCTGAGGATGAAGCAAGGAGCCCTTACTGAGACACAATGGCAGCACCTTGCTCTTTGACCTTCAACCTTGTAAGAAAGAAATTTCTGTTCCTGATTAATTACAGAGTCTCAGGTATTACGTTGTGTCCAGAAATGGACGAAGACAATGGTCAGTGCAAAACCCAGACATCTCTTGTGTTCAATTCGAAGGTAGTGCTGTCCTGTCACAATGCAGTGGATTTGATCTTTGCAATGGAAAAGCTGGGGGTGGTCGGTATTAAAGAAAATGTAAAGTTTTAAATAATAAAGCAAGAAGTGATAGTTAAAAATTTCTATTGCTCCAATCCCATGGGCATAAAACCTCTTCCTACTCTATAATTAATATAAAAAAGAACAAATCAGATGTCTACATACAATGTCTTTTTTCCTCCTGAGTTCCTATGTCCTCACAGAGTCCAAAGCAGTGGATAACCCAAGCATTGCCCTAATTTGACCCTCTGGTCTTTGTGGGTGTTGCTCCTACCTGAAGAGGCTTCATTGTCACTGGTATAGTCCGAAACGCTCTGCAAGACCCAATCTTGAGAGACACAAACACAGTAAGTGTTCACAGAGAGTCTCACCCGTTCTGCCCCTGCATTGCTCAGCATGACCCTGCCCCTTCTCTGTGCTCTCAGCCCCTTCCTGGGCTCTGTGGACCTGACCTTCAGGCAGACATTGACCACAGCTTCAAGCCTTCCAGGGAGGGAGAGGAGCTGACGGCACCACCTCTCAACGTCTCACTTTCCCTAGTGCACTGAAATACGGTGCCTCCAGCCTGCATCTGAAACCCCCCACTTTTTTATATACATATTCCTGTAACCATACAGCAACACCTCTGTGATTTTTTTTATAGAGAACTGATAGTGGCTTCAGAGGAACATAACTAGGGTAATACACACAAACTGCCAAACTTGTACACTCAGAACTGTAACACATGGGAACCCACATAGATAAAGCCCACCCCCATGCACAAGCCAGTGTCTTCCAGGGACCCCAGAAAATGATCATTACCCTTTATGAGGAAGTTAATTTCCCACCAGCGCACTCCTAGTCCTCTGTTATAGCAGGAATTGGGCATCAGGTGGCCTTTCACACTAAAGCCCCCAAGATAGTCCCATCTGTGCTGTCATCTGGACTATTCATACTACAGGGAGTAAGTGATTCCCGAATACATACCACTTGCTGTTCGTATTGAGATCACCTGTAATTAGAAAATGGCACCATGAGGGTCTGAACACTCTGTGTCCCTTTGCACCTGTCTTTAATGCCCTTGGTGACACTGGGAAACCCCGTGTGAAAGAGTGGTCCTATGGAGGGAACCCAAAGACGTGAGCAGAGCGATCACACTCAGGCCAGCAGGCATGAGCTCTTCATGGGGGACGTGTCTCTCCAGTCCACTGTGGTGGGAAGTCACAAAATTCCTTTCAAAAGAGGAGAAGTGCTGCAGAGAAAAGCTTGCTGTGGTCCAGTCCTGACAGTCATTTTGTCCCTGTGTCCCGCGTCAGCTCTCTGTTGGTATAAACTCTCCCTCTCAGTGGCCCTCACCGTGCACAGGGTGTATCATGGACCCTATCCATGGTCAGATTTTTCTTCTCTTCATCTGGTTGAGAAAGGAAGAAGCCAAGGAAGGAACATTTCTGTTTTAGAGGAAGGCGGGGGCCCTTACCTCAGTGTACTCTGGAGTTTCTTTATCCTCCGTGTCACCAGGAAGCTCCTCCCATGCATCCTCCAGGGGCACTAGATGGACATATGGTGACTGTCAGTACACTGGTGCATCAGGGAGCATTGGTGGACATGGGCATGGGGCAAGGGTTAAGGCCAAGGAGAAGAACCTGAAAGACCTGAGAAGCAGAGCCTTAAGCTTTCTAGCTCAAGGCAGCTTCATTCATGGGAACTATTTGGGGTCAATACCACCACGGTTGCTGTATTTCAGTAAGAGTCCTGGGATGACTCCTGCATGTTTAGAAGCCAAATAAACTGCTACTGTTGTCTTGATGTTTCCCAAGGTCACTACTACTCAGGAGTCAATATCTGTTTATTGTATTTGAATATGTCATCTCTCCTATGAGCTTCTGAACTTAATTAAAAGCAACCATTAGTGGGAGAAGGACTCAGTTGTAGGCAAAGCAACATGTTCATTTATTGCCAATCCCTAGGTACCACACAAGTAAATAAAGAAGACGTAAAAATGGTGAAATTCCAGCATTTAAAAATGAGCACCAGGCATTATGTAAAACTTTTCTCCTGATCCTATTGTTTTTATTACCATTATAAATGGTATCTTTATGGATTATAGCATAAGAATTCATTGTATGCAGACAGTGTGTGATGATCAAATCATGTTGACCTTTCCAGCTCCCTAAATATATTTTAAACTGTTTTCATTTGTATCAAATACTTTTCACATATGTTGGGAGTATGTTTCATATCCAGCTAAGCCATGGAATTGTGACCTAACCATCAGACACATGTGGGGCGAGGGTTGAATGAACTCACTTACATAAAGTGTGGAGGGTGATCAGGTTCTTTTTTGTTTTTGTTTTTTTGAGAATTGAACCTTGAGCTGTGCATTTGGGAACACTTTTTCTGTGGGAAGTCTGTACACATATACACATCCAAGCACTTTCAAAGACATACACGCTCACTCCTAAAAACTCACCATACTGGGGCACAGAAACCCCCACCATGTAAATGACATAGCTATTTCCAGAGCCTGCCTCAGATGCCTGTAGCTATGTGCTAGTCTTTCTGGTTTTTGTTTTACCACACCCTCAATCTTTTCAATCCACCAGGAAGCTGGAATCAGGTTGGCTCTCCAGAAGAGAACCCTCAGGAAGGTCCCAGTGTCTCCTCCCTTCAGTTGTTCCTCAGCACCTGAGGCATTCTAGAATACGTACAGTGTCCACTGGATCCTGAGTCCACCTGCAGTCAGAGAAAGGAAGTCACTGTGAGGTCAGATACTGTTTGCACAGGTCTCTTCTCCTGGTGCTGACCTTGGGAAACTTGATGGGATACAGTGCATGAGGCAAATCCCCAAATAAAGCACAGAGGATACTTGTGTGAAATACGTGAGCTTTTCACAGCCCATTTTACGTGTTCATTTTGGTTGGCAAATGCAACATTCATTTGTGAAAATGAAAACCTGGGGGTTGGCCTTGTGGCACACCGGGTTAGGCTGCCCCCTGTGAGGCAAGCATCCCATATCAGAGCACCAAATCAAGTCCAGGCTGCCCTGCTGCTGCCAGTTCCCTGCTCATGTACCTGGGAAGGCAGTGGAGGATGTCCCAAGTATTTGAGTCCCTTCCAACCAGTGGGAGAACCCCCCCCAAGATTGAGTTTCAGGCTCCTGGCTTCCACATGGCCCAGCCCCAGCCATTATAGCCATTTGGGAAGGTAACCAGAGGATTTAAGATCTTTGTCTGTCTGTCTCTCTGTTATTCTGCCTTTCAAATAATGAATAAATCTTTTAAATCATAAAATATTTAAAGTATGCAGAACTGCTCCTGTGGAAAACGCCCAGCACCACATCACTTGTAATTGATTCTGTCCTTTTATGAGACCCTCTTGAGTCATGTCTCACTTTACAACAGACATGCCCTGGGCTTCCCCCACAAATAAATTGTGGAAGTCATCTGCAGTATAGGCGTTCAGATTTTTCATATCTGAGAAAAACGTTGCCTGGGCCTGATGTTGTGACACAGTGAACGGAACTGCTGCCTACAGTGCCAGCAGTCCATCCTGCAGTGCCAGTTTGCATCCTGGTTGCTCAGCTTCCAATACAATGCCATGCTGTTGTGCCTGGGGAGGCATGGAGAATGTCCCATGTCACTCATGTGGGAAATCTGGATAGTGCACTGGACTCCTGGCTTTGGCCAGGACCAACTCTGGCCTTTGAAGGCATCTGGGGAGTAAACTACTAGATGGAAGATCTTTTGTTCTCTTCCCCTGTCTCTGTGCAACTCTGCCTTTCAAATAAATAAATAAATAAGACTAGTGATTGTATACGAGGAACATTTCTTTCTGTGACCAAAAACCCCAGTCATACCTTGCCAAGAGATGTGACCTCCTCCTCTGCTCTGTCTCTTGGAATCGCTTCCACCAGGTCCTCAGGAGCAGCTAGGAGAACCATGGGGTAACTGTCAGGTGTTGTGGATGAGTTCGGCGGGGAGACTTGCTTGCTGTGGACATGGGCCTAGGCTAGGTGGGGGTGGTTGTGAGCAGTGAACAATGTCAGGAGTTCTGTGCTGCACTCAATAACAGAGCAAGAAAAAGACAAGCCAGTCCTGCACCCACAAGTAGCAGGAAGGCCACGTGATGTGGGCTTGGAACTGCACACGTGCCACTGCTGGGCTATCCTTCCTGGTGGATGACAAAGCCCAAGAAGAGGAGCAGGAAAGAAATGAGAAGGGAGTTTGGCTTTCTTACTACTAGCAACCAAATCATTATGAAATAGTCAATTTAGAAATAGGCAAATGCTATAGTGCACTGATTGATTGATGATGCCCCATCATTGCTCCTTTGCAAAATGGGCATGGAAATGCCCAAAATGTAGACCGTAGAAATCCCTGCTTTTTTCTTGTTGTGTTCCAAGATCATTTACCTCCATGAATCTACATAAGCAGCTATTTCATTTGCTGTCTTTCTTGTCAGGTATTTTTAAATTGCTGTGGGCAAGTAGACATTTATTATCTGAATCACTTGTAAGTGAAAATTTCAGTGGCATGAATTACTTGGCAGTGCTGTGTAAGCACCACCCCTGTGTGCCCCAACTATTGTCATCATACCCAATCTAAACTCTGCATCTATAATGGAAGAACTTTACCTTCTCCTCCTTCAATCCCCAACTAATCTGTACTTCCAGTCCCTTTGAATTTGCCTATTGTAGACATGCCATTGTATTAGAAACATACAGTGTTTGTCTTTCTGTGTCTACTTTATTGCAGTGTGTTGTTTTACCATGTCCTTCCATGGTGTGGTATAAAACTTTAATTCATTTTTATATATTAAAACTCTTCCATTGTGTTCATATACCACATTGTCAATACTCATCCTTTTGTTGATTGGCACAGCTCTGGCCATTGCAGCCATTTGGGGGTGTGAACCAACAGAAGGAAGACCTTTCTCTCTGTCTCTCCCTCTCACTCTCTGTAACTCTCTCAAAAAAAGTAAAATAAAATCTTTACAAAAAAAAAGGCCAACTTAGATCTATCAAAAAATGAGGCCCCTGGGCAAGCTGCAGCCCTGGAATTCCTGCCTGCAGCTGACAGGTGCAGAGAGCACAGCTGCAGTCAGCGTAGCTGAAGCAGGGGTCCTGGAGCCTGTGGCTCACAGCGCACATGCATGGGAGTGTGGATGGGCTCAGAGGCTGAGTGTGCACCTGCTGGAGAACAGACCCAGTGGGGTCCAGTCTCCAGGTCACCCCACTTCCATATGTTTGTGCTCCACAGGTCCACCAGATTCTCATGGTGAAGGTCAGAGGAGAACCCCTGTGGGCCCAGGAGAGGGGGAAATACCCATTTGGAAATACTCAGGGGAAAGTGAGCACTGTGAAGTATTCCCAGGTGTTCTTCATAGCAAAGTCACATCCTCCAAGGACACCACCAGAACCTTATATGACTGGATAGGGGGCATCCAGACAACTCTAGTCCCCACTAGTTTTAGTAAAATAAATAGGGAGAATAGGAGGCTAGGGAAAGGTGAAAGAGGAAAGGTCAGGGACTCGGGTTGGCTTAAAAAGGAGTTGAAACAAGGGTTGATACAAAACTTTCCTTCCCCTACTCCTCACCACCAGTTCAACAGGGCCTCCATGAAATAATAGTGAATTAAAATGGAGACAGCAGTGAGACAGGTATAATTAGGAGTATGAAGGCAAATATAGAGGCCATTGGAAAAGTAACAGAACAGTGGGAATGGAGGCACAGAAGCCTCAGACTGCTATAATTACAGAAATATTCACACAAAGCTCATCTCTCATCCATAATGACACAAAGTCTCCCACAAAGTGGTGGCCATTTCTCATAATGCTTTAGACACCCTTAAATGCTCCTGTTACACACTGGAATAATGCTACTGATCCCAGGTGCTTGCTAGTGTGCACTCTGCAAGGCAGGATGTGATGGCTCTTGTGGTTGGATTCCTACTAACCCTGTAGGAGGCCTGCACTGAGTTTCCAACTCCCAGTTTCAGCCAGGCCCAGCCTAGTTGAGGGGCATTTTAGGAGTGATGCAGTGAATGGGAGACTCCCTTTATATCTCTCTTTCTGTCTCTGTGTGCATCTTTAAAACAAAAATAAAACCTGGAAAGGGAGTTAATGAAAGGTATGTTTTAGCAAAGGAAAAGAATAAAAGATTAATTTCATGTAGATATAAATCTAAATGTATTGATATCACATTGGCATAGGCAAAGACTTCATATTAAGACCGGGGAAGCACAGGCAATAAAGGCAAAAATAGACATATGAGATTACATCAAGCTAGGAAGCTTCTGCAGAGTAAAGAAACATTCAACAAACTGACACCATGGGTGAAAATGTTTGCAAATGATACTTCTGATAAAGAATTACTATTTACGATATATAAAGAGCTCAAGAAGCTCAACAGCAACAAAACAAGCAACCCAGTTAAGAAATGAGAAAGGATACGACCAAGCATTTTTCAAAAGATGAATTACAGATGGTCCAAAGAAACATGAAAAGATGCTCAGCATTGCTGTCAGTAAATTCAAATAAAAATCACAGTAAGATTTTACCTCCCCCCTGTTAGAATGGTTATCATCCAAAAGTCAAAAAATAAAAAATGCTGTCAAGGACATGGGGAAAATAGTAGCCTAATACTCGGTGGGAAGGTAAACTAGTACAAGCATTGTGGAAGACAGTATGGCAATTTCTCAGAGATCTGAAAATGGATCTACCACAGGTCCCAGCCATTCTACTCCTGGAAATTTACCCAAAGGAATTGAAATCACTAAATGAAAGAGTTGTGTGTATCCCTCTGTCGATAGCACTCAACTCACAGTGGAGTCAACCCAGATGTCCATCAACTGATGATTGGATGAAGAAATTATGGTGTATATATACATGATGGAATGGTACTCAGCCATAAAAAGAATGCAGTCCTGTCTTTCACAAAAATATAGATGTAACTGCAGACCATTATGCTTAGTGAAATAAACCAGGCCCCAAAAGACAAATATCATATGTTTTCCCAAATTTGTGGTAACATACAGAGTACAAAAAAGTAACATGAGTGAAATTGACATTTTGAGATTTGATTAGTGACCTTATTTGGGCATAGAGTCATTGGAGGATTAACCAGTTAATATGAATTCATATTAGAGTAGCAAGGACTTGTTCCCATATGTCTGGCATTTTTACAAGATGAGGAAACAGGTCCAAGATGGAAGGATGCCATGAAATGATGGGGGTAGAAATTCAGGTGCTATGGTAGGCACACAGGAGGCCCAGGATATCCAGGAAACCAGCAGAAGCTGGGAAGAGACAGGAAAGATTAGTCCTGATGGGTTTCTGTGGGAGGGTGACTATGCATAAACCTAGATTTCTGACACCCAATCTCCAGACCTGTGGGAAAATAAAATATCATGTACTTCAATCTGACCACCAACCAGGCACTTGGTTATGGCAGCCCGAGAAAATTATTATCCCTCAACTAACTATTTTGATTGGCATGTAGAGACATTTCAGCCATGAGAGAAACACATTCTTCTCAGGTTCATATGAAGAAGTCTCCAAGGCAGATCAAAGTATGAGCTCTGTCACACAACCACTCACTTAAAGTAATGTATGTCACACAGCTTGTGCCACTAGGCAACTATGGTAATACAATAGAGTTCAATCAATGCAATGAAGATTACTTGGCAAATTTTGCAAGAACTATGGAAGCTAAATAACATACTGTCCAAAACAAATGGGTCAAAGAAGACTGTATAGACATTTTAAACTATTTTGAACAAAGCAAATAAAAACCCCTTTTGCAACTTTGGGTTGCAATGAAGCAGTGCTCAGAAGGAAAATGGAGCCCTTGAGTGAAATACTTTCAAAAATGATGATGATCTAAAATCAAGGGATTCTTACAACCTAGAAAAGTAGGTTGTAAGTAGAAAAGCAACCTGATGTAAATTAGATAAAAAATGAAAAAATGGCAATTTTCTCAGAAATGGATCTAACAGGAAATAGGAAATGGACAGAGTAAAACAAAAAATCATGAATTAGTTTTTTGAAAAAATCCATAAGATTGTGAAACCTCCGCCTGTCTAAGCACAAGGCAAAAAGAGGAGAAACAATGTCTGCTACTGCAAATGAGAAGGGAATCCTCACCACTGATGGCATGGACAGGAAAAGGAAAAGAAAAAAGTACTTTAAATACTGTATGCCCACAAGTAGGTTCAACGAAGCCTGAAATTCCTTCAGAATCAGAAACTACCCAAAGTAACCCATGGGCCTGAGCCTTTGAAGAGAACTTTACAGCTACAAAAGGCGAAAGAAGGTGTCAGGGCCATGTGGATTCATTGGTGAACTAGAGTCAGTTTTACCAAGAAAAATGTCATCCCCATCCAAGCAAGGGGCCATAGTCCTAGGTGTTTACCCAATTAATTTAAAAAACTTTGTCCCCACAGCACCCTGCCACATGACTGTTTCTGGTGGCTTTCTTCCTGATTGCTTAAATTGGAAACCAGGACCAAGAACATTGGCCCACCTATCCAAGGGGGTATAACTCAGTGATGAAAATCATTGAGCAGTCAAGCCACAAAAAGGAGCAGAAGAATTCTTATGTATGTTACCAAATCTAATTCCAACTCTAGGAAATTGTGAAAAAGAATGACTAAACAGATATTTAAAATGACCAGTTCTAGGGTCATGTTCTGGGGTCATTCAAGGGTTCTGGAAACATGGGTAAAGATGAATAACTCCTAGGACTGTACCACCAGAACCAACCTTAGTGCAGACTTGGGAGTTGAGTCAATGATAACATTTCTTTATTGGTTCAGTCTCCATAACAAATGTACCCTACTAATGGAAGTGCCATCAGAAAAAGGGAAGTGGGAGTCCAGTATGAGAACCTTAGGAGCTATCTGTTCAGTTTTCATATTTTATCTCCAGTTGTTAATATTGGTGTGAAATCTGGTGGCACTCTCTCAGTAAGATGTCCATTTCAGCCTATGTTGGAAAATTGGCCAAACATCTGAACAGTAGCTTGAGATGTTACTACTAACAGTGACCCCAAGTTTAAGCTGTTAGCATGTCTTCCCTCTGCACTGGTCACCCTGCTGATTGAGTTGACCAATTCTAATTTTGCAGTCATGGAATGAAAGACACAGATAGCATAGCTTTTTAAGAGTTTTGTCTTAACTATGAGACCCTGAATAAAGTAGAATCCTGATTGTTGAATGAGCTTCATGAATGAATTTGCACAGTACCTTCAACTGATTCCTTTGTTGGGGGCATCCTGTTCTTTGGCAAGACAAAGATTTTTCTGACCTTCAGTGCAGAATGGACAGTCGATGTTCTTGACCTCCGACTTCCTTTTTGTCTAAAACTCTTTAGACAAGATCCTGGAACAGTATGACAATAGACAGCTGTTGACATCCCACCGGCAGAAGACCACAGGGAAGTGTGCAGTTCCTCACTTTCATCCCAGTTTTCCCATTCAATAGTGCAGAGCCATCCTCTAAATCAGAGTTGGATGCTAGGCAGATCTTGCAGTGTGGTGAACATTTCCTACCCAACAGTTTGATAGGGTAGTCAAAGACTTTTCTTAAGATGAGAGTACAGGGACTAGTGCTTGAAGGCTCAGACCCTAGAGGGAAGCTGCATGTACCTGGGAAAGTTGCACAGAGTCTCCCGACCCCCATCACCTGTCTAGGTTCCCTGTTATGAGATGTGGAGATACTGATATGGCCTGTGTTGTGTTTGAGCTCAAGAGATTAAAAAGAAGTGGATCTTTATCAAGTCCGGTGCTGCATAATTTTTTTAAAAGATTTTTTAATTGTTTATTTGACGGGTAGAGTTACAGACAATGAGAGAGAGAGAGAGAGAGAGAGAGAGAGAGAGAGAGAGGTCTTCCTTCCATTGGCTTACTCCCCAGATGGCTGCAACGGCCAGAGCTACACCGATCTGAAGCCAGGAGCCAGGTGCCTCCTCCTGGTCTCCCATGGGGGTGCAGGGGCCAAGCACTTGGACCATCCTCCACTGCCTTCCCAGGCCACAGCAGAGAGCTGGACTGGAAGAGGAGCAGCTGGGACTAGAACCTGGCGCCCATATGGGATGCTGGCTCTGCAGGCGGAGGATTAACCTAGTGCACCACGGCGCTGGCCCCAGTGCTGCATAATTGTCTGAAATTCTTCAGTCTTCAAATGCCAGGAAGAATAAGCTGATCACTGGTCGTGACTGAATGCAGGGAGGATACGTGACCACAGAGGAGGACAGGACGGAAATTGCTCTCCCTTCTTCCATGCATAGAAAGTTTTACAGCTCATGGAGAATCTCTCATTCCCATGCTCCCCACACAGCCCCAAGCTATGGGCAGATCTGTGTCTGCTCCATGTTGATTTACTATTAAGCAAATTGAAAATTAGAGACTCTCAGTGAGTTGTCCACATTCTTATAACTGACAAATCATGGATCTGGGACAGTCTCACCATTGGTTCCCTGGGGGACAGAGGACCATGAGTGTCTTTGCTAGAACCCTGGACTAAGCACCCTCAGTTGCTTTCTGACATCTTCCATGGCAGGATTTCCTTGGGAACAGTCTTGCTCAGGGCAAAGTTCTGGAGACAAGAGAAATCATGACTCAGATCTCTCCCTCCAGGTTTCTTTTCCTGGCTTAAAATAGGACTCTTTCCTCCAGGACATCCTCTCTGAGGGTCTGGAGAAACCCAAACTTACACCCATCCTGGCCCCGCATATTCACACTGTCGATGGCTCAGCCTTCCCCATGGCCAGGTGACCCCACAGGGCCAGTGGTGTGTTTGGTTTTAAAGCTGGCTCAAAACTCAGGAAATTCCACAGCAACTGCCATGTGAGGGTGAGGCAAGCATCGACTTCTCAGCCATGGCCAACGCTGCATGAACACTGAACAGAAATTCACCCAAAATGGGGCCATTCCATTGTTGTGGTGTTGGGGGATGGGGAATTTGGGAACAGATTGTTGAAGGGAGTTCGTGTGGTTCTCTCAGTACTGAATTGGTTAATACTGGGGAGAGTCACTAGAACACAAGCCCAACCCCTCTCCCTGTCTCTCTTCTGTCACTCTGCTTGCTCTTCTACTTTTCCACAATGATGGGACACAACATGGGACCCTTGATATGGGCACCTGATCTTTGACTCCTAGATTTGAGAATCCTGAACTTGGGTGTCTTCTTCCTTTATAATTTACCCTGTCTCAGATGTATGTTTTAATGCCACAGAAAACTTAATATCTGTCCTTCAGAGAAAGTGGCTGAGCAGTCTCAAATCCCTGTATGACAAAAGGCTGGCTGTACTAGGTCTGTGTGCACCTTCATGCCCATGACTTCTCACCAAAACCCAGTCCCTAGGAACTCTTCACCTTTCTCTAGACCCTGCAGGGACAGCATACACAGTTCCCTCTCCCATCGGTGAGGTTCATCTATCGCCAGGCTTGCCCCATACAACCCATGATGCTGCCTGAGGACTATCAGGCAGGCCCCCTTTCTCAGTCTTCAGATGTCTGCCCCACTGACCAACGGCACTGTCCCTCCTCCCCGTTTCCCTGTAACCCCCAAACAGCAGGGTTCATGTGTTTATCCACCCCACCCTGAAATCCCAGTTTCTTTCCAATGTGACAAAAATATATCTGGGTTCAGACTGTTCTTACAGACTTGGTCTCAGATGGCGACCTCTACAGACAGAAGAGGCTGGCTTGAAAGTGCCTTTTTGTGTGATGTCTGTGTTGTGTTTGGTCTGAAATTTTCCTGGCTTGATGACAGTAGTGTGAGTTTCTTTCCTATCATCATTCTCTGGATAAGGTGTGAACAAACTTGGCATTGGAAATTATTTTTCTAAATTTAGGAAATATTTTGAAACAACAAACTTAACCGAAGCATCAAAAGTAGAAACTGAATAATTCGATGACCAAATGTTTTATAAATCTGTAGACAGCCTGGAATGGGGAAATGACAGTCCATGAGGAGAGTGATTAAGCAGAAGGTAAGTGGCCAGTGGAGAAGCAGCATTGTGGAGGTCAGTGTGGCCTACCTGCTGGACAGCAGTTGAGATTTCCCATCGTGGACCACTCTGGATAGGATGATACGCACGTTCCCACCACACTCAAGTTTGAACCTTTCAGCTCAAGGGAGTGACAGTTGGAATGGCAGGATGATGTCACTCACCTTGTTACCCTGGTGACAGGACACCATGGAATTTTCAAAGTGAGCCATGCCGCACTGTAGGTGATGCTGTACTGCTATCTACACACACATTTTTCAGTGTCTAAGCATGGTCATTTTAGAGTCCAAGTTTTGTTTCCAAAACTGACTCCAAGACCCACACATTATCATCCCCTCCTTGTGAAGTAAGTAAAGTGACTTAAAAGGATCTGTTTCCAATATCGTTGATGGTAACAGTTTGAATGTAGGCATGACTTAGCACTGTACAATCATGTCATCTGCAAACATGGATATTTGGTTTCCTCTTCTGTGACATTTGAAGCTCATTCTTTCTTTAATTCTTTTAGCGTTTTGGAATAATTTGCAAAGTATTGGAGTTGGTTCCTGTCTAAATAAATGTTCTGTAGAATTCAGTTGTGAAGACATCAGGTTCTGGACCTTTCTTTGACAGGAGACTTTAGGTACTGCTTCAATCACATTGTTATGGTTTTCTATATCTTCTTGAAGTAATATTGGCAGATAGCATGCACCCAGGAATTCATCTATCTCTTCAAGGTTTTCTAAGTGGATAGCACAAAGTCATTCACAGGAGTTACTTGTAATTCTTTATGTTTCTGTGGTATCATTTTTCATCTCTAATTTTATTTATTTTAGTTTTTTTCTCTGTTTTCTTTGTTAGTTGGCTAAAGATTTACCTGTTTTGCTTATTTTTCAAAAACCATCTTTTCCTTTTTTTGATTTTAAGAGTTGTTAGTTTTGTTTGAGCTTCGTTTGCTCTTCTCTGATTCTCTTGATTTCTCACCTCCTATTAATTTTGGGAATGGTTTGTTCTTGCTTTTCCAAGTCTAACATGAATATTAGATAATTTATTTCCATTTTATAAGGTAAGCTTATTGTTTTTTTAAACTTTTATTTAGTAGATATAAATTTCCAAAGTATAGTTTATGGATTACAATGGCTTTTCCCCCCCCATAACTTCCCACCCACCCACAACCCTCCCATCTCTCACTTCCTCTCCCATTCAATTCACAACAAGATTCATTTTTGATTATCTTTATATACAGAAGATCAATTTAGTATATATTAAGTAAAGCTTTCATCAGTTTGCCCCCACACAGAACACAAATTGCCAATATTGTTTGAGCACTAGTCATATCATTAATTCACATTGAACTACACATTAAGGACAGAGATCCTACATGGGGAATAAGTGCACAGTGACTTCTGTTGTTGATTAACAAATTGACACTCTTGTTTAAGGTGTCAGCAATCGCCCCAGGCTCTAGTCATGAGTTGCAAAGGCCATGGAAGCCCCCTGAGCTCGCCAACTTTGCCCTTATGTCAACAAGGCCATAGTCAAAGTGGAAGTTTTCACCTCCCTTCAGAGAAGGCCCTTCTTTGATGGCCTGTTCTTTCCACTGGGATCTCACTCACAGAGATCTTTTATTTAGTTTTTTTTTTTTTTGCCAGAGTGTCTTGGCTTTCCATGCCTAAACTACTCTCAAGGGCTCTTCAGCCAGATCCAAATGCATTAAGGGCTGATTCTGAGGCCAGAGTGCTGTTTAGGACAAGTGCCATTCTATGAGTCTGTTGTGTATCCCGCTTCCCATGTTGGATCGTTCTCTCCCTTTTTTATTCTATCAGTTAGTATTAGCAGATGCTAGTCTTGGTTACGTGGTCCCTTTGACTCTTAGACCTATCAGTGCAATCAATTGTGAACTGAAATAGATCACTTGGACGAGTGAGGTGGCATTGGTACATGCCACCTTGATGGGATTGTATTGGAATCCCCTGGCACATTTCTTTCTTTTTTTTTTTATAAATGAATCTTTATTTATTTATTTATTTTTTGACAGGCAGAGTGGACAGTGAGAGAGAGAGACAGAGAGAAAGGTCTTCCTTTGCCGTTGGTTCACCCTCCAATGGCCGCTGCGGCCGGCGCGCTGTGCTGATCCGATGGCAGGAGCCAGGAGCCAGGTGCTTTTCCTGGTCTCCCATGGGGTGCAGGGCCCAAGCACCTGGGCCATCCTCCACTGCACTCCCTGGCCATAGCAGAGAGCTGGCCTGGAAGAGGGGCAACTGGGACAGAATCCAGTGCCCCAACCAGGACTAGAACCCGGTGTGCCGGCGCCGCTAGGTGGAGGATTAGCCTAGTGAGCCGCGGCGCCGGCCCCCTGGCACATTTCTAGCTCTACCACTTGGGGCAAGTCAGCTTAAGCATGTCCCAAATTGTACATCCCCTCCCTCTCTTATTCCCACTCTTATATTTAACAGAGATCACTTTTCAGTTAACTTTAAACACCTAAGAATAATCGTGTGTTAATTACATAGCTCAACCAATGGTATTAAGTATAACAAACAAAAATACTAAAAGGGATGTAGTAGTAAATTGTACATCAACAGTGATGATAAGGGCTGATCAAGTCACTGCTTCTTATAGTGTCCATTTCACTTCATCAGGTTTCCTTTTTGATGCTCAGTTAGTTGTCACTGATCAGGGAGAACATACGACATTTGTCCATTTGGGACTGGCTTATTTCACTCAGCATGATGTTTTCCAGGTTTCTCCATTTTGTTGCAAATGACCGGATTTCATTGTTTTTTACTGCTGTATAGTATTCTATAGAGTACATGTCCCATAATTTCTTTTTTTTTTAATCTTTTATTTAATGAATATAAATTTCCAAAGTACGACTCATGTGTTACAATGGCTTCCCCCCCATACCGTCCCTCCCACCAACAACCCTCCCCTTTCCCACTCCCTCTCCCCTTCCATTCACATCAAGATTCATTTTCGATTATCTTAATATACAGAAGATCAGCTTAGTATACCTTAAGTAAGTATTTCAACAGTTTGCTCCCACACAGAAACATAAAGTGAAAAATAATAGATGATTTTTTTTAAATGATGATGAAATCAGATCAGACCTATTGTCATGTTTAATCCCAGTGAGAGTCAAGTTGGGAATTGATAATTTCTTTCTTTTTTTTTTTTTTTTTTTTTTACAGAAGATCAGTTTAGTGTACATTAAGTAAAGATTTCAGTCGTTTGCACCCCCATAGAAACACAAAGTGAAATATACTGTTTGAGTACTCGTTATAGCATTAAGCCTCAGTGTACAGCACGTTAAGGACAGAGATCCTACATGAGGAGTAAGTGCACAGTGACTCCTGTTGTTGACTTTACCAATTGACACTCCTGTTTATGGCATCAGTAATCTCCCTATGCACCAGTTATGAGTTTCCAAGGCTATGGAAGCCCCTTGAGTTCTCCGACTCTTATCTTGTTTAGACACGGTCATAGTCAAAGTGGAGGTTCTCTCCTCCCTTCAGAGAAAGGCACCTCCCTCTTTGAAGACCTGTTCTTTCCACTGGGATCTCACTCACAGAGATCTTTTTGCCAGAGTGTCTTGGCTTTCCATGCCTGAAATACTCTCATGGGCTTTTCAGCCAGATCCGAGTGCCTTTAGGGCTGATTCTGAGGCCAGAGTGCTATTTAGGACATCCGCCATTCTATGAGTCTGCTGAGTATCTCACTTCCCATGTTGGATCACTCTCCCCTTTATTTATTCTATCGGTTGGTGTTAGCAGATACTAGACTTGTTTATGTGCTCCCTTTGACTCTTAGTCCTTTCATTATGATCAATTGTGAACTGAAATTGATCACTTGGAATAGTGAGATGGCATTGGCACATGCCACCTTGATGGGATTGAATTGGAATCCCCTGGTATGTTTCCAACTCTACCAATTGGGGCAAGTCAGCCCGAGCATGCCCCAAATTATACATCTCTTCCCTCTCTTATTCCCACTCTTATGTTTAACAGGGATCACATTTCAGTTAATTTTCAACACTTAAGAATAACTGTGTGATAATTACAGAATTAAACCAGTCATATTAAGTAGAACAGACAAAAAAAAATACTATGAGGGATAATGTATTAAGTTGTCCATTAGCAGTCAGGGCTATGCTGATCAAGTCACCATTTCTCATAGTGTCCATTTCACTTCAGGAGGTTTCCTTTTTGGTGTTCAGTCAGTTGTTACCGATCAGGGAGAACATATGGTATTTGTCCCTTTGGGACTGGCTTACTTCACTCAGCATGATGTGTTCCAGATTCCTCCATTTTGTTGCAAATGACTGGATTTCGTTGTTTCTTACTGCGGTATAGTACTCTAAAGAATACATATCCCATAATTTCTTTATCCAGTCTACCGTTGATGGGCATTTAGGTTGGTTCCAGGTCTTGGCTATTGTGAATTGTGCTGCAATAAACATTAGGGTGCAGACCGCTTTTTTGTTTATCAATTTAAATTCCTTTGGGTAAATTCCAAGGAGTGGGATGGCTGGGTCGAACGGTAGGGTTATCTTCAGGTTTCTGAGGAATCTCCAGACTGATTTCCATAGTGGCTTGACCAGTTTGCATTCCCACCAACAGTGGGTTAGTGTCCCTTTTTCCCTACATCCTCGCCAGCATCTGTTGTTGGTAGATTTCTGTATGTGAGCCATTCTAACCGGGGTGAGGTGAAACCTCATTGTGGTTTTGATTTGCATTTCCCTGATTGCTAGTGACCTTGAACATTTTTTCATGTGCCTGTTGGCCATTTGGATTTCCTCTTTTGAAAAATGTCTATTGAAGTCCTTGGCCCATCTCTTAAGTGGGTTGTTGGTTTTGTTTTTGTGGAGTTTCTTGATCTCTTTGTAGATTCTGGTTATTAACCCTTTATCTGTTGCATAGTTTGCAAATATTTTTTCCCATTCTGTCGGTTGTCTCTTCACTCTCCTGACTGTTTCTTTTGCAGTACAGAAACTTCTCAATTTGATGCAATCCCAATAGTTGATTTTGGCTTTGACTGTCTGTGCCTCCCGGGTCTTTTCCAGAAATTCTTTGCCTGTGCCAATATCTTGAAGGGTTTCTCCAATGTTCTCTAATAACTTAATGGTGTCAGGACGAAGATTTAGGTCTTTAATCCACGTTGAGTGGATTTTTGTGTAAGGTGTAAGGTAGGGGTCTTGCTTCATGATTCTGCACGTGGAAATCCAGTTTTCCCAGCACCATTTATTGAATAGACTGTCCTTGCTCCAGGAATTAGTTTTAGATCCTTGATCAAATATAAGTTGGCTGTAGATGTTTGGGTTGATTTCTGGTGTTTCAATTCTGTTCCATTGGTCTATCCATCTGTTTCTGTACCAGTACCATGCTGTTTTGATTACAACTGCCCTGTAGTATGTCCTGAAGTCTGGTATTGTGATGCCTTCGGCTTTGTTTTTGTTGTACAAGATTGCTTTAGCTATTCGAGGTCTCTTGTGCCTCCATATGAATTTCAGCATCATTTTTTCTAGATCTGCGAAGAATGTCTTTGGTATCTTGACTGGGATTGCATTGAATCTATAAATTGCTTTTGGGAGAATGGACATTTTGATGATGTTGATTCTTCCAATCCATGAGCATGGAAGATTTTTCCATTTTTTGGTATCCTCTTCTATTTCTTTCTTTAAGGTTTTGTAATTTTCATCGTAGAGATCTTTAACGTCCTTGGTTAAGTTTATTCCAAGGTATTTGATTGTTTTTGTAGGTATTGTGAATGGGATTGATCTTAGCAGCTCTTTCTCAGTCATGGCATTGCTTGTGTATACAAAGGCTGTTGATTTTTGTGCATTGATTTTATATCCTGCCACTTTGCCAAACTCCTCTATGAGTTCCAATAGTCTCTTAGTAGAGTTCTTTGGATCCTCTAAGTACAGAATCATATCGTCTGCAAAGAGGGATAGTTTGACTTCTTCCTTCTTGATTTGTATTCCTTTGATTTCTTTTTCTTGTCTGATGGCTCTGGCTAAAACTTCCAGAACTATGTTAAATAGCAGTGGTGAGAGTGGGCATCCCTGCCTGGTGCCAGATTTCAGTGGAAATGCTTCCAACTTTTCCCCATTCAATAGGATGCTGGCTGTGGGTTTTTTATAAATTGCTTTGATTATATTGAGGAATGTTCCTTCTATATCCAATTTGCTTAGAGTTTTCATCATGAAAGGGTGTTGAATTTTATCAAATGCTTTCTCTGCATCAATTGAGATAATCATATGGTTTTTCTTCTGCAGTCTGTTAATGTGGTGAATCACATTGATTGATTTGCGAATGTTGAACCATCCCTGCATACCAGGGATGAATCCCACTTGGTCTGGGTGGATGATTTTCCTGATGTGTTGTTGTATTCTATTGGCCAGAATTTTATTGAGGATTTTTGCGTCTATGTTCATCAGGGATATTGGTCTGTAATTTTCTTTCAGTGCTGCATCTTTCTCTGGCTTAGGGATTAAGGTGATGCTGGCTTCATAGAAAGAATTTGGGAGGATTCCCTCTTTTTCGATTGTTCTGAATAGTTTGAGAAGAAATGGGATTAGTTCTTCTTTAAATGTCTGGTAGAATTCAGCAGTGAATCCATCTGGTCCTGGGCTTTTCTTTGTTGGGAGGGCCTTTATTACTGTTTCAATTTCTGTTTCAGTTATGGGTCTATTTAGGTTTTCGATGTCTTCATGGTTCAATTTTGGTAGATTGCATGTGTCCAGGAATCTATCCATTTCTGATAGGTTTTCCTGTTTGCTGGCATACAGGTCCTTGTAGTAATTTCTGATGATTCTTTTTATTTCTGTGGTGTCTGTTGTTACGTTTCCTTTTTCATCTCTGATTTTATTGATTTGGGTCTTTTCTCTTCTTTTTTTAGTTAGTTGGGCCAATGGGGTGTCAATTTTGTTTATTTTTTCAAAAAACCAGCTTCTCGCTTGGCTGATTTTTTGTAATGTTTTTTTGGATTCAATCCTGTTAATTTATTCTCTGGTTTTAATTATTTCTCTTCTCCTACTAGATTTGGGTTTGGTTTGCTGCAGTTTTTCTAGGTCCTTGAGGTGCGCTGAAAGCTCATTTATTTGGTACCTTTCTAATTTCTTGGTATAGGCACCTATTGCTATAAATTTGCCTCTCAATACTGCTTTTGCTGTATCCCATAAGTTTTGATATGTTGTGTTGTTGTCTTCATTTACTTCCAGAAAGTTTTTGATTTCTCTTTTGATTTCTTGAATGACCCAGTGTTCATTCAGGAGCATGTTGTTCAGTCTCCATGTGTTTGCATACTTTCTGGGGTTTCCTGAGTTGCTAATTTCCAGCTTCATCCCGCTGTGGTCTGAGAAGCTGCATGGTATGATTCTAATTCTTTTAAATTTGCTGAGACTTGCTTTATGGCCTAGTATGTGGTCAATCCTAGAGAAGGTTCCATGCGCTGCTGAGAAGAATGTGAAGTCTGTAGATGTAGGGTTGAAAGTTCTGTAGATATCTGTTAGATCCATTTGGGCAATAGTGTCAATTAAATCTGCTGTTTCCTTGTTGATGTTCTGTCCGGATGATCTGTCTATTTCTGAGAGTGGAGTATTGAAGTCCCCCAGTACTATTGTATTGGAATCTAAATCTCCCTTTAAGTCCCTTAACATATCTTTTAAATAGACCGGTGCCCTGTAATTAGGTGCATATACATTTATAATAGTTACATCTTCCTGTTGAATTGAACCCTTAATCATTATATAGTGTCCCTCTTTGTCTCTCTTAACAGTTTTTGTGGTAAAGTTTATTTTGTCTGATATTAATATGGCTACACCTGCTTTTTTTGGGTTTCTGTTGGCATGGAATATCTTTTTCCAACCTTTCACTTTCAGTCTGCATGCCTCTTTGTTAGAGAGATGTGTTTCTTGTAGGCAACAAATAGTTGGGTTGTGTTCTGTGAGCCAGTCAGCTAAACGGTGTCTTTTAACTGAAGAATTCAGACCATTAATGTTCAATGTGACTATTGATGCGTAGTGACTTTGCCCTGCCATTTTCCCGGAAATATTTTCTAGTATATGCTTTGAGCTTCCCATGCTCTTTTACTGGTAGGTGTTCTTTCTTTCCCTTCTTTCATATTGATGGCCGTGTTTCTGTGTTTCTGAGTGTAGCACATCTTTAAGTATATTTTGCAGGGCCGGACGAGTGGCCACAAAGTCTTTCAATTTCTGTTTGCTATGAAAGGTCTTTATTTCACCTTCATTCACAAATGAGAGCTTGGCAGGATATAATATTCTGGGCTGGTAATTTTTCTCTCTTAGCACCTGTGCTATGTCTCGCCATTCCCTCCTAGCTTGAAGGGTTTCTGATGAGAAGTCAGCTGTGAGTCTGATTGGAGATCCTCTGAGAGTAATCTGACGTTTCTCTCTTGCACATTTTAGGATCTTTTCTTTATGTTTCACTGTGGTAAGTTTAATTACCACGTGTCGTGGTGAGGATCTCTTTTGGTCATGTTTATTGGGGGTTCTATGAGCTTCCTGTACTAGGATGTCTCTGTCCTTCTCCAAACCTGGGAAGTTCTCTGCTAGTATCTCACTAAAAAGGCCTTCCAATCCTTTCTCTCTCTCCATGCCTTCAGGAACTCCTAGAACTCGAATGTTGGTTTTTTTAATAGTATCCTGTAGATTCCCAACAATATTTTTTAGGTTTCTAATTTCCTCTTCTTTTCTTTGGTTTGACTGTATGTTTTCCTGTGCTCTATCTTCTAAGTCCGATATTCTCTCTTCTGCTTCACCCATTCTGTTTTTAAGGCTTTCTAATGTGTTTGTCATTTGATCTATTGAGCTCTTCATTTCATTTTGATTTCTCTTCACTATAACACTTTCCTGTTCTACTAGTTTCTGAGTTTCATTTTGACTCTTCCTTAAAATTTCGTTTTCACGAGAGAGATTTTCAATCTTGTCCATTAAGGATTTCTGTAGTTCAAGGATTTGCTTTTGAAAACTTCTAAATGTTCTTATCATAAATTTTTTGAAATCCGTATCTTGCATTTCTTCTATCTCATCATCTTCATACTCTTGGCTTGGGGTGTTTTGCTTATTTGGAGGCATCATAGTGTCATCGTTGATCTTGCTCCCTCTATTTCTGTGTTTGTTACTCGGCATAGTTAATTCTTCTTGCGTCACTGTGCGTTTTTTTTTTCTTTTTTTTTTTTTTATACTGTGTCCGTGTTAAGTGGACTGCCTGCTGTTGGAGGAGCCTTGAAGGCTTGAGATGGGTGCGGCCTGAGAGCTCTGCCTGGTTCTTCCAGGTTAAGGGTGTGCAAAGGTGACACCCTCAGGTTATGTGTGGTAAATCTCTCTCTTTTTATTTATTTATTTATTTATTTATTTATTTATTTTATTTATTCAGGGGGTAAGTAACACCGCAGGGCACGGCTGTGCAGAATTGATGGTATTTAGCTTCCAGTCTTTGGCTCCTCTGGACTCCCACTGGGTTGCCTAGGCTACTGAATTGTAGTGACTCAGTTCCTTAGCTCTCCCCCATTGATATGTAAATCCAGAGAGGAGGCCTGCTCTTTGTCTCTTGGGAATTCTTCTAGCCTCCCAGTCTTGTAACCTTTGCAAGGTTAGGGGGAAGAGAAACCCTGAAGCTTTTTTTTCCTTCTTTCCGGTAGTGAGTTTGCTGCACTTTCTGGCCCCCCTCTAGATTCTGACCCCCGTTTCCCCACCAATGTCTCGGGTTATTGAGCTCACCTCCCCTTCCAGCGCCGATGTGTGGACTCGGAGCCCTGAGCGTCCCAAGTCTCCCCGCTGTTGTCTGTGTGGCATGCACTCCCCTTGGAGCACTGGGGCTTCTGTGGCTGGGTCCCGCGACTTGGCTTCCGCGCGGTGGGCGACCTTGTTCTCCCAGTAGGTCCTCCGATTCACGATTCCCGTGCAATTTTTTCCTGGTTCTTTTTTCTGCGGCTACCGTAACTCCCCTTTTATTAAACTAAATTTCCCGGACTATCGGTGCGCGCCCTCACTATTCCGCCATCTTGGCTCCGCCCCTCCATAATTTCTTTATCCAGTCTACTGTTGATTGTCATTTGGGTTGATTCCAGGTCTTAGCTATTGTGAATTGAGCTGCAATAAACATTGAGGTGCAGAGCGCTTTTTTGTTTGCCAATTTCATTTCCTTTGGGTAAATTCCAAGGAGTGGGATGGCTGGGTTGAATGGTAGGGTTATATTCAGGCTTCTGAGGACTCTCCAAACTGACTTCCATAGTGGCTTGACCAGTTTTCATTCCCACCAACAGTGGGTTAGTGTCCCTTTTTCCCTACATCCTCGCCAGCTTCTGTTGTTGGTAGATTTCTGAATGTGAGCCATCGCAACTGGGGTGAGGTGAAACCTCATTGTGGTTTTGATTTGCATTTCCCTGATTGCTAGTGATCGTGAACATTTTTTCATGTGTCTGTTGGCCATTTGGATTTCCTCTTTTGAAAAACGTCTATTGAGGTCCTTGGCCCATACCCAGTTTGCTTAGAGTTTTCATCATGAAAGGGTGTTGTATTTTATCAAATGCTTTTTCTGCATTTATTGAGATAATCACATGGTTTTTCTTCTGCTATTAATGTGGTGTATCACATTGATTGATTTGCGAACATTGAACCATCCCTGCATGCCAGGGATAAATCCCACTTGGTCTGGGTAGATGATCTTTCTGATGTGTTGTTGCATTCTATTGGTCAGTATTCAGTATTTTATTGAGGATTTTTGCATCTATGTTCATCAGGGATATTGGTCTGTAATTTTCTTTCAATGCTGCATCTTTTTCCAGCTTAGGAATTAAGGTGATGGTGGCTTCACAGAAAGAAATTGGGAGGATTCCCTCTTCTTTGATTGTTCTGAATAGTTTGAGAAGAATTGGAGTTAGTTCTTCTTTAAATGTCTGGTAGAATTCAGCAGTGAATCCATCTGGTCCTGGGCTTTTCTTTGTTGGGAGGGCCTTTATTACTATATCAATTTCTGACTCAGTTATGGGTCTGTTTAGGTTTTCTATGTCTTCCTGGTTCAATTTAGGTAGGTTGCATGTGTCCAGGAATCTATCCATTTCTGATAGATTTTCCTGTTTGCTGGCATACAAGTCCTTGTAGTAATTTCTGATGATTCTTTTTATTTCTGTAGTGTCTGTTGTTACATTTCCTTTTTCATCTCTGATTTTATTGATTTGGGTCTTTTCTCTTCTTTTTTTTTAGTTAGTTGGGCCAATGGCATGTCAATGTTGTTTATTTTTTCAAAAAACCAGCCCCTTGTTTGGCTGATTTTTTGTAATTTTTTAAATTCAATCCTGTTATTTCTTCTCTGATTTTAATTATTTCTCTTCTCCTGCTAGATTTGGGTCTGCTTTGGTGCAGATTTTCTAGATCCTTGAGATGCATTGAAAGCTCATTTATTTGGTGCCTTTCCAATTTCTTGATGTAGGCACCTATTGCTATAAATTTTACTCTTAGCACTGATTTTGCTCACATAAGTTTTGATATGTTGTGCTGTTGTCCACATTTACTTCCAGAAAGTTTTTGATTTCTCTTTTGATTTCTTCTATGACCCAGGGTTCATTCAGGAGCATGTTGTTCAATCTCCCTGTGTTTGCATATGTTCCAGGGATTCCTGAGTTGCTAATTTCCACCTTCATTCCACTATGGTCTGAGAAACTGCATCGTATGATTCTAATTGTTTTGAATTTGTTGAGACTTGCTTTATGGCCTAGTATGTGGTTAATCCTAGAGAAGGTTCCATGCACTGCTGAGAAGAATGTAAATGCTTTATGTGTAGGTTGAAAAGTTCTGTAGATATCTGTTAGATCCATTTGGGCAATGGTGTCATTTAAATCTACTGTTTCCTTGTTGATGTTCTGTCCGGATGATCTGTCTTTTTCTGAGAGTGGAGTATTGAAGTCCCCTAGTGGTATTGTATTGGAATCTAAGTCTCCCTTTAAGTCCATTGGCATATCTTTTAAATAAACCGGTGCCCTGTAATTAGGTGCATATACATTGATAATTGTTATATCTTCCTGTTGAATTGATCCCTTAATCATTATATAGTGCCCTTCTTTGTCTCTCTTAACAGTTTTTGCATTAAAGTTTATTTTGTCTGATATTAAGATGGCTATGGCTGCTCTTTTTTCATTTCTGTTGGCATGGTATATCTTTTTCCAGCCTTTCACTTTCAGTTTGCATGCATCTTTGTTGGAAAAATGTGTTTCTTGTAGCAGCAAATAGATGGGTTTTGTACCTTAACCCATTCAGCCAATCTGTGTCTTTTAACTGGAGAGTTAAGACCATTAATTTTTGTTCAATGTGACTATTGATAAGTGGTAACTTTGCCCTGCCATTTGCCAAAGATATTTTCTAATGTATGCTTTGAACTTCCTGTGACCTTTTGCTGTGAGGTTTCGTTACTTTACCTTCTTACATATTGATGACCATGTTTCTGTGTTTCTGTGTGTAGCACATCTTTAAGCATCTTTTGCAGGGCTGGACGAGTGGCGACAAATTCTTTCAATTTCTGTTTGCTATGAAAGGTCTTTATTTCACCTTCATTCACAAATGAGAGCTTTGTAGGATATAGTATTCTGGGCTGGCAGTTTTTCTCTCTTAGTACCTGGGCTATATTCGCCTTTCCCTCCTAGCCTGTAGGGTTTCTGATGAGAAGTCAGCTGTGAGTCTAATTGGAGATCCTCTGAGAGTAATCTGACATTTGTCTCTTGCACATTTTAGAATCTTTTCTTTATGTTTCACTGTGGTGAGTTTGATTACAACGTGTTGTGGTGAGGATCTCTTTTGGTCATGTTTATTAGGGGTTCTATGAGCTTCCTGTACTAGGATGTCTCTGTCCTTCTCCAAACCCAGAAGTTCTCTTCTAGTATCTCACTAAAAAGGCCTTCTAATCCTTTCTCCCTCTCCATGCCTTCAGGAACTCCTAGAACCCGAATGTTGGTTTTTTTAATAGTATCCTGTAGATTCCCAACAATATTTTTTAGATTTCTAATTTCCTCTTCTTTTCTTTGGTTTGACTGTATACTTTCCTGTGCTCTCTCTTCTAAGTCCAATATTCTCTCTTCTGTTTCACTGACTCTGTTTTTAAGGCTCTGTGATGCGTTTGTTATTTGATCTATTGAGTTCTTCATTTCATTTTGATTTCTCTTCACTATCACACTCTCCTGTTCTACTAGTTTCTGTGTTTCATTTTGATTCCTCCTTAAGACTTCATTTTCATGAGAGAGATTTTCTATCCTGTCCAGTAAGGATTTCTGTAGTTCAAGAATTTGTTTTTGAGAACTTCTTAATGTTCTTATCATAAATTTTTTTGTGATCTGTATCTTGCATTTCTTCTATCTCGTCATCTTCATAATCTTGGCTTGGGGTGTCTTGTCATTTGGGGGTGTCATAATGTCTTCCTTGATCTTGTTTCCTCGGTTTCTGTGTTTGTTGCTCGGCATTGTTGAGATATTCTTTGAATTCTTCTTCCCTCGCTGTGGTATTTTTTTCTTGTTATACTATGACTGTGTTAAGTGGACTTTCTGCTTTTGGAGGAGCCTTAGAGCCTTGAGGTTTGAGATGGGTGTGGCCAGAGAGCTTCGTTTGGTTCTTCAGGTTTAAGGGTGTGCTAAAGGTGACACACTGAGGTTAGGTGTGATAAATCTCTCTCTTTATTTATTTATATATATTTTTTGATTCAGGAGGGAAGTAATTCTGCATAGGTGAGCAGAATTGAAGGTAGTCAGCTTCCGATCTCTGTCTTCTGTGGGTATTTCATTCATTCCCCCCCACCCCAGGACCACACAAAGTATCTGTCCTGCCCTCAGTATTGGCTCAAATTCTCCTGCAGTCTCCCACTGGGTTGCCAAGGTTACTGAATTGTAGCGTCTCTGTAGAGTACTCACGTGAACTCTGTGAGTTCTCTCGCCCACCGTCTCTTTTTTCACCGCCTCAGTTCATTAGCTCCACCCTTTCACTAAGTCCTAACCTCCTGTTATTTCACCACCCAGAGTCAGGTTTTTCTGTTTGACTGGGGCGGGCACAGCTCTCAGGTCGCACACAGCCCTGAGGTCGCTAGCGCACCTTTTACATAAGTCCAAAATGGCTCCTGCTCTGTCTCCTGCTTGCCTTTGCAAGGCGGGTGGAGAGAGACTGTACTGGTCCCCCCCTTTTCTTTTTCCCTCTCTCTGTAGGTAGTCTGGTGAACTTTACCCAGTGGGGCTTCAAGCCAGTTTCCCCGCCTATGTCTCGGGGAGCTCACCTCCCCTTCCAGTGCAGATGTGTAGGCTCCGCTGTTTGGCGTCCGTGGGCGTCCTTGCTCTCCCCGCAAGTCGTCCATGTCACATCCACTAGATCCGGAAGAGTTTCCTCTGCAATTTTTTCCCCAAGCCTTTCCTGAGATTACCGTAATTCCACTTTTATTAACCTATCTTTTCCCGGACTATCAGTGCGCATCCTCTCTATTCCGCCATCTTGGCTCCCAGCTTATTGTTGTAAACCTTCCTCTGAATACTGCATTGTCTGATCTCAAATTTTGATATGTTTTGTTGATATTATCATTTGTTTCAAGAATTTTTATTTCTACTTTAATTTCTTCCATGATCCATTAGTCATTCAGTAGCATGTTGTTTAATTTCCACGTATTTGCAAATTTTCCATTGCTATAATTGATTTTTTAAAGATTTATTTATTTTTTTAAAGTCAGAATTACACAGAGAGGGGCAAGGCAGAGAAAGAAAGAGAGAAAGAGAGAAAGAGAGAGAGAGAGAGAGAGGTCTTCCATCCACTGGTTCACTTACCAATGAGCTGCAATGGCTGGAGCTATGCTGATTTGAAGTCAGGATCCAGGAGCCTCCTCCAGGTCTCCCACGTGGGTGCAGAGGCCCAAGGACTTGGGCCATCTTCTACTTTTTCCCAGGCCATAGCAGAGAGCTGGATTGGAAGTGGAGCAGCCAGGACTCGAACCAGCTCCCATATGGGATGCTGTCACTGCAGGTGGCGGCTTCACCCGCTACGCCACAGTGCCGGCCCATGTGATTGATTTCTGAATGTTTTCCTTTGTGATTTGAAAATATACATGACTTCAATTTATTTTTTTTGTTTACTGAGGCTTAATTTGTGGCCTCATCTGTGGTCTTTTTTTTCTTTTTTTAATTTAATAAATGTAAATATACAAAGTGCAACTTTTGCATTGTTGTGGCTTTTTCCCCCATAACCTCCCTTCTACCCGCAGCCATCCCATCTCCCATTCCCCCTCCCATCACACTCTTCATCACGTTTCATTTTCAATTATCTTTATATACAGAAGTTCCACTTAGTATCTACCAAGCAAAGATTTCAACAGACTGCACCCACACAACCGCACAAGATATAGAGTAGTGTTCGACTAGTAGTTTTATCATTAACTCTCATAGTAAAACATATTAAGGACAGAGATCCTACGTGGGGAGCATGTGCACAGTGACTCCCATTGTTGATTTAACAATTGACACCCTTATTTATGATTCAGTAATTACCCGAGGCTCTTGCCATGAGCTATCGAGGCTATGGAAGCCCCTTGAGTTCACCAACTCTGAACTTATTTAGTCAAGGCCATATCACAGTGGAGGTTCCTTCCTCCCTTCAGTGAAAGGTGCCTCCTTCTTTGATGGCCTGTTCTTTCTGCTGGGATCTTGTTCACTGAGATCTTTCATTCAGGTTGTTTTTGCTACAGTGTCTTGGCTTTCCATGCCTGTGAGACTCTCATGGGCCTTTTAGCCAGATCCAAATGCCCCAAGGGTTGATTCTGAGGCTGGAGTGCTGTTTAGGGCATTTGCTATTCTATGAGTCTGCTGTTTGTCCTGCTTCCCCCGTCGGATCACTCTCTCCCTTTTAATTCTATCCTTCATTATTTGCAGACACTGGTCTTTTTGTGAAATCTCTTCGACACTTACCCTTTTTGATCAATTATGTACTTAAACTTATCACTTTAACAAGTGAGATGGCATTGGTACATGCCTCCTTGATAAGATTGAATTGGAATCCCCTGGCACATTTCTAGCTCCACCATTGGAGGTAAGTCCGAGTGAGCATGTGCCAACCTGTATATCTCCTCCCTCTCTTATTCCCACTCTTATATTTAACAGAGATCACTTTTCTGTTAATTTTAAATGCCTAAGAATAATTGTGTATTAATTACAGAGTTCAACCAATGGTATTAAGTAGAACAAAACAACAACAACAACAATACTAAAAGGAATAAAATAGTAAGTTGTTCCTCAACAGTCAAGACAAGGGCTGATCACGTCACTGTTTCTCATAGTGTCCATTTCACTTCAATGGATTTCCTTTTAGGTGCTTGGTTAGTTGTCATCGATCAGGGAGAACATATATTTGTCCCTTTGGGATTGGCTTATTTCACTCAGCATGATGTTTTCCAGGTTCCTCCATTTTGTTGCAAATGACCGGATTTCACTGTTTTTTACTGCTGTATAGTATTCTATAGAGTACATGTCCCATAATTTCTTTATCTAGTCATCTGTTGATGGGCATTTAGGTTGATTCCAGGTCTTAGCTATTGTGAATAGAGCTGCAATAAACACTGAGATGCAAACAGCTCTTTTTTTCCCCATTTAATTCTCTTTGGGTAAATTCCAAGGAGTGGGATGGCTGGGTCATGTGGGTGGGCTATATTCAGGCTTCTGAGCACTCTCCAAACTGACTTCCATAGTGGCTTTACCAGTTTGCTTTCCCACCAACAGTGGGTTAGTGTGCCTTTTCCCCCACATCCTCTCCATCATTTGTTGTTAGTTGATTTCTGTATGTAAGCCATTGTAACTGGGGTGAGGTGAAACCTCATTGTGGTTTTGATTTGCATTTCCCTGATGGCTAGGAATCCTGAGCATTTTTTCATGTGTCTGTTGGCCATTTGGATGTCCTCTTTTTATTTTTTTATTTTAATTTTTTTGACAGGCAGAATTAGACAGTGAGAGAGAGAGAGACAGAGAGATAGGTCTTCTTTTTCCCACTGGTTCACCTCCCAGGTAGCTGCTACGGCTGGTGTGCTGTGGCCGGCATGCTGCGCCAATCCAAAGCCAGGAGCCAGGTGCTTCCTCCTGGTCTCCCATGCGGGTTCAGGGCCCAAGGACCTGGGCCATCCTCCACTGCACTCCTGGGCCACAGCAGAGAGCTGGACTGGAAGAGGAGCAACCAAGACAGAATCCAGCACCCCAACTGGGACTAGAACCTGGGGTGCTGGTGCCACAGGAGGAGGATTAGCCTAATGAGCTGTGGCACTGGCCTGGATTTCCTCTTTTGAAAAATGTCTGTTAAGGTCCTTGGCCCATCTTTTTATTGGGTTGTTTGTTTTGTTGCTGTGGAGTTTCTTGATCATTTTATAGATTCTAGATTCTATTTGTTAATCCTTTATCAGTTGTGTAGTTTGCTAATAACATCTCCAATTCTGTTGATTGCCTCTTCACTTTCCTGTTTCTTTTGCTGTAAAGAAACTTTTCAATTTGAGGTAATCCCATTTGATTATTTTAGCTTTGATTACCCGTGCCTCTGGGGTCTTCTCCAGGAATTCTTTGCCTTTTCCAAGTCTTGAAGGGTTTCCCCTATGCTCTTAATTAATTTCATGGTGTTGCAGTGTATCTCTAGTTCTTTGATCCATGTTGAGTGGATTTTTGTATAAGGTGTAAGGTAGGATTCTTGCTTCACACTTCAACATGTGGACATCCAGTTTTCCCAGCACCATTTGTTGAAGAGGCTGTCCTTGTTCCAGGGATTGGTTTTAGGTCCTTTGTGAAATATGAGTTAGTTTAGATGTTTGCATTTATTTCTGGTGTTTCTATTCTGTTCCATTGGGCTATCCATCTGTTTTTGTACCAGTACCAGGCTGTTTTGATTATAACTGCCCTGTAGTATGTCTTGAGGTCTGGAATTGTGATGCCTCCGGCTTTGTTTTTATTGTAAAGGATTGTTTTAGCTATGCACAGTCTCCTGTGTCTCCATATTAATTTCAGCATCATTTTTTTAGGTCTTTGAAGAATGACTTTGGTATTTTGATTGGTATTGCATTGAGCTTGTAAATTGCTTTTAGGAGGTTGGACATTTTGATGATATTGATTCTTCCAATCCATGAGCATGGCAGATTTTTCCATTTTTTGTGTCTTCTATTTATTTATTTAATGTTTTGTAATTTTCATCATAGAGGTCTTTGACATCCTTGGTTAAATTTATCCCAAGGTACTTGATTGTTTTTGTGGTATTGTGAATGGATTGATCTTAGAAGTTCTTCCTCAGCCACGGCATTGTCTGTGTATACAAAGGCTGCTGATTTCTGAGCATTGACTTTGTATCCTGCTACTTTACCAAACTCTTTTATTTTTTTTATTTATTTTTTTTTGACAGGCAGAGTGGACAGTGAGAAAGACAGAGAGAAAGGTCTTCCTTTGCCGTTGGTTCACCCTCCAATGGCCGCCACGGCCGTCGTGCTGCAGCCAGTGCACCGCACTGATAAGATGGCAGGAGCCAGGTACTTATCCTGGTCTCCCATGGGGTGCAGGGCCCAAGCACTTGGGCCATCCTCCACTGCACTCCCTGGCCACAGCAGAGAGCTGGCCTGGAAGAGGGGCAACTGGGACAGAATCCAGTGCCCTGACCGGGACTAGAACCTGGTGTGCCCAGAGAGCTGGCCTGGAAGAGGGGCAACTGGGACAGAATCCAGTGCCCTGACCGGGACTAGAACCTGGTGTGCCGGTGCCGCAAGGTGGAGGATTAGCCTAGTGAGCCGTGGCGCCGGCCCCAAACTCTTTTATGAGTTCCAATAGTCTCTTATAGGGATTTTTGGATCCCCTATATATAGGATCATGTTATCTACAAATAGGGATAGTTTAACTTCCTCCTTTCCCATTTGTATCCCTTTCATTTCTTTTTCTTGCCTGATGGCTCTGGCTAAAACTTCTAGGACTATATTGAATAGCAATGGTGAGAGTGGGCATCCCTGTCTGGTGCCAGTTTTCAGTGGAAATGCCTCCAACTTTTCCCCATTCAATATGATGCTGGCCATTGGTTTATCATAAATTGCCTTAATTGTATTGAGGAATGCTCCTTCTAACCCCAATTTGTGTAGAGTTTTCATTATGAAAGGGTGTTTTATTTTTGTCAAATGCTTTCTCTGCATCTGTTGAGATAATCATATGATTTTTGTTCCTCAACTTGTTTTTTTTTTTTTTTTCAGATTATGAGAGTTTCAATTTAATTTATTGTTCTCTCAATAGAAGTTACACAAAGGCATGTTTTTTTTTTTTTACTTTTCACTTTTTATTTTTATTTTTTTTTAACTTTTATTTAATGAATATACGTTTCCAAAGTACGAATAATGGATTACTATGGCTTCCCCCCCATACCGTCCCTCCCACCCACAACCCTCCCCTTTCCCACTCCCTCTCCCCTTCCATTCACATCAAGATTCATTTTCGATTATCTTAATATACAGAAGATCAGCTTAGTATACATTAAGTAAGGATTTCAACAGTTTGCTCCCACACAGAAACATAAAGTGAAAAATAATAGATGATTTTTCTTAATGATGATGAAATCAGATCAGACCTATTGTCATGTTTAATCCCAGTGAGAGTCAAGTTGGGAGTTGATAGTTTCTTTTCTTTTCTTTTCTTTTCTTTCTTTTTTTTTTTTTTTTTTACAGAGGATCAGTTTAGTATGCATTAAGTAAAGATTTCAACAGTTTGCACCCCCATAGAAACACAAAGTGAAATATATTATTTGAGTACTCGTTATAGCATTAAATCTCAATGCACAGCACATTAAGGACAGAGATCCTACATGAGGAGTAAGTGCACAGTGACTCCTGTTGTTGACTTTACCAATTGACACTCCTGTCTATGGCATCAGTAATCTCCCTATGCTCCAGTCATGAGTTTCCAAGGCTATGGAAGCCCCTTGAGTTCTCCGACTCTTATCTTGTTTAGACAAGGTCATAGTCAAAGTGGAGGTTCTCTCCTCCCTTCAGAGAAAGGTACCTCCTTCTTTGAAGACCTGTTCTTTCCACTGAGATCTCACTCACAGAGATCTTTTTGCCAGAGTGTCTTGGCTTTCCATGCCTGAAATACTCTCATGGGCTTTTCAGCCAGATCTGAATGCCTTTAGGGCTGATTCTGAGGCCAGAGTGCTATTTAGGGCATCTGCCATTCTATGAGTCTGCTGAGTATCTCACTTCCCATGTTGGATCACTCTCCCCTTTAGTTATTCTATCGGTTAGTGTTAGCAGGTACTAGACTTGCTTATGTGCTCCCTTTGACTCTTAGTCCTTTCATTATGATCAATTGCGAACTGAAATTGATCACTTGGACTAGTGAGATGGCATTGGTACATGCCACCTTGATGGGATTAAATTGGAGTCCCCTGGTATGTTTCTAACTCTACCATTTGGGGCAAGTCAGCTTGAGCATGTCCCAAATTATATATCTCTTCCCTCTCTTATTCCTACTCTTATGTTTAACAGGGATCACATTTCAGTTAAATTTCAACACTTAAGAATAACTGTGTATTAATTACAGAATTAAATCAGTCATATTAAGTAGAACAGACAAAAAAACTACTAAGAGGGATAATGTATTAAGTTGTTCATTAACAGTCAGGGCTATGCTGATCAAGTCACCGTTTCCCATAGTGTCCCTTTCACTTCAACAAGTTTCCTTTTTGGTGTTCAGTCAGTTGTCACCGATCAGGGAGAACATATGGTATTTGTCCCTTTGGGACTGGCTTATTTCACTCAGCATGATGTGTTCCAGATTCCTCCATTTTGTTGCAAATGACTGGATTTCGTTGTTTCTTACTGCAGTATAGTATTCTAAAGAGTACATATCCCATAATTTCTTTATCCAGTCTACCGTTGATGGGCATTTAGGTTGGTTCCAGGTCTTGGCTATTGTGAATTGTGCTGCAATAAACATTAGGCTGCAGACCGCTTTTTTGTTTGCCAATTTAAATTCCTTTGGGTAAATTCCAAGGAGTGGGATGGCTGGGTCGAACGGTAGGGTTATCTTCAGGTTTCTGAGGAATCTCCAGACTGATTTCCATAGTGGCTTGACCAGTTTGCATTCCCACCAACAGTGGGTTAGTGTCCCTTTTTCCCTACATCCTCGCCAGCATCTGTTGTTGGTAGATTTCTGAATGTGAGCCATTCTAACCGGGGTGAGGTGGAACCTCATTGTGGTTTTGATTTGCATTTCTCTGATTGCTAATGACCTTGAACATTTTTTCATGTGCCTGTTGGCCATTTGGATTTCCTCTTTTGAAAAATGTCTATTGAGGTCCTTGGCCCATCTCTTAATTGGGTTGTTGGTTTTGTTTTTGTGGAGTTTCTTGATCTCTTTGTAGATTCTGGTTATTAACCCTTTATCTGTTGCATAGTTTGCAAATGTTTTTTCCCATTCTGACGGTTGTCTCTTCACTCTCCTGACTGTTTCTTTTGCAGTACAGAAACTTCTCAATTTGATGCAATCCCAATAGTTAATTTTGGCTTTGACTGCCTGTGCCTCCCGGGTCTTTTCCAGAAACTCTTTGCCTGTGCCAATATCTTGAAGGGTTTCTCCAATGTTCTCTAGTAACTTGATGGTGTCAGGTCGTAGATTTAGGTCTTTAATCCATGTTGAGTGGATTTTTGTGTAAGGTGTAAGGTAGGGGTCTTGCTTCATGATTCTGCACGTGGAAATCCAATTTTCCCAGCACCATTTATTGAATAGACTGTCCTTGCTCAAGGAATTAGTTTTAGATCCTTGATCAAATATAAGTTGGCTGTAGATGTTTGGGTTGATTTCTGGTGTTTCTATTCTGTTCCATTGGTCTATCCTTCTGTTTCTGTACCAGTACCATGCTGTTTTGATTACAACTGCCCTGTAGTATGTCCTGAAATCTGGTATTGTGATGCCTCCGGCTTTGTTTTTGTTGTACAAGATTGCTTTAGCTATTCGAGGTCTCTTGTGCCTCCATATAAATTTCAGCACCAATTTTTCCAGATCTGAGAAGAAGGTCTTCGGTATCTTGATTGGTATTGCATTGAATCTATAAATTGCTTTTGGGAGAATGGACATTTTGATGATATTGATTCTTCCAATCCATGAGCATGGAAGATTTTTCCATTTCTTGGTATCCTCTTCTATTTCTTTCTTTAAGGTTTTGTAATTTTCATCGTAGAGATCTTTAACGTCCTTGGTTAAGTTTATTCCAAGGTATTTGATTGTTTTTGTAGGTATTGTGAATGGGATTGATCTTAGAAGTTCTTCCTCAGCCATGGCATTGTCTGTGTATACAAAGGCTGTTGATTTTTGTGCATTGATTTTATATCCTGCTACTTTGCCAAACTCTTCTATGAGTTCCAATAGTCTCTTGGTAGAGTTCTTTGGGTCCCCTAAATAAAGAATCATGTCATCTGCAAAGAGGGATAGTTTGAGTTCTTCCTTCCCAATTTGTATCCCTTTAATTTCTTTTTCTTGCCTAATAGCTCTGGCTAGAACCTCCAGAACTATATTGAATAGCAGTGGTGAGAGTGGACATCCCTGTCTGGTCCCAGATCTCAGTGGAAATGCTTCCAACTTTTCCCCATTCAATAGGATGTTGGCTGTGGGTTTTTTATAGATTGCTTTGATTGTATTGAGGAATGTTCCTTCCAAACCCAGTTTGCTTAGAGTTTTCATCATGAACGGGTGTTGTATTTTATCAAATGCTTTCTCGGCATCTATTGAGAGAATCATATGGTTTTTCTTCTGCAGTCTGTTAATGTGGTGTATCACATTGATTGTCTTGCGCACATTAAACCATCCCTGCATACCAGGGATAAATCCCACTTGGTCTGGGTGGATGATCTTTCTGATGTGTTGTTGCATTCTATTGGCGAGAATTTTATTGAGGATTTTTGCATCTATGTTCATCAGGGATATTGGTCTGTAATTCTCTTTCAGTGCTGCATCTTTTCCCGGCTTAGGAATTAAGGTGATGCTGGCTTCATAGAAAGAATTTGGGAGGATTCCCTCTTCTTCAATTGTTCTGAATAGTTTGAGAAGAATTGGAGTTAGTTCTTCTTTAAATGTCTGGTAGAATTCAGCAGTGAATCCATCTGGTCCTGGGCTTTTCTTTATTGGGAGGGCCTTTATTACTGTTTCAATTTCTGTCTCAGTTATGGGTCTGTTTAGGTTTTCGATGTCTTCCTGGTTCAATTTAGGCAGGTTGCATGTGTCCAGGAATCTATCCATTTCTGATAGGTTTCCCTGTTTGCTGGCATACAAGTCCTTGTAGTAATTTCTGATGATTCTTTTTATTTCTGTGGTGTCTGTTGTTGCATTTCCTTTTTCATCTCTGATTTTATTGATTTGGGTCTTTTCTCTTCTTTTTTTAGTTAGTTGGGCCAATGGGGTGTCAATTTTGTTTATTTTTTCAAAAAACCAGCTCCTCGTTTGGCTGATTTTTTGTAATGTTTTTCTTGATTCAATCCTGTTGATTTCTTCTCTGATTTTAATTATTTCTCTTCTCCTACTAGATTTGGGTCTGGTTTGCTGTAGGTTTTCTAGATCCTTGAGGTGAATAGAAAGCTCATCTATTTGGTGCCTTTCCAATTTCTTGATGTAGGCACCTATTGATATAAACTTTCCTCTTAACACTGCTTTTGCTGCGTCCCATAAGTTTTGGTATGTTGTGCTGTTATCCTCATTTACTTCCAGAAAGTTTTTGATTTCTCTTTTGATTTCTTCTATGACCCATTGTTCATTCAGGAGCATGTTGTTCAATCTCCATGTGTTTGCGTATGCTCTAGGGATTCCTGAGTTGTTCATTTCCAACTTCATTCCTTTATGGTCTGAGAAGCTGCATGGTATGATTCTAATTCTTTTGAATTTGCTGAGACTTGCTTTATGGCCTAGTATGTGGTCAATCCTAGAGAAGGTTCCATGTACTGCTGAGAAGAATGTAAATGCTTTATGTGTAGGATGAAAAGTTCTGTAGATATCTGTTAGATCCATTTGGGCAATGGCGTCGTTTAAATCTACTGTTTCCTTGTTGATCTTCTGTCCTGTTGATCTGTCTATTTCTGAGAGTGGAGTATTGAAGTCCCCCAGTACTATTGTATTGGGGTCTAAGTCTCCCTTTAAGTCCGTTAACAAATCTTTTAGATAAACCGGTGCCCTGTAGTTAGGTGCATATACATTGATAATTGTTATATCTTCCTGTTGAATTGATCCCTTAATCATTATGTAGTGTCCCTCTTTGTCTCTCTTAACGGTTTTTGTGGTAAAGTTTATGGTGTCTGATATTAAGATGGCTACGCCTGCTCTTTTTTCATTTGTGTTGGCATGGTATATCTTTTTCCAGCCTTTCACTTTCAGTCTGTATGGATCTTTGTTGGAAAGATGTGTTTCTTGTAAGCAGCAAATAGATGGGTTTTGTTTTTTAACCCAATCAGCCAAACGGTGTCTTTTAACTGGACAGTTCAGGCCATTCACGTTCAATGTGACTAATGATAAGTGGTAACTTTGCCCTGCCATTTGCCAAAGATAAGTTCTAATATATGCTTTGAATTCCCTGTGATCTTTTGCTGTGAGCTTTCCTTCCTTGGTTTCCTTCCTTTACCTTCTTTCATATTGATGACCGTGTTTCTTTGTTTCTGTGTGTAACACATCTTTAAGCATCTTTTGCAGGGCTGGACGAGTGGCAACAAATTCTTTCAATTTCTGTTTGTTATGAAAAGTCTTTATTTCACCTTCATTCGCAAATGATAGCTTTGCAGGATATAATATTCTGGGCTGGCAGTTGTTCTCTCTTAGTACCTGGGCTATATCTTGCCATTCCCTCCTAGCTTGTAGAGTTTCTGATGAGAAGTCAGCTGTGAGTCTGATTGGAGATCCTCTGAGAGTAATCTGATGTTTCTCTCTTGCACATTTTAGGATCTTTTCTTTATGTTTCACTGTGGAGAGTTTAATTACAACGTGCCGTGGTGAGGGTCTCTTTTGGTCGTGTTTATTAGGGGTTCTGTGAGCTTCCTGTACTAGGATTTCTCTGTCCTTCTCCAAACCTGGGAAATTTTCTGCTAATATCTCACTAAAAAGGCCTTCTAATCCTTTCTCCCTCTCCATGCCTTCAGGAACTCCTAGAACCCGAATGTTGGGTTTTTTAATAGTATCCTGAAGATTCCCGACAATATGTTTTAGATTCCTAATTTCCTCTTCTTTTCTTTGGTCTGACTGTATCCTTTCCTGTTCTCTGTCTTCTAAGTCCGATATTCTCTCTTCTGCTTCTCCCATTCTGTTTGTAAGGCTCTCTATTGTGTTTTTCATTTGATCTATTGAATTCTTCACTTCAGTCACTATCCCAGTTTCCTGTTGTACTAGTTGTTTCGTTTCATTTTGATTCCTCCTTAATATTTCATTTTCACGAGAGAGATTTTCTATCTTGTCCATTAAGGATTTCTGTAGTTCAAGAATTTGTTTTTGAGAACTTCTTAATGTTCTTATCAATTTTTTGAGATCTGCTTCTTGCATTTCTTCTATGTCATCATCCTCATAATCTTGAATTGGGGTGTCTTTTTCATTTGAGGGCTTCATGGTGACTTCCTTGTTTTTATTACCTTGGTTTTTGCGTTTGTTATTTGGCATATTGGAGATATTTGGTTTCTTCACTGTGGTGCTTTTTCTTGTTATACTATGACTCTAGATTAAGTGGACTATCTGTTTTTGATGGAGCCTTAGGGCTTGAGATGGGTGTGGCCTGAGAGCTCTGTTTGGTGTGCCAAAGGTGACACTCCCAGGTTGGGCGTGGTAAACCTCTCTCTCTCTCTCTTTCTCTCTCTTTTTTTTTTTGATTCAACAGGGAAGTTATTCTGCACAGCTGAACAAAGTTGGAGGTAGTTAGCAGGCAAATGATATACCCACAGGAGCCAGAGATCAGAAGCTCTTTCCCAAGGACCACACAGGGAATCTGTTCGGCCCTTAGAGTGGGCTCAAATTCTCCTTCAGTCTCCCACTGGGTTGCCAAAGTTACGGAATTGTAGCGTCTCTGGAGAGTGCTCACGTGAATTCCGTGAGTTCTCTCCCCCATCGTCTCTTTTTTCACAGTCTCAGTTCAGTAGCACCATAAATTTACTAAGTCCTAATCTCCTGTTAATTCGCCCCACCCAGAGTCAGGTTTTACTGCTAGGCTCAGGGCCGGTGCAGACCTGAGGTCGCTCTGCTTATGACGTATGTCCAAGATGGCGCCTGCTCTTTGTCTTGCTCGCCCTTGAGAGGTGAGCGGAGAGAGAGAAACCCGTGTCCGTACCAGTCACCTTTTTTTTTTTTCCCTCTCTCTCTCTTCCAGTTAGCTTGGTGAAGTCCCCCCCGCCCCGGGGGTTGTTCCCTCTAGTCTTCTCTCTCCGCTTGCCTGCCGGTGTCTCGGGTTATTGAGGTTCGGCTCACCTCGCGTTCCAGCGCTGGTGTGTTGAGTCTGCCGCTGATGTCCCGAACTGTGGGCTCCCACGCTCTCCACGCAGGTCTGCTCCCCTTCCAGCGCCGATGTGTGGACTCGGAGCCCTGGACTTCCCAAGTCTCCCCGCTGTTGCACTCCCCTTCGAGCACTTGCGTGCAGACCCTGCAGCTTGCGCAGCTCAGTCCCGCGGCTCGGCTTCCGCGGCTCCGTCCCGCGGCTCGGTCCTGCGGTTCGGCTTTTGCGCGCGGTGGGCGACCTTGTTCTCCCAGTAGGTCCTCCGATTCACGCCCACTGGATCCAGAAGAGTTTTGTCTGCAATATTTTCCTGGTTCTTTTTTCTGAGGCTACCGTAACTCCCCTTTTATTAAACTAAATTTTCCCGGACTATCGGTGCGCGCCCTCACTATTCCGCCATCTTGGCTCCGCCTCCTGTTCCTCAACTTGTTAATGTGATTATCACATTGATTGACTTTTGAATATTGAACCATCCCTGCATACCAGGGATAAATCCCACTTGGTCCAGGTGAATGATCTTTCTGATGTGCAGTTGGATTTGGTTTGCCAGAATTTTGTTGAGTATTTTTGCATCTGTGTTCATCAGGGAGATAGGTCTGTAGTTTTCTTTCTCTGTTGTGAATTTTCCGGGCTTAGGAATTAAGGTGATATTGGCTTCATAGAAAGAATTTGGAAGGATTCCCTCCCTTTCAATTGTTTTGAATAATTTGAGAAGAACTGGAGTTAGTTGTTCTTTAAATTTCTGGTAGAATTTAGTGGTGAAGCCATCCGGTCCTGGGCTCTTCTTTTTCAGTAGTGCGTTTATTACTGATTCAATTTCTTTCATGGTTATGTGTCTGATTAGGTTTTCTATATCTTCACGGCTCAGTTTAGGAAGGTTGTATGTGTCCAGGAATCTATCCATTTCTTCCAGGTTCCCCAATTTGTTAGCATACATCTCTTTGTAGTGATTTCTGATGATTCTTTTTATTTCTGTTGTGTCTGCTGTTACATTTCCATTATTATCTTTGATTTTTTTTTGCAGGCAGAGTGGACAGTGAGAGAGAGAGAGAGAGAGAGAGAGAGAAAGGTCTTCCTTTTGCCGTTGGTTCACCCTCCAATGGCCGCCGCAGCTGGCGCACCACGCTGATCCAAATGCAGGAGGCAGGTGCTTCTCCTGGTCTCCCATGGGGTGCAGGGCCCAAGTACTTGGGCCATCCTCCACTGCACTACCTGGCCACAGCAGAGAGCTGGCCTGGAAGAGGGGCAACTGGGACAGAATCCGGCGCCCCGACTGGGACTAGAACCCGGTGTGCTGGCGTCGCAAGGTGGAGGATTAGCCTAGTAACCTGCGGCGCCGGCCTATTATCTTTGATTTTACAGATTTGGGTCTTCTCTCTCCTTTTTTTGGTTAGTTGGGCCAATGGTGTGTCTATTTTGTTTATCTTTCAAAGAACCAGCTCCAGGTTCTGTTGATCTTTTGTATTTTTTTTTTTTTTGGATTCAATTCTGTTTATTTCTTCTCTAATCTTTAGTATTTCTTTCCTTCTGCTGGGTTTGGGCTTGAGGCTTGATTTACTGCTGTTTTTCTAAATCCTTGAGGAGCATGGAAAGGTCATTTTTTGGGTTCCTTTCCAGTTTCTTGATGTAGGCCCCAATTGCTATAAACTTTCCTCTTAGCACTGCTTTGCTGTATCCCACAGGTTTTGATAGGTTGTATTGTCATTTTCATTTGTTTCTAGAAATCTTTTGATTTCTCCTTTGATTTCTTCTATGACCCACTGTTCATTCAGAATCATGCTGTCCATTCTCCATGTGTTTGCATATGGTGTAGAGAGTCTTGGGTTGTTGATTTCGAATTTCACTGCACTATGGTCTGAGAAGATGCATGGTATAGTTTCAATTATTTTTGAATTTGTTGAGGCTCCCTTTATGGCCTAGTGTATGGTCAATCCTAGAGTATGTTCCATGTACTGGGGAGAAATATGTGAACTCTGTGGTTGTGGGGTGGAAGGCTCTGAAGATATCTACTAGGTCTATTTGGTCTATAGCATCAACTAGCTCTGTTGTGTCTTTGTTGATTTTCTGTCTGGTTGATCTGTCCATTGGTGAGAGTGGGTTGTTAAAGTCCCCTGTTACTATTGTATTTGAATCTATATCTCCCTTTTAGTCTTTAGTAATTCTTTCAAGTAGCCAGGCGCCCTGTAATTAGGTGCATATACATTTATAATAGTAATGTCTTCATGTTGGATAGATCCTTTAATCATTATATAATGTCCTTCTTTGTCTCTTTTAATAGTTTTTATGTTAAAGTCTATTTTATCTGATATTAGGATGGCCACACCAGCTCTTTTTTTGATTTCTGTTAGCTTGGAATATCTTTTTCCATCCTTTCACTTTCAGTCTGCGTGCATCTTTGCTGATAAGGTGTGTTTCCTGAGGCAGCATATAAATGGATTCTCTTTTTTTGATCCAATCAGCTAGTCTGTGCCTCTTGGTAGTAGAGTTAAGGCCATTTACATTCAGTGTGACTACTGTTAAGTACTGTCTTTTTCCAGTCATGTTTCCTGAAACGAGCTGTTTATGTATTTTGAGATTTGTTTGTAGCTTATTCTACATTTGATTTTTTTGTAGTGAAGTTCTTTTTTTATTATTATTTTTTGACAGGCAGAGGGGACAGTGAGAGCGACACACACAGAGAAAGGTCTACCTTTTCCGTTGGTTCACCCCCCAATGGCCGCTGCAGCTGGCATGCTGCGGCCGGCGCGCTGCAGCCAGCACACTGCGCTGATGCAAAGCCAGGACCCAGGTGCTTCCTCCTGGTCTCCCATGCGGGTATAGGGCCCAAGCACTTGGGCCATCCTCCACTGCCTTCCTGGGCTGCAGCAGAGAGCTGGACTGGAAGAGAAGCAACTGCAACTAGAACCCGGTACCCACATGGGACGCCGGTGCTGCAGGCTGAGGATTAACCTAGTGAGCCATGGTGCTGGCCCCTGTAGTGTAAACCACTATTGAATTTTATTGCAAAGCATGCTAACTAGATTTTAAGGAATCTGAGGGAATAACTGATGAGCTCTAGTAATCATGCATTGAATTCAGGGTTTTATATTAAACCCTCAGTGTTGAAAAAAGATGCCTCCTATCACTTAAATTGTCCTTTTATAGCTCTTAGCCCATTTTACCAAAGATGACACTTGTAGATTTTCTTTCCTTCTCTGTTATTTTCAGAAGTTTAATTTTTAATGTCTGTCTTAAACTTGAACCAAATGTTACAAAATGATGCAATGATTCTTTGAGGATGAAATATATTTGTGGGGATTTTGATTCCCTGAAGTTACTGAAAATTTAGAAATTTTGTAATTGAGAAACAGGATAAAGAGGTGAGAATTCACATCACTTAACCCCTTCTCTTTTGGGAAAATTTTATCTCAAGTAGCCTTTCTTTCTCTAAATTGACACATGTGTTTCCTTTTCTCCCCTTCCCAATTTCTTCCTCTTTGTTCCATGGTGTTCCTGCAGCACTTTGCCCCAGAAAAGTCAGGTAAAGTGATTATTCTATAGAAAATCTTTGTTTTTTTAAAAAGACATTTGTAAAAAAAAAAAAAGAAGAAATTATCAATTCCCAACTTGACTCTCACTGGGATTAAACATGACAATAGGTCTGATCTGATTTCATCATCATTTAAAAAATCATCTATTATTTTTCACTTTATGTTTGTGTAGGAGCAAACTGTTGAAATCTTTACTTAATGTATGCTAAACTGATCTTCTGTATATAAAGAGAATCGAAAATGAATCCTCATGTGAATGGAAGGGGAGAGGGAGTGGGAAAGGGGAGGGATGCGGGTGGGAGAGACGATATGGGGGAGGAAGCCATTGTAATCCATAAGCCGTACTTTGGAAATTTATATTCATTAAATAAAAGTTTAAAAAAAAGACATTTGGAAAAGGTGGCTAACTAGCTACTATCAAAACTAGAGGGGAGGGGCCAGCACTGTGGCACAGTGGGTTAAAGCCCCAGCCTGCAGTGTCAGCATTCCCTATGGGCGCCAGTTCAAGTCCCAGCTGCTCCTCTTCCAATCCAGCTCTCTGCTGTGGCCTGGGAAGGCAGTGGAAGATGGCCCAAGTCCTTGGGCGCCTGCACCCACGTGGGAGACCTGGAAGAAGCTCCTGTTTCCTGGCTTTGGATTGGCACAGCTCCTGCCATTGTGGCCAATTGGGGAGTGAACCAGCGGAATGGAAGACCTCTCTCTCTCTGGCTCAACCTCTCTGTGTAACTCTGTCTTTCAAATAAATAAAATAATTCTTTAAAAACTAGAGGGGATGACCCAGGAGGGCAGTGGAGGATGGCCCAGGTGCTTGGGCCCTGCACCTGCATGGGAGACCAGGAGGAAGCACCTGGCTCCTGGCTTCAGATCAGTGCAGCGCCAGCCATAACGTTTGGGGAGTGAACCAATGGAAGGAAGACCTTTCTCTCTGTGTCTCTCTCTATCACTGTCTATAACTCTACCTGTCAAAAAAAAAAAAAAAAAACCAACTAGAGAGGAGCAGCAAGTAGCGTTTGGTGCTTCAGTAAGAGGTTTTAGCCCTAGCTAAAAGTAAGTACTGGTTACATTTTAAAGGAATTGAAAATAATTTATCCTCTTGCAAAAAGAGATCTGACTTTACTATCACTGGATGTCTTCCTTATGTTTTGGCCATAATTAAGCAACCCTCTCTAGCAAAATTCCTTCTCTGCTCTACCTTGAGCCAATAAAACCAGTTTTTCTTATCTTTCTCTTTCCTGTGATCTAGAGAAGTGCTGCCTTCATTTTGGTACCCTAGCTGCTGGAGTGCTGAGATATGTTAAATTAACCTGCCAGAAATAGTGCTGCCATGCAGGTAGGGAAAGTTGTAGGAACTATGGGTGTAAGGCTTGTGTTCTGTTTTATTATACTGCACTTTGAGCCTGGTGATGGCATCAATTACTTTTCTGGAATAAATTGAAGGCTGAGCTAGAACACTCATCAGACACTCTTTTGTGGCTGCTTTGAGTTCATTTATCAAAATCAGGTGGCTAACATTTTGGCATCACTTTCTTAGGTTTTATTTCAACTTTATTAAATTAGGCCTATCTTACATAATTTCTATCAGTTATACTTGGCAGCATGGTACTTTATTTTTTTTATAATTTAGTGAAAATAGGCGCCATAGAAGCGGATAGTGAATAGAGTAGTTCATGGGTGAGGAAGTGATGGAGACACCTAGTAACCACATGTTTTACCTGGACTCTTATGCAAGGGTACATGCTATATGGCTTTATTCAGATTATGATACAGATGGAATCACATCTTGACTTTCAGTCTGGATGAAAGTGGATATGGAGGTAGAGATTTAAGCACATGCCTGTGTTTCCTGGAAACTACTGAAATTCATTTGGATGAAAGATTCTCAGATGGTGATAGTTTATTACACCTCTGCCTTTTTCTTGGGACAACTTCAAGTCATATAGTAAAATACAAAATGTCCTTGATTTACCATTTTTTTGTTTGCCTGAAACTACTCATATTTGATTTTGTTCCCACATTACATATGATGGAAAAGCCAGGATTACCTGACAGAATTTAATTCTCCCTTGGATCTAGTTTCAGTTTTAATGTGGGATCCCTTCCTTAAATCTGATTACTCTAGCTCTCTAGAATAACTTAAAACATTCTTACCACATCTTTGGTCACAAGAACTAAAAACAATTCCTTTTATTTCTTAAGGTGCTCAACAAATCACCTTTATTTTGAGATGGTAGTCTTTCAAGTTACTGTTACTTACAACCCTTCTCAGTGATGATAAAATACTGAGTTCCCTTCATGGTGCACTCATATAAACCTCTTGTGGCATATTTCAATAGCTACATTCTTAGACTTAGAGAACATGCACATTTTAGCCTTTGGAATACCCCAAATATTAAAAGGTGTTGCTTTGTTTTAGGTTAGCTGCTTCTCTTTCTGATGCCATAGAATATAGCATGTTAGGTGTCCTAGCCACCTCCTCCTAATGTTTTTCACTGGTTTTTAAATTGTATAATGACCAGTAGATTCATCGAGTGGCATGCAACTGACAAGTACTATGATATTTAAGATGAAGGCAAATAATTTTAACTATTTTTGCTATAGTTTTATAGGAGAAATGGGCTGTAATGAAATCTCTATAAACCAAAGAGAGCATTTAGGAAACTATATTTTATAGAGGATCACTAATGTGTCCTTAATTTAAGATATAAGATATACAGTTTACACTCAATCTGCAGTACCCAATGCAAGTAGGGGTCCTCCTGAATCATAATGTCTAAATCCTCTTTTTTTTTTATAGGTAACCTATATATAGGTTCTTGCCCTATTCATATAATACATTCTTGTCAAATTTTATGTAGATATTTTAGGGCTCTAGTTAGAGGAGATGCTGCTAATACCTTTGGAAATTCCTGTCTACCTACCCAAAGGATATCACATCCTTGGTGCACTTTATAATTTATGGTGTTACCTCCCATCCTAACTGTACAATAAACTTCCTTGCTGGGGTCCCAGTAGCTTAAAGGTTTGTGTTCTTGTAATAGCCTCCTTATAGTCCGTAACTCCTGTCTTGCTTCGGGGGTCCATTCCCTGATACTATTTAACTCTTCATTTCCCTTCCTCATGAGAGTAAAAGGTTTTGTCTTAATTCCAGGAACAGCTTGGGTCATCCAATTAAGGAGTCCTACTAACTTTTGTAGTTCGTTTAGAAGTTCTGGCAACTCTAGTTTTTGCAATGTCCATTTATTCGGGTGCAACAAGAACCCCATCCATGAATAAGGATATTATTCTTGTAATTTCTCATTTGGGGTCTTGAATCCATTTTCTAGAAGCATTTTTCTAAGTTTTTCTATGATCAGTTTGTGTTGTTTTGGAGAATGATCGGACCCAATATGTATAACATCCATATATTGATAAAGATCTACCTCTGGATGTTGTTGTCTCCAGGGCTCTAGTATGTCCCTTAGTGTACTTTGGTAAATCAAGGGACTCAATACAAAACCTTGTGGGAGGCAATTCCAGACATACCTATGGCCTGGACCTTGATTATTAGCCTCTGGGATGGTAAAGGCAGTGTACTGCCTGAAGTCCTTATCCAGAGGGATGGTAAAATAAGCATCCCCTATATCCAAAACAGTAACCTGGTTTCTTCTTTGTAATCCTCCAGGGTGTGGAATACCTAACTGAACTTCTCTTCCCTTATCTACTAATTTATTAAGTTCTCTAAAATCTATTAATATTCACCATTTAGCTGATTTTTTCCTTATCACAAATATTGGGGTATTCCAGGGATTATCTGGGCTTGCTGGAAATATCTTCCCTTCCTCTAGTAGTCTTTTGGTATTTCCTTAATCCATTCTAATTTTTTTTTGGTTAAAGGCCATTGAGGAATCAAGGGACCTTTATTAGGATCCCTCATTTTAATCTGTATTGGGGTAATTTGGGTAGAGAGTTGCACCATAATTAGGGCTACCCCAACTTTGTTAAGATATCCCTTCCAAATATATTGATGGGAATATCTGGGGATATTAGAATGGATGTCTTTGTCTTCCTTCCTTTTTTATCTTTTTTTTTTGACAGGCAGAGTGGACAGTGAGAGAGAGAGACAGAGAGAAAGGTCTTCCTTTTGCTGTTGGTTCACCCTCCAATGGCCGCCGTGGCTGGTACTTATCCTGGTCTCCCATGCGGGCGCAGGGCCCAAGTACTTGGGCCATCCTCCACTGCACTCCCTGGCCACAGCAGAGAGCTGGCCTGGAAGAGGGGCAAGCGGGATAGAATCCAGCTCCCTGACCGGGACTAGAACCCAGTGGGCTGGTGCCGCTAGGTGGAGGATTAGCCTAGTGAGCCGCGGTGCCGGCCCTGTATTCTTTTGATTGGGACGTCCCACCCATCGTGGTTTCTTTCAACCACTGCTACTCACCCTATTGACAATTCCTCAAGGGCTCGTCTCCTTACCGTCTGACTTCAAGTCCCTGTTTGGGCACCAGCTGTCAGGATCTCCCCCTCCAGGAACTGGCCAGGTTGCCATGAAGAAAGGGTCGAGGAGACTGAGGAAGGTCAAGCTAAACACACTTTATTGGTACTCCAGCCAACTAGGAGGAGATTGCTCAAGTCAACTCCTGCAGGCACTAGGCACTGCAGACCAGGAGCTTCTCGCCATGGGCACAAGGCACTATGGACCAGAGAGAGAGAGGCTGAGCAACCTCTGGTTTACAGCATCTGAGGGTCCCCTTATATACAGTTTCTTTTCTTTCTTTTTTTTTTTTTGACAGGTAGAGTGGACAGTGAGAGAGAGAGACAGAGAGAAAGGTCTTCCTTTTCCATTGGTTCACCCCCCCCCCCAATGGCTGCTGCGGCCAGTGTGCTGTGGCCAACATTGCACTGATCCAAAGCCAGGACCCAGGTGCTTCTCCCAGTCTCCCATGCGGGTGCAGGGCCCAAGGACTTGGGCAATCCTCCACTGCACTCCTGGGCCACAGCAGAGAGCTGGCCTGGAAGAGGGGCAACTGGGAAAGAATCCGGCGCCCTGACCAGGACTAGAACCCGGTGTGCCGGCGCCGCTAGGTGGAGGATTAGCCTATTGAGCCACGGCACTGGCCCCATACATTTTCATCAATGAAAGAAATTGAGTTTCCTTGGAAATTTCTGTAAAGGAACACAGTTCACATCCTTGAATGGGTTGGAAAAGAATGAACAGAATGAGGGAAAAATCATGGCACCCTCATGGGAGAGTACTGAAACACAGAAATATTATCAGCTTTCTAATAAATACCAGTGCTCTTAAGGTCCATAGCTCTCTACTTCCAGGTTTGCTCACTCAATAAATAATGAGGGGCCACTGACACAAACAATGAAGCATCCTCTCAGAAACTTAACTTTGTCCAGTCTCTTTGACAGTAAAGACAGTCAATCACTTTGAATATTAAGTATTTTCACCAAAATAACTCAGGTGTCTACACTGACTTCTACAAATCAGTGAGAAAAAGATAAATAACTCAAGAAAAAAAATGGGCAAAATGTATTGTTACCAATAAGAATAATGAAAACCTATGGCAGGTAATACCAGTGCTTTGGCCAAGTGCCCTCTGCTGAAATCTTTCTAAGTATTGAATGGATACAGACAATTTAAAATCAGAGGGACTAAGGTGCTGATGTGGAAAGCCTTTTGGAATACAGCATAGGGTAAAAGTGCCAATTACTGAGCCAGGAGCCAAGCATTACCTCCATAGGAAAAAAAGTGAGAGGAGGTTGGAAGGAAAGACACACAGCCTGAGTTACAGGTGACAGAGTGAGGACCAGGGGATGATGAGGGTGTGTGGGGGTTCATACTTTCACATTTTATCCTACATTCTTCTGTGCACTTTTTAAAAAGGGGGAAGGTACTCATCATAATGGACACATGTTTACAAGAAGCTGTTAAATGACTTATATTTAGCTTCAACTCTGAATTGCTGTGAGTGCTTACCTTTAACTCTGTCCTCACTCCTCAGCAACAATGAACCTACTTGTTTTAGGTACACATTTTCCTGGAAGCAGGAGCAGCAATAAAACAGATACCTGTGTGCTCACCTGCCTGGTGGATATGTCCTCTCGGGTTACTTTATGCTCATCAATAAAAAGTGCCTAACACTGAACACATTTCCCACTAACGGGCTCTTCTTTCTGATTGCTGTGCTTCTGCCTTATAGACCACCATCATTCTCGCTGTCATCCAGGGAAAGACTGTGGAGTCACGCATTTTTATTTTCTGTTACAACCTATCCCACAACTCTTTAAGCCAGTGACTTATTCTGTCTGTTTTTTGTATTCTCCCGGGACTTCCTTTTCACTTCTATCCCAGCCACTCTGGCTCCATTCTCACTATGCTCCTAGATTTTGCTAGAGTATTTCTATTTTGTCTCTCAGAATTAGAATATCCTGTCTAGATCACTCTACATATGGATGCTAAAATAATCCTCCTTGGGCGGGCATTTGGCCTAGTGTTAGACACTGGGTAAGACACTGTAATGCATCCCACATCAGAGTGCCGGGTTTTGATACCCAGCTCCAGTTAGTTCCTGGCTTCAACTTCCTGCCAGTGCAGACCCCTGGAGGCAGTGGTGATGCCTCAAGTAGTTGTGTTCCTGTCACCCACATACAAGACCTGGTTTGAGTTCTGGGCTCCCCTCACTGGCCTCCCCACTCTCTGCCATTGCATGCATTTAGAGAATGAATAAGTGAATGAGACCTCTTTCTCTGTTGCACTGCTTCTCAAGTAAATAAATAAAAACCTTTAAAAGAAAATAATAGATTAAAATATCCCCCATTTGAAATCATCTTTCTCTTGCTCACAAGCTTTTAATGACATTCCATATCTCATTATGAACTTTGAAACCCCTCAGCCAATATTCAAGGTTGTTTGCATATCTTTCATTGCTTCCTAAATCAATCTCTTGTAGCCAGACTGTCTCTTAAATCTTGATCATTCCATCAGACAAATATTTGCCTAAGATAGACTCCCCATTTTTTTCTTGATTTTTACAAATTATAGCCATATTGTAGGCCTCAGGTAAAGTTTTAGAATAACTGTGCTCTATCTGTGGTTCCTATGACACCCTGGAATGGCACAAAATGGCTACTATGTATAGAGGAACAAAGGTGAGGTCAGGCTATAACTGAGGGGCTCAGCAATAATGGTATTTATTACGAGTTTACATTCACATATGCTTGGAAGTGATGTATTGTGTGTCCACTCTTCTAAATACACAACGGTCTAGTGAACTGATCACGGCCATAATCCAGTTTTACAGATGAGGAGATTGAATCCAAGCTAAGTAACTTGTCCAAAGTCACAAAGCTAATCACTGGGAGACCTGTGTTCAAAGCCAGGCAACCTGGCTCCAGAATCTATCCTTAAAACTGTTGTATCATCTCTAATAAGTTGGGATGAGGGCTGTGTTGAAGAGTGGGAGTAAAGCAATGAGGTAATAATATGGCAGAAATCAACAAAAAATGAATCAGGAAAAGCAGTAAGGGCAATCACATATGAGACGGTAGAAGGCACACAAGAGTAAGAAGAGAAGGAGGATAAGGAAAGCTCACAAGCAAAGTGGCCACTTGGTGGGTGAACCAACAGAAAAAGGAAGACATTTCTCTCTGTCTCACACTGTCCTACTCTGTCTGCCAACACACACACACACACACGCACAGACATGCACACACACACAGTCAACATAAGGTGGGGACTTGAGGAGGGCTCAGGAGGCTCTTGAGGAAAAGCTGCTGAGACAGGCAGGCTGTAGGGAACCATGAGGAAGGGAGATTCTTACAATATGCTGAAGGTGCCGTTGTAGCTGTTGGGCTCTGGTACAGGAACTCTGTGAAGCTTCTGCACTGGGCTGAGGCCAGTGCATGAAAGTGTCTCATCTTTGCAGGAGCAGAGCTCACAGACATTTATGGTGGCAGCCGCATTCAGGGGTTGATCTGTGACTTCAGTTAGGGTTGAGTGCTGAGTCTGAACCTGGCCTGGATGTAGATCTGTAGTCTTCTTCAGGGATGGAGAATGGCCAGCTTTTGCAGTGGGTACCAGAGTTCTGGTAAGCTCCATCTTGGAAGGCTGAGCTATGACACTGGGTGATGTTGGGTGCTGAGCTTGATGCTGACCTGCTGTTGGAACTGTCATCTCATTGTACCCTGGGGACTGAGTTACAAGCTCCTTTAGTGGCTCTGTAGACTGAGTTAGGGTCATTTGCATGGTAGTAGAAGGTGTAACCTCTGTAGTAGTTGTGGGGTGTGGGTAATTTCCAGGTCCCAAGGCTTAACTGTGACTGGAGGTAGGTTTGAATGCTGAGTCTGAATCTGGACTGGAGGTGAAAATGTCACCTCAGGAGGATGGCGGAATAGTGAGGGCGTGCACCGATAGTCGGGGAAAAGATAGTTTAATAAAAGTGGAGTTACAGTAGCCTCAGGAAAAGGATCAGGAAAAAATTGCAGAGGAAACTTCTGGATCTAGTGGCTGTGACTCGGAGGACCTACGGGGAGAGCAAGGTTGCCCACCACGTGGAAGCCAAGCCACGGGAGCCGCAGAGTCTGCGCGCCAGCGCTGGAAGGGGAGAAGGAAAATTGAAGAAGCTCAAACTGCCTCAGTAACACTTGAGCAAACATCAATCTCTGGAGTTAAGACTTTGGTGGACCTGTGTGGAGAGCGTGGGAGCCCACAGTTTGGACACCAGCGGCAGACTCAACACACCAGTGCTGGAACGCAAGGTGAGCCGAACCTCAATAGCCTGAGACACTGGCAGGCAAGCAGAAAGAGGAGACTAGAGGGACGACCCCGTGGGTAAAAGTTCACCAGGCTAACTAGAAGAGAGAGAGAGAGAAAAAGTGACCGATACAGACATGAGTTTCTCTCTCTCTGCTCACCTCTCATAGGCGAGCAAGACAAAGAGCAGGCGCCATCTTGGACATACGTCATAAGCAGGGCGACCTCAGGTCTGCACCAGCCCTGAGCCTAGCAGAAAAACCTAACTCGGGGGGGGGGTGAATTAACTGGAGATTAGGACCTAGTGAATGTGTGGTGCTACTGAGCTGAGACTGTGAAAAAAGAGACGATGGGGGAGAGAACTCACAGAATTCACGTGAGTACTCTCCAGAGATGCTACAATTCGGTAACCTTGGCAACCCAGTGGGAGACTGCAGGAGAATTTGAGCCCACACTGAGGGCAGGACAGATTCCCTGTGTGGTCCTTGGGAAAGAGCTTCCGATCTCTGGCTCCTGTGGGTATATTATTTGCCTGCTAACTACCTCCAATTCTGTTCAGCTGTGTGGAATTACTTCCCTTTTGAATCAAAAGAAAGAAAGAAAGAAAGAGAGAGAGATTTACCATGCCTTACCTGGGACTGTCACCTTTGGCACACCCTTAACCCTGAGGAACCAAACAGAGCTCTCAGGCCACACCCATCTCATGCCTCTAAGGCTCCATCAAAAACAGACAGTCCACTTAATCCAGAGTCATAGTATAACAAGAAAAAGCACCACAGTGAAGAAACCAAATATCTCCAATATGCCAAACAACAAACGCAAAAACCAAGGTAATAAGAACAAGGAAGACACTATGACGCCCCCCAAATGAAAAAGACACCCCAATTCAAGATTATGAAGATGATGAGATAGAAGAAATGCAAGAAGCAGATCTCATTTATTTCATTATCCATTTTAGTATTTTCTCTTTGTTTTGTTCTAGCACTATTGGTTGAACTCTGTGATTAACACACAATTATTCTTAGGTGTTTAAATTTTAACTGAAAAATGATCCCTGTTAAATATGAGTGGGAATAAGAGAGGGAGGAGATGTACAATTTGGGACATGCTCAATCGGACTTGCCCCAAATGGTGGAGTTAGAATCATGCCAGGGGATCCCAATACAATCCCATCAAGGTGGCATGTACCAATGCCATCTCACTAGTCCAAGTGATCAATTTCAGTTCACAATTGATCACACTGATAGGTCTAAGAGTCAAAGGGATCACACAAACAAGTCTAGTGTCTGCTAATACTAGCTGATAGAATCAAAAAGGGAGAGAACAATCCATCATGGGAAGTGGGATACACAGTAAACTCATAGAATGGCAGATGCCCTAAATAGCACTCTTCAGAATCAGCCCTTAAGGCATTCGGATATGGCTGAAGAGCCCATGAGAGTATTTTAGGCATGGAAAGCCAAGACACCCTGGGAAAAAAATAAAGGAAGACCTAAATGGAAGATCTCTGTGAGTGAGATCCCAGTGGAAAGAATGGGGCCATCAAAGAAGGAGGTACCTTTCTCTGAAGGGAGGAGAGAACTTCCACTTTGACTATGACCCTGTCAGAATAAGATCGAAGTCGGTGAACTCAAAAGGCTTCCATAGCCTTGGCAACTCATGACAAGAGCCTAGGGTGATTACTGATGCCATAAACAAGAGTGTCAATTTGTTAAGTCAACAACAGGAGTCACTGTGTACTTACTTCTCATGTAGGATCTTTGTCCTTAGTGTGCTGTACATTGAGATTTAATGCTATAACTAGTACTCAAACAGTATTTTTCACTTTATGTTTCTGTGTGGGAGCAAACTGTTGAAATCTTTACTTAATGTATGCTCTACTGATCTTTCTGTATATAAAGAGAATAGAAAATGAATCTTGATGTTTGATGCCATAAACAAGAGTGTCAAATTGTTAAGTCAACAACAGGAGTCACTGTGTACTTACTTCTCATGTGGGATCTGTCCTTAGTGTGTTGTCCAATGTGAAGTAATGCTATAACTAGTATGGAAACAGTATTTTACACTTTATGTTCTGTGTGGGTGCAAACTGATGAAATCTTTACTTAATATATACTGAATTGATCTTCTGTATATAAAGATAATTGAAAATGAATCTTAATGTGAATGGAATGGGAGAGGGAGCAGGAGATGGGAGGGGTGTGAGTGGGAGGGAAATTGTGGCGGTGGGGGGAAGCCATTGTAATCCATGAACTGTACTTTGAAAATTTATATTTACTAAATAAAAAATTTAAAAAAAAGAAAAAAAAGAAAATGTCAAAATGTCACCTCAGTGTACATTGGATAAGGAGGAGGAGATATAGACTTGAAGGCTGTAGAATGTCATCCTGTGTAGTGGATACCTGAGTTATGGTTGGCTCTAGCTTTGAAGGTTCAGCTGTGGCACTGGGTGACAATGGATGCAGAGTTTGATCTTGACTTGGTTTTGGAACTACATTCTCATAATAAACTGGAGGATGACAGACCACTTCATTATGTGGCCCTGGAGGCTGCCCTGAAGTCTCCTGCATGGTTGGGAGTGGTTCACCCTTCACAACGGATTCTGGAGTTAGGGTAAGTTCTACATCAAAAGGTTGAACTGTGACTTCTGTCAGGGTTGGATGCTGAGCCTGAACCTGGTGTGGTTGTGAAAGTACCTCCTCATGGAGCACGGGAGGTACTTTAGTCTTCTTCAGGGCTGTAGAATGTTCAGCCTTCCTGGTACACTTTGCATTTATGGTAAGCACTGTGTCTAAAGGCTGAACTGTGATGTGAGGCAATGTTGGATATTGAGCTTGATTATGACCCAGTGTTGGAACTGTCACCTCTTGATGTATTGGAGATTGGGTTACACCCTCCGTGGGAGGGTGACTGGAGGTCTCCTGCATGTCTGTAGAGGGTTCAGTCACCATACTGCTGGTTTCTGGAGTTATGGTAAGTCCCAGGTCCAGATGTTGAGTTGTGACTGGAGTCAGGTTTGGAGACGGAGTTGTAGTCTTGCTCAGGTCTGCAGGATGCTCAGCCTCTGTAGTAGGTTCTGTAGTAATGGTAAGTGCCAGGTCTAAAGGTTGATTTGTGACACTGGGTGATAGTGGAGGTTGATTTTGATCCTCATGATGCACTGGTGGCTGAGCTACAGTTTCGTTAGTTGGAGTCTCCTGAACATTTGTGGCAAGTTCAGCCTCTGTAATGGGCTGTGGAGTTATTGTAAGTGCCAGATCAAAAGGTTGAAACGTGATGCGGGGTGATTTTGGAAACTGATCTTGATCCTGAGCTGGTGTTGGAACTGTCACCCCCTGATATCCTGGGGGTTGAGCTATACCCCCCCTTAGATGGCCCTGGAAGCTGAACTGGGGCCTCCTGCATGATTGAAGAAAGTCCGCCTTCCATTCCAGGTTGTGTAGTTATGGTGAGTTCCACATCCAAAGGTTGACCTGTGACTTTGGTCAGGTTTGGTTGCTGAGTTTGAAGCTCCTGCTGGGTTACAGATGATTGAGTGTTAGGGAAGTCTTGTGGCTTGGCTGGGGCTACATTTTGTACTGGAGCTTGTTCTGCATTCTTGAGGGGCTCTGGAGGCTCAGCTTGAGAAAGTTCCATCTTTTCAGGCAGTGCCGGAGGCTTGGCAAGAGGAGGCTCAAGCTGGGTTGGAGAAAATTCAACTCACTCGGTGGGAACTGTAGGCTGGGCAGGTCCTTCCTGCTGACTCCAGTAAGGATAAACTTCTGGAGTGAGCTTTAGGGTTCTGATAAGGTCAATATCCACATGTTTTGGTTTGGTTTTAGACAACCTTAAATGCTGAGTTCTAAGTATTTCTTCCGGAATAAGAGGTGAAAATAATGTCATATTCATTGGGATAGCATCACTCATCTCTGGGAAGATTACTGAAGGCTGGTTTGTGTTTCCCTGTTGGAGTGGTAATTGGTAAGCACTTATGGGGCACTCTAGAGGTGGAACGGAAATCCCCTGCTGGCTTGGTGAAGGTTCCTTCAGTTCTTCAGGCTGAGCTGGGACCCCTGGAACTGGGGAGTGCTCATCCTCTTCCGGGGGCTTTGGCTGCTGAGCTGTGTCTGCCTCCTGGTCTTTCAAAGGCTCATACTCCGTAGGGAACACTGAGGCGTGAGCTTGGGCTTCCTGATGGATTGGAGAAGGTCCAGCCTCCACGGGGGTCTGTACATAATGGGTTCTCTGGCTCAATAGTCAGCTGCTTGCTGGTGTTGTTCTTCCAGGCTTGCAATATCTTCATGAATGCCCCCTTTGGGTTCCCTATAGATGCTTCTTCAACTGTCAAAAAAAGAAGAGACTGCTTTTTGGCACAGAAGACTGATGGGACAGTTTTATGTCAGTCCACAGCCCTACACTCTGATCAATTAAATTAGGAGTCAAATCTAATATTTGGGGTACCATTGAGACTTTAAATTTAAAAAAGAATTTTTTGACGGGCAGAGTGGACAGTGAGAGAGAGAGAAACAGAGAGAAAGGTCTTCCTTTTGCCGTTGGTTCACCCTCCAGTGGCCGCCACGGCTGGCGTGCTGTGGCCTGCGCACCGCGCTGATCCAAAGGCAGGAGCCAGGTGCTTCTCTTGGTCTCCCATGGGGTGCAGGGCCTAAGCACTTGGGCCATCCTCCACTGCCTTCCCTGGCCACAGCAGACAGCTGGCCTGGAAGAGGGGCAACCGGGAAAGAATCCAGCTCCCCGACCGGGACTAGAACCAAGTGGGCCAGTGCCGCTAGGTGGAGGATTAGCCTACTGAGCTGTGCCGGCCATCATTGAGACTTTAGAGAGAAAAGTAAAACCAAACTCAAACCTTATGAAATGGCAACAACAAAGGAGAAAAAGGTATTTTTGAGAGGGGGCGTTCAGAAGAGTTCACAGTGTTAAAAAAGCAGTAACTATGATCAGTATTATTTCATTGGTTTCCAATGACCAACCACTCCAGGCTTAGAATAAGGCTGGAGGACAAATGGCCCCACCCAGCTGCCCCTTCTGTGGCTCTGCCCCTGCTTCTCAGCCACATCATTCCACAGTCCTGCCTCATGCTGAGGGAGCACAGGCTTCCTCCCCCCCTCCCTCCCTGTGGCCCTGTGTTCTTGCTGCCATCACAGGTGTCCATGGCAAAAGATAGGCATGTAAGGGGAGTGAGGGCAGAGGTGGTCAAGCCAAGGGGCCTTGCTCCTCACCTCAATGTGTTCTTTCCCACCCTTGTAAAGGGAGATTAACAATGCTTGTCCTTCTCACCTCTTGAGATGAAGGGAATAATAAAATTGGTAGGAAACTGGTCAGAAAGGTGAGCAACATTGTGTAGATGGGTATACAGTTATCACTGTGCTAATGCCTCAGATCCCTGACTGAGATCCGAATTCAAGCTGTCTAAGGAAGAAAGTGGTCACATTTTGGAAGTCATGACATCAGTGGTAATAACCCTCATCTACAGAAAGATACTTAAAAGTACCCGAGTGTTCTGTGGATAGAAAAGCATGAGACTCAGAGCAGGTTCAGAATTGGACAGTCTACAGGAATGGAGGAGCCTTCCGACTGCATCAGAGGAGCCAGGCAGCCATTTCTGGTTGTGGGACCAGAAACTCCCAGGCTCCCAATAAGACAGCATCACTTGTACTCTTTTCTACAAGTGCAAAAACAAACAACCGCAGTGAGCAGTGTAGACCTGTTCTATAAGACAGAGGGCCCTTGAGGCCCAACACATAGAAAACCAGTTTATAGACTGTGTGCAAATGAGTTATCATTGGAAAGCAAAGCACCCAAGAGCACAGAACACCACGTGTGTGGTTCCCAACATTACTTCCTTCCCCTTCCATCTCTTTTTCATGATCCTTTGTGCATATGTAAGTTACATTATTAAATTACATAGTGGTAATTGGGAACCTGACTTTTAGCAAGGGAGCAGTTTAGCAATTTAGGGAGTTGAAATCTGAATGGATGAATAAAAATATAGCAGTTAATCACATTGTTACTTTAAACTTGTCCCTAAAATTTTAAAGTAAGAAATTTAAAACAAATAAAAATTAAAAAAAAAGATCATCAGGTAGTTCCGACTCACGCCAATGTGTCGTATTTGCCAGGCTTGATGGTCATGCAGACACTCTTGATAGTATGTTTAAATTGGCAGAGGCAGCAGGCCATATGGCTAGGTAAGATCCTATGAATAGAAACAAAGAACTAAGTTACCTGTAAAGGGGTTCCTTGGGTGGGTCAAACAGGTGAGCCAAGGTGCCAGCAAAGGCGTTCTTGAGGTGTGCGGCCAGGACATCTGGGTAGGTGCCTGGTGGCCAATTGTTGCTCTTGAATATGAGACTAGAGGAAGGAGGGAGAGGTGCCCAGAGAAGGAGTAGGCATGGAAGTGGGTGTGGTGTGCCAGCACCTGGAAGGGAGCAGAAGACCCCAGGTAATCAAAGCCGCCAGGGTCTGCCATGGGTGTGAGCGAGTCAGGCGATTCAGGTGGGACATTCAAGGAGTGGGAAGACCAGGGCTCAGAGAGCCAAGGGATCTTAACTGGGAGCCCCTGGTCTTCCCATGTGGGGTCTCCTAAGTGATGGGAAAGTGCAGGTCTCCTGTCCTCACCTTACTCGACTCCTGCTCTTTCTGTCCACTCGGGGCTTCTGTACTCTCATTGATATAGGTCTCAGTCCTCCACTGCTCTGTGTCCCATTCTTTCTTGGCTATCTTTTCTTCCTGCTGCTCACTGAGGAGCTTCATCAGGATGCCTGTTTTGGAGATGAGCTTGGCACAGGGCAGTTGTGCCTGGGCCTCAGAGCAGTCCATTTTCAGAGTGCGGATGACGTGAGAAATGAGCTTTTTCATGTCCGTGTTGGGGATGAGGGACCATAGCTGCTGATTCAGCTGAATTTCAAACTGTTCTCCCTGGGACAGCATCACGGGGTAGGTGAAGCCTGCGGGCATGGTGGGGGCTTCAGTGCCCTCGCTGGGGTATTCCCACTGTGTTTCCTTGGTTTGGTCCACAGTTGGCATTACGTTGAACTCGGTCCCAGCAGAATCTGTAGCTGAAGGATCTATGTGCATTTTGTCGCCAGGGAGCGTTTCTTCATGCACAGTGGTGTTTTCTGTCAAAATATTTTCTTCGAAAACACGCCCTCTGGAATGGTTTTCCTCCCGTGTCTTCTATAGAAGGTTCTGAAAGTGCCAATTCTCTCAGAGGAGGACTCCCCTGAGAATGCAGGCCTCCGGGGGATGAGAAAGCCTCTCCGGATGGGGAGTTTATGAGACTCCGCAGTGCAGGGAACGGAGGCCTCTTCCCAGCCATCAGCCTGTTGAGGGAATTTTTCCTTCTGAACTTCTGACTCAGTTTGGCCTTGGGGGTTCGGAGGACCAGGTGAGAGAGAGCGAGTTTTATGAAAGCGGTAATTCTGTCTGGAATGCGAGATTGGTTTCCCTGCCGCCTTATTTTTGGCTCTAGCATTGGCATCTTCTAAGACAAAAATGGTGTAGGTTAAGTCTTCCTTTGTTGTTGATCTCAGAGAGAGATTTTGCAGGGGAGGTAGAAGGCCTGCCCAGGATGTGTTTCTTCAGGAAAGAGGAGGCTGCAGCCTCACGTTCCTTTGTGAGCAAGGGCTCCGTGTGCAAGGAGTTTCCGGCCACCTGCCTGGGCCTCTGAGCCACTTGAAGCTCCTTCAGCTCCCTGGAGCCTGCTCTCCCAAGCCTTCTTCCCCCAATGCTCTCCGCAAAGGGCCAGGTGCCCTGTCTCCTCCCGAGGCTCTTCCTCATCTGGAGGTGCCTTTCCCGTAAGCCCTTTGGCCCCTTGGTGACTTTTTTCACTCTCTGCAGCCTGTACCCCACACTTGGCATGGTTGCCAGGCTGTTCTTCTGTGATGGGGCAGTTTCTGATTTCTTTAGGAGGATTTGAGGGTTAAATTGAGGACCTAACAGGATAGGCTGCATAAGTGTGGCTTTTTCTTCCTTTTTAACCTCATCGATTTTTTTCTTGAATTACTTCATCTAACAAATTCTCCAGAAAATAGAGCTTTCTCAACTTATTTCTGTAAGGATGAGAGGGCCTCCTTATGTGGGTTTTCACATAGCTCAGGGACTTCTCTCTATCTTGCACATTTGAAAAAAGCAGTGTAATGAATGGTAATAATGTTGATTCTACATTTTGTAGATTTTCCTCTGAGAAATAAGGCAATAATAAGTGCACTAATAATGTCACTTTCATCGTTGAGGTCCCGCTGTTCACTCATGCGGCCTGGGAAGTCCACGCTGTTTCTCTTTGATACTGAGTTCTCTGGCTCAATAGTCAGCTGCTTGCTGGTGTTGTTCTTCCAGGCTTGCAATATCTTCATGAATGCCCCCTTTGGGTTCCCTATAGATGCTTCTTCAACTGTCAAAAAAAGAAGAGACTGCTTTTTGGCACAGAAGACTGATGGGACAGTTTTATGTCAGTCCACAGCCCTACACTCTGATCAATTAAATTAGGAGTCAAATCTAATATTTGGGGTACCATTGAGACTTTAAATTTAAAAAAGAATTTTTTGACTGGCAGAGTGGACAGTGAGAGAGAGAGAAACAGAGAGAAAGGTCTTCCTTTTGCCGTTGGTTCACCCTCCAGTGGCCGCCACGGCTGGCGTGCTGTGGCCTGCGCACCGCGCTGATCCAAAGGCAGGAGCCAGGTGCTTCTCTTGGTCTCCCATGGGGTGCAGGGCCTAAGCACTTGGGCCATCCTCCACTGCCTTCCCTGGCCACAGCAGACAGCTGGCCTGGAAGAGGGGCAACTGGGAAAGAATCCAGCTCCCCGACCGGGACTAGAACCAAGTGGGCCAGTGCCGCTAGGTGGAGGATTAGCCTACTGAGCCGTGCCGGCCATCATTGAGACTTTAGAGAGAAAAGTAAAACCAAACTCAAACCTTATGAAATGGCAACAACAAAGGAGAAAAAGGTATTTTTGAGAGGGGGCGTTCAGAAGAGTTCACAGTGTTAAAAAAGCAGTAACTATGATCAGTATTATTTCATTGGTTTCCAATGACCAACCACTCCAGGCTTAGAATAAGGCTGGAGGACAAATGGCCCCACCCAGCTGCCCCTTCTGTGGCTCTGCCCCTGCTTCTCAGCCACATCATTCCACAGTCCTGCCTCATGCTGAGGGAGCACAGGCTTCCTCCCCCCCTCCCTCCCTGTGGCCCTGTGTTCTTGCTGCCATCACAGGTGTCCATGGCAAAAGATAGGCATGTAAGGGGAGTGAGGGCAGAGGTGGTCAAGCCAAGGGGCCTTGCTCCTCACCTCAATGTGTTCTTTCCCACCCTTGTAAAGGGAGATTAACAATGCTTGTCCTTCTCACCTCTTGAGACGAAGGGAATAATAAAATTGGTAGGAAACTGGTCAGAAAGGTGAGCAACATTGTGTAGATGGGTATACAGTTATCACTGTGCTAATGCCTCAGATCCCTGACTGAGATCCGAATTCAAGCTGTCTAAGGAAGAAAGTGGTCACATTTTGGAAGTCATGACATCAGTGGTAATAACCCTCATCTACAGAAAGATACTTAAAAGTACCCGAGTGTTCTGTGGATAGAAAAGCGTGAGACTCAGAGCAGGTTCAGAATTGGACAGTCTACAGGAATGGAGGAGCCTTCCGACTGCATCAGAGGAGCCAGGCAGCCATTTCTGGTTGTGGGACCAGAAACTCCCAGGCTCCCAATAAGACAGCATCACTTGTACTCTTTTCTACAAGTGCAAAAACAAACAACCGCAGTGAGCAGTGTAGACCTGTTCTATAAGACAGAGGGCCCTTGAGGCCCAACACATAGAAAACCAGTTTATAGACTGTGTGCAAATGAGTTATCATTGGAAAGCAAAGCACCCAAGAGCACAGAACACCACGTGTGTGGTTCCCAACATTACTTCCTTCCCCTTCCATCTCTTTTTCATGATCCTTTGTGCATATGTAAGTTACATTATTAAATTACATAGTGGTAATTGGGAACCTGACTTTTAGCAAGGGAGCAGTTTAGCAATTTAGGGAGTTGAAATCTGAATGGATGAATAAAAATATAGCAGTTAATCACATTGTTACTTTAAACTTGTCCCTAAAATTTTAAAGTAAGAAATTTAAAACAAATAAAAATTAAAAAAAAAGATCATCAGGTAGTTCCGACTCACGCCAATGTGTCGTATTTGCCAGGCTTGATGGTCATGCAGACACTCTTGATAGTATGTTTAAATTGGCAGAGGCAGCAGGCCATATGGCTAGGTAAGATCCTATGAATAGAAACAAAGAACTAAGTTACCTGTAAAGGGGTTCCTTGGGTGGGTCAAACAGGTGAGCCAAGGTGCCAGCAAAGGCGTTCTTGAGGTGTGCGGCCAGGACATCTGGGTAGGTGCCTGGTGGCCAATTGTTGCTCTTGAATATGAGACTAGAGGAAGGAGGGAGAGGTGCCCAGAGAAGGAGTAGGCATGGAAGTGGGTGTGGTGTGCCAGCACCTGGAAGGGAGCAGAAGACCCCAGGTAATCAAAGCCGCCAGGGTCTGCCATGGGTGTGAGCGAGTCAGGCGATTCAGGTGGGACATTCAAGGAGTGGGAAGACCAGGGCTCAGAGAGCCAAGGGATCTTAACTGGGAGCCCCTGGTCTTCCCATGTGGGGTCTCCTAAGTGATGGGAAAGTGCAGGTCTCCTGTCCTCACCTTACTCGACTCCTGCTCTTTCTGTCCACTCGGGGCTTCTGTACTCTCATTGATATAGGTCTCAGTCCTCCACTGCTCTGTGTCCCATTCTTTCTTGGCTATCTTTTCTTCCTGCTGCTCACTGAGGAGCTTCATCAGGATGCCTGTTTTGGAGATGAGCTTGGCACAGGGCAGTTGTGCCTGGGCCTCAGAGCAGTCCATTTTCAGAGTGCGGATGACGTGAGAAATGAGCTTTTTCATGTCCGTGTTGGGGATGAGGGACCATAGCTGCTGATTCAGCTGAATTTCAAACTGTTCTCCCTGGGACAGCATCACGGGGTAGGTGAAGCCTGCGGGCATGGTGGGGGCTTCAGTGCCCTCGCTGGGGTATTCCCACTGTGTTTCCTTGGTTTGGTCCACAGTTGGCATTACGTTGAACTCGGTCCCAGCAGAATCTGTAGCTGAAGGATCTATGTGCATTTTGTCGCCAGGGAGCGTTTCTTCATGCACAGTGGTGTTTTCTGTCAAAATATTTTCTTCGAAAACACGCCCTCTGGAATGGTTTTCCTCCCGTGTCTTCTATAGAAGGTTCTGAAAGTGCCAATTCTCTCAGAGGAGGACTCCCCTGAGAATGCAGGCCTCCGGGGGATGAGAAAGCCTCTCCGGATGGGGAGTTTATGAGACTCCGCAGTGCAGGGAACGGAGGCCTCTTCCCAGCCATCAGCCTGTTGAGGGAATTTTTCCTTCTGAACTTCTGACTCAGTTTGGCCTTGGGGGTTCGGAGGACCAGGTGAGAGAGAGCGAGTTTTATGAAAGCGGTAATTCTGTCTGGAATGCGAGATTGGTTTCCCTGCCGCCTTATTTTTGGCTCTAGCATTGGCATCTTCTAAGACAAAAATGGTGTAGGTTAAGTCTTCCTTTGTTGTTGATCTCAGAGAGAGATTTTGCAGGGGAGGTAGAAGGCCTGCCCAGGATGTGTTTCTTCAGGAAAGAGGAGGCTGCAGCCTCACGTTCCTTTGTGAGCAAGGGCTCCGTGTGCAAGGAGTTTCCGGCCACCTGCCTGGGCCTCTGAGCCACTTGAAGCTCCTTCAGCTCCCTGGAGCCTGCTCTCCCAAGCCTTCTTCCCCCAATGCTCTCCGCAAAGGGCCAGGTGCCCTGTCTCCTCCCGAGGCTCTTCCTCATCTGGAGGTGCCTTTCCCGTAAGCCCTTTGGCCCCTTGGTGACTTTTTTCACTCTCTGCAGCCTGTACCCCACACTTGGCATGGTTGCCAGGCTGTTCTTCTGTGATGGGGCAGTTTCTGATTTCTTTAGGAGGATTTGAGGGTTAAATTGAGGACCTAACAGGATAGGCTGCATAAGTGTGGCTTTTTCTTCCTTTTTAACCTCATCGATTTTTTTCTTGAATTACTTCATCTAACAAATTCTCCAGAAAATAGAGCTTTCTCAACTTATTTCTGTAAGGATGAGAGGGCCTCCTTATGTGGGTTTTCACATAGCTCAGGGACTTCTCTCTATCTTGCACATTTGAAAAAAGCAGTGTAATGAATGGTAATAATGTTGATTCTACATTTTGTAGATTTTCCTCTGAGAAATAAGGCAATAATAAGTGCACTAATAATGTCACTTTCATCGTTGAGGTCCCGCTGTTCACTCATGCGGCCTGGGAAGTCCACGCTGTTTCTCTTTGATACTGAGTTCTCTGGCTCAATAGTCAGCTGCTTGCTGGTGTTGTTCTTCCAGGCTTGCAATATCTTCATGAATGCCCCCTTTGGGTTCCCTATAGATGCTTCTTCAACTGTCAAAAAAAGAAGAGACTGCTTTTTGGCACAGAAGACTGATGGGACAGTTTTATGTCAGTCCACAGCCCTACACTCTGATCAATTAAATTAGGAGTCAAATCTAATATTTGGGGTACCATTGAGACTTTAAATTTAAAAAAGAATTTTTTGACGGGCAGAGTGGACAGTGAGAGAGAGAGAAACAGAGAGAAAGGTCTTCCTTTTGCCGTTGGTTCACCCTCCAGTGGCCGCCACGGCTGGCGTGCTGTGGCCTGCGCACCGCGCTGATCCAAAGGCAGGAGCCAGGTGCTTCTCTTGGTCTCCCATGGGGTGCAGGGCCTAAGCACTTGGGCCATCCTCCACTGCCTTCCCTGGCCACAGCAGACAGCTGGCCTGGAAGAGGGGCAACCGGGAAAGAATCCAGCTCCCCGACCGGGACTAGAACCAAGTGGGCCAGTGCCGCTAGGTGGAGGATTAGCCTACTGAGCCGTGCCGGCCATCATTGAGACTTTAGAGAGAAAAGTAAAACCAAACTCAAACCTTATGAAATGGCAACAACAAAGGAGAAAAAGGTATTTTTGAGAGGGGGCGTTCAGAAGAGTTCACAGTGTTAAAAAAGCAGTAACTATGATCAGTATTATTTCATTGGTTTCCAATGACCAACCACTCCAGGCTTAGAATAAGGCTGGAGGACAAATGGCCCCACCCAGCTGCCCCTTCTGTGGCTCTGCCCCTGCTTCTCAGCCACATCATTCCACAGTCCTGCCTCATGCTGAGGGAGCACAGGCTTCCTCCCCCCCTCCCTCCCTGTGGCCCTGTGTTCTTGCTGCCATCACAGGTGTCCATGGCAAAAGATAGGCATGTAAGGGGAGTGAGGGCAGAGGTGGTCAAGCCAAGGGGCCTTGCTCCTCACCTCAATGTGTTCTTTCCCACCCTTGTAAAGGGAGATTAACAATGCTTGTCCTTCTCACCTCTTGAGACGAAGGGAATAATAAAATTGGTAGGAAACTGGTCAGAAAGGTGAGCAACATTGTGTAGATGGGTATACAGTTATCACTGTGCTAATGCCTCAGATCCCTGACTGAGATCCGAATTCAAGCTGTCTAAGGAAGAAAGTGGTCACATTTTGGAAGTCATGACATCAGTGGTAATAACCCTCATCTACAGAAAGATACTTAAAAGTACCCGAGTGTTCTGTGGATAGAAAAGCATGAGACTCAGAGCAGGTTCAGAATTGGACAGTCTACAGGAATGGAGGAGCCTTCCGACTGCATCAGAGGAGCCAGGCAGCCATTTCTGGTTGTGGGACCAGAAACTCCCAGGCTCCCAATAAAACAGCATCACTTGTACTCTTTTCTACAAGTGCAAAAACAAACAACCGCAGTGAGCAGTGTAGACCTGTTCTATAAGACAGAGGGCCCTTGAGGCCCAACACATAGAAAACCAGTTTATAGACTGTGTGCAAATGAGTTATCATTGGAAAGCAAAGCACCCAAGAGCACAGAACACCACGTGTGTGGTTCCCAACATTACTTCCTTCCCCTTCCATCTCTTTTTCATGATCCTTTGTGCATATGTAAGTTACATTATTAAATTACATAGTGGTAATTGGGAACCTGACTTTTAGCAAGGGAGCAGTTTAGCAATTTAGGGAGTTGAAATCTGAATGGATGAATAAAAATATAGCAGTTAATCACATTGTTACTTTAAACTTGTCCCTAAAATTTTAAAGTAAGAAATTTAAAACAAATAAAAATTAAAAAAAAAGATCATCAGGTAGTTCCGACTCACGCCAATGTGTCGTATTTGCCAGGCTTGATGGTCATGCAGACACTCTTGATAGTATGTTTAAATTGGCAGAGGCAGCAGGCCATATGGCTAGGTAAGATCCTATGAATAGAAACAAAGAACTAAGTTACCTGTAAAGGGGTTCCTTGGGTGGGTCAAACAGGTGAGCCAAGGTGCCAGCAAAGGCGTTCTTGAGGTGTGCGGCCAGGACATCTGGGTAGGTGCCTGGTGGCCAATTGTTGCTCTTGAATATGAGACTAGAGGAAGGAGGGAGAGGTGCCCAGAGAAGGAGTAGGCATGGAAGTGGGTGTGGTGTGCCAGCACCTGGAAGGGAGCAGAAGACCCCAGGTAATCAAAGCCGCCAGGGTCTGCCATGGGTGTGAGCGAGTCAGGCGATTCAGGTGGGACATTCAAGGAGTGGGAAGACCAGGGCTCAGAGAGCCAAGGGATCTTAACTGGGAGCCCCTGGTCTTCCCATGTGGGGTCTCCTAAGTGATGGGAAAGTGCAGGTCTCCTGTCCTCACCTTACTCGACTCCTGCTCTTTCTGTCCACTCGGGGCTTCTGTACTCTCATTGATATAGGTCTCAGTCCTCCACTGCTCTGTGTCCCATTCTTTCTTGGCTATCTTTTCTTCCTGCTGCTCACTGAGGAGCTTCATCAGGATGCCTGTTTTGGAGATGAGCTTGGCACAGGGCAGTTGTGCCTGGGCCTCAGAGCAGTCCATTTTCAGAGTGCGGATGACGTGAGAAATGAGCTTTTTCATGTCCGTGTTGGGGATGAGGGACCATAGCTGCTGATTCAGCTGAATTTCAAACTGTTCTCCCTGGGACAGCATCACGGGGTAGGTGAAGCCTGCGGGCATGGTGGGGGCTTCAGTGCCCTCGCTGGGGTATTCCCACTGTGTTTCCTTGGTTTGGTCCACAGTTGGCATTACGTTGAACTCGGTCCCAGCAGAATCTGTAGCTGAAGGATCTATGTGCATTTTGTCGCCAGGGAGCGTTTCTTCATGCACAGTGGTGTTTTCTGTCAAAATATTTTCTTCGAAAACATGCCCTCTGGAATGGTTTTCCTCCCGTGTCTTCTATAGAAGGTTCTGAAAGTGCCAATTCTCTCAGAGGAGGACTCCCCTGAGAATGCAGGCCTCCGGGGGATGAGAAAGCCTCTCCGGATGGGGAGTTTATGAGACTCCGCAGTGCAGGGAACGGAGGCCTCTTCCCAGCCATCAGCCTGTTGAGGGAATTTTTCCTTCTGAACTTCTGACTCAGTTTGGCCTTGGGGGTTCGGAGGACCAGGTGAGAGAGAGCGAGTTTTATGAAAGCGGTAATTCTGTCTGGAATGCGAGATTGGTTTCCCTGCCGCCTTATTTTTGGCTCTAGCATTGGCATCTTCTAAGACAAAAATGGTGTAGGTTAAGTCTTCCTTTGTTGTTGATCTCAGAGAGAGATTTTGCAGGGGAGGTAGAAGGCCTGCCCAGGATGTGTTTCTTCAGGAAAGAGGAGGCTGCAGCCTCACGTTCCTTTGTGAGCAAGGGCTCCGTGTGCAAGGAGTTTCCGGCCACCTGCCTGGGCCTCTGAGCCACTTGAAGCTCCTTCAGCTCCCTGGAGCCTGCTCTCCCAAGCCTTCTTCCCCCAATGCTCTCCGCAAAGGGCCAGGTGCCCTGTCTCCTCCCGAGGCTCTTCCTCATCTGGAGGTGCCTTTCCCGTAAGCCCTTTGGCCCCTTGGTGACTTTTTTCACTCTCTGCAGCCTGTACCCCACACTTGGCATGGTTGCCAGGCTGTTCTTCTGTGATGGGGCAGTTTCTGATTTCTTTAGGAGGATTTGAGGGTTAAATTGAGGACCTAACAGGATAGGCTGCATAAGTGTGGCTTTTTCTTCCTTTTTAACCTCATCGATTTTTTTCTTGAATTACTTCATCTAACAAATTCTCCAGAAAATAGAGCTTTCTCAACTTATTTCTGTAAGGATGAGAGGGCCTCCTTATGTGGGTTTTCACATAGCTCAGGGACTTCTCTCTATCTTGCACATTTGAAAAAAGCAGTGTAATGAATGGTAATAATGTTGATTCTACATTTTGTAGATTTTCCTCTGAGAAATAAGGCAATAATAAGTGCACTAATAATGTCACTTTCATCGTTGAGGTCCCGCTGTTCACTCATGCGGCCTGGGAAGTCCACGCTGTTTCTCTTTGATACTGAGTTCTCTGGCTCAATAGTCAGCTGCTTGCTGGTGTTGTTCTTCCAGGCTTGCAATATCTTCATGAATGCCCCCTTTGGGTTCCCTATAGATGCTTCTTCAACTGTCAAAAAAAGAAGAGACTGCTTTTTGGCACAGAAGACTGATGGGACAGTTTTATGTCAGTCCACAGCCCTACACTCTGATCAATTAAATTAGGAGTCAAATCTAATATTTGGGGTACCATTGAGACTTTAAATTTAAAAAAGAATTTTTTGACGGGCAGAGTGGACAGTGAGAGAGAGAGAAACAGAGAGAAAGGTCTTCCTTTTGCCGTTGGTTCACCCTCCAGTGGCCGCCACGGCTGGCGTGCTGTGGCCTGCGCACCGCGCTGATCCAAAGGCAGGAGCCAGGTGCTTCTCTTGGTCTCCCATGGGGTGCAGGGCCTAAGCACTTGGGCCATCCTCCACTGCCTTCCCTGGCCACAGCAGACAGCTGGCCTGGAAGAGGGGCAACCGGGAAAGAATCCAGCTCCCCGACCGGGACTAGAACCAAGTGGGCCAGTGCCGCTAGGTGGAGGATTAGCCTACTGAGCCGTGCCGGCCATCATTGAGACTTTAGAGAGAAAAGTAAAACCAAACTCAAACCTTATGAAATGGCAACAACAAAGGAGAAAAAGGTATTTTTGAGAGGGGGCGTTCAGAAGAGTTCACAGTGTTAAAAAAGCAGTAACTATGATCAGTATTATTTCATTGGTTTCCAATGACCAACCACTCCAGGCTTAGAATAAGGCTGGAGGACAAATGGCCCCACCCAGCTGCCCCTTCTGTGGCTCTGCCCCTGCTTCTCAGCCACATCATTCCACAGTCCTGCCTCATGCTGAGGGAGCACAGGCTTCCTCCCCCCCTCCCTCCCTGTGGCCCTGTGTTCTTGCTGCCATCACAGGTGTCCATGGCAAAAGATAGGCATGTAAGGGGAGTGAGGGCAGAGGAGGTCAAGCCAAGGGGCCTTGCTCCTCACCTCAATGTGTTCTTTCCCACCCTTGTAAAGGGAGATTAACAATGCTTGTCCTTCTCACCTCTTGAGATGAAGGGAATAATAAAATTGGTAGGAAACTGGTCAGAAAGGTGAGCAACATTGTGTAGATGGGTATACAGTTATCACTGTGCTAATGCCTCAGATCCCTGACTGAGATCCGAATTCAAGCTGTCTAAGGAAGAAAGTGGTCACATTTTGGAAGTCATGACATCAGTGGTAATAACCCTCATCTACAGAAAGATACTTAAAAGTACCCGAGTGTTCTGTGGATAGAAAAGCATGAGACTCAGAGCAGGTTCAGAATTGGACAGTCTACAGGAATGGAGGAGCCTTCCGACTGCATCAGAGGAGCCAGGCAGCCATTTCTGGTTGTGGGACCAGAAACTCCCAGGCTCCCAATAAAACAGCATCACTTGTACTCTTTTCTACAAGTGCAAAAACAAACAACCGCAGTGAGCAGTGTAGACCTGTTCTATAAGACAGAGGGCCCTTGAGGCCCAACACATAGAAAACCAGTTTATAGACTGTGTGCAAATGAGTTATCATTGGAAAGCAAAGCACCCAAGAGCACAGAACACCACGTGTGTGGTTCCCAACATTACTTCCTTCCCCTTCCATCTCTTTTTCATGATCCTTTGTGCATATGTAAGTTACATTATTAAATTACATAGTGGTAATTGGGAACCTGACTTTTAGCAAGGGAGCAGTTTAGCAATTTAGGGAGTTGAAATCTGAATGGATGAATAAAAATATAGCAGTTAATCACATTGTTACTTTAAACTTGTCCCTAAAATTTTAAAGTAAGAAATTTAAAACAAATAAAAATTAAAAAAAAAGATCATCAGGTAGTTCCGACTCACGCCAATGTGTCGTATTTGCCAGGCTTGATGGTCATGCAGACACTCTTGATAGTATGTTTAAATTGGCAGAGGCAGCAGGCCATATGGCTAGGTAAGATCCTATGAATAGAAACAAAGAACTAAGTTACCTGTAAAGGGGTTCCTTGGGTGGGTCAAACAGGTGAGCCAAGGTGCCAGCAAAGGCGTTCTTGAGGTGTGCGGCCAGGACATCTGGGTAGGTGCCTGGTGGCCAATTGTTGCTCTTGAATATGAGACTAGAGGAAGGAGGGAGAGGTGCCCAGAGAAGGAGTAGGCATGGAAGTGGGTGTGGTGTGCCAGCACCTGGAAGGGAGCAGAAGACCCCAGGTAATCAAAGCCGCCAGGGTCTGCCATGGGTGTGAGCGAGTCAGGCGATTCAGGTGGGACATTCAAGGAGTGGGAAGACCAGGGCTCAGAGAGCCAAGGGATCTTAACTGGGAGCCCCTGGTCTTCCCATGTGGGGTCTCCTAAGTGATGGGAAAGTGCAGGTCTCCTGTCCTCACCTTACTCGACTCCTGCTCTTTCTGTCCACTCGGGGCTTCTGTACTCTCATTGATATAGGTCTCAGTCCTCCACTGCTCTGTGTCCCATTCTTTCTTGGCTATCTTTTCTTCCTGCTGCTCACTGAGGAGCTTCATCAGGATGCCTGTTTTGGAGATGAGCTTGGCACAGGGCAGTTGTGCCTGGGCCTCAGAGCAGTCCATTTTCAGAGTGCGGATGACGTGAGAAATGAGCTTTTTCATGTCCGTGTTGGGGATGAGGGACCATAGCTGCTGATTCAGCTGAATTTCAAACTGTTCTCCCTGGGACAGCATCACGGGGTAGGTGAAGCCTGCGGGCATGGTGGGGGCTTCAGTGCCCTCGCTGGGGTATTCCCACTGTGTTTCCTTGGTTTGGTCCACAGTTGGCATTACGTTGAACTCGGTCCCAGCAGAATCTGTAGCTGAAGGATCTATGTGCATTTTGTCGCCAGGGAGCGTTTCTTCATGCACAGTGGTGTTTTCTGTCAAAATATTTTCTTCGAAAACACGCCCTCTGGAATGGTTTTCCTCCCGTGTCTTCTATAGAAGGTTCTGAAAGTGCCAATTCTCTCAGAGGAGGACTCCCCTGAGAATGCAGGCCTCCGGGGGATGAGAAAGCCTCTCCGGATGGGGAGTTTATGAGACTCCGCAGTGCAGGGAACGGAGGCCTCTTCCCAGCCATCAGCCTGTTGAGGGAATTTTTCCTTCTGAACTTCTGACTCAGTTTGGCCTTGGGGGTTCGGAGGACCAGGTGAGAGAGAGCGAGTTTTATGAAAGCGGTAATTCTGTCTGGAATGCGAGATTGGTTTCCCTGCCGCCTTATTTTTGGCTCTAGCATTGGCATCTTCTAAGACAAAAATGGTGTAGGTTAAGTCTTCCTTTGTTGTTGATCTCAGAGAGAGATTTTGCAGGGGAGGTAGAAGGCCTGCCCAGGATGTGTTTCTTCAGGAAAGAGGAGGCTGCAGCCTCACGTTCCTTTGTGAGCAAGGGCTCCGTGTGCAAGGAGTTTCCGGCCACCTGCCTGGGCCTCTGAGCCACTTGAAGCTCCTTCAGCTCCCTGGAGCCTGCTCTCCCAAGCCTTCTTCCCCCAATGCTCTCCGCAAAGGGCCAGGTGCCCTGTCTCCTCCCGAGGCTCTTCCTCATCTGGAGGTGCCTTTCCCGTAAGCCCTTTGGCCCCTTGGTGACTTTTTTCACTCTCTGCAGCCTGTACCCCACACTTGGCATGGTTGCCAGGCTGTTCTTCTGTGATGGGGCAGTTTCTGATTTCTTTAGGAGGATTTGAGGGTTAAATTGAGGACCTAACAGGATAGGCTGCATAAGTGTGGCTTTTTCTTCCTTTTTAACCTCATCGATTTTTTTCTTGAATTACTTCATCTAACAAATTCTCCAGAAAATAGAGCTTTCTCAACTTATTTCTGTAAGGATGAGAGGGCCTCCTTATGTGGGTTTTCACATAGCTCAGGGACTTCTCTCTATCTTGCACATTTGAAAAAAGCAGTGTAATGAATGGTAATAATGTTGATTCTACATTTTGTAGATTTTCCTCTGAGAAATAAGGCAATAATAAGTGCACTAATAATGTCACTTTCATCGTTGAGGTCCCGCTGTTCACTCATGCGGCCTGGGAAGTCCACGCTGTTTCTCTTTGATACTGAGTTCTCTGGCTCAATAGTCAGCTGCTTGCTGGTGTTGTTCTTCCAGGCTTGCAATATCTTCATGAATGCCCCCTTTGGGTTCCCTATAGATGCTTCTTCAACTGTCAAAAAAAGAAGAGACTGCTTTTTGGCACAGAAGACTGATGGGACAGTTTTATGTCCCTACACTCTGATCAATTAAATTAGGAGTCAAATCTAATATTTGGGGTACCATTGAGACTTTAAATTTAAAAAAGAATTTTTTGACGGGCAGAGTGGACAGTGAGAGAGAGAGAAACAGAGAGAAAGGTCTTCCTTTTGCCGTTGGTTCACCCTCCAGTGGCCGCCACGGCTGGCGTGCTGTGGCCTGCGCACCGCGCTGATCCAAAGGCAGGAGCCAGGTGCTTCTCTTGGTCTCCCATGGGGTGCAGGGCCTAAGCACTTGGGCCATCCTCCACTGCCTTCCCTGGCCACAGCAGACAGCTGGCCTGGAAGAGGGGCAACCGGGAAAGAATCCAGCTCCCCGACCGGGACTAGAACCAAGTGGGCCAGTGCCGCTAGGTGGAGGATTAGCCTACTGAGCCGTGCCGGCCATCATTGAGACTTTAGAGAGAAAAGTAAAACCAAACTCAAACCTTATGAAATGGCAACAACAAAGGAGAAAAAGGTATTTTTGAGAGGGGGCGTTCAGAAGAGTTCACAGTGTTAAAAAAGCAGTAACTATGATCAGTATTATTTCATTGGTTTCCAATGACCAACCACTCCAGGCTTAGAATAAGGCTGGAGGACAAATGGCCCCACCCAGCTGCCCCTTCTGTGGCTCTGCCCCTGCTTCTCAGCCACATCATTCCACAGTCCTGCCTCATGCTGAGGGAGCACAGGCTTCCTCCCCCCCTCCCTCCCTGTGGCCCTGTGTTCTTGCTGCCATCACAGGTGTCCATGGCAAAAGATAGGCATGTAAGGGGAGTGAGGGCAGAGGAGGTCAAGCCAAGGGGCCTTGCTCCTCACCTCAATGTGTTCTTTCCCACCCTTGTAAAGGGAGATTAACAATGCTTGTCCTTCTCACCTCTTGAGATGAAGGGAATAATAAAATTGGTAGGAAACTGGTCAGAAAGGTGAGCAACATTGTGTAGATGGGTATACAGTTATCACTGTGCTAATGCCTCAGATCCCTGACTGAGATCCGAATTCAAGCTGTCTAAGGAAGAAAGTGGTCACATTTTGGAAGTCATGACATCAGTGGTAATAACCCTCATCTACAGAAAGATACTTAAAAGTACCCGAGTGTTCTGTGGATAGAAAAGCATGAGACTCAGAGCAGGTTCAGAATTGGACAGTCTACAGGAATGGAGGAGCCTTCCGACTGCATCAGAGGAGCCAGGCAGCCATTTCTGGTTGTGGGACCAGAAACTCCCAGGCTCCCAATAAAACAGCATCACTTGTACTCTTTTCTACAAGTGCAAAAACAAACAACCGCAGTGAGCAGTGTAGACCTGTTCTATAAGACAGAGGGCCCTTGAGGCCCAACACATAGAAAACCAGTTTATAGACTGTGTGCAAATGAGTTATCATTGGAAAGCAAAGCACCCAAGAGCACAGAACACCACGTGTGTGGTTCCCAACATTACTTCCTTCCCCTTCCATCTCTTTTTCATGATCCTTTGTGCATATGTAAGTTACATTATTAAATTACATAGTGGTAATTGGGAACCTGACTTTTAGCAAGGGAGCAGTTTAGCAATTTAGGGAGTTGAAATCTGAATGGATGAATAAAAATATAGCAGTTAATCACATTGTTACTTTAAACTTGTCCCTAAAATTTTAAAGTAAGAAATTTAAAACAAATAAAAATTAAAAAAAAAGATCATCAGGTAGTTCCGACTCACGCCAATGTGTCGTATTTGCCAGGCTTGATGGTCATGCAGACACTCTTGATAGTATGTTTAAATTGGCAGAGGCAGCAGGCCATATGGCTAGGTAAGATCCTATGAATAGAAACAAAGAACTAAGTTACCTGTAAAGGGGTTCCTTGGGTGGGTCAAACAGGTGAGCCAAGGTGCCAGCAAAGGCGTTCTTGAGGTGTGCGGCCAGGACATCTGGGTAGGTGCCTGGTGGCCAATTGTTGCTCTTGAATATGAGACTAGAGGAAGGAGGGAGAGGTGCCCAGAGAAGGAGTAGGCATGGAAGTGGGTGTGGTGTGCCAGCACCTGGAAGGGAGCAGAAGACCCCAGGTAATCAAAGCCGCCAGGGTCTGCCATGGGTGTGAGCGAGTCAGGCGATTCAGGTGGGACATTCAAGGAGTGGGAAGACCAGGGCTCAGAGAGCCAAGGGATCTTAACTGGGAGCCCCTGGTCTTCCCATGTGGGGTCTCCTAAGTGATGGGAAAGTGCAGGTCTCCTGTCCTCACCTTACTCGACTCCTGCTCTTTCTGTCCACTCGGGGCTTCTGTACTCTCATTGATATAGGTCTCAGTCCTCCACTGCTCTGTGTCCCATTCTTTCTTGGCTATCTTTTCTTCCTGCTGCTCACTGAGGAGCTTCATCAGGATGCCTGTTTTGGAGGTGAGCTTGGCACAGGGCAGTTGCACCTGGGCCTCAGAGCTTGGGCTTCCTGATGGATTGGAGAAGGCTCAGCCTCCTTGGGGTCTGTACATTTTCAGCTGTTTCCTCCTGTTGGGTCATAGAGGGTTTCTCATCCTGCATAACTTCTGGGGATTGAATTGCAATGGTTCAACCTCTTCAAGAGGCTTTGGAGGCAGAGCTGGGACTGAGGCCTGAGTTGTCGTGGCCTGATGGCTGACTGGAAATGTTTCCAGTTCTGCTGCAGGTTTTGGTGTTACGGTCAGCTGCAGGTCTGGAGGTTTAGTAGTCACATTGTGCAAGTCGTACTGCTGAACTTGATAGTGACCGGGAGATAAAATGGTCACTGTGTGAGGGCTTGGAGGCTGGGCTGGGACTTCTGTCTTCTTTCCAGAAGATTCAACCTCCTCAGAAGACTCAGAGGGCCACCTTGGTTGCTCCTGCTCACTGATATAAGGTTCTGTCTCCATAGGAGGGACTGGAGTCAGAGCTAGGGCCTCCAGCTGGCCTGGAGGAGCTTGAGTCTCCACCAGGGCCTCCGCATACTGAGCAATCTGCTGCTGTTCTCTGAGAGAAGGCTCTGTCTCCACAGGAGGGCCTGGAGGAGGCTGAGTCTCCACCAGAGCCTCCGTATACTGAGCTATCTGCTCCTGTTCACGGGGAGAAGGTTCTGCCTCCACGGAAGGGCGTGCAGTGTGAGCTCTGGGTGCCTGCTGGAATGGGGAAGGTTCTGTCTCTGCAGAAGGGACTGGAGTCTGCTCTGGGGGTTCCTGCTGGGCTGGAGAAGCTTCTGTCTCCAGGGAAGGGCCCAGAGTTTGATATGGGGTCTCCTGCTGGGCTGGAGAGGGTTTGTTCTCTACAGAATACTCAACATACTGAGTGGGCTGCTCCTGATCACTAATATAGGGTTCTGTCTCCACAGGAGGGCCTGGAGTCTGAGCAGAGCCCTCCTGCTGTGCTGGAGCAGCGTCCCGCTCCATGGTAGGCTCCGGAGTTATGGTCAGCGCCACATCTGCAGGCTTGATGGTCACGTTGGGCAGGTTATAACGGTGAACTTGATTCTGATCTGGAGACCAGTCTGTCCCCTTCTGAATCTGTGTTGTCTGAGCTATGATATTCTCTTCAGGAGAGTCTAGCACTTGAGCTTGGGGATCTTGCTGTACTGGAGATTTGACTTCCACAGGGAGTGCCAAAGGCTTCTCCGGGTCTTCCAGTTGGCTTCTAGAAGGTTCGATCTCGGGAGACTCAGAAGGCTGAGCAGGCTGCTCCTGATTGCTGGGGAATATTCAGTGGTCACAGGCAGGCCTGGAGGCTGAGCTGGGGCCCCCTGCTGGCCTACAGATGGGCTGACTTCCTCAGCATACTCTGAGGGCTGAGCTGCGGCATCGTTTTGGGTAGAGAAAGGTCCAGTCTCCTCAGGGAGATCTGAAGTCTGAGCTAGACCCTCTTGAGTCCAAGATTCCACTCTCCCAGGGAATTCCGGAGTCTGCAATGGGGCCTCTTGTTGGGCTGAGGGGAGTCCCACTCCCTCAGGATGCCCCAGAGGCTGAGCTGGAGCCTGCTCCGTGCTTGGAGTAGATTGAACTTCCTCACCTGCCCCTGAGGCTTCTGTCAGCTCCGTGTCTGCAGGTTTCAGTGTGACTCTGGGGAAGTTTGCTTGGAGAGCTACAATCTGAGGTGAGGATAGAGTGTTAGGATCATGATACACTGATGCCTGACCTACTACTTCTGCAGTAGCAAATGGATTCTGAGCGGGGGCCTCCTGCTGCAATGGAGATGCTTCTTCCTCGGGCTGCTGTAGGTCTGCACCTGGGCCCTCTTGCTGGGGTGAAGAAGGTTCATCTGGTTCAACGGGCTGTGGAGGCGGAGCTTGTTCTTCTTGCTGTGGGGAGGAGGATTGGATGGGCTCCTGAGTCTCTGGATTTTGAGTCTGGCCCTCCAGCAGGAATTGAGATGGTTCAGCCTGCTCAGAGGGCTGTGCAGTTTCCCCTGGGTTCTCCTGGGATTCTGTATGAAAACCACCAGGATAGACCCCATAGTCAGCCAGCAAAACTTGATTTTGACCCTGAAGCTTGTCTGCTTTGTCTGGAGTTCCAACACCAACCTTAGGAAGCCATCGACGCGGAGCTAGATCTTTCTTGGGAGTCAGGGGTGAAACAATCAACTTGTTTCCTTGTGAACTCTGACTGTCTAGAGGCAGAACGAGTGCTTCCAATGACTGGTGAGCATTTCCTTCCAGTCAAGGAGGCAGAGCCAGGGGCTGATCCTGATCCCCGTCTAGCACGGGAATCGCCTCTGGTAGCCTCTGTTGTCGAGTCAGCCTATTGAAATACTGGTACGGAACAGCAAGCTGTTCTGGCTCTGGGGGCAGTTCCAGAAAAGGAAGCAAACTCACAGTGGACTCTTGAGGCGAGGCCAGCATCTGGGAAAGAGCAGAAGACCGCAGGTCATCAGAGCTGCTGGGGTCTGCCATGGGTGTGAGCGCGTCAGGTGATTCAGGTGGGAAGTTCGAGGAGTGGGAAGACCAGGGCTCAGAGAGCCAAGGGAGGCTGGAGGTCAGCTGGACCAGGTCCTGGGTCCACTCCAGAGGCTGAGTCGCCTGGACCAGCAGCCACAGCAGTTGCCACTTGAAGAGGAGCCATGGGACCCACAGGCACAGATGGGTCATTGATGGGGTTTTCAGGATACAGTGACTCAGGCTGCTGGGGCACATGCAGTATGCCCTGAGCAGGAGCTGATGGATTATGGCAGCCCCTTGGAGCACGTGCCTTAGCAACTGTGCACCCCGCCCCACCCTTTATGACACCTGACCTTTATTTACACATTCTTTATTAGGCTCCGCCTCCAGGGCTCTTCAGCTTTGAGCCAGGGCAGCCTTTTTCTACAGCCACTGGGCCCCAGCCTCCGCTGCCCATGCAGAGGCGACAGCTGCCTCCCTGCCAGCCTCATCATCCCTCATCACAAGGCAGGATCTGGGTCACAGACCCAGGTGGTGAAGAACCAAAATTACTCCATTTTAAAACAATAAAAAAAGCAGCCTCCATTTCCCATAGCAGACCCAGGTCCTTGTAAAAGCAGGCATTCAGGCATTCCAGAGATATCAAACTTTACCAGGGACAGCTAGCTCGGTAGACCAAGGACAGCACAGTAGAGATTGCTAAACAAAGTAACTCCCTGCCCCCAAAGCTCCGGTGCTGTAAGCCCCCGCTGTAACTCCCTGAGCCCAAAGCTTCCATGCTGTATGAACTCTTTTTTCCTGCTGATGTAGCCCATTTTTCCTTTAAAAACTCTCCCAAACAAAGACTGGGGCCTCACTCCTTCCTCTGCTGCATGGGTTCATTGGATGGGGTCCCTGTTGTGGCTTGTACTCCCGAAGAAACCTTGCTCTTACAGTTTGGTGTGATCAACTCTCTGGGGGTCTCTGCGGGGATCTAATGATCTGGGCACAACATATTTGGGGGCTTGTCTGGGATTGTGATCCCCAAAAAGCCCCTCAGCTACTTCAACCCCGAAGGTTTGCTCCAGTTGACTGGGTGAGTTTTTTTGTTTGTTCGTTAAACAATGAATCTGAAGCATCGGCCGTTGTATCTGTATTCTGAATCTGTGGAGGGTCACTGCCCAAGTGGACACGCTTGCAGGGCACACCCTGCAGGAAACGGGAGATGTCCCGATTCCTCATCTGGTACCTGGGTAGGTCCAATCTGTATCTGGGGATGAAGAGAACAGGGACTGCTGCAGAGTTCTTGTCCCATCTGTAAGGTCTTTGGTCTCCTTCAGACTCCCGGAGGTTTGCCCTTGGAGCAGTCGAGATCTTCTGTAATATGACCATCTGAATCTGTCCGCAGAAATTCTATATGGGCCCTGTGTTTGTCTTTTTGTTAAGTGGTGTTTGTGTTATTTCTGTTGACAACTGACTTAACTGGACAGAACATGGGGTGACTCCACTGGATCTAACTCTTGCACAGTAAAAAAAAATGTAAAAAAAAGGTGGCTCATAATAATGTAGGTTAGGGGCTGGGTCGGTCGGGCTGGAGCGCAAAGTGGAGTTGGATGTGCGCCTTCCCCCGGCACCTGGGGAGCAGGCGGCGGGGACTCTGGATGAGAGCTGGGCCCTTCCCATGGATTGCTCCAGCTGCGATGGGAGTTGCGGCCGCCTTCGGGGAGCCTGGCAGGCTCTGCATGCGCGGTGCTCCCGGGGTCGGGGTGCGAGGAGGAGACCCCTCTCCTTTTCCCGCAGTGCCGCGCAGTGCGTGGCCCCTCCCCCCGCCGGGCCCACCCCTGCGGCCTCAGTTCCATGCAGTGGCTGGCCTTGGCTGGCACCTAACAGCCAACTTAGAACTGGTGCAGACCAGGGGAATCCAATTGTTAAAGCATCCTGAGGGCCCGTGGCATGTGTTGACGCGATGTGATTTCTGCCCAGTGCTCTAAATGTCAAAGTAAAAAATTTCAATAAAGCGCGGAAAGCCAGCGGGAGCCCTGGGGGGCTGGCGGCATCCCTGAGCTCTTGCTGGCCCTTAAAAATCTGGGGGAGAGGGTATAAATCTCTCACGCCGGGCCATACCCATATCTGCAACAGGTCTCCAAGGTGAACAGCCTCTGGCATGTTAAAACAATGTAAATGTTAAAAAGGACAATTACAATTGGGTTAATTTCTGTAAAGGAGAGAGTCCATGTCTGTCGCTCCCCGTCTTCGTGGAGGAACGACACAGGACCCTGTGTTGTTCTTTCGTCTGCTCGGCCCTCCCCGGGTTTGCTGCTGGTTCTTCCCGGGTTGGCTACCGTCCCTTCCACCTCCGTGGAAGGGTGGTTCCCCCTGCCACATTCCCCACTTCCGCGGGGGAGTGGCACACCACCGGCCGGCTCTCTCGGGGGCTGCACAGGTGTTCCTCAGGTGTTCCTGGTGCATGTTGTCTCTCTCCTCCTTTATAGTCCTCCTCCGCCAATCCCAACTCGGCTGCCCACACGCCGAGTACGCTGCTCTCCTCCAATCAGGAGCAGCTCTTGCAGCTTGTCAAGTTGGTGAGAGGCAGCTGGGTAGAAGCTGTACGCTCCTCTCCCAGCGCCACATTGTGGGAGAGCAGATGCATAGAATAAGTCTTAATTCCAGTAACTCAGTCCAGTCCGGGTTGCTCCCTACAGATCCCCGTTTCTTTTTATTTTTTGGCATTGATACGCGCCTGTCTTCGGTGCCCCGTGGCACACACTCTGCTCTGCTTGCTAGAGTTGCCCACAGGTGCTTACAAGCCCACCAATCAGGCAAACCGAATCCGGGTCCTCTCTTCGCCATGTTGTGAGGAGGTTTTTAGGCGCTGATGTGTGCCTGTGTTCGGTGCCCTGCAGCGCATGCTCTGCTCTGCTAGAACTGCCTGCAGGTGCTTACAAGACCTAGCAATCAGGCAAACCGAATCCAAGCCTTCTCATTGCTGTATTGTGGGGAGACTTATTGATGTTAATTTGTGCCTGTCTTCGGTGACCTGCGGCGCATAAGCTGCTAGCCGCCCGCAGGTGCTTATCATCCTAATCAGGCAGACCGAATCCAAGCTCTCTCATTGCTATGTTGTGGGGAGGCCTTTCTCTATTTCTCTATCTCCGGGCATTCCTATTTCTCCTATTTTACTTCTATCTACCAGCATTCCTATTTCTCTCATTTCACTTCTAAACTTCTGTTTCTCTTATCCCTGCGGCTTCCCGGCGCCCGCCCCGAGGCTGCTTCTCGGCGGCTTCCTGGCTCTGAGCTGCTTCAGCCCACGCTTCCCTCATCTGCGCGGCTTCCCGGCTTTGCGCGGCTTGGCTTCGCGCCCTCCGCGGTCTCCACCCCCTTTGCACCAGCCCCGCGTTCCCTATCTATTCACGCCCCGTGCTCTCTCTGCACGCGGCGGCTTCCGCGAGTCACACAGCGTAGCTTACGTTTCCGCCACCACCGGTATTCAATCTAAGTTCCCCGGGCTAACCTGGCAAATTCAACCTAGCTTACGTGTCTCCGCCTTATGGTTTGGCTTCCCGTCCTTTGCTCCCTGGGCTAATCTGACGGATTCCAACCTGGTGGCCCACGTCTCTGCCTCTGGTTCCAGATTTTCACCTTTTGCCCCCCGGGCTGACTTAAAGAATTCCAAACTGGCTTATGTTTCCACCTCGGCCTGCCCCCCGCGGCTTCAATTTCCCTAACATTTTTCTCTACCCGGTATATTTCCCTAAGTTTTCTTCCAACAATATTCCTCCCTCATTTCTCCTGGCTTCTCCCCACAGTCCGTATTCAAGTCTGTTTGTTCTAGCTTTCACTTTCGCTTTCGACCTTAGAGATTTCTCCCGGCTTCCCCCCGTAGTCCGTATCCGAGTCTATGCCTAGGCTTTCAATAGCTTCTTCCAGCACCTTTTTCGTCCGGCTTTTCCCTAGGCTGTTTGCTAGTCTCTCTCTCTGGTATTTTCCCATTTCTCCCCGTTTCTTCCCTCCTAAGCTTCCTATCCGAGTCACGGCACCATTATGTCGCTCCCCGTCTTCGTGGAGGAACAACACAGGACCCTGTGTTGTTCTTTCGTCTGCTCGGCCCTCCCCGGGTTTGCTGCTGGTTCTTCCCGGGTTGGCTACCGTCCCTTCCACCTCCGTGGAAGGGTGGTTCCCCCTGCCACATTCCCCACTTCCGCGGGGGAGTGGCACACCACCGGCCAGCTCTCTCAGGGGCTGCACAGGTGTTCCTCAGGTGTTCCTGGTGCATGTTGTCTCTCTCCTCCTTTATAGTCCTCCTCCACCAATCCCAACTCGGCTGCCCACATGCCGAGTACGCTGGAATCAGGAGCGGCTCCTGGAATCAGGAGCGGCTCTTGCAGCTTGTCAAGTTGGTGAGAGGCAGCGGGGTAGAAGCTGTATGCTCCTCTCCCAGCGCCACATTGTGGGAGAGCAGATGCATAGAATAAGTCTTAATTCCAGTAACTCAGTCCAGTCCGGGTTGCTCCCCACACATGTCTATCGCCAGGCTCTGTTGGCGGGTTTCAAAGCAGTGGCGCTGTGCGAAAGATTGGCACAAAATTTGATTTTGGCCTTAGAGATTGGCATGGACTGGGTAACTCTCCTCCCCCTTGCCTTATCTCAGAATTTGAACTCTATCTTAAAATCAGGTCTGGTCCAAAGTCTACTCTCCCTGTCTTATCAATGAAACAAATCGGGTATCCCACCCTTCTGATGGCTCTTCTGTTTTATCTCATACAAGCCAGAAGATATTGCTTTGTAACTTGCTGAACTTATTTTGCAATTTGTTTTCAAAAATTTCTGGGTGGTCAGTACTCAATGAAACAGTAATAGGTAATTAGCACTTGTTTTAGATAAATACAATTTTAATTTTAATTAAATTCAGATATATATAATATCAGGATCTTAAGTCATTTAGGTGTAACTGCTAATTTAAATTGGGTAAAGACAAATGAGATAAGTGTCTAAATGTAAACTTTGGTACTTTCCACACCTTACACCTTATGTTCTATAGAAAAACTACTTAAATTTGCTAACGTGTTTTCATAGATTGTCTATATAAAAAGTAGTTCAACATCACTTAAAATTAATTAACACTGAAATTTAATGTGTTACCTTGTTTAAAAATGTTGTCTTAATTTAAAGATTTTAATAGGTTATTTCAAAATGTAAAGCAAGAAAATTGACAGATAAAAAACATCACAAGCATAAAAAATTTTTTGAAGTAAGAGGGTATGCAAAAGTCACAAAAAGTTATAAGAAAAAAAATTTTTGGACACAAAAGCTATTACTGATTCTCTGTTAAAGCAATAAGTTAAAGTAATCTATTATGTTCTCTTGATGTCTTTGTTAAATTCTAATTGTTTAAAAACAACTGAGTTTTTATTAAGAACTATGGGTTATTTAAATATGTGCTTATTTTCAAACCTTTAAATAATCACCCTGTAACAGTGATCAAATTTGGTCTGTATTATGTCATAATATAAAATGGTATTAATACAAATGTCTGAAAATTATAAAGTCTGGTAATCTAGTGTTACTAAACATGATGGTCATCTTGGTGAAGGGGCCCCAGAGGCCTAAAAAAGTTAAGTGTGCCTTGTAAAATCCTACAGGTGCTTTCAAAAATGCTATGTAAAGTAAACAAGTGTCTCTTCTTGGTTAACAAGTTTGTAATTTTAAATATAACAACTTAAGGTCTTTTGTCATCCACAGTTTTGTATATCAGATTTACTACTCATAAAACTAAAGTGTTGTTGGTTCTGTGTTTAACTGTCCTCCTATTGGTTGCAATGGACTTTTTCCAGCTACATCTATTGTATTCAGTACCTTGGGATGACTTTGTGGACTGATAAAGCCAATAATGAATTACAGGTACCAACTAGGAAAAAGTATAGTTAACTGAGTTTACTAAGATCAGAAAGTAATTCAAATCAATTGGTAATTTATAAAAAAGGTTAAAGATTCTAACAACTATCACTGAAACTGCTTTATTGTTCTGATGTATGTGACCCTATAGTTTGCTGTGAAACTAAATGCATCTATCTAATCAACTCCTCTGTATCATTTATGTATGTTTTTCTAATGTCTCTGCTGGACTAAATGTTATGTATACAAGAAAGTTATCTCAAGTGTTCATATTGCTGTAGAGTTTGATTATATTGTAATCTGTAACAAAATGTTTCCTGTAAGTTTAAACAGCTAAAGTTAATTGAAAATTCGTGTAACCTAAATCTCTGTAAACTTGTTAAAAAAAAACAACTGAAAACATTTTATTACTTGTGCTTAAATTTGCTGGTTAAACAAGCTACACCATGTTGGGTATTTAAGAGATGTTTCCAAGTACATGTATTCTTTTTTTTTTTTTTTGACAGGCAGAGTGGACAGTGAGAGAGAGAGACAGAGAGAAAGGTCTTCCTTTTGCCATTGGTTCACCCTCCAATGGCTGCCGCGGCCGGAGTGCTGCGGCTGGCGCACTGCACTGATCCGATGGCAGGAGCCAGGTACTTATCCTGGTCTCCCATGAGGTGCAGGGCCCAAGCACTTGGGCCATCCCCCACTGCACTCCCTGGCCACAGCAGAGAGCTGGCCTGGAAGAGGGGCAACCAGGACAGAATCTGGTGCCCTGACGGGGACTAGAACCCGGTGTGCCAGCGCCGCAAGGCAGAGGATTAGCCTAGTGAGCCGCGGCGCCAGCCCCAAGTACATGTATTCTTAACATTTGTAAAGGACATTGGACCTTCTGGTAAGTGTTTTCCTAAGTTGTTTTCTAATAATTAAATCTACTTGCTAAGTTTTCATTTGATATTACTCTTAAAATGTTTGTGCATGGAAAAGCTGCCCTACCTTTTTGACCCTATTGCCATATATAATTATTCCTTGTAAGATTACTTAATTACTTGGATTAAAGACTAGCATAAAAAATTAAAGCTGCCTCCAGGCAACACCACACAGAGTAACGTATCTGTTTTGCCTCTGGTGGTGCAAGGTTTTTAAGTATGGCTGGTAACCGGTAAGATTTTGTAGTGACAATCTGGCAGTATCCTTGCATAGCTATTTGGGTAAGGATATAAGTCAGTTCTGTTAAAGGTCAACCATGTTCAGAAATCAGAGTAACTCAGCCCAGCTAAATATTCATAAAAAACATGCCTATGACTATAGACTTCTAGTCTAGGCAATGAAAATTAGAGGTGGGACTGAGCACTCCCTTGACTTGCATTCTCTGGTCTGATTTAACAAGAACCAGGAGAAAAAGAGAGCTGGGCATCAGAAGCAATGTAAAGATGGGTGGCAGGCCTATTATAGGCAGCTCTGTACAGTGATCTGCCCTCAGGGAGACCCAACAGGCCAGTCCACTGCAGTGGCATTCAATGTGGTAAGCCTGGGCTTCAGCAGAAGTCAGCTTGTGAAGAGCCCTGGCAGCTCTGCCAGCCAAGAGTTGGATCACTGGAAATGGACCTGTCCTGGAGTCGAAGGACTTCAGGTCAGAGCCACGGATCTTATTGGCTGTAAGCTGAAAAGCCCTTCACTCAGCCCAGCCTCCAAAGTGACCACCACTGTTGAAAGAATGGCCAAGTAGGGTCAGTAACATTGCAGACAGAGCTGTAAATTTCCTATTGGAGATGCCACCTGCCTTTACCTGGCCAGCTCTCCTCCCAGGCCAGGTAAGTAATAAAAGTCAACAGAGTGCCTTCCCCAAGGAGGTTCACACCTCCCTTAAAATGTACCCTATGTAAAAAGATAAATAGGTCTAGGTCCCTTAACTTACAAGGCCTAAAGCCCACCAGGTTATTATCAAGCCCCTTCTATCAGGTTCTCTTTGCATCTCAATCAGAAAACTTATTTGTAACTTGGACAACACCTTTCTTGACTCCTCTAATAGCAACTCTGGACCCTGCCTGGCCCACTCCTGGGCCTCATTCCTTTGTAATTTTGTTGCTTATTAAAATCAGTGGTACACAGACATTCTGTACATATCCTGTGGGGGCAGCTGTAGTATCTTTTAAACAGTATTACCGTAAATAGTGTACTTCAAAATGTAAATTACCTTGTTTAAAACTGTGACTTTAACATCTGTATAATTAGTGCATATGGTATCTACTCTCCATTATCAGGATAATTCATTATTAGGTAAATTTGGCTAGTAGGAAATACAGTTCTGTGAGCAGTGTTTCCTATTAAATATCAACTACTATCTCAGTTACACATAACAGCAGCAGCTCCGCCTTGTTCAGAAAAAGTAAATGCACAAAGTTAAAAAGTTAAAAAGATATACTGCAAATAGCTAGTCATTATTCTGTGTATTAAAGTAGAGCAGAAATTAAACGCTGAGGATTTCTGTAAATTCTTTGTTCTCTGTAGTAGATCGCCGTTTATACTCCCAGCATGTGTGTACTGGTAATCCTCTCCCACACTAATGAGTGATTTTTCTCCCAGTTTTGGCTGGAATATGCTTTAGTCTCACCCTGTCTCTATAGTACAGTGTCTGGTTAAGTGTTTACAGCTGGTGATAGAGCGAACCAAGGCCTTCGGCAACCAGGAGGTCAACCAAATGCTACTACAGGAATGTGCTCGGCTCCCCACCCAGGATACAGTGGCTTAAGACATCGCCCCATGGCAGCGCAGAGTGCCTCGTTGCCCCACATCAACAGGGGTGGCTCTGAAGACGGATCGTCATCCCTCTGTACCTCTTGGACTTTTGGGACTGATGTGATGGGCTGTGCGCCACTCTGGGAAAAAATGCTGCTTTTACGCTGATCACTCGGGCCTAATAAAAGATAACATGGCTGGCTAAGGTCAGGGAGGGGCTGGCAAGATAAAAAAAAGAACAGGAGGCCTCTCAGGGGTGGTTTGAGTCTTGGTTCAATTCTTCTCCGTGGCAAGCCACCCTACTATCAGGACTCATAGGGCCCTTGTTCTCCTGCTTTTAATTTTAACCTTCAGACCTTGCATTGTTAACAAACTTGTACAGTTTATGAAACAGAGATTGGACACCATTCAATTAATGGTCCAACAGTCCCAGTATAAACCCTTAAATGTTTGTAAAACCTATAAAATGTCAGTCCAAAACCCATGATTGGGTTTTTCAAACATGTACAAAAACAAGGGGGGAATGAAGAACCAAAGTGACTCCATTTTAAAACAATAAAAAAGCAGCCTCCATTTCCCATAGCAGACCCGGGTCCTTGTAAAAGCAGGCATTCAGGCATTCCGGAGATATCAAAGCTTACCAGGGACAGCTAGCTCGGTAGACCAAGGACAGCACAGTAGAGATTGCTAAACAAAGTAACTCCCTGCCCCCAAAGCTTCCATGCTGTATGAACTCTTTTTTTCCTGCTGATGTAGCCCCTTTTTCCTTTAAAAACTCTCCCAAACAAAGACCGGGGCCTCACTCCTTCCTCCGCTGTGCAGTTTGGTTGGATGGGGTCCCTGTCGCGGCTTGTACTCCTGAATAAACCTTGCTCTTGCAGTTTGGTGTGATCGACTCTCTGGGGGTCTCTGCGGGGATCTAACGATCTGGGCACAACAGTGGCTCCAGGACTCCAGCAGCCCACTGGTGTGGGGTGGGGTGGAGGAGGTGGAGTTTCCCAAGGAAGTAACGGGGCTGGCTTTTTTGGAGGGGGGTCTTCAGAGTTGTGGTCTGGTTCTGGTTGCTAGCTTGAATTTTCCTCTTCCAAGTTCAAATCCAAGAGCTGTCTTTCCTCCCATCAGGGCCAGTTAGGGCAGACGTAGGAAGACACATATTATGCTTATTTATTATGGAATGAGGCCATTTCCTCTAAATTCTCAGTATCCTTTTTTTTCATATTTGACAATTCTGTTAGGTAGGGGCTACAGTGAAATCAGTTCTTAGAAGATTTCTGTAGGAGACGCGGGCAATTCAGTGTGGGTGTGATGATTAGAACACATATGAATAGCAGTTTACATTGCCATAGGAAAACTTCCCCCATTCTACCTTGGCTCGGTACAGCTACTAACCTAGAAGTAACAATGGCACTTTCTAGTGGTTTTACCCTGTGTGGCCATAGAGAAGATGTGTAAGATGTTAAAGTGCACAAAGCATACTGCTGTCACCAGAACCCAGCTGACTTCCTTCAGAGCCCTTTTCAGAATCTATTTTGTTATGCACTGTCTGACACAGCTTCTACTATGGAAACTCCAAGAGAGGTCTCTATCTTATTCCCAGTACCTAGCACATGGCTTGGCATATGGTAATGATTTTCATAGTTTTTAAATTTGAAATGATTATTTGAGAAGTAGAGAGACAGAGGGAGGGAGAGAGCACTCTTATGTACTGGATTATTTCCCAAATACCTGAAATGGCTGAGATGGGGCCAGTCAAACCAGAAATCAAGAACTCAATCCAGCTTTGCCATATGGGTGGCAAGAACCCAACTACCCAAGCCGTTGCTGCTCTCAAAGTCTGCATTAGGAGGAAGCTGGAGTTAGAAGCCAGATCTGTGTGTTGAACCCCAGGTACTCTGAATGTGGGATATAAATGTCTTTATTGCCAAATATCCTGGTAATGGTGTTAAAAGTGGAAGTGAAGGGGCTGGCGCTGTGGCTTAGCAGGTAAAGCCGGTGCCTTCAGTGCTGGGATCCCATATGGTGCTGGCTCGAGTCCCGGCTGCTCCTCTTCTGATCCAGCTGTCTGCAATGGACTGGGAAAGCAGTAGAAGATGGTTCAAATCCGTGGACCCCTTCATCATGTGGGAGACCTGGAGGAAGCTCCTGACTCCTGGCTTCAGTTTGGCCCAGCTCTGGCTGTTGTGGCCATCTGGGGAGTAAACCAGTGGATGGAAGACCTCTCTCTGCCTCTGCCTCTCTGTAACTCTGCCTTCCAAATAAAGAAATAAATCTTTAAAAAATGGAAGTGAGCGCAAGATTTGGTTCATTTGAGGATCTGTTAACAAGTTTCTAAAATCAGTGCTGAATTCCTTTCTCTCATATTTCAAAGGAAGGTTTTTTTAAAAAAAAAGATTTATTATTTATTTATTTGAAAGGCAGAGTTTACAGAGGAGCAGAGGCAGAGGGATCTTCTGTCTGCTGGTTCACTCCCCAAATGGATGCAATGGCCAGAGTTGTGCTGATCTGAGCCAGAAGCCAGAGCTGCTTCCGGGTCCCCCACGGGTGCAGGGGCCCAAGCACTTGGGGCATCCTCCACTGCTTTCCCAGGCTAGAGCAGAGAGCTGGATTGGAAGTGGAGCAGCTGGGACTCGAACCGGTGTCCATATGGGATGCTGGTGCTGCAGGTGGCGGCTTTACCTGCTATGCCACAGCACCGGCCCAGGAACTTCTTAAAGTTTGCAGTTTCATTGACTGGCTTTTATTTAAATTGGATTAAAGTGTTTTATATGGAAAAAATTTGATATACTTTTCAGAATGCAACTGACAGGTACTAGCCTATGTTTATGGGAGGAAAAAAATCAATTACCTGAAACAAGGGGCCTAGATATCTTGGAAACATGTCTTGAGAACAACCCAACATTTGCAGATCAAAGGCCCTGCCCAATATCATTGTAAGGAAGGTCCCAAGTCTGGTGCCAGGAACCTTTCTGCCCAGTAATGTAACACCCAGGGAGGATCCTGCACTTGGGTGTTCTGCCTAGTAATCTTCCAGAGATGGGTAGGGAATATGGTTGAAAAAATTTGCCCATACCCATACAAACCATAGTCTAAATGCGGATGGGGGCATATACACTGACTTTTGGCTGAGCTCCCTTCTTGATGTGTCAGGTGCACTTCTTCATCAACCTCACTAGCGTGCTTGCTGCCAGTCTCTTGTCTCTCCTCTGAATTCTTGTCCAATGGGGAGGTAAGGACTCCATTATAAATGTACCTGAACAAATGCTGTGAAGAGTTGGCCTGTCTTCCTGGGAGAAGTGAGGGATGATCCCAGAAGCTTAAAAGGCCTATTTGCCTGTGAGAAACTCCCCTTTAGACTACCTTGGTGATGTCACAGCTCTTTCCATATTTCAAGAGGAGAAGCAAATTTTGGAAGTGCTGAGCTTCAACTTCCAGCCTTACTGGCAATACCGCTTTCTCTACCTTTGTCAAAACAACACACACACACACACACACACACACAACCAACAAAACACAACTTTGGGCTGAGTTAACAAATCAAACTCACGTAAGGCCACAGTTAGTTTGTTCTGAATTCCTGGGATCCTGTATGTGGGGAGTTCTGAAAGGCTTGTGTTCAAGCAGCCCAGCATCTGCAACCCCTGGAAATGTCGTAGGGTGGCTTGTCCATGTTCTTTTCTTCAGGGCAAGAAAAGAGTTCAAGGATGAGACTTAGGTAAAGTTTAGCAGAGAAACAAGATTTAGTTACATGCAAAGTGATGCATGCTCGAGAGAGCTACATTCTGTAAGGTTCAGGTCCATCCTTTTCTATGGCCTGGAGGCCAAAGGGATGGGCTTGGAGCAGAGCTTCTAAGAGCAGAAAGAGCATTTTCCTAGAAATTTTCTCACCTTACACTTTTTTTTTTCACACAGTTGTTAAAAAATGTATGAAGTGCCAACTTTTTTGGCTCAAAGAATTTTGTGATCTTAGATGTAGAAGCTATGGAAATAGGAAGTATGGAAACAAAAATGTCCTATCGGTGTTGAATAGTAAGGTATTAGGTGGGTGGGTGTGTCAAAGTGAGTTTAAATCTGGGATAGAGACCACTGAACTAACACACTTCATCGTATAACGTTGGGGGCAGTTGTGTACTCCCTTTGAACCAAAACTGCACTAGATTGTGAACAAAGCTTTGGAGAGAGCATTTCAGCATTTTATTTGCAGATACTGGCCTACCTACCAACTCAAAACACAACTCTCTTCTAGGCAACCTGGAGCCACACAGCTTTGGACCCAAGAAGGTTTGAGTATATACAAGGGTAGGGAGACATATTAGGGAGAGGTAAACAACCTAGACCTTTAGTTTGGTTCATAAAGGGTATTCAGTGATGGGAATTCCACCTGAGGGCAAGGGAAATTAGACCACCACTAGAAGGGCTGCCCTAGATCAAGGCCACCTTGGATAACTCAGCTAGAATTTCTCTGTCTAGGCCTTCGGGATTGGGAAGCAGGAGAGCAATTATGTTCAGAGACTTTCTGGAAAGTATCAAGTTCCTTTTGAACACATAAAACATTCATACCACTGTGGAACTAGCAGGGATCACCATCAGTGACACTCAGTAGTGTGGCCTCTTTCAAGGCTCACACAAAAGCAGTTGATTAGACAAATCATATTTGCCCAATGTCTGTGTCAGCAATGAAGCCTGAAATGGAATTCTTGATTCAGAGAACAGAATCTTACAATTTCCCTCCTCTGCAGTGATTTAACACATACTCTCTGCTTACAATGTAGCCATAGGTAGAAGCTGTTTCCATTCACCATCTCTTTGGCAATATCCTTCATAAGGTGGATTGAATTGCTAAACCTGTTTTATGGAAGAGATGACAGCTTAGAGATAATAGAAATCTTCAACTCTTTCTCATCTATAACATGTAAAATTGTGTAAAAAAAATCTGAGACAAAATTAGGACTCAAATCCCAGTGTCCAGTGCTTTTTAGCACAGCGTATACTAGGCAATGATCAAGAAAGGAGAGCTGGATCAAACACTTTATCATTCTACATTATAAACCGGGGAGATAGTGTTTGCTGGCTTTTTTTCTCAGAAATGTCATAACAGATTTGAGATCATTGTTGTGAAAACTTTAGTAAATAAGAGCATACTATGGAACATCTTCGATGTCCCTCTTTAAATCCTAGTAACTTTTTAAAATGAGTTTATTTGCTCATGGAAACAAGCACTTTAAAGATAGTTGAGAAAGCCCTACCTAAAACCACAATCAACAGTTTCTGGAATCTATCCGACAATGCTTTCTGAATAGTTTGTTTCTGGGATGTCTTCTCCTTCATAAGGAAAAATAGTGGTCTTAGATTCAACCAGAACAAATGGATGGAGAATGTCTAGATGAGTGCTGATAATATGTCTAAAAATGGAAGTATGTCCACTCTTCTTGGATGCATATCTTGGTGATGACGGGCACACACAGCACACGGTATCCTGGGAGGGCCCATCACCACTGTTGCCCTCTATTCCAGAAGTTCCTGATGTGCTGGCAGTGAGGTCTGGGACGGGAACTGGGCACTCATGGATCTCAAATTGGTAAGTGGAAGCCGCACTTCTACAAACTCTGCTCTTCTGTGAGTCAAAGGCTGAGACACCATACAGAGAACGGATTGGTGGTGAGTACAGATGATCTGTCCCTTCATCAGGTATCATCCATGGGAGCCTACTGTATTTCACTTGCTGACATCCCTACCGCTGACTTAAGACTCCTAAGACTAGGACCACAGATGCTAGAAAAAAATAATAGAAGATCCTTTTCAGGTACATAGGTTGGCCCCTTTTCCCATTCAAACCCTTCCATTAACAGACAAAGAACCAAATGTTTATATGAGAGTGTGTTGAAACCTTCAGATGATTTTGCTGAGACAACTTATCTGTGTTTGAAAGACTATTTTGGGCTGGTGCCACAGCTCACTAGGCTAATCCTCTGCCTGCAGCACTGGCACATCGGGTTCTAGTCCCGGTCGCGGCACTGGATTCTGTCCCGGTTGCTCCTCTTCCAGTCCAGCTCTCTGCTGTGGCTCGGGAGTGCAGTGGAGGATGGCCCAAGTGCTTGGGCCCTGCACCCCATGGGAGACCAGGAGGAAGCACCTGGCTCCTGGCTTCGGATCGGCACAGCACGCCGGCTGTAGCGGCCATTTGTGGGGTGAACCAATGGAAAAGGAAGACCTTTTTCTCTGTCTCTCTCTCACTAACTCTGCCTGTCCAAAAAAAAAAAAAAGACTATTTTGCATAAAACAGGTTCTTAACCCAAAACTGGGAAGATGTTATTTCTTCCCTAAGCTTCCTGGCAGGAGATCAGCTGATGGATTTTAAATATCAGCCTTCTGTGAGGTATTGCCCAATGTAAAAATCTGCCCAGGAATTTAATAGGGATGGCCTGAAATGTATCTGAAAAGATGAATTTTTAAAAATATATATGTATTAATTTATTTGAAAGAACAACAGAGGGAGAGAGGGAGAGGAGGGGGAGAGGGAGAGCAGAGAAGAGGAGAAAAAGAGAAGAGAAGGGAAAGGAAGGGAAGGGAAGGGAAGGGAAGGGAAGGGAAGGGAAGGCAAGGGGAGAGGAGGGGAGGGGAGGAGGGGGGAGGGGAGGGGAGGGGAGGGGAGGAGAGGGAAGGAGAGTGGAGAAAGAACAAAAGAAATATCTTCAACCAGGGCCGGTGCTGTGGCGTAGTGGGTAAAACCACTGCCTGCATGTCAGCATCCCATATGGGCACCAGTTCAAGTCCCAGGTGCTCCTCTTCCCATCCAGCTCTCTGCTCTGGCCTGGGAAAGCAGTAGAAGATGGCCCAAGTCCTTGGACCCCTGCACCTGCATGGGAGACCTGGAAGAAGCTCCTGGCTCCTGGCTCCTGGCTCCTGGCTCCTGGCTCCTGGCTTTGGATGAGTGCAGCTCCAGCCATTGTGGCCATTTGAGGAGTGAACCAGCAAATGGAAGACAGACTTTCTCTCTCTCTCTCTCCCACCCCTGTGTAACTCTGCCTTCCAAGTAAATAAATAAATCTTTAAAAAAAAAAAAGAAATATTTCAACCTTCTGGTTTACTACCCTAATGTCCATAACAGCCAGAGGTAGGTCAGGCAGAAGCCAGGAGCCAGGAGCTGCCACACGGGTGGCAGGGGCCCAAGCACTTGGGCTATCTTCTTCCTTCTCAGGCATGTTAGTAAGATGTTGGATCATAAGCAGAGCAGCCAGCACTGGAACTGGCATTCTGATATAGGAGTGACAGCTTAATCTGCTGCACCACAATACCAGCCTTAAAGATGAATTTCAGAAATAGGAAAAAAGTCTTTTCCTTATTCCCTCACCTCTCTCCTTGCAGTGATAATGGACTTCCCTCCTTCAGAGTATCCAAAGGCTTCTCCACCACCCGGAATCCTAGAACAGCAACACCGCTTCTAAGACACAAAAGAACTTCAAGCTTTGCTTCTCAGGTGGTCACACAGTGTCTTCGTTTTCCTTTTCAAGGTCAGAGAGCCCCGAAGCTGTTAGAATTTTAATTGAAATGTCCTCCCTACAATCTTCATGTTAACTTCAAAATGTTTTGTGACTAGAAATCGAAACTCCAGCAGTTGACAGTTGAGGTGTCCTTTAGCTTCAAAATCAAGTAAGATTCACCACTGAATCACTAGAAACAGACATCAGTTTTTATTGTTATATACCACACAAATTATGAAACACCACCACATGTGTAATGTATGTGATCATATATAACTCAAATGCACGTCCTCCCCACCTCCCAGTCCTTCTGGCTAACGTTCAGGATTATAGTGTTGAAGGGGAGTGTGGTCAGTAAAATGAAAAACTCTGTGTTCACCTTGATGCTCCTTGTGTGCACGCATTGAAACTAAAAGAACACTTCTCCAGTTCTTGACATTGGCACTGTCTAGGGCAAGCACTTGGTGTTAAAACCGGCCTACGTCTGGTGCCGAGAAGATCCTCAAGTCACAAAAGACACACCTACAGATATCACGACCTGCCACATATTTTCATTTTGGATACGAGATTTGTCAATACCGATCTCACAGTGTGAAGATTAAAATGGGATAGAGCGATGTCAGCATTGCATTCATAGTAAGCCCTAAATCAGTGAGTGCTTTAAAGCCACAGCACTGCTCTGCAACATTTTAAGGCACTTGAGTAACTGGAAAGTGTCCCTGACTTTGGTGATGAATAGTGTGATGAAAGCAACCAAGGAAGCCCTGCCAAAGCAAGTGATAGGGCTGTGGGTGAGCCGCAAAATGTGTTAGTCTTCTCCCTCAGTAGCTAGGGCTGGGAATATGAGAAGGAATGTATAAGGTGAACAGACCACATACTACTCCTCTCCCCAAGTTACTAACCTGTTGGAGGTGAGAATACACATACCTCTGTGAATTTACCAGCAACTGTAGCAGTTAGAGGTTCACGTGCCTTCACAAACTGCTTTGAGAATGCAACTATCTTCTGAGTGTTAACTGAATTTCTTACATCACTAGTTTTTAGTAAATGTATATTTCTCATTTGAAAAGCATAGTAGATAAAAATGAGGTTGTATCAAAATGTTTGTGCAGGGGGCCAGTGCTGTGGTATAATGCAGGTGCTATAATGCAGGTGTAATGCAGCTGCTAAGCCTGCACCTGCATTGCTGGCATCCCATATGGGCGCAAGTTCTAGTCCCAGCTGCTCTTCTTCCAGTCCAGCTCCCTGCTGATGGCCTGGGAAAGCAGTGAAAGATGACCCAAGTGCTTGGGTCTCTGCACCCACATGGGAGACCTGGAAGAAGCTCCTGGTTTCCCTCCCTCCCTCCCTCCCTCTCACCCTCCCTCTTACCCTTCTTGTTTTTACCTTTCTGTCATTTAAACAAATTTTTTGAGTTAGCATATTTTATTTATTTTTAAAATTTTTTTATTTTTTTGACAGGCAGAGTAGACAGTGAGAGAGAGAGAGAGACAGAGAGAAAAGTCTTCCTTTTTCCATTGGTTCACCCCCCAATGGCCTCTGCAGATGGCACACTGTGGTCAGCGCACCGTGCTGATGTGAAGCCAGGAACCAGGTGCTTCTCCTGGTCTCCCACGCGGGTGCAGGGCCCAAGCACTTGGGCCATCCTCCACTGCACTCCCGGGCCACAGCAGAGAGCTGGCCTGGAAGAGAGGCAACCGGGACAGAATCCAGCACCCCGACTGGGACTAGAACCCGGGGTGCCAGCGCCGCAGGCAGAGGATTAGCCTATTGAGCTGTGGTGCCAGCCCAAGTTAGCATATTTTAAACTTACATTACAGTAAAAAGGCTTAATACTTCAGGGAGTAAGAAGTTTACCAAGTAAAAAGCAAAAAGACTCTAATTTAGTCGGAATATAGACAATGGCTATAAATAATAATTGAGTGGAAAAAATGACCATTTCACCCATATACAATTTATTTGTCATTCATAATTTCTTTCAATGAAATAGAACCAATGACAATGTAACATCCAGATATTTCCTCTGTGGTTACAAGGTAATAATTTAGCTCATTTAGACTTTTAGCCATTTCTTCTTAACAGGTTATGCACAGGTATGACTTCATGCAGATTGCAATGCAAATCATCATATATTACATTTTTGGTGTTCTATTAGTTACCACAGAAACTAATAGGGAAAATATATGGTATTTGTCTTTTGTGGCACTCGCTTATTTCACTAAGTATAATGGTTTCCAGTTGCATCCATTTTGTTGTGAAAGACAGGATTTCTCTTTTTTCGTGGCTGAATAGTATTCTATAGTGTATATATACCAAATTTTACTTATCCAGTCATCAGTTGATGGGCATCTCGGTTGATTCATATCTTAGCTACTGTGTATTGAACTGCAATAAACATAGGGGTACAAATAACTCTTTCATATGCCAATTTCATTTTTCTTGGATAAATTCCCAAAGGTGGGATGGCTGGGTCATATCATAGATGTATTTTTGGATTGCTGAGGAATCGCCATATAGTCTTCCATAGTGGTTGTCCTAGTTTACACTCCCACCTGCAATGATTTAGGGTACCAACTTCCGTACATCCTTGCCAGCATTAACTATTTTTCAATTTTTGGATGATAGCCATTCTAAATGGGGTGTGGTGAAACCTGGTTGTTTTTATTTGTGTTTCCCTGGTGGCTAGTGATCCTGAGCATTTTATACTGTTTCTGCTGACCATTTGTATTTCATCCTTTCAAAAATGCCTACTCGTGTCCTTTGCTCTTTTTAGCTAGCTTGTTTATTTTGTTGTTCTTGAGTTTCCTGAACTGTTCATGGATCCTAGAAAATCCATTATCAGTTGCATACTTTGCAAGTATTTTCTCCCATTCTGTTGGTTGCTTTATTTTGTTAAGTGTTTCTTTTGAGTGCAGAAACATCTTTTTTTAAAAAAAGATTTTATTTATTTATTTAATTGAAAGTCAGAGTTACACAGAGACAGAAGGAGAGGCTGAGAAAGAGAGAGAGAGACCTTCCATCCGCTGGTTCACTCCCCAGTTGGCCACAATGGCCAGAGCTATGCCGATCCAAAACAAGGAGTCAGGAGCCTTCTCTGGGTCTTCCACGTGGGTGCAGGGGCCGAAGGATGTGGTACATCTTCTACGGCTTTTCCAGGCCACAGCAGAGAGCTCTGCCCCTCTTTGTCTCCCTTAACAGTTTTTGTGTTAAAGTTTATTTTGTCAGATATTAAGATGGCTACGCCCACTCTTTTTTCATTTCTGTTGGCATGGTATATCTTTTTCCAGCCTTTCACTTTCAGTCTGCATGCATCTTTGTTGGAAAGATGTGTTTCTTGTAAGCAGCAAATAGATGGGTTTTGTTCCTTAATCCATTCAGCCAATCTGTGTCTTTTAACTGGAGAGTTGAGGCCATTAACATTCAATGTGACTATTGATAAGTGGTAACTTTGCCCTACCATTTTCCCAGAGATATTTTCTAATATATGCTTTGAACTTCCTGTGATCTTGCTGTGAGGTTTCCTTCCTTTACCTTATTTCATATTGATGACCGTGTTTCTGTGTTTCTGTGTGTAACACCTCTTTAAGCATCTTTTGCAGGGCTAGACGAGTGGCGACAAATTCTTTAAATTTCTGTTTGCTATGAAAGGTCTTTATTCACAAATGAGAGCTTTGCAGGATATAATATTCTGGGCTGGCAGTTTTTCTCTCTTAGTACCCGGGCTATGTCTCGCCATTCCCTTCTAGCGTGTAGGGTTTTTGATAAGAAGTCAGCTGTGAGTCTAATTGGAGATCCTCTGAGAGTAATCTGACGTTTCTCTCTTGCACATTTTAGGATCTTTTCTTTATGTTTCACTGTGGTGAGTTTGATTACAATGTGTCATCATGAGGATCTCTTTTGGTCATGTTTACTAGGGGTTCTATGAGCTTCCTGTACTAGGATGTCTCTGTCCTTCTCCAAACCTGGGAAGTTCTCTGCTAGTATCTCACTAAAAAGGCCTTCTAATCCTTTCTCTCTCTCCATGCCTTCAGGAACTCCCAGAACCCGAATGTTGGGTTTTTTAATAGTATCCTGTAGATTCCTAGCCATATTTTTTAGATTTTAATTTCCTCTTCTTTTCTTTGGTTTGACTATATACTTTCCTGTGCTCTGTCTTCTAAGTCCGATATTCTCTCTTCTGCTTCACTGACTCTGTTTTTAAGGCTCTCTAATGTGTTTGTCATTTGATCTATTGAGTTCTTCATTTCATTTTGGTTTCTCTGCACTATCACATTTTCCTGTTCTACTAGTTTCTGTGTTTCATTTTGATTCCTCCTTAAGACTTCATTTTCACGAGAGAGATTTTCTATCCTGTCTAGTAAGGATTTCTGTAGTTTAAGAATTTGTTTTTGAAAACTTCTAAATGTTCTTATCATAAATTTTTTGAGATACGTATCTTGTATTTCTTCTATCTCATCATCTTCATAATCTTGACTTGGGGTGTCTTGTTCATTTGGGGGTGTCATAATGTCTTCCTTGTTCTTGTTTCCTCAGTTTATGCGTTTGTTGCTTGGCATTGTTGAGATATTCTTTGGATTCTTCTTCCCTCGCTGTGGTGTTTTTTTCTTGTTATACTATGACTGTATTAAGTGGACTGTCTGCTTTTGATGGAGCCTTAGAGGCTTCAGATGGGTGTGGCCAGAGAGCTCTGTTTGGTTCTTCAGGGTTAGGGGTGTGCCAAAGGTGACACATCCAGGTTAGGCATGGTAAATTTCTCTCTCTCCTCTCTCTCTCTCTCTCTCTCTCTCTCTCTGATCCAGAAGGGAAGTAATTCTGCACAGCTGAGCGGAATTGAAGGTAGTCAGCTTCTGATCTCTGGCTCCTGTGGGTATAACATTCGTCTGCTCTTTCCCAAGGACCACACAAAGAATCTGTTCTGCCCTCAGTGTGGGCTCAAATTCCCCTACAGTCTCTCACTGGGTTGCCAATTTTACCAAATTGTAGCGTCTCTGGAGAGTACTCACGTGAACTCTGTGAGTTCTCTCACCCACTGTCTCTTTTTTCACTGCCTCAGTTCATTAGCTCCACACATTCACTAGGTCCTAACCTCCTGTTATTTCTCACACACACACACACACACACACACCCCAGAGTCCAGTTTTTCCGCTTGGCTTTGGCAGGTGCAGCCCGGAGGTCGCACAGCTTTTACGTATGTCCAAAATGGTACCTGCTCTTTGTCTTGCTCGCCTTTGAGAGGTGAGTGGAGAGAGAGAGACTCGTGCCTGTACCAGTCCTTTCCCTCTCTGTCTCTCTCTCTCTCTCTTCTCGAGTTAGCCTGGTGAACTTTTCCCCATGGTGCTTCAGGCCTCATTCCCTCTAGGCTTCTCCTTCTGCTTTCCCGCCAGTGTCTCAGGCTACTGAGGTTTTGGCTCACCTCGCGTTCCAGCGCTGCTGTGTAGATTCCACGACTGGTGTCCTGAGCTGTGGGCTCCCACGCTTTCTACGCAGGTCCACCGTGAATCACTGGTTCTGGAAGAGTTTCCTCTGCTGTTTCTTCCACAACTCTTCCTTGAACCTGCAGTATCTCAACTTTTATTAAACTGTCTCTTCCCGAACTATCAGTGTGCTCCCTTCCTATTCCGCCATCTTGCCGGACACCCAAGCTCTGGACATTCTTACTCCATAATGTGGTAACTCAAAATCGTCTCCGCCCACGTTTGCTGTTCATGATTAGCATTTTCTCATTTTTTACTATTGTACATTATGTCTGTGCCTAGGGTAAACCTAAGGGTAAGCTTTAGATTCTCTTGCATTTTTCTGAGTCTGAATCTTTGGGTATTTGTAGTCACTTTCTCAGTTTTTCCATACATAACTTGCAGTTGCTTTTAAAGAACGATTTACTTATTTATTTGAAAGGCAGAGAGAGAGAGCAAGGAGGAAAGAGAGAGAAAAAGAAATAGAAAGAGAGAGAGAGAGCTAGAGAGAGAGCACTTCCATCTACTGGTTTACTTCCCAAATTGCTACAACCATCAAGTGTGGAACGAGCCATAGCCAGGAGCCAGGAATTCCATCCTGGTCTCCCACTTGGGTGGCAGGGGTTCAAGAACTTAGGCCGTCTTCTACTGCCTTCCCAGATACATAAGCAGGAAGCTGGACTGGAAGCAGAGTAGCTTGGACTCAAATCTGTCTCTGGAAAGTCCCCAAACATGTACATTCTGATGGCACTGCATCTTGTCCCTTTAGTCACCTGACCTCATGCCTCTGTGAACTGCTCTCATGGCAATCTCAGAACACAGAATGAGGACATGTTCTCAAGGGAGAGGCCCAGCTGCAGCCTCCCCTGTTGGCACCTGAGTGTCTGAGTCCTCCATGGGTTATTGAAGGTATGAACTTTCCTTTGTGGTAAGCATCTTTGGGAAGAGTGGCCAGCTCCCCACTGAGAGCCAGTGAGCTGTTTCAGGGTGATACTCATGTATTTGGGAGTTGTAGATTTATTTGTGGCTATGTTATTCTACAATATGTGTGTATGTAGTTTTATATGTATACCTTTCTAGAAATTACAATAGTAATGAATTCTTTCCTCCTAGGAGTTGGAGCATTCTGTACCCAAGAATACACCTACACAGGTAAAGGATCCATTTCCTATCTGTAGACTCTTTCAAGTATTTTTTTTGACAGGCAGAGTGGACAGTGAGAGAGAGAGAGAGAGAGAGACAGAGAAAGGTCTTCCTTTGCCATTAGTTCACCCTCCAATGGCTGCCGTGGCCAGTGCACTGTGCTGATCCGATGACAGGAGCCAGGTACTTATCCTGGTCTCCCATGGGGTGCAGGGCCCAAGCACTTGGGCCATCCTCCACTGCACTCCCTGGCCACAGCAGAGAGCTGGCCTGGAAGAGGGGTAACTGGGACAGAATCCGGCGCCCCGACCGGAACTAGAACCCGGTGTGCCGGCGCTGCAAGGTGGAGGATTAGCCTAGTGAGCCGCGGTGCCGGCCTTCAAGTGTTTTTGTAAAAGGAAAGATGTGGGTCCAGAGTGTCTCCCACAAGTGAGAGAGGCCTAGGGTATGTGGATCCTAAATGTTTCCAAGTCAGTGAGCTGGCCCTTTGCTTGCCAGGTTCACTTTCCAGCTCAAGGGAGTGTGGGCCAGACTCGGTGGTCTAATAATGCTTGGTAATACCAGTCTGGAGCTGTTCCTGGGCCCAAAGAAGTCCCCTAATTCCCATCTTGCTGCCTTTCCTTCATGGCTATCCTCAGTCTGGCACCATAGCACCTTAAGTCTGTGAGTGCTGCCTCCAGGGTAGTTTTAGGAAATAGAGTGAGACGTTCTCAGGGGAAACGCCCAGGTACGGCTGTCACTCATGGATCTCAGGTCCCCTTGGGTATTCAGAATATGTGCTTTGTTTCTCTGGAAAGAGTGGCCAGCTCCACACTGAGAGTGAAGTCCCTGCTGTCGGGGTGGTTCAGTGACATGGCCGTGCAGATTGGTGTCAGACAAGGGACCCTGGACTTGGCAGCAAAAGGACTCATTGGGTATTTTTGCCTCCCAGCTATCCAGAGAGGGAGAGGAGATCTCACTGTCTTGAGGACAAAAAAGATTATCTGTGTGTCAAATTGTGTGTTTCCCTGCCTGATGTGTGTTGTTTGTTTCCATATGTATACTTTCAGTTTATAGATGCATATATTTAGGAATCATAGATTTTTCTAGCTATATTACTTTTTCTGACATAGAGTGATGATAGTGATGAATCCATCTTCCTAGGATGTTGAAGGTTCTCAGCTACAAGGATTTAGCCAGATGGGTCCTGGAAAATTTTTCTGTAATTTTAAACAAGTGTGAGTAGTTACACAAACACACAGAGAAACACACACACATACATCTTTAGAGGTTCATTCAGTGTTTATGAACATTTACATAGTTGTGTAGCCAAAGATTTGTTGGAAGTTGGTTGTTTCCCTATGGACATCATACAGGGCTCATTCTCTCACCAACAAACCAAGAGATGTCTGGAAACTTGCTGCGTTGAGGTGGGACAGGACGTGGGCTTTCCAAGGCCTTAGGTCCTACTTTGTCCTGGGTTGTACATGAGCAATCCCCGTTCCCACTTACCTCTAGCAGTTGGCTAAACCTCTTTGCCCAAGAGAGTTGGGCCCTAAGTTAGAAACACTCCTTATATATCTTAATGGGCTAGCAGGACTGAAAGTCGCCCTCTGACCTGGTGAGCTGGATCTCTTTTATGTCATGTTGTTCAGAAGGCTGGTAAACCTGCTGTGGGCCCAGAATGCCCCTCCAAGACAAGTGGCTTACAGCATGTAGGTTCCGTGTGTTTCCCAGAAAGCTAGTGTGGTGGCCCTCCAGCTAGCCTGGTCCATATCTCTAGGACAAGTTCATTTTGGCCGAGTCTGGCTCCCAGAGTGTGTAATCTTCAGGGATGGTGGCCAGAGCTGACTCTGGGGAGTGTGCAGATCCACATTCTGGTGGCACCATGGCATAGCTGACCCTGCAGCCAGGTGTCATCTTCCTGGTACCTGCCTATCCTGCCTAAAAGGAAACCTCAAAACCCAGAGGAAGGGCCAGCATTATGGCACAGCGGGTTCAGCCACCACCTACGATGCCAGCATCCCATATGGGAGTCAAGCTGTGTCTTATCTGCTCTGCTTGCTATCCAACCCTCTGCTAATGCAGCTGGGAAAGAAATAGAAGGTGGTCCAATTCTTTGGGTCCCTGCACCCATGTGGGAGACCCAGATGGAGTTCCAGACTCCTGGCTTTGGTCTGGCCTAGCCCTGGCTTTTGTGGCCATTTGGGGAGTGAACCAGCAGGTGGAAGATCTTCACCCTCTATCTCTCTCTACATATCACCCTGCTTTTCAAATAAATAAAGATAACTCAGATTGAGTGGGAGTTCTCAGAGGAGAGGCCCAACTCCATCTACCCCAGTCTGCAGTCCAGGCTCTGAGACCCTGGGTTGTACAAAATGTTCTTTTCCTTCTGGGTAAAATCTTAGGCAAGGATGGCCAGCTCCCCATAGAGAGGGAAGTCACTGTGGTCAGGGTTGTGCATGGGCACACCCCTGGGGAGTATCAGTGATCACACCCTGAAACTGGTGTGAAGGGTCTTCTTGGGTGGTTATGAGCCCGATGCAGAGCAACAGGGAAGGGAGAGCCCAGTGCCCCCTAACCACAGAGGTTGTGTGTTTCTTCTTGTGTTGTATGTGATTGATTTGTGTATGTACATTTTCTTGCCTAGAAATTCTTGTATTTGGAAATCATTGGTGGACTTCTGTCTCTGGATATTTATTTCTGAGACAGACAGACACTACCCTGTAACTGTGTGGGTGAGCATTTCTAGGACTAATGGGAGTCGTGATTTCCTCCTTCCCAGCATGGGGAAACATCCCAGTGCAAGGAAACAGCAATACATGTAAAAGAACAGTTTTCTATATTGTGCAGACACACACAAGTATTTCGACAGTTATGCACATGTGCTTTGGCTTTCATTTAATATTTGTGTGCCTCTCTGTACATGAATACAGGAAGGTATATGCCCCATCGTGTTATTTTGACTGTGGACATCATTCAAGATGCAGCTACCACTTGATAAGCCAAGAGTCACCTGTACATGGTGGCAGGGTGTCAGAGGCTGGAATGGCTCACATGATGTTGATCTTTCCTTTTGCTGACAAGTGATGCCAGTTTGTGTGATGGAGATGTTTAACATGCAGCCGTGGGTCTGGCTCAGCCATTGCACCAATAGGAGTCCCTGGACAGTGAGCAGTAGAGCACCCCAGGCTACAGGAAGCCAGAAGTTCATTCACGTAGTCCTGACACGTGAGATTATCTGTATAAACTCAGCAGCATTTTATTTCCAAGCCATACTTCTATAGAGTATGTGTGTGTGTATACATATTTAATTTCTCAGGCTTTGGTTCTTGACATTATGTAGATGATAGGTTTTTTATCTATATATTATTTTTTTAATTTGGCAAAGACAATTCAAACACTGCTTTTCCTATGAGATCTTATTTTCAAAACACTGCATTTAAGGATAATTTGGGCACAAATTAAGGTGATTCTTGGCCATGCTGTGTCAAATCCAGGAGATTGGGGTGAGTCTGCTGTCTGTGTCTGAACTTGGCAAAAGCCATTTCCTGCTAGAGTTGTGGCCTAGGTGAATGTGATCCCAGATGTTCCTGTCTGGCAGTCTGACAGACTCAAAATGAATAATATCACTAATTAATTAAAAAGCATTTCTGTGATTTAACGCAAATTTTTCTGAAATTAGATTGATACAAAAATAAAATAAAATTATTAACTCTAAACTCAAATGACACAAGTAAAATTAAAAAACTCTCAATTTTGTGGCTCAATGAAACTAAAACTGATTCATCAAATGAATGAAAGGATGTACACTAAAGAAAGGTTTACTAATAATTCCGAGAAAATCATTTTGTAGATTAGATGAGTCCATGAGCTCAGTGATTCTGATACTGACTCTCCATTAAAAGGGAATAAATATGGCCAGCGCCATAGCTCACTATGCTAATCCTCTGCCTGCGGCGCTGGTACCCCGGGTTCTAGTCCTGGTTTGGGCACCGGATTCTGTCCCGATTGTTGCTCTTCCAGTCCAGCTCTCAGCTGTGGCCTGGGAGGGCAGTGGTGGATGGCTCAGGTGTCTGGGCCCTGCACCCGCATGGGAGACCAGGAGGAAGCACCTGGTTCCTGGCTTCAGATAGGTGCAGCATGCTGGCCATGGCGGCCATTTGGGGAGTGAACCAACGGAAGGAAGACCTTTCTCTCTGTCCCTCTCTCTCACTGTCTAACTCTACCTGTCAAAAAAAAAAGTGAATAAATCTGGATTTGTGCATTTGGGGGACCATTGTTGTCTTCCATAAGAGACCTCTCTAAAGTAGCAATATTTTGGGTGGGGAGACTCATATGAAATAAATTGCAAAACTAGGAAATTAGATATCATATTTGCTAGCTTTGCACAGAAACCACTGAGAGAAGCTGTGTGAGGTGAGGCAAGCTTTTCTGAATCCTAGTGCTCATTCTAGAAAAACCAAATTTTCCATCAAAAGGGAGAACACAAACCTTGATGGGAATATGCCCATCCCCATACAAAGGCACTAGAGGGGGGAATCAGTACTAGAAAGAGAGCAAGGACTCCCACACTGAAAACATTCCCAGCTTGAAGTCATCTGTGCTCTCAGCAGGGTAGTTTCCAGGATGAGGAAAAGGTCATTAGGAAAATGATACCAAGCATGAAAGGACGTCGTTACTAAGAATCCAGGAAGCTCGGGAATGGATGGAGAGAAAAGGGGGAAGAAGAAGGAAAATGGGAAAAGGAACATCAGCCATGAAGTGTAAACTAGAAGAAACACAGGAGCAGGCTGTGCCTTTCAAGACACGGAAGGTGAATAGAAGAAAATGTTAACAACAGAAACCTGATCAGAGATGCCAGGAGATGAAGAGAAGCACAGGGAGCTGCTGGATGCCTGAGATTCCTGGAAGGGAAGAGACAGTGCAGTGACCCAAAGCCAATCAGCACAATGCAGACTTCTGCCAACGAAAATGCGCTGTCAGATTCCATCTTAGAAGACCACTGGATGTGACTTTGGCTGATGCCATTGATATTCCAGTAAAATCTGTGTATTAAAAGAAAAATGCGCAGGCATCTAGAATACAAGGATGAGTGACATAAAGGGAAATGAAACTGAGTATCTCATCGGTCTTGTAGAGACAGCGAGTCTGGGCAAAAGGAAAAAGAATATATTTAAGATGCTTGAGAAGAGAAACTAAACCTGGAATTTTGTGCCATCCAAGCTGACATTAGGTAAAAAGTGCATTGGCATCCAGGTCGTCAAGAGAAACCTTGAGTGAAAGGGACCCCATGATGCCTTCCAATGGAAGGAACAGATGGGTGACAACAAAACCCCTAGGGGCCGGCAGCAGGTTAACGCCCTGGCCTGAAGTGCTGGCATCCCATATGGGTGCCGGTTCGAGACTCGGCTGCTCCACTTCCAATCCAGCTCTCTGCTATGGCCTGGGAAAGCAGTAGAAGATGGCCCAAGTCCTTGGGCCCTGTACCCGTGTGGGAGACCTGGAAGAAGCTCCTGGCTCCTGTTTTTAGATCGGTGCAGCTCTGGCCGTTGCGACCATCTGGGGAATGAATCAGAAGATGGAAGACTTCTCTCTCTGCCTCTTCTCTCTCTGTGTAACTGACTTTTGAATCAATAAATAAGTCTTTAAAAAACCATAGAAAGTATTGCTATAAGAACAGATTGAAAAGACCACCCTGGCAGTGACTATTCATTGAGGATCAAATGGGATTCCTCCTGAGGGGTTGGTGGTGGTGGTAGTCACTAGGGTGACTGCTCTCAGATCCTTTAAGTTCTAACTTTGCTGAGGTGTTTCCCTGTGATGTGCTTTATCGGACAAAACCATATGAAAAGCAACCAGTACGGATGATGATAATTTAATATCATAATCTGCAGAGGTCTGGTGAGGAGAGATGTGGCTGGTCAGCTGTGTCTCCTCCTGCATTGTTCAAGCTTCCTGTGGTTGGAGAAGCTCCAACTCCTCTGTGTCCTGCCCTCCACATTGCAGGCTTCTGAGGAGCAAAGGAATCTGCAGGAAGACACAGGAATGGGGATCAGTGAGGAGGACAAGGACGTGGCAGCTGGTGCAAGGGGTGTGTGCAGGACTCGGAAGTTTTCTGTGACCCTCGAAGGTGACCCTAGGCTGTGACCTGCCCAGTGATTTGGGCCATCGGTAATGGAGGCCCATTTGCTTTTGGCATGGACATCCCACAAGAGTGAATTCCTGGGGCCCACATGTGGTATAACAGGGTATTACCACCTGCAACTCCCTCATTCCATATGGTGCCAGTTCAAGTCCTGGCTTCTCCACTTCTGATCCAGCTCCCTGATAATGTGTCTGGGAAAGCAGTGGAAGATGGCCCAAGTCTTTGGGCCCCTGCACCCATGTGGGAGACTGGAAGAATCTCCTGGTTCCTGGCTTCGGTCTGGCCGAACCCCGGCTGATGCGGCCATTTGGGATGGAAGATCTCTCTATGTCTCCATCTCTCTCTCTCTCTCTCTCTCTCTCTCTCTTGCTCTCGCTCTCTGTAACTGTGCCTTTCAAATAAAATAAATCTTTAAAAAAAGAGTAAATTCACCTAGACATTCACCTGGGCAGCCTTCAGGGAACTGGCCCATTAGGTAGTGAACCTGATGCACAGGAAGTGGGAACTCTCTTAGCCCTCAGATGCACAGGAAAAGGGAACTCTCTTGACCAACTTACTTGGGTCCTGTGAGGAGGAGGAGGTCTGATGACACAGGAAGGAGTACTGACCCTCCTCACTCTGTTCATACCCCAGGATCCTAGCTTGTGACTGACAAGTTAACTATGGAAGACTTCCCAGAGCTCTTTGATCCTCCTGATCAAGCAGAACTTCTTTCTATTCTCCCCTGATCGCAGGGATTTTATTAGAGAAGAATCATTTTGGGATCGGAATTGTGGCATAATGAGTTAAGCCACCACCTGTAATTCAGCATCCCATTTGGGATGCAGTCCAAGTCCTGGCTGCTCCACTTCCAATCCAGCTCCTTGCTAATGGATGTGGGAAAGCAGCAGAAGATCGCACAAGTCCTTGGGCCCTTAAGCTGATGTGGAGGATCCAGATGAAGGTGGCTCCTGGTTTTGGTCTGGCCCAACCCAGGCTGTTGTGGCCATCTGGGGAGTGAACCAGTGGAACATCTCTCTGTTTCACCCTCCCTCTCTGTAACTATGCCTTTGAAACACAAAAGAATCATTTTTTTGGTGTTTAAACCCAAACATTATTGCTTTTGTGCATATCAGCATTGAAGGGGTGACGGAAAACACTTCTTTTCAAAAGGTCATAAACCCAGTGTGCATATATAATTTAACTATAATTACAGCACAAATAAAAGGAACACAAGGGATTTATAACTCTCTTGCTCTTCAAAGTGAGCTTTGCTTTGAATTGCCATCGTGTTTCTGTGTGAATTAGACAGATGCACAATTTTATATTCCTTCCAAATAAAACAATCCAACCATATAAATAATCCTTCTTTATCAGCCTTTTACGAAAGTAGGTTGAGGGCCCCAATGGCTTGGGCAAATCCCTGTAGCTCTTGTGTTTTTTTTTTTTTAAGATTCATTCATTTATTTGAGTCGGAATTACACAGAAAGTGAAGGAGAGGCAGAGAGATAGAGAGAGGTCTTCCATCCGATGGTTCACTCCCCAGATGCCGCAACAGCCAGGGCTCCAAAGTCCGAAGCCAGGAGCCAGGAGCTTCTATTGGGTCTCCCACACAGGTGCTGGGGCCCAAGCACTTGAGGCATCTTCTTCTACTTTCCCAGGCCATAGCAGAGAGCTGGATCGGAAGTGGGGCAGCTGGGACTTGAACCAGTGCCCATATGGGATGCCGGCACTGCAGATGGTGGCTTTACCTGCTGTGCCACAATGCCGGCCCCATCTCTTTGTTCTGTGCTAGCCTCTGTGATGTCAGGATAAGTTGGGTGCCCACAGGGATGCAAAGGTGAGTGCAGTGGGATGTTCTCCTGGAGTGAAAAGGAGCCTCAAAATGCGACTCTCTCACCCCCTTCCTAATCATCCTGAGCTGGAGGAAGTCAGGGATGGCCCTGTGTCTCCCCATAGCAGAGAGTCTCCCTGTTGACTTTGGGGCTGGGCAGGCAGGGATGTGGGCTCTGGAGGGAGATGTTCACAGCTCTGGCGGCTCTCCCCAGAAACACATGGCCAGCAGCTCCCTCTGATGACGTTCGTGTGCCAGTCCTCCCCTTCTGATGAAAGCAGCCACTGGGGGCTCAGCCTGGGAGCCCTAGGGGCTGCCATGGAATGGGGATGTGTCCCTGGGACCACCTCAGGGCACATCCTTTACTTGCCTGTGTAGATCCTGAACATCCATTAGTGTCTACTTGATGGATCAGGGCTGACGGCAGCCTCTCCACTTCTGGGCTCCATTTTGTTGGCTTCCCTGAGGTATCACAAAGAATGTGAAGCAGTGAAGTCCGTGTGCACTTACTTCCCTGACCCCCATCTTCCTGCTCCAAACTCACATTTCCTGTTCTTCTTGGTCAAGGTCCTCCATGTCCAGAAGACTTTGGGGATAGTTCACGTCCAGGGAACATGTGGACACCTGGAAAGAAGAAACAGTGTGAGTTTCCTGAACCAGGCATTAAGGAAAAGCCCTTTCTTAGGGGACATGGAGGCCAGAGTCAGACTTCCCTGGAGTCCTCCCTCCACTGACACTGGGACCCTGCCTGCCTGCCTCACCCCAGCTCCCTGTGTGGGCAGTCGGGTTGCTCAGCACCATTTCATAGTGCAGTCCAGGGGTGAGGAGGGTAAGGCTGATGAAGGGAGAGGGAAGGGCTCCAGAGAGACTGGATCAGCATCCACAGTGCAAGGACATCCACTGCCTGAATGCCACCAGGTCCTTCAGGATGCAATCTCCACTGTGGTGAGGAGGGAACGTGGGAGAAGCAGGACCAGGTGCTTGTGAGCAAGAAAGCGAGAGAATCAGAAAAAAATGAAAGAGGAATCACTCACCCCCCGATTGCCACACCCAGTGGAAAGTTCAGGTGCTGCCCCATAGCCTTCTGTGTGCACCAGAGCAGGGGTGTTGAGGTTGCCAGAGAGAAGGAAAGGGGAGAGTTAGGCTTGAGGTGAGGACTCGGATCCCTGCTGCTGGTTGGATGATGTGGGCCAGCCTTGGGAGCCCATGTCTATATCCCTATCCCAGGCCTGGATGTCTTCACCTCTGCAATGAGCAAGTGGATCTCTGAACGTTCACCTCTTCTTCCTGCCCTCAGCTCCCATGACTGTGGCCAGGAAAGGACCCCCGTGTCATCTTGTTACTCCATAGGGAGCCATGTCCATGACATGATCTCTGTAACACACTGTTTTCCACCCTTCATCTTTCCCTTCCTCTATTCTCTCTCCTAATTATTGCCAGTCTCCTTTGCGTTTGTCAGCCTGCATGAATCAAATTGCCATCAGCTATGAGAGCTTTGTAGGTAAAATGGCACTGTGGTCATGCCAGCGTCCCCCAGAGCACTGGTTAGTGTTCTGAATGCCCCACTTCTGATCCAGCTCCCTCTTAAGGGGCCTGGGAATGCACCAGAAGATGGCCCAAGTGCTTGTCCCCTTGCCACCTATGTGGGAGAAGTGGATGGAGTTTCAGGCTCCTGACTGGCCTGGCACAGCTCAGGTATTGGGGCCATTTGTGAAGTAAACCTAAGGATGGGAGAGCCCTTCTTCTTGTTTCTCCTTCTCTTTCTAATACTGTGGGGCTTTTTAAATATTTATTTATTTATTTGAAATGAGGAGTTACAGAGAGAGAGGGAGAGACACAGAGATCGTCCATGTGCTGGTTCACCCCTCAGATAGCCGCAATGGCTGTGACTGTGCCAGATGTCAGGGGTCAGAAGCGTCTTCTGAGCTCCCACGTGGGTGTAGGGGCCCAGGGACTTGGACCATCTTCTGCTGTTTCCCAGGTGCATTAGCAGGGGGCTGGGTTGGCAGTGGAGCAGCCAGCACTCAACCCAGCTGCCATATGGGATGCTGGTACTGCAAGCTGCCACTTAACCTGCTTCACCATTCGCCAACCCTGTCACTGTGCCTTTCAAATAAATAAATGAATGAATACTGCTACCCACAACAGTAAGTCTATAGATCCCTTCCTAAGAGGGGAGCAAGTGTAACAGGCCTGGTCTCCTGCTGGCTCCTGGGAAAGCTGATGAGGAACAACTGCAGGTGTTGACTCGCTGTTCTATGTCTGAGGAAACCTCAGGGAGTGGGAGTGTGAAAATATTTATTTCTCACAATAACCCCTGTGTTCCCTGACCCATATGAACAGATGACCCCAAGAGGAGAGGAAATTTAACTTGTTCAAATTCTGGTAGTCTGCCAATGAGGCAATAAATGAGACTTGCCAGAGATTTCACTGAGCAGTGGAGGGACTGGGAAGTAGGACACCTGCAGGCCTGAGGGCACGGAACGTGCCAGGCCTGAGTGGAGGGGGGAACAGGGCAGCACTGACTAGAGCAGCATGTCTGAGGGGACCAGTGACCCTCAGCCCTGCTGCCCAGAGGCCCTCCACAGAGCCCAGCACATTCCAGAAGATGAGGTCAGCAGGACCATGAGGGCCAGTGTGTGCGTCCAGCCCAGAACCCCCAAACACACATCCTCTGGGAAGCCTGCACAACCATGCTGCATCTCCAGTGGCAGCTGGATGACAGCCCATCACGCAGCCTACTCCAGACACTTGACTTGGGCGAGATGTGGAAGCTGAGATGAACTCAGGGTTATGCCCTCTCCTCACAACTGGAAGTCAGTCAGCCCAGAGGAAGTATTTAACTCGCCCAGCCTGGGCAGGCCTTGTAAACTGGAGTAGACAATGAGGACAGAGCATGAAGGTGCTGATCCACGGACTGGCCATGCAGAGGGAAGGGTCCACTAGTCACTGTCGGCTGGCACTTGCTACAAGGACTCTGTGGGTTCCAGCCGGTGCCTGTGAGAGAGGGCGCCCACTGTATCCCCTGTCCTTGATGCAGCAAGGAGCCCTTCCTCAGAAGCAATGCAGCACCTTGGTCTTGGACCTGCCAGCCTCCGCACAGGGAGAAAGAATTTCTGTTCCTTGTGAATGACTGAGTGTCAAGGGTTTTGTTGCTGCACACAAATGGACTGACAATGGTCAGTGCCAAAGTCAAATACACATCTCCTGTGCTCAGTTCCTAGTCAGTGCTGTCCCATCATGACGCAGTGGATTTCAGCTTTGCCTTGGCAAAGCCAAGGATGGTGGGTATTAGAGAAAATTACATTTTTTCATTCCAAAGGAAGAAAACTCAGTTCTCCTCATGCCCATGGAAATAAAACCTGTTGCTACTGTGCCAATCCCATAGAAGAACAAAGCAGACTTCTACGTACACTTCCTCTCTTTCCTCCTGACTTCATGTGTCCTCTCAGGAGTCCTAAGAGGCAGGTGTACTCCCATTGTTCCCTCTTAATGACCCCCGGTCCATATGGGTGTTGCTCCATACCTGAAGAGACTTCAGCTTCACTGTAGGACTTGGAAATGCTCTGTGAGGCCCAATCTTCAGAGACACAAAGACAGACAATAAGTGTTCACAGAGGTGTCTCACCCATTTCTCCCCTCACCCCTGTGCACATCCTGGATCACACAGCATGACCCTGCTCCCCCTCTGTGCTCTCAGCCCCTTCCTGGGCTCTGTGGCCCTGCCCCTCAGCCAGACATTGACCACAGCTTCAAGTGTTCCAGTGAGGGAGAGGAGCTGACGGCTCCTCCTCTCAGTGTCTCACTTTCCCCACGCCTGAATGACAGTGGCTCCAGCCTCCATCTGAAAACCCCCCAGATCCCACTGTGCTGTGCATGCTCTGAGCTTTATGACTGCATCCCCAGTTCCCTTCCACAGCAAGGAGCTGGCATCAGGTGACCATGCATGATAAAGTCCCCAGGGTAGTCTCCCCTATGTCACCATCTGGACTATTCCTGCTACAGGGAGTGATTCCAGAGTACGTACCATTTGTCATTCCTACTGCGGTCACCTGTAATTAGAAGACAACACTGTAAGGAACAGATCGAGTTGTGTGCCGTGACCGCAGGTCTTTCATTCACTTGGTGCCATTGAAACCAGATGGGGAAGAGCAGTCCCATGGAGGGAACCCAAGACAAGAACAGAGAGATCCTAGTTCATGCCAGCAGACATGAGCTCTTCACACATGTCTGTTCGGTCCACTTTGGTTGGCAGTATTACAGAATTCGCAAAGGAAGGGATATGGTGCTGAGGAAAATCTTGCTATGTCCAGTGCCAACTGGTGCTGCCATTTTGCTCGTTGTGTCCTGAGTCAGCCCTCAGTAGATACAGACTCTACTGCAGTTGCTCCCATCAAGCACAGGGTGTGTGATTGACCCTACCCGTGTTTGGATTTTTCTTTCTGTTTTATTAAGAAAGCAGCCAAGGAAGGAGCGTTTCTGTTTTAGAGAAAGGTGGGGCACCTCACCTCAGTGTGTGGAGATTCTTTATCCACTGTGTCAGCAGGAAGCTCCGCCTCTGCATCCTCCTTGGGCACTAGGAGGAAATAGGGTGACTGTCAGTACAGGTGGAGCTGCCCCTCAGTGACCCGAGGAACACTGATGGACATGGGCGTGGGGCGAGGGTTAAGGCAGAGCAGACGAGCAGGAAAGAAACGAGAAACAGAGCCTTTGGCTTTCTAGCAAGAGGCAGCTTCATCCAGGTGAAGCAGTCCACTGAAATCGGGTCAGTACCACCGTGATTGCAGTATTTCAGGAAAAATCCTAGGACGCCTCCTATCTGTTGAGAACCGGACCTAAACTCCCACTGCTGTCTTGGTGTCTCTAAAGGTCATTTCTTCTCCTGGAACTTACTGTATTTGAATATATCACCTCTCCTATCAGCTTCTGAACATGCTAAAAAGCAACCTTTATTGGGAGTAGGGACTCCATTGTATGAAAACATCCCATTATATTCAGGTATTCCACAGTCCCGCATTATCAAAGCAATTAAATAAGATTTAAAACACTGAAATCCAAATGTATTCCTAATGTATTTAATGGGTCTTGTGACCTCTTTGTCTTTCTTTTCTATATGATATGTTTATGTCCATTGAATGGGCGGCCCAGGCCTGCTATCTAAAGCAACAGTGGGATAGTTGATGAAAGAAGTCAGCATGTGGTGGGCAGTGGTGTCTCTCAAAGACTGCACAGGAGATTTGAGACAAGGGTGATGGACACAAGGCTCACAACATCATTGTAGTTTCAGTCCTTATTTTGCGCTGTACGCTCAGGGAGAATTCTGCTGGGTTTGAGCATTTAATTCCACAGCTTGTGTTGATCATCTGTTAAATTCAGTAACATTTCTCCCTTATCTTTCTCTGCTTTGGCCAGCTGCTGAGAAAGGGCCTTGGCCTTGCCATTGGTTTACCTTCACTGCGAGAATCTGTGAGTTGACCAGAATTTTTGTTTATGTTTCACATTCATGATGATGTAGAAGCCTGCAGTTCAGTGTACCCATTGCTTCTTGGGTTATTTGACCTTGGAGCTCAGCTTGTAATCATGTATAACATCTTGGATCTCTATAGTTATGATAACTCTTGGGGCATATGTAAGTCCTGGACTCCCTTTCATGGTGTTGATAGTTATCTCATGACTGAGTGCTGACTACAGCTCAGTAGCCAGGAGGTCAGGGTTCATACTTGCTTTTCTCATTGGGACGTGAATGTCTTGGGCCACTTCTTTATGTATTATGTCATGTAAGGAGTGGAATGGAACCTACCCTTCAGACACATGTGGGGAGAGGGCTGAACGATTCACTTACATAAAGTGCAGAGGGAGATCAGATATTTTTGAGAACCAAGACTTGAGTTGTGCACGTGGAAAAACATGTTCTGGGGAAATGCACACACACACACACACACACAAATGCTTTCAAACACATTCATGACCACTCATATAGATCTCACAACACTGATGCACACAAACCTAACACCATCTACATGGCAAAGCTATTTCCAGGGCCTGCCATATGTAGCCATAGATGTCCCTGGCCCATCAGTTTCTTTCTCCACACCCCCAGTCCTTTTTCCACCAAGAAACTGGAATCAGGTTGGATCACCAGAAGAAAGCAGGCAGGAAGTTCCCTCTCCCATCCCTTCGATCGTTCCTCAGCAGTGGAGGGATTCTAGAATATGTAGGGTTTTCACTTGCTCTTGAGGTCATCTGCAATCAGAGAAAGGAAGTCACTGTGGGACAGCCGTGTTTGCACAAGTCTTTCCTCTTGCTGACCTTGGGAAGCCTGAAGGGACATAGTGTGTGAGGCAACTGCCCTCAAATAAAGCACAGATGGCACTTGTGTGCCTGCAAGATACAAGCTTTCCACATGTCCATTTAGGTTGGCAATTCTTTTTTTTTTTTTTTTGACAGGCAGAGTGGACAGTGAGAGAGAGAGACAGAGAAAGGTCTTCCTTTGCTGTTGGTTCACCCTCCAATGGCCGCTGCGGCCGGTGTGCCATGCTGATCCAATGGCAGGAACCAGGTCTTATCCTGGTCTCTCATGGGGTGCAGGGCCCAAGCACTTGGGCCATCCTCCACTGCACTCCCGGGCCACAGCAGAGAGCTGGCCTGGAAGAGGGGCAACCGGGACAGAATCCGGCGCTCCGACGGGGACTAGAACCCAGTGTGCCGGTGCCGCAGATGCAGGATTAGCCTATTGAGCCGCGGCACCGGCCTAGGTTGGCAATTCTAACATTGATTTGTAAGAACAAAAAGCTGGGGGCTGGCATTGTAGGGCAGTGGGTTAAGCCACCCCATTTGATGCTAGCATCTTGTATCAGCATACCCGGCTGATTTTCCTATTAATGTGCCTGGGAAGGCACTGGAAGATGGCCCACGTACTTAAGTCCCTGCTACCCACATGGGAGACCCAGGTGAATTTCCTGGCTTCTGGCTTCATCCTGGCCTGGCCCTGCCTATAATGGCCATGTGCGAAGTGAACCAAAGGATTTAAGATCTCTCTCTCTCTCTGTCTTTCCCTCTTGCTTTCTGTTACTTTGCCTTTCAAGTAAACACTTGACGGGCTTCATCATCTGCCCAAAGTAGATGCTTCACTCGCAGGACCTTTGAGTCATTGGAGACTGAATCCATTAAGCTGAGTTCATATTGGAGAAGGTGTAGTTACACCTGCGGGTGTTCTTTGAAGATGAAAAGGCAGGACCAAGACGGGAGACAGCCAGGAGATGGTGGGGGAAGAAATTCAAGCACTGCTGTAGCTATCCAGGAAGCCCTGGGTTCCAGGAAACCAGAGGAAGCTGAGAACGGGCAAGGAAAGGTTGTCCCTGGTGGATTTCTGAGGGAGTCTGCCTTGCCTACACCTGGTTTCTGACACCCAACCCTCAGACATGAGACAGCATTTCCAGCTTTTCAAACCAACCAACCAACCTGGTCCTTAGTTATGGCCACCCTAAAAACCAGTACAGGCACCTTCAATCAAGAGAACTACATTCTGTGGTTCACATGAAGAAGTTTCCAAGGTAGACCAAAGTGTGAGCCCTATCACACACTGTACTTATTTAAATATTGCATGTCATACAGAATATGCTACTAAGTCATTAAGGGATTGCACTAGCGTTCAATAAAGGAAGATTGCTTGGAAAATTCCCCAGCAAGTATGGAAGCCAAATAACATACTGTCCAAAACAAATGGATCCCTAGTAGACTCTGTAGTAAATTTAAATTATTGTGAACAAAACAAAACGAAAACATCATTTGTGGGTTGCATTGAAGCAGTGCTGAGAAGGAAAATGGTGCCACTAATGAAATATATTAGAAAATGAAGGTGCCCTATGATAATAAGGGATTCTTTTGGCCTGGGAAACCAGAGGATCAAAGGGCAATTAATGTAAATTAGATGTTAAAAAATGGCAGTTTTTCTCAGAAATCAATGTAATAGAAAATAGGAACTCAACAGCAAAAACCAAAAAGTCAAAAATCGTTTCTTTGAAAAGCTCAGTAAGATTGTGAAACCTCTCCCTGTCCAAGCTCAAAAAAGAAGAAACAGTGTACTGCTACATCCTTACCATGGGTGGCGTGGACAGTAAATGGAAAATAAAGGAGTGCTTTGCATACTGTGTGCTCACAAAGCAGACAGATCCCATGAAACAGACTGATTCCTTTAGAGTCAGAAACCACTTCCGCTAGCCAAGCTGAGATCTAACCAAGCTGAAGAGGCCTTTGTAACTAGGAAAGACATGAACGCATAAGTTTGCAACAAAAGGTATCAGGCCTAGATGGATCCATTGGCCAATTCCAGCCAATTCTTACCAAGAAAAACATTGTCCCCAAACAAGCAAGGGGGAAGCTGTATATACCTGGGAAAGTTGCACAGACCCTCACACCTCATCCCCACCCCCACCCCTGTGCCTAAGTTCCCTGTGTGAGATGTGGAAATATTGATATGTTCTGTTCGTGGTTTTGAGCTCCAGGGATTAAAAACAAGTGAAAACTTTCCAAGTTGTCGCTTCACTATTGAATTTGTTCAGTCTTCAAATGCCTGGAAGAATAAGTGAGTCATGTGGGGGTGACTGAATACAGGGAGGATTCTAGGATGACTACCGAAGAGGGGAGAGTGAAAGTCACTCTTCCTCCTTCCATGGGTAGAAAGCTTTCTACCTCCTGGAGAATCTCTGTGATTGCCCAAGGATTAGCCCTGAGTTATGGCAGATTAGCAGTTGTTCCGTGTGATTTGTAGTTGAGCAAGTTGAAGTTTACAGATTGACCGTTGCTTGTCCAGAGCCCCAAAACTGACAAGTGATGGATCAGGGGCAGGATCACTGTTGTGTCCCTAGTGGACAGAGAACCCTGAACACCCGAGATGTCTTCTTCCTGCCCCCAAGAACCCTGGACTAGGAGCTCCTCTACTCTCTCAAATCCTCCAGCACCAGGGTTTCCTAGGGAACACCCACGTTCTGGAAGAAGTGTCAGAGACAAGAGAAATTGTGAGCCAGATGTCTCCTCTGGGTTTCTAATCCTGACCTAAAGTGGGACACTTCCCTCCAGGACTTCCTCTCTGAGGGTCTGGAGAAGCCCATATTGAGCCCTTCGTGGTCTGGCATCTTCACACTGTCCCCTGTCTCCCAGCCTTCCCCATAATCAGATGACCACCCCATGGCCCAGTGGTCAGGGCATCCCCCCGCAAGTGCCATGTTAGGGTGAGCCATGAATTCTCTTCCCTTGCCATGGCCTTGCCCACATGCACACTTAACAGAAATTCACCTGAAATGGTGCCATGTGGGCGGGGCCTCAGGGACCTTCCTTTCTGTGATTCCCTGTGGTTTGCCTGTGGTTTGTCCTCTCCAACAGGTTGACATTGACACCCATCACTGTGGTGGTGTAGGATGGGGCTTTCAGCAGTGATTAGAGTTGAAGGGGATTCCTGTGGTTGTCTCAGGACTGAACTGGTCAGGACCTGGGTGGGTCATCAGGAAGCAAGCTCAGCCCTCCCACTGTCTCTCTTCTGCATGGTCCTGCTCTTCCACTTGTGCACCATGGTAGGATACAACCTGGGACGCTTACCAGATATGAGCACCTGATCTCCAGACTCCCACCATTGACAACCCTGAGCTCAAGGATCTTCTTTCCTTTATAATTTACCCTGTGTCTGGTGTGGTTTAATTTCTCAGAAAACTAGGAATTCCTGCTCAGAAAGTAGCTGAGCAGCCTCAAATTTCTATCTGAGAAAGGGCAGTGTCTGTGTCAGCTCTGGTGTGCCCATGACCTTCCTCACCAAAACTCAGTCCTTAGGAAGCCCTCACCTCTCTCTAGAGCCTGCAGGGACAGAAGACACATTCCCTCTCCTGTCAGAGAGGTCGACCCATTGTCAAACCTTCTGCATTCAAACCCATTTCTCCCTGCAGACCACCAAGTAGGTCCCCTCTCTTCTGTCTTCAGATGTCCATCTCGTTGACCCAGCCACACAGTCCCTCCTCCCCACTTCCCTGACAGTCCCCAAACAGCAGGGTTCATGTGTTCACCCACCCCGTGGAAATCCCAGCCTGACATCCCAGTTTCTTTTCTCATGTGAAAAAATATCTCTGGATTACCACTGTTCTTATAGTCTTGGTCTCAGATGGTGACCTCTGAAGAGATGGGCATGAAAGTTCCCTCTTGAGTGATGTCTGTTTTGTGTTTGGTCTCAATTTCTCCTGACCTGACGAAAGTAGTGTGGTTTCTTCCCTCTCATCTATTCTCTCAATAGCTGTGAGCAAACTTGACATTAGGAATAATGTGTATTTTAAAATATAGGAAATATTTACAACAGCAAATAAATAGAAGCCCTGAAAGTAGAAAGTGAGTAATACTAACCTCCAGATTTATAGATCTGTAGACAGGTTGGAGTAGGGGAAGTGAAAGTCCCTGAGGAAAGTGTATCATGCAGGACGTGCTGGCCCCCTGGAAGAAACAGCCCCGTGGAGGTCTCTGTGACTTACCTGCTGAGCAGCAGTTGTGATTCCCCATCTCAGACCACTCTGGCCGTGAAGATGTGGACAGCACAACTGCGTTCAACTGTGAGCCTCTCAGCTCATAGAGTGACAGTTGGAACGGAAGGCTGATGTCACTCAGCACATTACCGTGGTGACAGGACACCATATAGTTTTCAGAGTGAGGCCATGCCCCACTGTACGTGATGCTGGGCTGCTGTCTACACAGCTATACTTTTCTATGTCCAAGTGTGTCATTGGACAGTCCCAAAATTTGTTTCTAAACCTGAATCCAAGACCCACACACTGCCATTCTCTGCTTGTGACAGTAAGTTGAATGAATAAAAAGGACCTGTTTTCAATCATGGCATTTTCAGCATGAGGCTGGCATAGCAAACATGTTGAGAGTAGAAGGGGTTCATTCCATGCTTGATTTGAGATCCCATTATTATCCCGTGACATATCTAGATCAAGCAGTTTATATTTGTTCTAAATTAAATTAAAAATTGATTTATTAGGAATTTCACTTTAAAATCTCCCTCACTCTTAATCAAATTCTTCATATGATCATTGCTTTAACAAAATACCCAGGGTTGCATAAATTGTAAAAAAGAAAGAAAAAAAGGAAAAAGGCTTCATGAGAGCAGGCATTTGGGCAGCAGTTAAGGTGTCCCTTGGTTTGCCCACATTCCATATCAGGGCCTAAGTAAAGTCTGGGTCCAACCCTGAGACCACCTTGCTGCTACTGTGCAGCCTGGGAGGCAGACAATGGCTGCTTGAGTAGCTGGATTCCTGCCACCCACACGGGAGACCTGCATTCACTTCCCAACTCGTGACTTTGGTGTTGTATATTCATCTTCATTTGTTGGGATAATACTTTTAATTTCTGACAGGCTCTGGTGTTGAATTTTTAAATAAAAATAAGTATTGCTGGGATGGCACTGTGTCACAGTGGGTAAAGCCACCACCTTGCAGTGCTGGCATCTGGTATGGGCACTGGTTCAAGTCCTGGCTTCTCCACTTCTGATCCAGCTCTCTGCCGTGGCCTGGGAAAGCAGTGGAAAATGGTCCAAGTCCTGCATGGGTCTCAGAAGAGGCTCCTGGCTCCTGTTCAGATCAGCTCAGCACTGGCCGTTGTGGCCATTTTGCGAGTGAAACAGGATGGAAGACCTCTCTGTAACTTTGCTTTTCAAATAAATAAATCAGTAAATCTTAAAAAAAAAAATTCCTGCTTGGTCTCAAGGTGTTTGTGAATATTCCACACACCCTTGTATTGTGAATTGCCAGTTGAATGTGCATTTTGGTCTGGGAACATGCTCTGTAGGATTTATGATAGTTAATATTGCACAGATTGTTGCTTGGACACTGAATGTGTTAAGTGCACCAGTGTTTGGCATGGTGCTGTTGAGGAATGCACTATTCTAGACGTATTTCTTAGATGCAGGTGATTGATGATGCTTCAGTTCAACCCTGAACTCACAGGCGCCCTGGGTTGATTGGGCACGAGGCTGTAACCAGCTCCTGGCTTGTGCATTGTCAATTGACATCCCCAGACCCTCCAGGAGTTGGACTATTCCTCTTTGCCCAACAGTGGAGGTTCTGGACTGGACCCAGTGCTTATGCACCCACCTGGCTATTAGGCCCACGCTCTGCCTTGGATCTAGTGAGGTGAGTCTCATGTGTTGTGTTGCCCAGAATGGTGGTACAACCACACTTGAATCCTGTCACTATGCAGATAAAGGAACAATTTTCCCGGTTTTTTAGACAGCTTTTTGTCCAGTTATGTACTTGTCTTTATCTAATTGTAAGAGGACATGGCCAAGTATTTTCCAAGAGGGTTATTTTTGTTATAGACAACAGAAAGGTCTGAGCTTCTCAATGATGAACGAAGAGACACCTGGAAACCTTGCTGGGCTAAGATCAGAGGTGACCTGGGCTGATACAGGCCCTTGTTCTTACCTAGGACTTTGGGGAGGCCTGTGGCATGTGGCTTAGGAGTATAACTAAAAGAGGTAGTCAGTTGGTCTTTTTTTTTTTTTTTTTTTTTTTTTTTTGGGCTCCGTAACTATACCATCTCCCTCTGCTTCAAATGTGTCTCCTGGGCTCTTCATCTTGGTTCTCAGGGGGTCCTGGTCCCAGTTGGTCTTTTAAGTAACCTGTTCCCTGCCTTTAGGACAAAATAATTTTGGCCTGCCTCGGCTCTCTTATAAGGCCTGTGGCCTTAGCCTGGCTATATGAATTCCCCATCATCCACACTGTTGTCCTACCTGGCATGGCTCTCCTATAGCCTGGTTTCATGTTACCGCATGCTTTTATGTACTGCCTGTCTCCAGAGGAACCTGACAGTGCATAGTAATGGAAAGTTCTCAGGGGATAGCCCCAGCTCCAGCCCCTCCTCTGCTCTCAAGTTGGAGCCTTGGTGGTTTATTGAAGAGATTTATTGAAGAGATGGTTGCATACCCTTGGGAAGAGAGGCAGTATCACCACTTGGAGTGAGGTCCTTTTAGTCAGGGATGGATCAATGGCATGGGAATGTGTCTAGTGAGTGGTGTCTGCCTTGGGAATCTGGGGCTGGCAATGAAGGGACTCTCTGGGTGTTTATGCCCCATGCACTTGCCTGTAGGGGAGTAGAGGTCCCAATGGCCCTTGACCAGGGAGATGGATTTTGTGTGTTTCCATGGATTATGTGTATATTGGAGGGTCTCCCTGGGTGTTTATGACCTCAAATTTGCCAGTAGGAGTACAGAGGGACCAGTGACCCCTGGAGAAATGGACTGTGTGTGTGTATGTGTGTGTGTCTGTGTGTGTGTGTAGATAAGGCATGTTTCTAAGTATTTGGTGAATATTTATTCATATATTTAATACTTTCTTGATAGCAACTAATGATTTTGGGAGCCATGTATTTATTTCTGTATTACTTATTTGTTTTGGTAACTTTTTGTTCCAGAACATTTTTTAATCTACAAAAGAAAATTTGTGAAGTAGTACAAAGAGTTTATGTATACCCAATACCCGGATTTCTCTTTTATTAACATCTCATATTAGCATTGTATGTTTTTGCAATTAATGAACCACATCCAGCTTCCCCTGTTTGTTTTCCAAATTCCTTCTATCCTCCCCACCCCTCCCAGTCTTTAGTAATCAACATTCTGTGTTCACATTGAATTTTATTTTGCTTCCACAGATGAGGGAGAACATATGGTATTTGTCTTTCTGGCTTATTTCACTCAGCGTGATGTCCTCCATTTGCATCTATTTTGCTAAAAATGATAAGATCCCATTCTTTTAATGGCTGGATAGTGTTCCATTGTGTGTATATACCACTTCTTTTATATCCACTCACTTTTGGGGTCCTATCCAAGAAAACATAGCCTACTTCAACATCTTGAAGTACTTGCCCTTGGTTTTCTAGTAGCTATTTTATACTTTCATGTCTAACATTTAGATCTTTGATCCTTCTTGAGTTGATTTATGTATTTTGAGAGATAGGATTCCAATTTTTTAAAAGATTTATTTATTTATTTTAAAGGTGGAGTTACAGAAAGGCAGAAGCAGAAGCAGAAGCAGAAGCAGAAGCAGAAGCAGAGGCAGAGAGAGAGAGAGAGAGAGAGAGAGAGGTCTTCCATCCACGGGTTCATTCCCCAGATTGCTGCAATGGCCAGAGCTGTGTCGATCTGAAGCTAAGAGCCAGGAGCTTCCTCCAAGTCTTCCCACATGGGTGCAGGGGCCCAAGGACTTGAGCCATCTTCTACTGCTTTTCCAGACCATAGCAGAGAGCTGGTTCAGAAGTGGAGCATCCAGGACTTGAACCCGTGCCCATATGGAATGCTGGCAGTGCCGGCGACGGCTTTACCCTCTACGCCACAGCGCTGGCCCCAGGACTCTAATTTCATTCTTCTATGTATGTACCAAGTTTTGCCAGCACCATTATTGAAAAGGCTGTCCTTTCCCCATATTCTTTGTGCCTTTGTCAAAGATCAGTGGGCTGTTTTCACATGTCTTAATTTCTGAGTTCTCTATTGCACTTCATTGATTTGTGTGTTGGCTATTGTGCCAGTTCTGTGGTGTTTTAGGTCCTGCACCTTTGCAGTTTGCTTTGAAATCAGCTTTTGGGACACCATCAGCTTTTTGTTTGGTTTTGCTCAGAGTTGCTTGGCTCTTCTGGGTCTTTTGTGATTCCAAATGGATTTTTTGGTTGTTTCTTCTAATTGTGTAAAGAATGTCATTGGTGTTTTGATTTGCGTTGCATTGAATCTGTAGGATTATTTAGGTAGTACAGACATTTTAATTACATTAGTTATTACAGTCCATGGGCATGCAGTTTGTTTCCACTTTTTTTGTGTCCTTGGTGATCTCTTCTGTCATTGTTCTATATTTTTATTGTAGAGATCTTTAACTTATTTGGTTAAATTTCTTTCTAAATATGAATGGAAAATTAGCAGGCAGTATACTAGCCAAGTTCAATGAAGAGAGTACACCTGACAGACCAGGTGCTGATCTAAAGAAAGAATTGAGAACCTAGTCTGCATTAAGAATGGATTTTTACAGGAATTCAGTATGGCCAGGTGTCATATTGCTTGTAAGAAAGCCTTAAAATGCAGAGTGAGGGACTGTCATTGTGGCACAGCGTGTTAAGCCACCAGTTGTTAAGCCACTGCCTGTGTGCCAGCATCCCATACGGGTGCCATTCAAGTCCTGTCTGCTCTGTTTCCAAATCAGCTGCCCACTAATATGCCTGGGAAAGGAGCAGAAGAAGGCTCAAGCCCTTGATCCTCTGTTCCCACGTGGAAGACTCAGATGGACTTCCAGGCTCTTGGCTTTAGCCTGGCCATTGCAGTCATTTGGGGAGTGAGCCAGTAGATGGAAGATCTCTTGCTCTCTCTCTCTCTTTCAATCTCTATCTATTATCTATCTATCTCTATTTCTATATCTCTATCTTTATCTCTATTTCTCTCTCCATCTCTCTTTGTAACTCTGCCCTTCAAATAATCTTTTAAAAAAAATCCTGATATGGAGGCAAAGTTCTCAGGGGAGAGGCCCAGCTTAACCCATTTTTAGTATTTGAGAAAGCTCTTACTGGTTTCCATTATGGCTGTACCAGTTTATGTTCCCATTAACTGTTCACCATAGTCATATTAAAAAGGCATGGTGATATGTAATAGAAGTTTTTATTTACATTTCCTGGGAGGATTAGTGATGTTGAGTGTATTTCCATGTACCTTTTGTACTTGTATATGTACTCTTTGAGATATGTATGTGGCTGTCTTTGCTCCATTTATTAAGGAATTACATGGTGTCTTGTAATACAGCTGTTGGAGGTCCTTGAATGTTTTGAGTGTTAACCCCTTATAAGATGAGTGATTTGCACTTGTTGTCTCCTGTTCTGTAGGTCATCTCCTCACTCTGTTGGTTGTTTCTTGTGCTGTCAAGAAGCTTTGTGGTTGGAGGTAATCACATTGGTGTATTTTCATTTTTGTTCTCTCTGGTTTTAGGGCCAAATCCAACAAACATCCCAGTGAACATCAACATCATGAATTCAAAAAATCCTTTTTCCTATTTTTTCTTGATGGAGGTGGTTTAGGTTTAGAGTTTGAAACCTTCCTCTTGGCCAGTGCCACGGCTCACTTGGCTAGTCCTCCACCTGCGGCGCCAGCACCCATGGTTCTAGTCCAGGTTAGGGTGCCAGATTCTGTCCTGGTTGCCCCTCTTCCAGTCCAGCTCTCTGCTGTGGCCCAGGAAGGCAGTGGAGGATGGCCCAAGTGCTTGGACCCTGCACCCACATGGGAGACCAAGAGTAAGCACTTGGCTCCTGGCTTCGGACTGGCACAGCGCACCAGCTGTAGCAGCTATTTGGGGAGTGAAGCAACGGAAGGAAGACCTTTGTCTCTGTCTCTCTCGCTGTCTAACTCTGCCTGTCCAAAAAAAAAAAAAAAAAAAAGAAACCTTTCTCTTCAGTCTTAATCCATTTTGTCTTGAGTCTGTTGGGAAGCCACAAGCCCTTGATTCTGCAGCAGGAAAACCTAGAAACCATAGTCAACTTTATCAAAAGCACACTGCCCAACCTGGGCTTGGTACAGATGGAGAAGACCATCAACCAGGTGTTTGAGATGGACATCGCTAAGCAGTTACAAGCTTATGAAGTCGAGTACCACATGCTTCAAGAAGGGCTCATTGACTCCTCCCCGCTCAGTGACAACCAAGGAATGGATAAATGAGAGAAAACCAACAACAGCTTACACAAACAGAACCTTGACCTCCTTGAACAATTGCAGGTGGCAAACAGCAGGATCCAAAGCCTGGAGGCCACGGTGGAGAGCTGCTGAGCAGTGAGAGCAAGCTGAAGCAGGCCCTGTTGGCACCATCTACTGCTTTCCCAGGCCATGTCAAAGAGCTGGATCAGGAGTGCAGCATCCAGTACTTGAACCAGCAGCACTCGTATGGGATGCCAGCACTGGAGGCCAGGTCTTTAACCTGCTATACCAGGCTCCAGCCCAAATCTAAAAACATTGTTGTCATCCACTCGTAGATCTCACTGCAGTGACTATGCATCTGTTTCCTTTTGGTCATAATTTTCCTGAGCAGTTCTGCTGCCTGAGAGCAGCACTTTGTTTCCAGTTGGGCTCTCTCACTGGATGCTTCCTAATTGTACAGGTGCCAGTGAAAGGCTGCCAGGACAGATAGATCAGCCGGGGTCCCAGCACTGGTTCTGAGGGTACCCATGAGGAGTTCCCCTGCCTCCTAAGGCCATTCTGCTTTTCCACATGCTGCTGTCTTCACTTCTGGACCTGCTGATCTGAACCATCCCTAGCGTGCACGTACACACAGGAGAGTAGACCAGCACCTCCACCGCATGCCTCGGCAGCATTTCTGAGGTCACTGGTACACATTATGGAATCCATGAATTCTTCCAGCCTGTGCTTGGAGTGCTCTGGGACAGGTCATCTGTACACGCTTGCAGGGCGTCAGAGGCTGGAAGGGCTTGTATGACATTGTCCTGCATTTGTTGACAAGTCATGCATGTGTGTATGTGCAGGGGTGCTTAAGATGCAGCTGTGACCTGGCTCAGCCATTCCTTCAATGGGAGTCCATGGAGAGTGAGCACTAGAGCATCCCCAGGCTACAGGAAACCAGGAGTTCACTCACACAGTCCTGCTGTTAACTTTACATGTGTGAGGATCAGTGTTTTATTTCCAGGAAACCCAGTCTGTAGTGTGTGTGCATACATCTTTAATTCTCAGGAATTAGATTCATGACGTTATGTGAATGATAGGATTTTATTTATACATTAATTTTTTACATGGGCAAAAAAAAGTCAAGGAGTTCTTTCCCTTTGAGAATTTATTTCAAAACAGTGCATTTAATGGCAACATGGGTGAATCAGTAAGAGGGTCCTTGGCCATCGTGTATCAAACACAAGGAATCGTAGCATGCCTGCTTTCTTTGTCTGAACTTGGCAAGATTGTATTGTGCTAGCGTTGTGGGCCTAAGTGTACATGACTTTATGTGTATCTGTCTTGTAATCTTAGGAATTCAAGAGGAATAATGATCACTAATAAATGAAAAAAATTTCTGTAGTTTAACCAGATTTTTCTGAAGATTGATATAAAGTGAAAATTATTAACTAAATTCAAATGACACAAATATAAGTAGAAAAAAACACTAATTGTTTATTTTGTGACTCAAATAAACCAGAAGAAACTCAGACCTAATGATCCTGTGAATGAAATAGTGACCAACAGAGAAAGGGTAACCAGTAACTTAGAGGAAGCGTTTTGTAGACACACAATAGAAATAACTCCGTGAGCTCCAGGATTCTGACACTGCCTCTCTGTATAAAGGGACTGAATCTAGATTTGGGAACTTGGGGGCTGTTGTCCTCCATAACAGGACTTCTACTGAGTAAGAATAATCAGGTCAGACTGATTGAGAGGGGAGGTTCATGAAACAATGAACTACAGAGGCAGGAGATTAGGTGTTGTATTATTTAGCATTGCGCAGAAACAACTGAGAAAGCAGGGTGAGGCGAGACAGGCATTTCTGAATGCTGTTGCTCATTCAGAATTTCCAAAACCTAATTTTCTGTAAAAAGGATGACAACAACATATTGATGGATCATACAAGGGTACCAGAGGGAGAATCAGTAATCGAAACAAAGAAGGAACCAGGCCACACATGAACAGACTCTGATCTTGGTGTCCTTTGTGTGTGGAGCAGAGTCGCTTTCAGGATGAAGGAAAAATCACCAAGACAATGGTACCAAGCGTGAAGGGACATCATTACTAAGAATCAGGGAAACTCAGAAATGGATGGGCAGGACTCAGGGAAGAAGAAGGAAAACAGGAGAAAATAACATCAGCCTTGAAATGCAAACCACAAGAAACACAGGAACAGACTGTGCCTTAGAAGAAGCAGAAGGTGACATAAAGGGAAATACTGTTAAGAACAGGAAGTTTACTGAAGATTTCAGAACACGAGAGGGAGATACCAAAGGTGAATCCATGCATGTGTATGAATGGGATTCCTGGAAGAGGGAACCAATGCAGTGATCTAGACTAATAATTAGAATTCAGACTTCTTCTGCTATGAAATATACTCCCACACTACTTCATAGAATCCTGGGTCTGACTTTGAGTGACTGATGTCACTGATACTCTAGTAGCATCTGTGAATTAAAAGAAAATGTGTTCATGCATCTAGAGTTCAAGGATGAGCGGCACAGAAGGAAATGAAAATGAGACTCTCACCAGTCTTGTAGAGACAGAGAGTCTGGGACAGGGGAATAAAAATGTATTTAAGATACTCAAGAAGAGAAAGGATAAGTCAGGAATTTTGTGCCATTCAAGCTGACGTTAGGTGATAAATGCTTTGGCGTCCAGGTGGTCATGAGAGGTCCTGGGTGAGATGGACCTCATGGTCCCTTCCAGAGGAGGAGCAGACACGAGACAACACAACCACTAGGAAGTCATTGCTGCAGCACAGATTGAAAAGACCACGCCTGGCAGTGACTTTCAGTGGAGACCACAGCTTTCCGGTTCCTTTCCAGAGAGTGCTGGTGAGGGCACTCACTAGGTGACTGCTCCCGGACCCTTTGAACTTCTACCTTTGCTAAGCTTGTTTTCCTACACTGTGCTTTATTAGACAAAACCATATGAAACCAACTGGTGCTCGGTGATGATTTAATATCAGAGCTTGCAGAGGACTGGTGAGGAGGGCCGTGGCTGCTGTTGTGTCTCCTCCTGTGTGGTTCAAGCTTCCGATGGTGTGGGAAGCTCCAGCTCCTCTGGGTCCAAGGACTCCACACTGCAGACTTCCGAGCAGCTGAAGATGTCTGCAAGAAAGACACAGGAGCAGGGGTCAGTGGGGGGACAGGGATGCAGCAGGGGTGTGGGCAGTGGGGTGGGAGTACAGCACTCAAGGGCTCCTGATCTCAGGATCTCCCAATCTCAGCAGCAGTCAGGGTCGTGGTCACTGAGCCCATTTGCTAGGGCGAATTCCCCCAGGCATTCATGGGACAGCCTTCAGGGAGGTAACCCCTTAAACTGTGAACTTGATGCACAGGAAAGGGCAAGTCTCTCGGGCCCTGGGATTTCTCTCTCTCTCTCTCTCTCTCTCTCTCTCTCTCTCTCTCATTTACTAAATATAAATTTCCAAAGTACAACTTTAGGATTGTAGCGGCTTTTTTCCCCCATAAACTCCTTCCCACCGCAACCATCCTATCTCCCACTCCCTCTCCCATCCCACTCACATCAAGATCATTTTCAATTATCTTTATATACAGAAGATCAGTTTAGTATACACTAAGTAAAGATTTCAACATTTTGCACCCACACAGAAACACAAAGTATAGAGCACTGTTTGAGTACCAGTTATACCATTAATTCACATAGTACAACACATTAAGGACAGAGATCCTACATGAGGAGTAAGTGCACAGTTGGTCTAACAATTGACACTCTTATTTATGATGTCAGTAATCACCCAAGGCTCTTGTCATGAGCTGCCAACGCTATGGAATCCTTTTTTTTCTTTTTTTTTTTTTTTGGACAGGTAGAGTTAGACAGTGAGAGAGAGAGACAGAGAGAAAGGTCTTCCTTCCATTGGTTCACCCCCCAAATGGGTGCTATGGCCAACATGCTGCGGCCGGCTTATTGCGCCGATCCGAAGCCAGGAGCCAACTTCCTCCTGGTCTCCCATGCGGGTGCAGGGCCCAAGCACTTGGGCAATCCTCTGCTGCCCTCCCAGGCCACAGCAGAGAGCTGGACTGAAAGAGGAGCAACTGGGACAGAATCCAGTGCCCCAACCGGGACTAGAACCTGGGGTTCCAGCGCCACAGGCAGAGGATTAGCCTAGTGAGCCACGGCGCTGGCCTGGGAGCCTCTTGAGTTCACCAACTCCCATCTTGTTTAGACAAGGCCATAGTCAAAGTGGAAGTTCTCTCCTCCCTTCAGAGAAAGGTACCTCTTTCTTTGATGGCCTGTTCTTTCCGCTGGGATCTCGTTCACAGAGATCTTTCATTTAGGTCATTTTTTTTTCCCCTGAGTGGCTTGGCTTTCCATGCCTGAAATACTCTCATGGGCTCTTCAGCCAGATCCGAATGCCTTAAGGGCTGAACTGAGGCCAAAGTGCTGTTTAAAACATCTGCCATTCTGTGAGTCTGCTGTGTATCCTGCTTCCCATGTTGGATTGTTCTCTCCATTTTAGTTCTATCAGTTAGTATTAGCAGACACTAGTCTTGTTTATGTGTCCCTTTGACTCTTAATCCTATCATTATGATCAATTATGAACTGAAGCTGATCACTTTGACTAGTGAGATGGCATTGGTACATGCCACCTTGATGGGATTGAATTGGAATCCTCTGGCACATTTCTAGCTCTACCATTAGGGGTAAGTCCGATTGTGCATGTGCCAAACTGTACATCTCCTCCCTCTCTTATTCCCACTCTTATATTTAATGGGGATCACTTTTCAGTTAAATTTCAACACTTTAGAATAATTGTGTGTTAATTAAAGAGTTCAACCAATGGTACTAAATAGAACAAAAAAAATACTAAAAGGAATAAAGTAGTAAGTTGTTCCTCGACACTCAGGACAAGGGCTGATCAAGTCACTGTTTCTCATAATGTCCATTTCACTTCAATAGGTTTCCTTTTAGGTGCTCAGTTGTCACAGATCAGGGAGAATATATGATATTTGTCCCTTTGTGACTGGCTTATTTCACTCAGCATGATGTTTTCCAGATTCCTCCATTTTGTTGCAAATGACCAGATTTCATTTTTTTACTGCTGTATAGTATTCTATAGAGTACATGTCCCATAATTTCTTTATCCAGTCTACTGTTGATGGGCATTTAGGTCGATTCCATGTCTTAGCTATTGTGAATTGAGCTGCAATAAACATTGAGGTGCAGACAGCTCTTTTATTTACCAATTTAATTTCCTTTGGGTAAATTCCAAGGAGAGGATTGGCTGGGTTGTATGGGAGGGTTATATTCAGGTTTCTGAGGAATCTCCAAACTGGCTTCCATAGTGGCTTTACCAGTTTGCATTCCCACCAACAGTGGGTTAGTGTCCCTTTTTCCCCACTTATTCACCAGCATCTGTTTTTGGTAGATTTGTGTAAGTAAGCCGTTCTAACCTGGCCCTGGGATTAAAAAGCCAAGGCCTACTCCCCTGGGTCTGATGACACAGGGTGGGGCTGTGATCCTGCCCAGTCTGACCTCACCATCAGAATCTAGGATCCAACCTGTGACCCACATGTTAACTACAGACAACTTCCCCAGCTCTTCGGTTTCCTTCCCTAATCTTGCAGAACTTCTTTCTATCCTCCCTGTAGATCTGATCTCAAGCATGTAATTGGAAACTGTTATTTTGTGGCATTAAAACCATATCATGATTGCTTTAGTACCTTTCAGCATGGAACTGGGATGGAAGCCACTTCTTCTGAAAGGGTCATAAAACCAGTGTGTGTGTAAAATCAGAGCACAGACGAGAAGAACAGAGGGACTTGTGGCCCTGCTCCTGTCACTCTCCAAAGTGAGCTTTGCTTTGAATTGATGTCAAGTGTTTCTGTTAGAACTTGACAGCTAACCAGATGATTTTATATCCCCCCCAATAAAACAGTTTAAACATATTTTAAAAAGCCTCGGTCGTCACCCTCTAAGAAAAGGGGCTGAGGGCCCCCCCCTGAGGATTGGGGAAATCCCAGCAGCCCCTTGTTCTGCACTGGCCCCTAAGTAGTGTCAGGATGGGCCAGGTACCCACAGGGCTGCAAAGGTGGATCTGTGGCCTCTTCTGGTATGAAAAGGAGCCCAGAGGTGCCTCCCTCTGTCCATCCTCACCTCATTGTCTCGAGGTGGAGGAGCTCAGGGACAACACTAGTGTCCCACCACAGCTGGTGAGGCTCCCTGTTGGCATCCATGTCGGGCAGGCAGGAAAGTGCCCTCTAGAGGGAGGTGTTGAGCGGCTCTGGTGGCTCTTCCAGAAACAACACCACCCGTGGCCACACTGAAGCCATTCACATGCCAGTCGTACCAACACCCCCAGCCTTCCCTTCAGATGAAAGCAGCTCCTGGGGGCTCAGCCTGGGAGCCCTAGGAGGATGTGTCCCTGGGACCACCTCAGGGCACATCCTTCACTCACCTGCGTGGATCCTGAATACCCATTCCTCTCCACTCTCCAGGTCAGGCTCGACGGCAGCCTCTCCACCTCTGGGCTCCAGTTTGTTGGCTTCCCTGAAGTGTCACAAAGAATGTGAAGCAATGGAGTCCATGTGCCCTTACTTCCTTGACCCCCGTCTACCTGCTCCAAACTCACAATTCCTGATCTTCATCGAGGTCCTCCATGTCCTGAAGACTTTGGGGATAGTTCACATCCAGGGAACATGTGGACAGCTGGAAGGAGACAAGTATGTTTCCTGAATCAGACGTTAAGGAAAAGCCCTGTCCTGGGGGACATGGAGGCCAGAGTCAGACTTCCCTGGAGTCCTCCCTCCACTGACACTGGGACCCTGCCTGCCTGTCCCCAGCCCAGCTCCCTGTGTGGGCAGTCGGGTTGCTCAGCAGTGTTTCATAGTGCAGTCCAGGGGTGAGGAGTGAGGGTAAGGCTGATGAAGGGAGAGGGGAGGGCTGCAGAGAGACTGGATCAGCATCCACAGTGCAAGGACATCCACTGCCTGGATGCCACCAGGTCCTGCAGGATGCGAATCATCCACTGTGGTGAGGAGGGAATGTGGGAGAAGCAGGACCAGGGGCTTGTGAGCAAGAAAGCAAGAGAATCAGAAAAGAGATGAAAGAAGAAATCACTTACTTCAGGATCGCTGCTCCCGAGGGAATGTTCGGATGCTGCCACATAGCCTTCCATGTGCACCAGAGCAGGCGGTTGAGGTTGCCAGAGAGAAGGAAAGGGAGAGTCAGCCTTGAGGTGAGGACTCGGATCCCTGCTGCTGGTTGGATGGTGTAGGCCAACCTTGGACCCCATGTCTGTATCCCTATCCCAGGGCCTAGATGGCTTCACCTCTGTAATAAGTGAGAGGATCTGAACTCTGACTTCTTCCAGCCTCAGATTCCCATCACTGTGCCTAAGAAGTGTCACCTTGTTCCTCCATAGGTAGCCACGGGGTCGATGTGTGCAACTCATTGTATTCCATCCCTTGTGTTTCCCTTCCTCTATTTTGTCTCATAATTCTTGTCCATTTCCTTTGTCCTTGTCATCTTCTACCAATCACATTATTGTCTGATATGGGAGCTCTGGAGGCCAAGATAAAGATATACTGTCACCTGGGGCTGGCATTGTGTTGCAGCAGGTTCAAGCGCCACCTGTGGGGACCCCTCCATGGGATCCCTGGTTGGTGTCCCTGCTCCTCCACTTCTGATCCAGTTCCCTGCTAAAGTGCCTCAGAAAGCAGTGTAGGATGTCTCGTGCTTGGGCCCTGCCAGCTGTTTGGAAGACTCTGATGGAGTTTTGGACTCCTGATTCGGCCTGGTCCAACCTGCTCATTGAGGTTCTTTGGGAATGAGCCAGTGGATGGAAGATTTCTCTGATTTTCCCTCTTTGTCTATAAATCTGCCTTTCAAGTAGTAAATAAATCTTTAAAAACCATATTGCCATGCACAGCAATACATCTATAGATCACTTACATGGGGAACAAGTGTCATGGACGCTTTTTGGGCCTTGGAAAGGTAATGAGGACCAACCCCATATGTCTGGGGTAACCTCATGGAGTTTGGAAATATTTAATCATCACTAGAATCCCATGTTTCCTGATCCACTTGAAAAGATGACCCAAAGTGGAGAGGAAATTTAATTTGTTCAAATTCTGGTAGTCGGCCAAGGAGGCAACAGGGTGTCCACAGCCATATCAATAAATGGGACTTGCTAGGGTTTTCACTGAGCAGTGGGAGGACTGGGAAGTAGGACATTGGCAGGCCTGAGGACAGGGAATGTGCTAGGCATGACTGGAGGGGGAACAGGCTGTGTTTGAAGCAGTGCATCTGAGGGGAACAGTGATGCCCAGTCCGGCTGCCCAGAGGCCCTCCACTGAGCCCAGTGCATTCCAGCCGATGAGGTCAGCAGCACCGTGTGTGTGTCCAGCCCAGGATCCCCTAACACACATCCTCTGGGCAGCCTGTACAGCTATGCAGTGTCTCCAGTAGCAGCTGGATAATGGCCTGTCACACAGTCTACTCCAAACACTAGACTTGGATGAGATGTGGAAGCCAAGATGAACCCAGAGTAATGGTTGGCCCTCACAGCTCTAAGATGCTGGGGCCTCCCCAGTCAGCCCAGAGCAAGTATTCTTTAACTCAACTGACCCTGGGTGTGTGTGTGTGTGGGGGGGTGCTCTTCTTCTTTCTGCCCTGAGCTGAGGATGAAGCACGGAGCCCTTACTGAGACACAATGGCAGCACCTTGCTCTTTGACCTGCAACCTTGTAAGAAAGAAATTTCTGTTCCTGATTAGTTACAGAGTCTCAGGTATTACGTTGTGGCCAGAAATGGACGAAGACAATGGTCAGTGCAAAACCCAGACATCTCTTGTGTTCAATTCGAAGGTAGTGCTGTCCTGTCACAATGCAGTGGATTTGATCTTTGCAATGGCAAAGCCGGGGGTGGTCAGTATTAAAGAAAATATAAAGTTTTAAATAGTAAAGCAAGAAATGATAGTTAAAAATTTCTATTGCTCCAATCCCATGGGCATAAAACCTCTTCGTACTCTATAATTAATATAAAAAAGAACAAATCAGATGTCTACATACAATGTCTTTTTTCCTCCTGAGTTCCTATGTCCTCTCAGAGTCCAAAGCAGTGGGTAACCCAAGCATTGCCCTAATTTGACCCTCTGGTCTTTGTGGGTGTTGCTCCTACCTGAAGAGCCTTCATCCTACTGTTATAGTCGGAAATGCTCTGCAAGACCCAATCTTGAGAGACACAAACACAGACAGTAAGTGTTCACAGAGAGTCTCTTCCTCCCTGGATTGCTCAGCATGACCCTGCCCCTTCTCTGTGCTCTCAGCCCCTTCCTGGGCTCTGTGGACCTGACCTTCAGGCAGACATTGACCACAGCTTCAAGCCTTCCAGGGAGAGAGAGGAGCTGACGGCAGCACCTCTCAACGTCTCCCTTGCCCTGGTGCGCTGCATGAGGATGCCTCCAGCCTGCATCTGAAACCCCCAATCCCAGCTGTGATGTGCACGCTCTTGGATGAGCTGGGGAGTGGGCTATCCAGGCTGAGAGAGCCTTCTGTGAGAGCTGCAGCTAATGGGGCAGGAGGAGCACTTTCTTCAGGAGTTCATGCTCCTTCCACCTGACTGGTCAGAGCCTGCACAGGTAACTGACCTGGCATGGGCTCCAACAGGCTCACAAGGTGAGGAGCGAGCCTTTCCAGCCCTGTGCTAGATCCCAGACCAGGGACCCTAGGAGGACAGCCAAGAGCCAGGCTGGGGCATGGCAACATCAGGAAGACAGAGCAGGCCTGGCCAGCCTTCCTGTGCACCACAGTGGGAGAACTCGAAGACTTCCCAGTGCTGCTAAACCACAGAAGTCTTTGGGTCACACAGAGGAGCAGCAAGGGCACATGGACCCCATCACTGCTCTGAGCTGGCCCTGTGCTGGAGCTTATGCCGCTCCCAACCTGACCTGTTACTGCAGTGTGCTGCAGGTGTAATGGCCCCTCCAGTTTCCCTGTTTCTGCCTGCACATTGAGGTGACTTCCAGAATCCTGTTCCCTGTTCAGGCCCCAAAGGATCAGACCTGGGATCCTCTCTGTATCTGGCCTGAACCTGAAATCCATCTCTCCCAAGTCACATCCTGCCCTTCTGGGCAGAGAGGTGGAGACCTGCCGCCTCTGACCCTCCCCAAGTTCTCCTGGTGGCATTGCCAGCATGACACTGGAAGATGGAAGCCACTGACAATGGAAGGGCCTCCTCTTACCAGGGCATTAGGGAGCCATCAGAGAGTGCTGAAGCCAGGATCAAGGATGTGTTGCTCGTTTTTACTCAGATGGGGACTCCTCCTTCTGTTTGCCCAGGTGATGCTGCTGTACTGATTCTCCTGGTCATTAAGTCATGGGATGCCTGCTGCCTGCCAGGGCCTGGACATCCTAGTGCCTTCCTTCTCCTCTGCTAGGGACCAGCCGCGGCTGTGCTCTGCTCCTTCTCATAGAGTTCACAGGAAGCTGCCCCTGATGTGCCCTAGACTTGCTGTGGCCACAGGGATTTTTTTTTCCTTTTAGCCCTCCTAGCAGCGGGCCCTTTGAAGCCATGGGGACAGTGATTTAGAGGTGAAAGATGGTAATGAAATATTGTTGGGGTGGATAATCTGTGGGCTACACAAGTAAATATTTGTTGGAGGAGCAGTCTCAGTACTTTGTTTCGTGGGAACCAGCTTGACACTTTCAGACCATCTAATTCCATGGAAATGCAATGCTGCTCCCCAGGAAGCTGCTCCCAGAGGAAATCCACAGTATCCTTTGTTTCCTTTTGTGTTCACACGAGCTTCACACAACAACCTTGAATTCTTTCCTTAGCAATGCCTTCTGGACAAATCTAGAACCTATTTCTTTCTTTCTTTCTTTCTTTTTTTTTTTTGACAGACGGAGTGGACAGTGAGAGAGAGAGACAGAGAGAAAGGTCTTCCTTTGCCGTTGGTTCACCCTCCAATGGCCGCCACTGCAGCCGGCGCACCGTGCTGATCCGATGGCAGGAGCCAGGATCCAGGTGCTTTTCCTGGTCTCCCATGGGGTGCAGGGCCCAAGCACTTGGGCCATCCTCCACTGCACTCCCTGGCCATAGCAGAGAGCTGGCCTGGAAGAGGGGCAACCGGGACAGAATCCGGCGCCCCGACCGGGACTAGAACCCGGTGTGCCGGCGCCGCAAGGTGGAGGATTAGCCTATTGAGCCACGGCGCCGGCTCTAGAACCTATTTCAACTGGGAGGTTCAGCAGGAATATTGTGGGATCCTCCAGACCCAGGGCATGGTTGACATGTTCCCCCTTGCAGTGCACAACCACCCATGGTTCCTCCTAAAAAGAGAGGCAAGAGTCCCCTTTGGCACTCAAATCTCAACCCGAACTCATTTGTCTGCGTTTTGCCACATTTCTTTTAGAGGACACAGATACCATGGTTAGACTAATGGATGACATCTTAGCAGCATGACTCAAGGGTCAGTGTTAGGTCTCACAATTCCTCCCTATCTGAAGGCTCCTCTTTCCCATATTGCTACCAGAACTGTGGGTTGTGCAGCTTCCCCGTGTTCTTGCTCCAATGCACAGATTAACTCAGAGGACGTCTTTCCCAGAGAAGACTCGTGAGTAGGGAAGTATGAAGCGGGAAGTAAGCTGAACAAGATAACGACACAAGGCAAGAGGCCTCCTGAGGAGTGAGATTTATTATTGCCTCCTGTAGCTGCTGATACACTCCCTGTGCTTCTGAAACACTGTTTTGTCCTTTTGTAGCTAGGTGAACATTGTCCCGGGAAGTTTTTGTTAGGTAAACTGATGTGAGTGATCAATATCTTTTATGCATATAATGAACTGCACCCATGTGAAGTGTACACCGTGTGAAGTGTTTACATATGTGTATAAACAAGTGTTCACTCTTGTTTATATACATATTCCTGTACCATGCAGCAATACCTCTGTGATTGCTTTTTTATGGAGATATCGATAGTGGCTTCAGAGGAACATAACTAGGGTAATACACACAAACTGCCAAACTCAGACACTCAGAACTGTAATACATGGGAACCCACAGAGATAAACCCCACCCCCATGCACAAGCCAGTGTCTTCCAGGGACCCCAGAAAATGATCATTACCCTTTATCAGGAAGTTAATTTCCCACCAGCGCACTCCTAGTCCTCTGTCATAGCAGGAATTGGGCGTCAGGTGGCCTTCCACACTAAAGCCCCCAAGATAGTCCCATCTGTGCTGTCATCTGGACTATTCGTACTACAGGGAGTAAGTGATTCCCGAATACATACCACTTGCTGTTCGTATTGAGATCACCTGTAATTAGAAAATGGCACCATGAGGGTCTGAACACTCTGTGTCCCTTTGCACCTGTCTTTAATGCCCTTGGTGACACTGGGAAACCCCGTGTGAAAGAGTGGTCCTATGGAGGGAACCCAAAGACATGAGCAGAGTGATCACACTCAGGCCAGCAGGCATGAGCTCTTCATGGGGAACGTGTCTCTCCAGTCCACTGTGGTTGGAAGTCACAATATTCCTTTCAAAAGAGGAAAAATGCTGCAGAGAAAAGCTTGCTGTGGTCCAGTCCTGATAGTCATTTTGTCCCTGTGTCCCGCGTCAGCTCTCTGTCGGTGTAAACTTTCCCTCTCAGTGGCCCTCACTGTGCACAGGGTGTATCATGGACCCTATCCATGGTCAGATTTTTCTTCTCTTCATCTGGTTGAGAAAGGAATAAGCCAAGGAAGGAACATTTCTGTTTTTGAGGAAGGCGGGGGCCCTTACCTCAGTATACTCTGGAGTTTCTTTATCCTCCGTGTCACCAGGAAGCTCCTCCCATGCATCCTCCAGGGGCACTAGACGGACATATGGTGACTGTCAGTACACTGGTGCATCAGGGAGCATTGGTGGACATGGGCATGGGGTGAGGGTTAAGGCCAAGGAGAAGAACGTGAAAGACCTGAGAAGCAGAGCCTTAAGCTTTCTAGCTCAAGGCAGCTTCATTCATGGGAACTATTCGGGGTCAATACCACCACGGTTGCTGTATTTCAGTAAGAGTCCTGGGACGACTCCTGCATGTTTAGAAACCAAATAAACGGCTACTGTCGTCTTGATGTTTCCGAAGATCACTACTACTCAGGGGTCAATATCTATTTATTGTATTTGAATATGTCATCTCTCCTATGAGCTTCTGAACTTAATTCAAAGCAACCGTTAGTGGGAGAAGGACTCAGTTGTAGGCAAAACACTGTGTTCATTTATTGCCAATCGCTAGTTGTCAACATGGGTAAATAAAGATTTTAAAATGCTAAAATTCTGCCATTTACAAATGAGCACCAGTTATCACGCGGTAACTTTTCTCCTGGCCTTCCTTTTTTATTACTATAATGGTACATCTTGTGGAGTGTAGCATAAGAATTCATTACATGCAGACAGTGTGTGATGATCAAATCAAGTGGGTTTACTTTTCCAGTTTCCTCAATATGTTTTATATTCTTTTGATTAATATTAAAGGCTTTCACCTGTTTGGAGTATAGTGTGATGTGTCAGATATGTATAGACTGTGTAGGGTACTGATGAGGGCTGTTAGCATTCCCCTTCCTTATTATGACAACTTTGGAGCCATTGAGCTCCTCTCTTCTATTTACTCCATTTATTCCTCCTGGATATTATGGACTATTGTAAACTCCTGGTCTTCCTTTTCCACGTGATGTGTGCGTACCCCTTGAGTCAACAGCTCCCCAGGCTCATGCAACCCAAAGCCAACGGCAGGATCATCTATCAAGGAAGTCAGCATGTGGTGGGCAGTGATGTCTCTCACCATGCTGCACAGGGGATTTGTGACAGGGTGATGAGCTCAAAAGAACCCTACAGGGTGTGCGCTGCTGGGTTTGAGCAATGATTTCTAAGGCTCGTGTTGATGATCTATGAAATCCAATCAAGTGTCTCCCTTTTTCTTGTCTGTTTTGGCCAGGTGCTGAGGAAAGACTGGACCTGACAGAGGTGGACCTTTGCTGTCCACCATGGTGCCACACAGCTCTCAGAATCTGTGAGTTGATGAGGATTTCTGTCTGTGTGTTTCATGTTCATGATGCTGCCAAAGCCTGCAATTTGGTGTACCTATTGCTACTTGGATCATGTGACCACAGAAATCAGCTTATAATTATGTACAGCTTTGGGATCTCTGTGGATCTGATAGTTCTTGGCACATAAGTACTGGAACTCCCTTGCATGGTGGTGCTGGTTATCCCATGGCTGGGAGTTCACTGCAGGCCAGTAGTCAGAAGGATCAAGCTGGGGACTTATTTGCCTCTCTTACTTGGGCCATCAAGGTCTTGGGCAATTTGTGTTTGCAGCATGTCTGTGTAAGCTGTGGAAATGTAACTTACCCTTCCGGCATTAGGTGGGGGTGGGGTTGAATGGGTTCATTTACATAGAGTGCCGCCAGTGATCAGATTCTTCTCAACTTTTGAGAACTTGAGCTGTGCATCGGAATGCATTTTCTAGGGAAAACACACACACACACACACACACACACATGCACACTTTTAAAAACCATACACGATCAATCATAAAAACCTCACAACACTGATGCGCACAAACCCACACCATCTCTAAATGACCCAGCTCCTTCCAGGGCCTGCCTTAGATGCCCATGGCTATGCACTAGCCCATCTGTTTCTTTCACCACACCCGAGATCCTCTTATCCACCAGGAAGCTGGAATCAGGTTGAATCACCAGGGGAGAGCAGGCAGGAAGGTCCCACTCTCTCCTCCCTTCGGTTTCCCTCAACAACCGAGGGATTCCAGGATACGTACAGTTTTCGCTGGATCTCGAGTCCGTCTGCAACCAGAGAGAGAGAGTCCCTGTAGGACCGCATTCTGTCTGCACAGGGCTCCTGCCTGTGGGAAACCTGATGGGACACAGTGCATGAGGCAGCCGCCCCCAGATAAAGCACAGAGCACACTTGTGTGCAAGACACGACCTTCCGCAGGTGATGGCGCATGTCTGTTTGCTTGGCAAATACAAGATGCTCTTTTAAGAATGAAAAGTGCTACTGAGGAAATGCCCCGTACCACTTAGCTTGTAAACGCTGCTGTCGTTTTTTTAAATTTATTTGACAGATAGAGTTAGACAGTGATAGAGAGAGACAGAGAGAAAGTTCTTCCTTCCGTTGATTCACCCCCAAAATGGCTGCTATGGTCGGCGTGCTGCACTGATCTGAAGCCAGGAGCCAGGTGCTTCTCCTGGTCTCCCATGTGGGTGCAGGGCCCAAGCACGTGGGCCATCCTCCACTGCCTTCCTGGGCCACAGCAGAGAGCTGGACTGGAAGAGGAGCAACCAAGACTAGAACCCAGCACCCATATGGGATGCTGGTGCCACAGGCAGAGGATTAACCAAGTGAGCCACAGCACCGGCCCTGCTGCGGTCATTTTTGAAGACCATCTTGAGTCAGGTCTCACTTAATAATAGGCGAGCACTTAATTTATACCAACAGGAAAGTTGTGGGAGTCATCTGCAATGTATGCATCCAGATTTTCAATTTGAGAAAGAAAATTGATTGTAAACAAAGAAACAAAGGCACCCATACCTTGGCAAGCGGTGTGGCCTTCTCCTCTGCCCTGTGTTTGGTGTGTTCTTCCACCAGGTCATCGGGGGCAGCTGGGAGGACACAGGGTAACTGTCAGTAAATTCGAGTTGTGGACGAGTTAGGCAGGGACACTTGCCTACGTGGACACGGGACTAGGACTTGTGGGTTGGTGAGCAGTGAACAACATGGACAGTTCTGTGCTGCACTCAGTGACAGAGCAAGAAAAAAAGCCAGCCCCACGCCCACAAGCAATTCAGAAAGGCCACCGGAAGCGGGCTCTGAACTGCTCGTGGACACTTTGGGGCCATCCTTGTAGGTGGGTGAAAGAAGGCCAAGCAGAGGGGCGGGAAATAAATGAGAAACGGGGTCTTGATTTCTTGCCCAAAGCAACCAAGTCAATGTGAAATAGTTTGAGGTAGTCACGTGCTGTAGTGCACTGACTCCTTTGCAAGGTCTCATCACTGCTCCTGCCCATTTTGTAGGCCATGGAAATCCCCAGTTTTTCTTGAAGTGTTCCAACATCACTTACCTCCATGGCTCAACATGAGCTGCTGCCTCATTGGCTGTCTGTTCTGTTGGATATTTGTATTTTGATATTTTAAGATTTATTTTATTTCTTTGAAAGGCAGAGACAGGGAGAGAGTGGGGGTGGGGAGAGAGAATCTTCTATCTGCTGGCTCACCCTCCAGATGGCTGCAATGGCCACGGTTAGGCCAGGCTGAAGCCAGGAGCCTGGGTCACCTCTGGGTCTCATATGTAGACAGCAGGGGCCCAGGCACTTGGACCATCCCGCACTGTTCCCAGGAACAGTAGCAGGAGCAGGAACAGCAGCTGCTGGGACTCAAACTGGAGCTCCAGTAGGGACAGGCTTTCCTCATGCACCACCGTGCCAGGCCCTCTGTTGGGTGTTTTAAGTTGCTATGGGGAAGCAGACATATTACTTATTATTTTAATCATTTGGAAGGGAACACTGCAGTGGCATGAATTATTTGACAATGCTGGCATACCTTATTCCTGTGTGCTGCAACTGTTGTCATCATACCCACTGTAAATTCTGCAGTTATTAAGAAAGAAATCTACCTTCCCCTCTCCTTCCATCCCTGGCTTATCTGTACTTTCAGTTCCTTTTGGTTTGTTTCTTGTGGACATGCCACTTTAAGGGAAACACGCAGTGTTTGCCTTTAGTGCTTGCCTTTTCCAGTAAGCATTGTGTGTTACCACGTCCATCCATGTTGTGGTATACATCAAACTTTGATTGTCTGTATACTCCATTTTCATCACACGTTCATTTGTTGGTGGACACTGGGAAATACTCCAGTTCTGTGTCTCCACCTTCTGCCTGCTATGAACGTTGGGGTAGAGAGATACCTGCTTGCCCCCTGCTTTCCACTTTTTGGTGATTTATACCACAGGTGGTATATGAGGTGAGAAACTACCTGATAGTCCTTAGGTACATGATAGGGATTCATGTCAAAAATGAAAGCAACTCAGTTAAAAATGGTAAATTGACACGTGCACAGTGAAAGTATCCCGGTAGCCAGCATGCATAGGGAGCAGTGCTCAACACCGTCTGCTGTAAGGAACCATGAACTGAGATGACAATGAGTCCAGGAACCATGAATCAGGATACTGTGACCCAGGCATCCCACTGCCACAGAGAAGGCCAACAAATGATCACACCCACAGCTGTGACAAGGGCTCACAGCGTTGTGCAGAGAAAGTGCAACTGTCCAATGGTGCTGTCAGTGAAGAGGATGTGGTAGAACCCTGTCTTCAGGGCACATGTGCCTGCTTGATGAAGAGGGAGAAAGGCACGGTTCATGCTAGAGAATTGCTGGACCTTGGAAACATGGTGCTGGGTGGGAGAAGCCGCACACCAAGGGTCACCTTTCCTGTGGTTCTGTTTATATGAGAAGCATGTCGCAAAGAAATTCAGAGACAAAGTACATTCATGATTGCCAGGGCCTGGGATTAAGTGAAGGGAAGAGATTGCTCAGTGATAAGTGGTTTCCTCTGGGGTGGTGGTGAAATGGTTTTTGAAATCTTGCAGGTGTCTGCACATCCATGCAAATATTTAATAAAACGACATCAGTGTTTGATTTAGCAGGTGATTTTTGGGATGAATCCTTTACACATCAGTAACATAACCAGAAAATGGTCCCAGAACCTGCATCTTAGTGTAGTGGGCAAAGCCTGTCTCCTGCAATGCCAGCATCCCATATGGGCTGGCATTGGGTTCATGTACCAGCTGCTCTACTTCAGTGCAGCTCCCTGCGAATGGCCTGGGAAAGCAGCGGAAAATGGCCCAAGTCCTTGGGCTCCTGCCACCATGTGAGAGACCCAGAAGAGACTCTTGGTTCCTGGCTCTGGACCAGCTCAGCTCTGGCTGTTGTGGCCATTTGGGGAGTGAGCCAGAAGATGGATGAATCTCTCTCTCTCTCTCTATCACTGTCTTTCAAATAAATAAATAAATCTTTAAAAAAAACAAAAGGAAAGGGCCCACCTTCCAGGCTTAACTGACATCAGAAGAGCTTGAAGGTCATCAGCTCTGTCCTTACAACAACAAGAAGTCTGAACCAAGTGGAAATGGAAGGCTCCACTTAGAACCCTCAGACAGTGGAAGTTCCCAGGCGAGCCGCCACCTGAAGTTTCTGGCTGCAGATGGAGAAGCCGACAGGCACAGCCGACATTGTCTCACTGGAGAGGGGTCACGGAGCCAGTTGCTCACAGGAATGCATACATGGGAATGGCCTGCAGAGGCTGTGTGCACCTGCTTCCCAGTGAGCACCCGCAGGGTCCAGTCTCACGGGGCCACCACACTCTGACAGGCGTGTGCTCCACGAGTCCACCATTCTCATGCTGAAGGTCAGAGGAAGTCCACTGTGGGCTCAGGTTAGGGGGAAATTGCAACTGGAAATAGTCGGGTGGGAAAGCTCCCAGTGTGAATTATTCTCCGGTAGACAAAAAACTGAGGTAGAACATAATATGACATAATGCTTCCCTTCTCACTGCCAACAGGGTGTTCATGCAACAGCAGTGAATGACAGTGGAGCAGCAAATACGCCCGTCCAGGAACAATCAAGGCAGACGCTCTCCAACTGTCTACAGCAGTCTTTACTGTGCATGTGCCTACAACAGAGCGTCAAAATCCTTGAGGCCAAAATTAATGGAGCAGAAAGACAGACCAGTTCACGGTTATCAATGAAGACTTCAACACCACGTCACAAGTTACTGCCAGGCCCAGTAGGAGGGAACAAGTGAAGGCAGAGTGGCAAAGAACAACACCAGCGTGGGATCCGTCGTGCTCCCCTGCCAGATATGTCATCATATCGTCATGTCGTCACAGCAGGACCTGGGAAGGGGACCTTCGCTGGCCACGAAGTCACTGGAGGTTGAGTCACTTAGGTTGAGTTCATACTGGAGTAGGGTGGGCCTGTTCTCATCTGACAAGTGTTCCTACAAGATAAGAAGAGAGGCCCGGGGTGGGAGAATGCCATGGGATGGTGGGAGAAGAAACGCAAGGGCTGCAGTACCCACCCAGGAGACCCAGGGCTTCCAGGAGCCCAGCACAAGCTGGGAAGTGAAGGAAAAGGTTCTCTTATGACTTTCTGAGGGCGCCTGGCCATACTTGCACCCGGAGTTCTGACACCCAACCTGCAGACTCACGAGACAATGTTTCTCGTACTTCAAACCAACCAACCAACCTGGACCTTGCTTTGACACTCTAGGAATCTAATCTGGGCACCATCAGCCAACCAGGTTCTATTGCCATTTAGAGAAATTTCAGCAGCCAGAAACACATTCTTCTCTGGGTCAGATCAAGTTTCCACGGTAGACCAAAGAATGACTCCTTTCACACACAGTACTTAAAATAATACGTGTTATACAAAATACACTACTTAGTCATTACGGTATCGCACTAGAGTTCAATAAGGAAAGATTGCTTGGAAAATCCCCCAATAAATATGGAGGCTGTATAACATACTCTCCAAAACAAATGGGTCCAATGTAGAGTCTATGGAAAAGTTAAACTATTTGAACAAAAATAGTTTGTGGGTTGTATTGAAGCAGTGCTCAGGAGGAAAATGTTACCACTGAATGAAAGACATTAGAAAATGAGGGTGATCTTCTCTGGCTCTCCTTCTATCTCTGAGACTCTGGCTTTCAAATAAACAAATAAAAATCTTTACAAAATAAAAAGAAAAGAAATGAGGGTGATTTACAATAATAAGGGATTCTTATGCCCTGGGAAACCAGAGGGCCAAAGGGCAACACAATGCATATTACACATATAAAAGAAACCAATGTGATAAAAAAAAAATAGGAACTCAATAGGGAAAACCCAAAAGTCAAAAATCAGATCTTTGAAAAGATCAGTAAGATTGTGATACCTCTCCCTCTCCAAGCACAAAAAAAAAAGAAGAAACATTGTATTGTCACATCCTTGCCACTGATAGCAAGTACAATAAAAAGAAAATAAGGAATTACTTTGCCTACTGTGTGCCCACAGATTAGACAGATTCCGTGAAACAGACCGATTACTCCAGAGTCAGAAACTACCCACACTAAACAAGGGGAGATGGACCCTCTGAAGAGCCTTTACAATTAGGAAAGACACGAACGTATGAGTTTGCAAGAAAGTAAGGTGCTAGGCTCAGATGGATTCATTGGTCAATCGCATCCCATTCTTACCAAGAAAACGTCATGCCACATAATCGTAGGTACTTACCCAGTCAACGTTAAGAATAATGTCCTCACAGAACCTGCCACAGGAATGCTCCAGGTGGCTTCTTCCTGCTTGCTGCAATCAGAAGCCACTAAGAAGTCCTCTAGTACTGGGAGGACCGTCAAAGATGGGATGTTGCTCAGTGATGACAATCATTCAACAATCAGCCTACAAAAAGATTTAAAAGAATTCCTAGATCTGTCGCCAAGTCACATGGACCTGCAGACTCTGTGGTTGCAACTCTAGGAAATTCTGAACAGAACGAGTATAAAGACAGTAAAATGACCAGTCCTGGGTCATGTTCTGGGGTCTTTTGGGGGTTCTGGGAGACACGGGTAGAGATGAACGGGTGATGCTCAGGTCATGTTTAGGGCAGTGAAACCACTGTGTATTGGTGGTGAGTGACCTGAGGCATCTGTGGAACTCAGAGAACTCTACCACCAGAGTCAGTCTTGGTGCCAACTTCAGAGCTGAGTAATAGCGACCTGTCACTGTTGGTTCAGTTTCTATAACATATGTATCCTACCAGTGGAAGTGTCAATAGAAAAAGGGAAACTGGGAATTCAGTATGAGAACTTTCTGAACTCTATATTCAATTTGCATGCTCATCTCCAACTGTTACTATTAATGTAGAATCTGGTGACACTGTCTCAGGAAGAGGTCTGCTTCAGCCCCTGTTGCACCATCAGGTAAATGTCTAAACATTAGCCTGAGAGGTTGCCATTGACAGTGAACCCAAGGTTAAGTTGTTAATACAGCTTTCCCCTGTACTGGGCACCCTGCTGATTGATTTGACCATTTTACTGTGCGTACATGGAATAAAAGATAGCATAGGCTTTTTAAAGCTTTGTCATCACCATGAGACCTTGAATAAAGTAAAATCTTGACTTTTGAATGAGCTTGATGATAAATTTACACTGTACCTTCGTCGACTCCTTCACAGGGTGCATCCTGTTCTTTGGCAAGACACGGATTTTTCTGACTTTCTCGATAGGACAGACGGTAGATCTTCTTGACTTCCGAGTTGCTTTTCTTCTTAAACTCTGGAGACAAGACCCTGGAACAGTATGACAGTACAGACAGCTGTTGACATCCCACTGGCAGGAGACCACAGGGAAGTGTGTGCTCATTTGGCTGAAGTTCTAACTTTGGTGCCAGTTTTCACCTTGAGTATTACAGAGCCACCTCGTGAATCAGAGTTGGATACTAGGCAGATGTGCAGTGTGGTGAACACTTCTACTCGACAGTCTGATAGTGCGGGTGAATACCTCACTTGAGATGAGACTGTGGACAGGCATCAGAAGACAGTGGCTGAGAGCAGAGGGGCTGGTACCAGAAGGTCTGTGTTCAGCTCCTGGAGGGAAGCTGCATGTACCTGGGAAAGTTGCGCAGGCACCACCCCACCCCCACCCCCGCAGTGTCTCAGGTCCCTATTATGAGATAGAGAAATAATGCTATGTCCGTGTGTTGTGTTGTCAAGCTCAGGTGATTAAAAACACGTGAAGCTTTACCAAGCTGATGCTGCATAATTGTCTGAAATTGTTCACTCTCCGAATGTCAGAGAATGAGTGTGTCACTCGGTAGTGGCTGTATACAGGGAGTGTTCTTGGATGACCCCTGAGGCAGACAGGGTGGGAGTTCCTCTTCCCCTGTCCATGGATAGGAAGCTTTCCACGTGGAGAATCTCTGATTTCCCACGCAGCCCACAGCACAGCCCCAAGCTATGGGCAGCTCAGCTGTTCCATGTAATTTATAATTAAGCAAATGTAAATTTAGGGATTGTCAGTGACTTGTCCAGAGTCCCCACATTGACAGGTGATGGATCTGGGGCAGGATCACTGTGTTTTCCTGGGAGACAGAAGGCTCTGAACACCTGGAATGTCCACTTCCTGCCCTAGAACCCTGGGCCAGGAGCTCCTCTCACTCTTTCTCAAGTTCTCCAGGACCAGGCTGTCCTTGGGAACAGGATGTTCTGGGAAAAGTCCCAGAGACAAGAGAAACCACAGCCCACTGGTGGGGGTCATGAGCATGAAGGTGCACACTCAGAGCTGGTACAGCCTCTGCCCTTCTCAGACAAGTATTGGAGGCTGCTGAGCTACTTTCTAAGAAACACAGGTCTACTTAAGGCTTCTGTGGCATTAAAAACACCTGACTTTCATCAACACTGAGCCCTAGGAACTCCTCACCCCTCCAGAGACCCTGCATGGACAGGAGGCACAACTCTCTCTCTTGTCAGAGAGGCACCTGTCATCAAGCCTGCCCCCTCCAAATCCAGTATTCTGCCTGAGGACCACCAGGCATGCCGCTTCCCTCTCCCTTTAAATGTCCCCATCACTGACTCAAAAGCACTGTCCCTCTGTCCCACTTCCTTGAGAGCCCCAAACAGCAGGGTGCATGTGTTCATCCAACCCGTGGAAACTCCACCCTGAGATCCCAGTTTCTTTCCATTGTAAAAACAAAAATCTCTGTATTCAGACTGTTCTTACAGACTTGGCCTCAGATGGCAACCTGTATATTCAGAAGAGATTGGCTTGAAAGTTCTCTTTTGTAAGATGCCTGTGTTGTGTCTGGTCTCAATTTCTCCTGACCAGATGAATGTAGTATGGGTTTCTTCAGTCTTTTCTCTGGAGAGGTGTGAACAAACTTGGCATTAGAAATAAGGTATTTTCTAAATTTAAGATGTATTTATACAAATGCTGTTGAGTTTCTGTGTTTTTATACCCTGCAAAAATGCTCAGGGTGAACAGCCATCAGGGAAACGCAAATAAAAAACCACAATGAGATTTCACCCCACCCCAGTCAGAATGGCTGTCATCCAAAAATCAAAAAATAACCACTGCCGATGAAACTATGGAGAAAAGGTACCCTAAATACACTGTTGGTGGGAATGGAAGCTGGTATAGCCATTGTGGAAGACAGTGTGGAGATTCCTCAAAAAATAGATCTGCCGTATGATCCAGTCATCCCATTTCTGGGAATATACCCAAGGGAAACGAAATAAGCATGTGAGCGAGTTATCTGTACCCCTGTGTTGATAGCAGCTCAATTCACAATAGCTAAGGTAGAGAATCAACCCGTATTTCCATCAATTGGTAACTCGTTAAAGAAAATGTGGTACAAATATACACAATGAAATACTACTCAGCCATAAAAAAGAACGAAATTCTGTCTTTTGCAACAAATGTATGCAATCGGAGACCATTATGCTTATGAAAGAAGGCAGGTCCCAAAAGACAAATAGATGCTTTCTCCGGTTGGTTGTAGCTAATATATAGAGTACAAAAAACATAATGTATATCAAGCTAAACTGACATCTTATGATTTGATTGTTGTCTACAGCTCTTGTCTCTACCCTTGTAAAACAGAGATCTATCTACATTTTACTTGTGGAGATCTTTGGTTAAAGGAGTTTTGAACCGGTGATTGTAAAGTAAATTGAAATTTTAGTCATTGCAAAAAATTTAAAGAAAAAAATAAGAGAAAGGTAGGAGGATGGAATAAGGGAGAAAATGTTGTATTCTTAGAGTCTTATCTATGAAATTCATGAAATCCATTCTCTATAAATAAATTAAAAAGCAAGTCAAAAAAGAACTCAAAAAAGAAATATTTGAACAACAAGCTTAATGGCTTGTGATACCTTTCTTACCCCTTGGCCTATTTCTACATCATCAGGTATATCTAGATCAAACAACTTATAAGTTGTTCCAGATTAAATTAAAATTGTATTCTTAGAAATGCCATTAAACATCTCCCTCATCTTTTATTCCATTGTTCATATTCCATGTTTTAGCAGAATATCTGAGGCTGCGCAGACTGACAAATGGGCTTCAGGACTGCGGGCACTTGGACGGCCGTTAAGTGGTGCTTTGGGATGCTCCCACCCCTACCAGAGTGCAAGTGCTCAGGTCACGGCTCCAGTCTGGAGTCTACGTTGCGGCTACTGTGCAGCCTGGGAGGCAGCCGATGATTGCTTGAGGAATCGAGTCTCTGCCACACACATCGCTTCAATTCCCAACCCCTGACTTCAGCCTGGCCCATGCCTGGCTGTGCAGACACTTTAAGAGTGAACTGGTGGGCCAGCGTCGTGGCTCAATAGGCTAATCCTCCACCTGCGGCGCCGGCACACCGGGTTCTAGTCCCAGTTGGGGCGCCAGATTCTGTCCCGGTTACTCCTCTTCCAGTCCAGCTCTCTGCTGTGGCCCGGGAAGGCAGTGGAGGATGGCCCAGGAAGACCTTTCTCTCTCTCTCTCTCTCTCTCTCTCTCTCTCACTGTCTTACTCTGCCTGTCCAAGAAAAAAAAAATGAACTGGTGGATAGGAGATAACTCTGACTGTGTCTCCTTGTCTCTAGGCCTTTCAAACAAGAAGGGCAAATGCTTTACAACTTCAAAAAGTGTATTTGAAAGAGGCTGGTGGCATATGTTTGGCCAAGGAATTCAGACACAAGTTGAGATGCCCATGTCCCTTATTGGAGTTCCTGCATTGGTACCTGGCCGCATCTCATGACTGAAGAACCCTCCCGGAGCAGGCCTTGGGAGACGGCTAGGATGGCTCAGAAATGATATGACTGCCACCCTCCTGAGAGCTCTGGGTTGTGGTCCTGGCTCCCAGCTCTGGCCTGTGTGCAAGCTCGTGTGGGCATTGTGGAGTGAGTCGGTGGAAGGGAGGGAGTGCTGTCTCTCTCCAGTCCTCCCACCTCCTCTCTGTCACCCTCTCCCTCTATCCTCTCCCCTCCTCCCTTCTCCATCTCTGTCACTCTGCCTCTATAATTTAAGATGCTTACTTAGAACACACACATACACTCATACACACACACACACACACACACACACACGGAGCCTTGAAAGCCATGCTCAGACTGCCTCAGAGAGAATGGTCATCAGGGAGCCCATGTGATGTGACCACCGTGGAGTCAGGACCCAGAGAGCAGGGAAGGGCAGTTGTCCTCTCTCAGACAGGTCTCTCGTGACAGCTCCCTGGGTCCCGTGGGAGCTACGTTAATCCCTTCAGTGGCAGCCCACGGTGACCTCATTACTTCACGCTTGTCTCTGCCTCTTAAAATTTCCTCTTCCTTCGCTACACTGGGGACCAAGCTTCCATCCCAGAAACGTTTTGGCGACACACTCAGACTGCACCACACAGAGCACTGTCCCCCCAACTTCTAGAATTCATAATGGGAGATACTGATGCGGTGAAACCCTGCATCACCACAGATGGCGCTGCTTTTCCTCAGGGATCACTCGGCCGCGCGGGCGGGTTGGCAGGGGAGGGGAGGGAGAGGCGGTGTTCTGTTGTTCAGCAGGGAGACTCGTAGGGTCTGCAGCTCGAGAGAAAAGTTGTGTGTGAGCATGGGGGGCAGTGGGCAAGGGCGGACAGAGAGACAAGGAGAGAGAGAGAGAGAGAGAGAGAGAGAGAGAGAGAGAGAGAGAGAGAGGCAGTGACTGAGTAGAAGGAATCAGTTCTTACGTTGCCCAGCATGGTGGAATTTGCTGCAGTTCACAATAATCTCTTTTGTGAGCAAGTAGAAAAGGGGAGTTCAAAGGACCCAAAACTAAAGTGATGATAAAGAGAGGAAAACTTTACCTTGATTCGGTGAGTACCTGTTGTCCACATTTATTGATCTGTCACACCATACTCAATAACTATTGGCTGTTACTAAGTGCTGGTCTCCGACTATTTCAAATGTTTAATGAGAGGACAGTGCTGCAGGATCTGTCTTGTTCCTCACACACTGAACACGCGGATGGAAGTGGAGTACGTGCAGGCCGAGCCCTGGAACGAAGCCCGCACAGTGTCGGTGCTGCTTGGTGCTGGGTCAGTCGATGCTGAAGGGTCTGCAGCAGTGTTCCAGAAGCTTCTTCCAGAGCCGGGCCTCGCGGGGAGTGACGGAGGGGAGGGAGGAAAGGCAGATTTCTCGTCCATGTCTGTGCCTTTTACCTCCACTACACCCATGCTGTTTCTCTTGTTGTGAACATGGAATTTTCTTTCAAACAAAATTTGATAAGATTAAATATAATAAATACATAAATTATATGTAAATATATATATTGTTTATGTGATTATATAAAGAAAATAATATACATATTATGAATATAATCATGCTATTTTGCTCCTGGCCTAAAGGGAGAGCAGTCCAGAGGAGACACGGTGGTGATGGCCCACATCTCCTTGTTGATGCCTGGGAAGAGCTAGTGGCTGGGACTGAGTCCACAGCGAGGAGCTGGCGTCGTCTGGAGACACCGTCGCTCAAGACCAGCAGTGGAGCTGGGTTCAGACGGAGGGCTGCAGGAAACCTCTTGTGCGGCCTTGCCGTCCTGCAGCAGGGGAGCCCGGGGCATGCAGATTGCTGATCTGGTCAAGGGCTCCACAGGTGAGCGACACCAGTGACCTGGCAGAGGCCCCTGGCATTTCCATAGAACTCTGGAAGTCCCACAGAGTGCCTTCCACACGTGGGACAGTGCTGGGCAAACCCAGGGGCCGCTCTGGTTCAGAGGGAGGAGAGACGCCAATGAACATGTGTAAATCAGCCATGCGCACAGACTACTTTGTTCTGTTCCTTAACATCTGTACAAGTTATTTGCGATACAGGATGTGAGATGCATAAAACATCTGCAATGGCCTCTTGCTTCTGAACTTGACTTATGAATATATTAGTGTTCTGTGTCTTGCAGCTTATTTGGGGAAGGATGACCAGAGTCTTTAGAATAGATCTAAAACTTCAGACTTTGATGTCACTCACCACAATATTGTCTGGAATTCCAAAAATGTTCCATCAGCGGTGATCTGGGTCTTTCTGGATTTGACATTTGATAGAAGTTGGGTAACCGAATATCATATATTTTTCCTGTGTGACCCTGTCATTCAAGGCATAGAATTTATCTGCGATGTCACTGCCAATTAAAACTGAAAACAGGTGGAGGATGTAACGATGCTGAGCAAAGAGCAAATATAATTTCGTTGTCCTCCAAGACACATATCGACAGTCGGTTTCTGCTGTTAGGGTTACCTGAAAAATGCCTTCCTCTGTGGGCCTCAGTGAGTACCACGCAGAGAATCCAGGAACTCAAAGGGGAGAATGTAACGCAGAAACTGTCGGTCTGCTCTACAAATGAAATACCGGCAAGATAATAAATGGTGCCTTCAGCCTCTTGCTTCCAGACTGTGCAGACGGGGCGTTCAAGTAGCAGATTCTTCCATAAACTTGAATCTCTTTCCATGGCTGTGCTACTACCTGGTTCCCTTTTCAGTTGACTTTAAATGACAGTGGGGCAAGCAGTTATGTCCTTTGCATTTCCATAAAATGAGAGTTTTGCTCAGTCTTCAAAAACCACAAAAATTGTTCAGTAGCATGCAGTTTAACTTTTATGTTTGTAAAGCTTCTATTCTTCTTGTAATTTTATTCCTTTGTTGTCTGAGAAGATAAATGTATAATTTCATTTTTTAAAGATTTTATTTATTTAAAAGGCAGAGTTAGAGAGAGAGGGAGAGACAGAGAGAGAGGTCTTCCATCCACTGATTCATTCCCCACATGGCCACAATGGCCAGACCTGAGCCTATCCAAAGCCAGGTGCCAAGAGCTTCTTCTGGTCTCCACGTGGGTGCAGGAACCCAAGCACTTCAGGCATCTTCTACTGCTTTCCCAGGCCATAAGCAGGGAGCTGGATGGGAAGAGGAGCAGCTGGGACACGAATGGTGCCCATCAGGGATACGGGTGCCATAGGCGGAGGCTTAGCCTACTACGCCACAGAGCAGCCCTACAACTTGCATTTTTTATTCAGCATCTCATTAACAATGTTTAACTCATTAAAAATAAGCTGCAGAGTCATAGCATTAAGCTGTAAGATGCATTGGAATGTGTTGAATCTGGCTGCTCCTACAGAATGCCTGTATTTCCCTCATCTCAGTTTTTGGTTGTTATAATATATAATGCTGAAATCAATGTTCTTTCCTATAAATGTGTGGCACAGCGGGTCAAACCGCCACCTGCAATGTGTGCATCCATATTGGCGCTGGTTCACACCCTGGCTGCTCCACTTCCAATCCAGATTTCTGCTAATGGCCTGAGAAAAGCAGAGGAACCTGGCCCAAGTGCCTGGGCCCCTGCCACCCACTGGGGACACTGGATTAAGCTCCTGGCTTTGGACTGACCCAGGCTTGACTTGTAGCAGCCATCTTGGGAGTGAATTGGCAGATAGAGACTCGATCTCTCCCTGCCCCGCTTTGTAACTCTAGCTTTCAAATAAATTTTTAAAAGAATAATAAAATAAGAGACATAAAATTGTACATGTTTAACAGGCACTATGTATGTTATGGGCAAACAAAATCCCTAATGCACACTCATTGGAGGAAATGGTACCAATTTTGCCATCTTGTTCTCTTGTGAATGCTGTTTAAACTTTATGTGTCAAGGTCATGGTCATTGCCTCCGTCTTCTGAACTTTAAGCCTGAAATACCGTCTCCAGCCCCACGTGACAGGATCGTGTGGATTGTTGGAGGACTTCCTGGTCCACCGGGGCTGCGCGGCTCTGGGCGCCCCTGACAGGCCGCTCTCCTGCAATCCACGACCCCAGACCTGGGGACTGGCCCGCGCGGCCGAGGTCGAGGGCGGTGTCCCTCGTGCAGCGGGGGCGGTTGTGCTGGAGCGAGCTCCGAGGCGGGCGTCCCAGGGCCACGCGGGATGTCCTCTCCCTGCCCGGCGGGAGGGAGGTGGTCCAGGTCCGTGCACCTCCATGCTCCTGTCTGGCTCTGCCCCTGTACGTTAGTGCCGGTGGTCAAGCGCCCCCCATCGTCCACTTTTATATCGTCCAGTGAGGCCGGCCAGGTGGCGGGTCCTGAGCGGGAGGTGGGGGTGGGGGAGTGGGGGCCCAACGGACGCTCGGACGGTTACAGTTGGGGCTGATTGACCGGTGCGTGGTAGGAGTTAGCGGTTGGGTGGGTGATAGGGCATGAGGCTTGCTGTGGTAAAATAATGCTTATGTAATTCATTTTCTTTATATAGAAGTTATAGTGATTAATATACAGATACTAATGTGTGTAATCACAGATACTAAGATATGTTGAATATATATAACAAATATGCATTGTATAAATCTTAGTATTTATATCAGAATATTAGAATGCTATGATTATTTGTAATTATTAACATTGTTATAAATATTAGAAACCCACAGAGGCAGGACCTGCAGCTGCGGAGAGTTGACTGCATTGTTCCAAAGCTGCAGCCCTCACTGAACAGGTAAGCTTAAGTCATTCCATCTGCCACAGCCACCATTTGGCTCCAAGTGTTTGATGGAAACCAGCGAGAGCCGGCACAGTGGCTCACTTGGTTAAACCTCCGCCCACGGTGCTGGCATCCCATATGGGCGCCGGGTTCTAGTTCTGGTTGCCCCTCTTCCAGTCCAGCTCTCTGCTGTGGCCCGGGAGGGCAGTGCAGGATGGCCCAAGTGGTTGGGCCCTGCACCCACATGGGAGACCAGGAGGAAGCACTTGGCTCCTGGCTTCGGATCCACGCATCGCCGGCCATAACAGCTATTTGGGGGGTGAACCAATGGAAGGAAGACCTTTCTCTCTGTCTCTCTCTCTCACTGTCTAACTCTGCCTGTCAAAAAAAAAAAAAGAAAAAAACCAGTGAGTGTGCATTGCACTGAATGGGAAACAAGCCCACCTGAGTCCACCCAAAGGATGAACTCAGAAACAAGAAGGAAACAGTAGGCAAGGTGCTTATTGATACCTGGTCATTTTTAACAAAGGGTTTACTTATTTGTTTATTTATTTATTTGAGGGGCAGTTTCAGAGGGAAGGAGAGATAGAAAGGTCCTCCATCTGCTGGTTCACTCTCCAGATGGCTGTAAGGGCCAGAGCTGGGCCAATCTGAAACTAGCAGCCAGGAGCTTCTTCTGGGTCTCCCATGTAGGTGCAGGGGCCCAAACGATGGGGCCATCTTCCACTGCTTTCCCAGGTGCATTAGAAGGGAGCTGGATCGGAAGTGGAGCAACCAGGACTTGAACCAGCGCCCATATGGGATGCCAGGCTGCAGATTAATCTGCACCACAGCACTGGCCCTAGGGATTCATTTTGTGACACCATCAGAATGAAGAGATATATTTCTTCTTTCATTTATTAACGTTTGTCATGAATAAAATGTTGAATCCCTTTAGATGTCTCTGAAATGAAAGGATTTGTTGAGTCATAACAGATGCCAGCCAGGAAGAAAGGACTGGTCTTGGACAAGTTCCAGCAGCCCTTGGCACCAGGGGTGGCCAGCACTGGAGAGCTGTGTGTCAAATCTACACAGCTGGCATATTTCACACTGCAAGTCTGGGGAGAAGAAAGTATGCATGGCTCCCACTGAGCCTGCACTGCCTACAGATAAGAGCAGTGGACAAGCACAGAGCACATCTTTAGTATTCAAGGAGAGTGCATGACTTGGTGTTGCTGGGTGAAGAATGGAGGGGGCTTGTGGTGTAGCAGGTAAAGCCACTGCCTGTGATGCTGGCATCCCGTATGAGTGCCAGTTTGAGTCCCAGCCACTCCACTTCTGATCCAGGTCCCTACTAATGTGCCTGGGAAAGCAGTGATGGATGGCCAAGTACTTGGGCTCCTGCACCTATGCGGGAGACCTAGCTCCGGCCGTTGTAGGTGTTTGGGGAGTGAACCAGCAGATGGAAGATCTCTTTCTCTATGAGTCTCCCTCTCTAGCTCTGTAACTCTGTCTTTCAAATAAATAATTTTTTTGACAGGCAGACTGGACAGTGACAGAGAGACAGAGAGAAAGGTCTTCCTTTTTGCCATTGGTTCACCCTCCAATGGCCACCGCGGCCAGTGCGCTGCGGCCAGTGCACTGCGCTAATCCGAAGCCAGGAGCCAGGTACTTCTCCTGGTCTCCCATGGGGTGCAGGGCCCAAGCACTTGGGACATCCTCCACTGCACTCCCTGGCCACAGCAGAGAGCTGGCCTGGAAGAGGGGCAACCGGGACAGAATCCAGCGCCCCGACGGGGACTAGAACCCAGTGTGCCGGCGCCGCAGGTGGAGGATTAGCCTAGTGAGCCACGGCGCTGGCCAATAAATTTTTTAAAAAAAGGAAAAGTGGAAAGAACCCTTGATGCCCTGCTCCTGGGTGCTGAGTGGAGGCTTAATGCAGGTGTAGGAGTGGGGAGCAGCTTTTTCTTGCTATTTCTGTTTTGGTCCCAATCTGTTCACTGGACTGCTTTTTTTTCTTTCTCCAACCTTATAAGTACATTTAGGACATCTTAGAATTGTATCAGTCTCTAGACATGAGACAAGAGAATTGTATGCCAGCCTTCTCCTACTCATTCCTAATGACAGACAGAGACAAGGAAGGACAATGAGTTCACCTGGAAGGTTTAGGATATAGCATCTGGGTCTGGGCCTATCCGTGTCCCTGGGGAGTTTCAGACTCCCACCTTGCTGTCCCGCCCCACAGCGCTGCCCTTCAAGACTGATGCCATCTCACCTGGTGCATTCGTGTACTGCCCCCAGGGTAATCTCAGAGCACAGAGCCAGCTCCAATCACCCCCACTGGCACTCAAGTCTCTGAGCCCCATGGGCATTCAAACACGATTTTCCTTCTGGTGGACATCTTTGGGAAGAATGGCCGGCCCCTCACTCAGAGTGAGGTTCCTGTTGTCAGGACAGGTTCAGCGATGAGGTCTTAGTGACTGGTGTTAACCAAGAGCTCCTCTATGTGGTAGCAACAGTGCACCTGGGGTGTTTATGCTAGTAGGGGAGGGGAGGACCCAGTGGCCCATGGACAAACAGATTAAGTGTGTGTGTGTGTGTTAGATTACATGTGTCTTCCCGCATTGTGTGCACATTTATTTGTATGTGTACACTTTCCTATAAGCTCATGTATTTTGAGTCAGGTTTATTTCCACCTGAATTGTTTTTGAAACATATGTGTCTGTATGTCTGCATCTCTAGAAAAAATGTCCATGAGGAGTTGTTACCCCCAGGATACTGAAGCGTGTCAGTGACAAGGACATAGCTACCCAGGTAAGGGAATAATTTTCAGTGAGTATTTGTTCAGTTATATGCATGTCTTTGGAGGTTTGTTCAATAGTTACATGTATTTACATAAGTGTATATAACCAAAGATTTTTCCAAGTGCATTATTTCTACTATGTGCACCTGTAGGTCTCAACTCCCAATTGGTAAACAGAGAGCTATCTGGAAAACTCACTGCATTGCAGTGGGAGAGGACCCAGACTTTCCAAAGTCTTAGGTCTTCCCTTGTCCTGGACTTATCCATGGGCAGTGCATGTCCCCACCCACCCCTAGCAGTTGGGCTAATGCTCGTTAGCCAGGAAGAGTGGGCCCAAAGTTAGACACACTCCTTATGCATCTCCTTGGGCTAGCCCCCAACACTCACCCTCAGACCCAGTGACATGGGCCTCCCTTGTGTCCTGCTGCCCACTAGTGCTGGTTAACCAGCCACGGAATCCACAGTGTCCCAGCAAAACACGGGAGGTTTAAGACATGCAGTTTCTTGGCCGACGCCATGGCTCACTAGGCTAATCCTCCGCCTTGCGGCGCCGGCACACCAGGTTCTAGTCCCGGTTGGGGCACCGGATTCTGTCCCGGTTGCCCCTCTTCCAGGCCAGCTCTCTGCTATGGCCAGGGAGTGCAGTGGAGGATGGCCCAAGTGCTTGGGCCCTGCACCCCATGGGAGACCAGGATGAGTACCTGGCTCCTGCCATCGGATCAGCGCGGTGCGCCGGCCGCAACGGCGGCCATTAGAGGGTGAACCAACGGCAAAGGAAGACCTTTCTCTCTGTTTCTCTCTCTCTCTCACTGTCCACTCTGCCTGTCAAAAAATAAAAATAAAAAAAATACATGGTTTTCCTTCTGGGGAAAATCTTCGAAAAGCACAGTCAGGTCACACTCAGAGGGAGGTCCCTGTGGTCAGGGCTGCTGCAGTGACAACACTGGTGACTGGGGTCCTGCAAGGAACCCTGGACGCTAAGGGTCTCCTTGGATGTTTATGGCCATCGTAATTGCCAGCAGCGGAAGGAAGGGACCAGTGGTCACTGACGAGAGAGAGAGGTTGTGCTTCCTTGATGTATATGTATATTGAATTTTATATGCTCATTTTTCGTAAACTATGAACCATTGGGAACCGTAGTTTTATTTCTGCCTGCACTATTTCTGAGGACATATGTGTTTATGTATACCTTTGTGGTTAAAAAAAAGTCATAATCTCCCTCTCCCTAGGATAGTGAAGCATCCCAGGTACAAGGATATGAGTATAAAGGTCAAATTAAAATGTTCTACATTTTATAGCACATGTGAATATTTATTCAGTTATGTCCATCTGTTTCATGACTTGTTCAGTACTTGCATATGTTTACCTCAGTCAGTATCACTAAGTGTTTGCCTAAGAGGTAAATCTTGCAGTACACTCCATGCAGACCTCAGCCTTCCATTTATGAACCAAGAGACATCTGGAACCCTGGCTGGGCTGTCACGGGGCCCTTGGCTTACTGTGACCCTAGATGAACAATTAGATCCAGGCCTTGTGCACAGGAACCTGACATCTCCACCCTATGCAACAGTTAGAATATGTCGCTCCCCGTCTTCGTGGAGGAACGACACAGGACCCTGCGCTGTTCTTTTGTCTGCTCGGCCCTCCCTGGGTCTGCTGCTGGTTCTTCCCGGGTTGGCTACCGACCCTTCCACCTCCGTGGAAGGGCGGTTCCCCCTGCCACTTTCCCCACTTCCGCGGGGGAGCGGCACACCACCGGCCAGCTCTCTCGGGGGCTGCACAGGTGTTCCTTCAGATAGATGTTCCTGGTGCATGTTGTCTCTCTCCCCCTTTACAGTCCTCTTCCACCAATCCCAACTCTGCTACCCACACGCCGAGTACGCTGCTCTCCTCCAATCAGGAGCAGGTCCTACAGTTTATTGGTTGAACTGGAGGCAGCTGTGTAGAAGCTGTTTCCTCCTCTCCCAGCGCCATATTGTGGGAGAGCAGATGCATAGAATAAGTCTTAATTCCAGTAACTTAGTCTAGTCCGAGTTGCTCCCAGTTGCTCCCCACAGAATAACCCTCTTCACTCACCATTGGATGCCCTAAATTGGACGCACTCCTTACGCATCCACACGGCCCAACATGCTGCATCACAAGTCACGTTGCCCAGAAGGGATTGTAGACCAGCTGTGCATCCTGAGTGCCCCTCTGAGAGTGCAGGAGGCCTAAGACACGTGGTCTCTGCTTATTCCCCAGCACCCCAGGGAGCTGGCCCTCCAGGTGGCTATGCCGTTCTCTCCAGGACAGAGGAGTTCGAGGGCAGACCATGCTTTCAAACTGTGTGTGGCATTCAGGGACTGGGGTCTCTCCCTGGCCCTTGGGAGCCCTCAACCTCCCTCTTGCTGTCCTACCTGGACAGTTGTCCCCACAGCCTGGTGCCACCTTACCCTATGGCTATATTTGCTTCCTCCAGGGTAACCTCAGAACACAGAGTGAGGGGGAAGTTCTTAGGGTAGACACCCAGCTCCAGCCAACCCCATCAGCACCCATGACTCTGGGTCCCCTGGGTTACTCTGTAAATGGCTGGTCCTTCTGGTACATACGATTCCAAAGTGTGCCCAGCTTCCTACTGAGAACAGGCTCCCTTTTGGTCAGGGTGGTTCAGGGACATTTCCCTGGTGATGGTGTCAGCCAAAGGCTCTTGGTGTTTATGCCCCAGACTGACTGTAGTGGAGAGGAGAGCCCAGTGAGCTATGGACAAGGACATTGTGTATATGCCATTTGTATGTGTTTGCCTTTGTTGTCTGTATATTTAATTTGCATATGCACACTTTCTTGTTATAAACTTAAGTATTTGGAAACTGAAGGTTTACTTCAATCTCTATTACTTACTTCTGTTATATATATGTTTATATATTCCCTTGTATATACATTTTTGAAATAATGATATTAATGAATTCTTCCCTCCTAGAATGTTGAAGTATCCCAGACACAACAGCACCATCACACAGGTACAGGAACAATTTCCTACATTCCTAGACTAGTGTGATAGTGACATTGTACACACGTCTTTGGGGGATCCTCAAAGTTTATGTACATTGATTTAATTGGATGTAGCCTAGGATTACTCCAAGAGCATTATTTTGGCTACAAACACCCCAAGGATTCAACCTCCCATTGATGAGCCAAGACACATCTTGAGCTCTGCATGGATGGAGGCTACAGGGACTTTTGGCTGACCCAAACCCCTGATGCTGGACTAGACATTGGCCTTGTGTGGGGGTGCTTGGCTCCCCACTGCAACAGTTGGGGTACCCTCTTCTTCCCACAGTGGAGGCTTCAAATCAGACACAGTTCTTTACAACAACATGGGGAGGTCCAACACTTACCTCTGACCTGGTCACGTGGTCTCTCACATCCTGTGTTACCCACAGGTGAGGTACCCCAGATCTGGGTCCTGAAGCCCCCTCCAGAGGTGGGGAGGGCTAAGCATGTTGTCTCCAAACAAGGCAGGTAGCTGGGCCTCCAGGTGGACTGGTCCATCTCTAGGGCAGGGAAGTCTGGGGAGACCCAACTATCTTATGTTATGGCCCCCATGGTTGCCAGTGGGGAGAGGGAGGTTCCAGTGGCTCCTGGCCAAGGAGATTTAAGTGTCTGTGCGTGTTCCACTGTGTGTTTCTCTGAGTCGTGTGTATATTGAACTCACTTATGTCCAGTTTTTCCATAAACTCATACATTTGGGAGTCAATTGTATTTGTCTACATTATTTACTTCGAAGAGCATCCGTGTGTGTTTGCCTGAGTTCACATCCGTTAGGAGAAAAGCACTTGCGTGACTTCCTCTTCCCTAGGACAGAGAAGCAGCCCAGATGCGAGGGCAACTGCAGTGCTGTGTGTTGAACAGATGTGCATGCACTTGTGTACACACCCTTGCATGGCTCATGCAGTGTTCCTGCACATTTACATCATGGGCAGTAAGTAAGCATGTGTCCAAGATGGTTCCTTTTCCCACAGACTGCATCCAGCCGTCAGGCTCTCACTGCTGAAGGGTCGTCGGGAACCTTGGCTGGGCTGTCACAGCGTCCCTTGGCTGACCGTTGCCCTAGATGCATGACCAGCTCCTGGGCGTGTGCAGAAAGTCACATCCTGACCCCTGTCCAGCAGCAGGGATAGCCGTCTTTGGCCAGCAGTGGAGGGCTCCAAATTAGACACTCCTCATGCATCCATGCAGGCTGGCCACGCTCAGCCTCTGAGCTGACGCGGTGGGCTTCTCATGGGCCACGCTGTCCAGAGGACTGGAGAACCACACCCGTGTGGTGTGTGCAGACTGGGTGCCAGCTGCGGGAAGATAAAAGGCGTGTAGCTCTCAGGTTTTCCGTGCACATCCGTGAGGTAGCCTCCAGGTAGTCCGTCAGTCTCTACAGGACAAGGGAGTTTCAGCCAGGCTCAGCTCTCGAGTTGTGATCTGGAGCCCTTCCCCATCACTGGGAAGTTCCCTGACATCCTCCTGTGGCCCCACCGTTGCAGGGCTGCCTGTGTGCCTCATGCCGTCACCCTCTTTGCTGTGTGTTTTGCTTCCAGGGTAACCTCAGAACACAGAATGAGGGAATTTCTCAGGGCCAGGCCCTGCTCCAGCCATTCCTGTTGGTGTCTGTGTCTCTGAACTCAGTGGGTTATTTTATTTAAAGATTTTTTATTTATGTGAAGAGTTACAGAGAGGTAGAAGCAGAGAGAGGTCTTCCATCCACTGGTTCACTCCCTAAATGGCCATAACAGGTGGAGTTGGGCTGATCTGATGCCAGGAGCCAGGAACTTCTTCCAGGTCTCCCACATAGGTGCAGAGGCCCAAGCACTTAGACCATCTTCCACTGCTTTCCCAGGCCATCATCAGGGAGCTGGATTGGAAGTGGAGCAGCCAAGACCTGAACCTGTGCCCATATGGGTTGCTGGCATTTACGGTGGTGGCTTTACCCACTATGCCACAGCGCCGGCCCCACTCAGTGGGTTATTCAAAGTATGGGTTTTCCCTCTGTTAGTTGTTTCTGGAGAGAATGGCCAGCTGCCCATTGAAAGAGAGGTCTCTCTTGTTAGAGCTGGTTCATACGCAGCCTTGGTGATTAGGCCGATGGACCCTGGACCTGGAGGCAAAGGAAGCCTCGATGCTTATGACCCCGTGCTTGCCAGAAGGGTGTGGGAGGGCCCAGTAGACAGTGATTAAGTGTCTCTGTATTGTGCGCATAATTAATTCATCTGTATCTCTACACTTTGTTCCTATAAGGTGGTGTATGTGGGAGTCGTAGGTTTATTTCTGTCTATTGTTTTGTGATGTGTATTTGTCTATGTAAGTAAACATATTGATACACGTTTGTGTGTAAGTAGACATTTCTGGAAATAATGACAGTAACACTTCTTCTTTCTTAGGATATCGAAGCCACCCAGATGCAAAGATACAGCTATACAGGTAAAGGAAATTTATTTATATTTTATAGACATTTATGAGTATTTATACAGTTAAATACATGTCTTTAGAACATTCCCCTGTGTGGATATAGGTAAGTATTTGTCCCAGATTGTTGTTTTTGCTATAGACATAATACAAGCTTTAACCTCCCATTGGTGAGCCACAGCCCTACTGAGGTTGTAGGGACTTTTGCTGACAGGGGCCCTTGCCTGGCCGCAGCCATAGATGTAAAACTGGCTCTTGGCCTTGTGCATGGCTGGTTTGTGTCCACAGCTTCCTCCAGGGGTTGGGACTTACCACAGTCCAACAGCGGGGAATCTTACATTAGTCACACCTCACGCATCCCCTCGGGAAGGCCCACCCTTTGGCCTCTGGCCCAGTGATGTGGGCAGTCATGTTCCCCAAGATGGTCTGGAATTCTAGGTGTACACGGGTGTGCCAGTGTCTATGAAACAGGTCTGGAGAAATACGGGGACGCCCTACAGATGGTGCTGAGGAGAGAAGCAGAGACGTTTCATACTCAGTTTACAGATCGTACAAGCTACCTTGATTTTTGTAGCTTTTTGGAGACATTTTTGTTAGTATTTTGCTCGACCTGTGACTATTTTTGTGTGGTCCGGTAAATGGCCTTTGGTAACATTGACATTCCAGCTGCTCTCTGCAGATGTAAAGCGCATAGCGCAGGCGTCCGCACACTGAGTGTCTTTGCTTCTTTTGGTCTCCGTCTGCAGCGATTCACCTGGCGTCCAGCAGGGGGCGGCGGGCAGAAAGTCCGCAATTGTGAGCCTCCCGCCCGGTGGGCCCGCGCCTGGAGGTGGTGCCCAGGGCCCCTTGGCTGCGCGGTGCCTGCGCATGTGCGCATGAGCGCGTGTCTCGGGCAGCTCCCCAGGCTGCACCCCCCTGAAGAGCACACCCTGGGTTCCTTTCGTTGCAACCTGCGGCTCCTGGCCGAGCCGCTGATGCCTGAGGGGGAACTAGCAGCAGAGAAGCGCTGTGTTCCAGAATGTTCTCAGGTGGGCGGTTCTTTACTATCTCGCTTCTTGTTTTACCAGATTTACTTTGCAAGAGTATCCATCCTTGAGGGGTGTAATGGGTGGACATCGGGTCAGACCATGAAGTTGCTGCGGATCCAGGATGGTTGTGGGAAAATCCTGACAGGCCCGGGACCGCAGACCCAGAGCAGGAAAGGACCCCCCCCCCCCCTCCGTGGTCCCTGGGCCCCTGCAGTGCTGAGGCGGGGTGGGCGGCTGCCCTCAGAGCCTGCGCTGAAGGGGAATGGAGTCCCGAGCACCCCGCTGCTGTCGTTGTTAACTGCTTGCTTTTCCGTCAAGGCTCATGCGGCTGTGAGTATCTTTAAAAGCAGTTGTTGGCCGGCACTGCGGCTCACTAGGCTAATCCTCCACCTTGCGGCGCCGGCACACCAGGTTCTAGTCCCGGTCGGGGTGCCAGATTCTGTCCCGGTTACCCCTCTTCCAGGCCAGCTCTCTGCTGTGGCCAGGGAGTGCAGTGGAGGATGGCCCAAGTGCTTGGGCCCTGCACCCCATGGGAGACCAGGAGAAGCACCTGGCTCCTGCCTTCAGATAGGCGCGGTGCGCCGGCCACGGCGGCCATTGGAGGGTGAACCAACAGCAAAGGAAGACCTTTCTCTCTCACTGTCCACTCTGCCTGTCAAAAAAAAAAAAAAAAAAAAGAATGTTTTTGTTCACGCAGACATCAGGACAGCTGTGAGGAGTATTGTATAGACTATGACACCAACAGAGGGACTTCTGATTAGTTACATCAGAATACACATTGTCTTATACCCGGGGATTCTTGTGGGAGAATTTTCCTAAATGATTTAATTCTTCAAACTAATTTCAGGTAAATCTGGATTTGTTAGTTTTTCTCATCTTTATTTTGGTAATTCTCACATGGGAAAATACATTTGCAGTTTTTTAAATAGACTTGTTTTGTTTGTTTGTTTGTTTGTTTTACCAAGTGAGAGGGATAGGATGGGAAGAAAACACATGCCCTCCACAGTTTATGTCCCCTGATGCCTGCAGGGGCCGGGGTGGACTGGGGCCAAGTCAGGAGCTGGGGGCTCAGTCCAGGAGTGACAGGGACCCGGCTACCGGAGCCGTGACCTGCTGCTTCCAAGTGCCTGCGGGAACGGAAGCCGGGCCCGAGTGCATGGCATGTGAGCCTCTTGTCCTGTGTCTCAACTGCTAGGCCAAGAACCACTCCAGGTTTATTTACTTTTTTACATTCTTAGAAGAGTTTTTAAAAAGATTTATTTTATTTATTTGAAAGACAGAGTTACAGAGAGAGGTAGAGCCAGAGAGAGACACACACACACACATACACAGAGAGAGAGAGAGAGAGAGAGTGGGTTTGTGCATCGCTGGTTCACTCCCCAAATGACGGTGACAGCCAAAGATGAGCTGATCCGGAGCCAGGAGCCTCCTCCGGGTCTCCCATGTGTGTGCAGGGGCCCAAGGACTTGGGCCATCTTCTGCTGCCTTCCCAGGCCATAGCAGAGAGCTGGATCGAAAGTGGAGCAGCCGGGACCTGAACCGGCGCCCATATAGGATGCCGGTGCTGCAGGCCGCAGCTTTAACCCGCTGCACCACGCCACCAGCCCAGGAGATTTTCTAAGAGTGAATATTGGATTCCTCGTGTGCAGTAGTTCGGTGTGGTCCTTCTTCATCACTTACGTCAGGGAGTTCTGATCGTGTCCGTGTGCTGTTCCCTGACTTTATCTGCTGGCCTGTGCCTGCCTGTGTGACTCACTGAGCCTCCACTCAAGTGACTTTCTGGCGTTCCTTCAGCAGTTTGCAGCTGTCCCCTCTCCTGGGGCCGTTACTGGGATTTGCCGTGCATTTTACGGCCCGTGTTCCTCGCCGGTGTGCTCACTGGGCACTGGGAGAGCAGCCCCACACCCTCCTCCACACAGTCTTCTCGGGGAATGTCCATAGAACCCAGCACGATCAGCTGGAGGCGAGACAGAGGCTCAGCCCAGGGGCGCTCCGGGAGGCCGGGCGCAAGTGCCCACCACTGCTCCCTCCCCATTGCACAGGGGAGACCTCAGTCCTGAACCTCACTGAAATAGCCAGAATCGGCCCTGGCTCTGAGGGCAGGCCTTGACCCTCCCCTTGTCCCTGCTGGCCCCTGAGTCAGGCTCTGCGGGCTGCCCACTGTGCGGGAAGAGCCAGCCCAGACCTGACCCCAGGAGGGCGGCGTGAGCAGGTCAGAGGCCAGGTGGCCAGGGCACTGCGCAGCCGCACGCTCCCTCCTGCGGAGCCGGGGGCGAAGGCGGCCTTGTCTGTGGTGGCTAACCCCGATGGGCGCGGGGGTGATGCACGGAAGCTGCTCTTCTCGCCCCGTGTGAGGGCGACTGCTCCGGGGCGTGCCTGGTGCTTCAGCCGCTGCCGACTCTGGACTTCAGAGCGTTGGGGCAGTAGCTGCAGTGTCAGTCGGTGTGACTGTGGAACAGGCAGCGCGGGCTTCCTGCTGCGCCCTCGTCCTGTGAATTTAAGAAAATGGGAATCCCTGCTGTGACGCTGGTGCTCTCTCGGACACTGCCGCCACCATGGAGGCCACGGTTTAGAAGTGACCTTGGCTTCTGGCACACGAGTCAGATGCCTTTACTCAGCCAGTCACGGAAATACTCATCCTAGACTTGTCGTCCCATTACCTGGCTCCTCACACGCAGGCTTTTGTAAAACATTGTTCTCTCCCAGAGGCAGTGGTTCCCACAGAATTTACTGTTTGTGAGCGTGTGGGTATTTCCTCTGGAACACTGCTGCAGCTTTCAGCCAGAGACCTCCCAGACGTCCTGGCAGTGGCTCTGTGCACATTGTCGCTTTGCATTAGTTTACTGACCAACTGTCTGAATGCCGGTTGTGTCCGGGCACACACTCAGGTTGGACGTTTTCTGTTTGTGCAGATCCCACAGGGAAGGCTCCTGCGACGGACAGAGCAGCCTGAGTCCCGCTCGGGCCCTGGAGGGCGCCCACGGGGAGTTCTCCGGCTCTCACGAGGCCTTAGCTGCTGCGTTCACGCGTGGACCTGCTGCTTCCAGACTGTCCGGGTCATGCACATGTGCACTGGGAGCCCAGACCGGTGCCTCCGCTGCCGCCCTGCCTGCGTTTCTGAAGTCCCGGGCCGCACCACGCCATCCATGCGTCCTTCCGACCTGTGCTGGCCTCCTGCCACAGGTCACCTGTCCCTGGTGCGGAGCGTCGGCGGCGGGAAGGGCCTGTGTGAGTAACTTGTCTTGCTGAGAAGCGATGCAGGGATGTTTCAGATGCAGCTGTGATCCCGCAGCCGCCCAGCAGAGGGAGCCCATGGCGAGCGAGCGGCAGAGCGTCCCGGTCAGGAGGCCAGGAGTGCGCATGTGCAGCCCTGGAGACCACTAAGAATAGAAACTGAGCACAGATTCCGTACTATTTTTAAAGATTTATTTATTTATTTATTTGAAAGAGTTACACAGAGGAGAGGCACAGAGAAAGAGGGCTTCCAACTGCTGGTTCACTCCCCAGTTGGCCGCAGCGGCCGGAGCTGCACCAATCTGAAGCCAGGAGCCTGGAGCTTCATCCAGGTCTCCCACCTGGGTGCAGGGGCCCAAGGTCTTAGGCATCTTCCACTGCTTTCCCAGGCCAAAGCAGGGAGCTGGATTGGAAGTGGAGCAGCCGGGACTCGAACCGGCGCCCACATGGGATGCCAGCACTGCAGTCGGCGGCTTCACCTGCTACAGCACAGCACTGGCCCTGTTTCTGTACTATTTGAGAGAAATAGTTACATACGAAGACAACCAGAGTAAATCTGAGGTATAAATGAAATTCTGGGGGGAAAACCAAAATGGGGAAACAAAGGTAATGCTGAAAATAATTCAGTTTTTTCCGTCAGTGGAAATGTACTTTAGACTGCTGGGTTTTGAGAAAACTCCTCTGGGCATCTAGACGGAAAGAAGTGACCTAGAAAGGTGCGCATTAGCAGGACGCTGGACTGGAAGCAGAGAACCTTGGACTCAGACTGTTTGCGTCGGGGTCCCGGGCTGGGGTTCTTCCAGAGTCTTCCCTCCACACAGAGACAAAGATGCATAGGAAAGCAGGATTTATGGAAAGCACAGGAAAAGTGCACGTTTAAGAGCTAAGCCAGGCCAGCGAGAGAGAGAGAGAGAGAGGAAGGGGGGAGGGAGAGAGAGAGGAAGGGGGGAGGGAGAGAGAGAGAGGGAGGGGGAGAGAGAGAGAGAGACAGAATAGAAAAAAGACTTCAGCACTGCAGAAACCCCCCGCGAGGCTCAGGCCCTGCTTTCACGTGATTGGTGGATGTGGGAGGTGGCGTCTGGGGCAGGACTTAACTGAATTTGAAAATACCGGTTGTCAGGCACCAGAGGGGATGGGAGTGGGAGTGCTGGCCGTGGTAACTCAGTAGGGTGGCGTGCCCATGACCGGAGGTCATCGCGGGGCCGCCCTGCAGCCGTATTGCACATTCCAGCTGGCGCTGGGGGAACGTTGGCTGCACTGAGGAACTTGCTGGCTCTTGGTATTTGGAAGCTGGTGGGTTGGTGGCGCGTGGGAGGCGGGGTGGGTGCTGTGCAGAAGGGGAGCTCTGGGGTGCCAGCTGGGCCGGGCTGTCAGGCGGGGTCAGCTGCAGCTGCTGTCACCTGGCGAGTCCCCCCCCCGGGGCCGTCCCATGATGGGTTGGGCCAGAGCTGGCAGGTGGTGGCCGGCACTGCTGCGTGTGTTGGCTGAGCTGCCCAGTAGTGGCCCACAGTGCCACGGGAGTTGGCTGGGGCTGGCTAACCTCGGCTCCTCCCCTCGCTACCTCCCTCCCCCCTGGTTGCCTGGAACCAGGCCCTCAGATGTGGGTGTGGGCGTCCCACCCCTGCCCCAGGTAGGCTTCAGTGAGGGGGCGGTCAGGTGGTGCTCGCGGGAGGACGCTGTCCCCTGGTGAGTTTCATGCGAGAAAAGCAGCTAGTGCTGGGTGACCGACTCCAGAGAAGACTCCACCACGGCACACTGAAAGGAGACTCTCGGTGTGCAGCATGGCTCTGAAGTACCTGGACAGGGCTGGATCCCGGTCACCGGGAGCTCAGCGGCGGGAGTGAGGGTACTTGATGGAGGGCTGCTGCGCACAGAGGGGCGCTGTGAGGGGCGACGTGGCTGCTCTGCGTCTCCTCCTGTGTTGTTCAAGCTTCCGATGGCTTGGGAAGCTCCGGTTCCTCTGAGACTCGGACTCCACATTGCAGACTTCCAAGGAATGAAAGGGATCCGTCCCTAGATACAGAGCAGGGATCACCAGGCAGGGCACAGAGGAGGCAGGAGGGCTTCACTGGGCTCGGTGTGCGGACTGGGAGGCCCCTGCGGCCCTGGAAGTGACTGGACCCCGACCTTCCAGTGCTCAGGGCCACAGGTCCCTGGGGCCTGGCCGCTTCCTTCTGCTGACAGTACTGTCCACCAGCAGAGGGGAGAGAGCCGTCCTGCACGAGGGAGTCCCCCTAGGCACTCGCCTGGGCAGCCCTCAGGGGCCCGGCCCCCTCGGCAGTGAACCTGAAGCCCAGGAAAGGGGAGGTCTCTGGGCCCTGGGGGAGAAATCGAGGTCCCCTGGGCCCTCGGAGGAGCAGGAGGTTGAGGACAGAGGGCGGAGTGCTGGCCCTGCCGCCCCGGCTGACCCCAAGGGACCCCTCCTGGAGCTGCGTGCTGACTGTGGAAAACTCGCCCGAGCTCTTTGGTTTTCTCTCCCCGTTCTGTTGGAAAATAGTTTTGTTGTGTTGGAGACACTGAAGTATATTTCAGCCCCAGCAGAGCACTTCTGCACGCCCCAAACACTGCAGGGCAGGAGAAGCCAAGGCCAGCATCACCCTTCCCTGGGCCTCGCTCCCGGGCTCGGTGGGGCCCGGCTCACCTGCTCCTGCTGCAGCTCTGGCACGGGCAGTCGGGTTGCTCAGCGTGACGTCACAGTGCAGCCTGGGGGTCAGGAGTGAGGGCGCAGCTGATGACGTGGGAGAGGGGGCTGCAGAGAGACCGCACCAGCATCCGGGTGCAAGTGTGTCCACTGCCGTCAGCACGAGAGTCGTCACCTGTGGGAAAGGGAGTGAGGAGGGGCAAGGACAGGGGCGGAGGAGGAGGAGGAAGGCGGGTCAGGAGGAATCCAGCTCCCTGCAAACCTCCACTTCCTCCTGTCTTCTCATTGCCATGTCGCCTTCTGCGTGCAGGAGCAGTGGCTGTGGCGGGGCGCCCTGGGAGTGAGAGGGAGGGCAGGGTGGACTTGAGGTGCAGGCTCAGGCCCCGCTGCTCATCGGATGACGTAGCCCAACCTCACGACCCTCTCGCGTCCTCACCTCTACACCCCTCTCCCCGCGCCTGGTGCTTCACCTTGAAATGAGTGCATGGTCCCTGCACTCACACGTATTCCTCCACCCCTCCAATTGCATCCCTGCGGCTAGGAAGGGACTCCCGTGTCATCCTCCGTCTCCCTGACTCTGTGTGGGAAGCCGTCTTGATTCTCTCGTGTTTCCTTCCTCGATGAAGTGTCAGGGCTTCCACAGCAGGGGGCTTGTGCAGATCAAGGGCACTCACTAGAGTGTTCACTGAGCAGGTGGACTGGGAGGGCAGGGCACCTGTGGCCTGGGGATAGGAGAGATCTCATCTGGGCATGCGTGGAGTGGGGGCAACAGGGAAGCTCTGGATGGCCAGAGCAGTGATGGAGAAGCAGGGACCTGGCCCTGATGCCCAGAGACGCTGTGCTGACCCTGGACCGTCCCAGGAGGGGAGGTCATGGAGCCGTGAGGCCGCTGTGTGCTGCAAGCCCAGCCGCGCCTGCACAGATGTCCTCTGGGCTCCCTGCCCGGCCACGGGGTCTCCAGGGGGAGCTGGACGTGGGGCTCCAAGTGGACGCCAATGCCAGGAACCAGACGTGGGGGAGATTGGAAGAACTCGGGGTTGTGCTTGCCCCCAACTTCTCTGAGAGGCTGGGGCCTCTCCCTTCACCCCAGAGGAAGTGTTCTTCAGCGTCCCCCACCACGGGAGGACCTTGTGACCCCAGAGGAGACAGGACAGAGCACAGAGGAGCTGCCCCAAGCCCTGGACGCAGAGGAAGGAGCCCGCTGCTCCCCACCGCCCAGAACTCGCTGCAGGAAGGCGTGGCTCCCGCAGGTGCCCTGGTGGGCGTCCTGTCAGCCCCGCCCTTCTGTCTCCTGCTGCTCGAGTTGAGGATGCGGCAAGAGGCCCCCGGGACCACACGCCCTGGGCCTTGGACTCAGGCTCTCCAGCCTTCAGAATGGTGAGAAGTTGATTTCTGTTCCTAACAGTTACTGGGTCGTCAGGAATTTCTGATAGCAGTGAAAATGGGCATAGACAGCAGTCAACACCAGACCACACACCAGTCTCGTGGACTGAATTCCGAGGGTGCTGCTGCAGCGGCACCCACGGCTGTGGGATTTGCTGCAGTGCAGGCAGGACACACTTCCAGGAGAGGCAGGTCTGTGAATACCAGAGCAAGAAAGGAGCAGGGAGACTCTGGTTGACGGGAACTCTCCTACTGTATCATCAAGACAGAGAAGGAGGGGCCGGCGTTGTAGTATAGTGGGCTAAGTTGCTACTCTAGAGAACTGAGTCCCACCCTGGAGTGCCTGGATTGGGAGTCCTTCCAGCTTCCTGCTCACGCACACACGGGCAGGCAGGTGATGGCTTCACTGTCCGGGCACGTGCCACTCAGGTGCGACACCTGGATTCTTTTCCCTGGCTCCAGGCTTCATGGCTGTTTGGGGAGGGAACAGCTAGAATCCAAGGAGAGCTGGATTCACCGCCCTGGCCCTACCTGTTACAGTCATTTGGGAAGTGAACAAGTAGGTAGGAGGCGTCTCTCTCTCTCTCTCAACTAAAATGAAAATAAATAAATGAATAAATAAATAAAAGATGCCCTTGGCCATAAAAACGAGGGGCAAGGACAGGTGGACTGCGGGTTCAGCCCCCGGTTCTGGGCTGACCCTCGCCTGTGCCTGAGCCCCCGCCCTGCCGCTACCACTGCAGGGTTCCCGCTGCACTGGTCCCAGCTCCACTTCCAATCCCAGGTTCCTGCTAATGCACACCCTGGCCGGCAGTGATGGCTCCTATACGTGGGTCCCCGCCACACCCATGGCTGGGCAGACTGGTTCATGGTGCCCACTTTGGCCCGGCCAGGCCCTGGCTCTGGTGGGCAATTGTGGAACAGGAAGAAGCAAGAGCTATGTGTCTGCCTGTGTCCTTTTCCTCTAAGGAGTGGAATGGTGACTTTTCAGACGGGAGGAGAGGGTAGAATTATGTACATGTACACATGGATGGGGCTGACGGAGTGTATTTTTAGAGTTGAAAGTGGCACTAGGCACTGGGGAATCTTTTCTGGAAAATACATTTTTTCAAACAATTGCACAGTCACTGTGCATGGACTCACACAGAACCCTCCCAACGCCGGCGCACCTGCTCCCCCGCCCCCATCGGCGTGACACAGCTGCACCCGCGGTTCTTTGCTGCCCTCTCCACTTCTCTCCCCACCCCCCAGCCCTCGTGTGCAGAGGCCTCGGGAATCCTGCTCTCTTCAGAGGGAGCAGCAGTGAACCCCCTCTCGGACGTTGGTTGTTCTTCGGCCGTGGAGGGTCCAGAGTATGTATGGTTTTCACTTGCTCTTGCGTCCACCTGGGATCAGGAAGGGGATTGATGGGAAATCCAGGTCGCACTTGTGCAGGTCTTTCTTCTCTCGGTGACTTTAGAAACCGAGCCGGGCACGGAGGCTGAGGCCGTGGTCCCGGGGTGAAGTGCAGGTGGCGCCTGCATCCAGGTGTGAGCTGCTCACAGACAGCGTCACTGCCCACGTTGCTCGGCAGATAGCAGATTCGTTTCCCGGAGTGAAGACTGAGGAAAAGGCTCCGTAGCGCGTAGATAACTGACGCTGCCATGTCCTGTTAGTATCTGGCGTCTGGTCTCAGTACATAATGCATGTGCACTTGAGTCCCCCTCCCCAGGAAAAGGCTTAGGCCACCTGAAATAGGCACGTGCATACTGCCATTTGTGAAGAAGGGTGGCTGAAAACAAACAGCATAAGAGGTGTGGCCTCCTCCCCTGGCCTGGCCCTGGGGATCCCTTCCACCAGGTCCTTGGGGACAGCCAGGAGCTCACAGGGTAACGGTCCGTGGATCGGCCTTGTGGAAGAGTCAGACAGGCAGCCTTTATGCTGCGGACATGGGACGAGATTGCGTGGAGGTGGTCGGTGAAGAGCCCCAGACTCGGCCACTGCCGGGCCGTCCTCCTCGGTGTATTCCAGAGGCCCCAGGAGAGGATCAGGGAAGAGAGGAGAAACAGTCCTGGCCGTCTTGCTCAGGACAGCCAGGCAGGAGGAAGGAGCCAGCGTAGGGGCTGGTGAACGCTCTGTGCACTGTGCAACACACAAGGGCGTCTCTCCCTGCTGCTGGCCACGCTGCGGGCAGGGTTCCCGTCCCCAGACCGCTCAGCTCGCGTGGGTCTACATAAACTGCTACCACGTTTACCATCAATGCCATCGGGCACCGTTTAACTGTTACAGTGTGTATATGTCACATTGACTGTTCTGTGATTTGTGAGTAGATTTCAGGGACATTAATTACAAAGACAGTACCCCGTGTCCATCACCACCACGTGCACCCACAGTGTGCATTACACCCAACACAAGCGCTGAACTACAGCACAAACCTCCCTCTCCCTCCAGCCCGGGGCAGTCGCTACCTCCCCTCCCTTTGAATTTGTCGGCTGTAGATGTTGTAGATGTTGTGTTGGAAGGAAATGCTCACCAACTTTCCGTGTCTGCCGTGTTTCAGTAGCGTGTCTGACTGTGTCCATCCGTGTTGAATTCTGAATAAAAACTCAACTCATGCTTGTGTCTTCATAGCCTCCCTTGTACGTGCAGACCGCGTGTACACTGTCCATTCTGGGGTGGAGTGAGGACGCCAGGAAGCCGCTTCCTGGTTGCCAGGGCCTGGGGCTGAAGCGGATGGAAGTGGGCTGGTGGAGGGGTTCCATTTCCTTTGGTGACAAAGTGCTTCTTAACTTCTCGGTGAGGCCTGCACATCCAGTGGACACAATCAAATCCTGCCATTGCACGGGGAACAGGTGGCTTTAGGGGAAACTCATTTCTGTGTCCACGAAATAAAAAGCAGTCAGCGTTCCAGGTCTCACTCGGACATAGTAAGAGGGTGAATGTCTTCACTATTACGCTCACAATCACAAAGCTGAACAAACCGGAAGGGACCCCCTGCAACTTCTGCCCCCAGCAGGCAAACGCCGAGGACCACAGCTGAAACCCGCTAGGGCGGGAGACGGTGGAACCTGTCCCTGTGGGAATATCCAAATGGGAATGTGGGTGGATCGCCAGGGCTGTGTGTGCGCTAGCTGCAGAGCGAAAACCCTGACATTGCAGTCTAAGATGGCCGCCGTATTCTCATAGGGTTAACGCCATGGTGAAGGGCAGAGGAAAACCTGGGTCCAGGTAGAGGGAAAACGCCCATCTGTAGATACTGGGCGGGGAGGGGGGCAGCCAGGTTGACTACGCCCAGGTGATCCTCTCACCAAGTCACGGCCCCCTGGGAAACTGCAGAGCCTTGCGTGACCTGGACGGGGCTCTGGACAGCTCCGTTCCCATCTGGCTTTGCCGTCTGAGAAGAAAAGCACAAAGTGATGACTCTGGGGGAGCGTCCAGGGACTCAGTGGACAGACCGTGGGCATCCACTCAGGAGACGCTAGCATCTCCTTCCCCCACCTCGTACCCAGAACCACGGGGCTGTGGTGTAACAACAGAAAACAGGGCTGAGGGAGCAGCGAGGGGGCTGCGTGGGACGTGCCGAGGAGACCCGGAGATCTGGGGCAGCGATTCAGCCAGGGGGGGCAGGAACTGGAGCTTCAGGCACTGCAGGTGCAGCGAACACTAAAGCCCACCTCCCGGCAATGTGCAGGCATCCCAGGCCCAGGGGCCGGCATTCAGCTCACAGCTAAGTCTCGGGTTAAGAAGCCCGCGCCACGTCAGAGTCTCTGGGTTCACCCAGACTCTGCCTCCTCCCCATTTCCTACCAACATGGACTCTTGGATGCGGCAGGGATGGCTCAGGTGTTTGGGTCCCTGCCCAGTGTGGGAACCTGGACTGAAGGGTGTTCTGAAAATTCACACACACTGAAAGGCTACGCAACACACGCCACAAATAAACGAGTCCGAGAGGAAACCTCAGTGGGGATTTCACAGCCAACAGTTGCACGGAGAAACCCAGCAGCTTGTGGGCTTGCTCCTGGTGACGACGGCAAGGAGCTTCATGGCTGCATTCTCAGCAGTCACCGTCACTGTCACGGTCACCGTCCCTGTGTGCTGTATCTGACCCAGTGCCCTGCTCTGAGGTCTGAGTGTCCCTGGGGAGCCCCGTGTCCCCGTGTGCTGTGTCTCAGTGCCCTGCTCTGGGGTCTGAGTGTCCCTGGGGAGCCCGTGTCCCCGTGTGCTGTATCTCAGTGCCCTGCTCTGGGGTCTGAGTGTCCCTGGGGAGCCCGTGTCCCCGTGTGCTGTGTCTCAGTCCCTGCTCTGAGGTCTGAGTGTCCCTGGGGAGCCCGTGTCCCCGTGTGCTGTATCTCAGTGCCCTGCTCTGGGGTCTGAGTGTCCCTGGGGAGCCCGTGTCCCCGTGTGCTGTGTCTCAGTGCCTGCTCTGGGGTCTGAGTGTCCCTGGGGAGCCCCGTGTCCCCGTGTGCTGTATCTCAGTGCCCTGCTCTGGGGTCTGAGTGTCCCTGGGGAGCCCGTGTCCCCGTGTGCTGTATCTCAGTGCCCTGCTCTGGGGTCTGAGTGTCCCTGGGGAGCCCCGTGTCCCCGTGTGCTCTATCTGACCCAGTCCCTGCTCTGGGGTCTGAGTGTCCCTGGGGAGCCCGTGTCCCCGTGTGCTGTGTCTCAGTCCCTGCTCTGGGGTCTGAGTGTCCCTGGGGAGCCCGTGTCCCCGTGTGCTGTGTCTCAGTGCCCTGCTCTGGGGTCTGAGTGTCCCTGGGGAGCCCCGTGTCCCCGTGTGCTGTATCTGACTCAGTGCCCTGCTCTGAGGTCTGAGTGTCCCTGGGGAGCCCGTGTCCCCGTGTGCTGTGTCTCAGTGCCTGCTCTGGGGTCTGAGTGTCCCTGGGGAGCCCCATGTCCCCGTGTGCTGTGTCTCAGTGCCCTGCTCTGAGGTCTGAGTGTCACTGGGGAGCCCGTGTCCCCGTGTGCTGTGTCTCAGTGCCCTGCTCTGGGGTCTGAGTGTCCCTGGGGAGCCCCGTGTCCCCGTGTGCTGTATCTCAGTCCCTGCTCTGGGGTCTGAGTGTCCCTGGGGAGCCCGTGTCCCCGTGTGCTGTATCTGACTCAGTGCCTGCTCTGAGGTCTGAGTGTCCCTGGGGAGCCCCGTGTCCCCGTGTGCTGTATCTCAGTCCCTGCTCTGGGGTCTGAGTGTCCCTGGGGAGCCCCGGGTCACCGTGTGCTGTGTCTCAGTCCCTGCTCTGGGGTCTGAGTGTCCCTGGGGAGCCCCGTGTCCCCGTGTGCTGTATCTGACTCAGTGCCTGCTCTGAGGTCTGAGTGTCCCTGGGGAGCCCCGTGTCCCCGTGTGCTGTATCTCAGTCCCTGCTCTGGGGTCTGAGTGTCCCTGGGGAGCCCATGTCCCCGTGTGCTGTATCTGACTCAGTGCCTGCTCTGAGGTCTGAGTGTCCCTGGGGAGCCCCGTGTCCCCGTGTGCTGTATCTCAGTCCCTGCTCTGGGGTCTGAGTGTCCCTGGGGAGCCCCGTGTCCCCGTGTGCTGTATCTCAGTGCCCTGCTCTGGGGTCTGAGTGTCCCTGGGGAGCCCTGCTCCTCCTCTCCAGAGAACCAGAGCCCTGTGCCTTCCTCCCTTCTGTCTCCCTCGCCTGCCTTTTGCTGTCACGTGGGGCTCCCTGTGCAGCTGGGGCGCCTGCCTGTGCTCCCCTCTCCTGTCATAACCTGGTGCTTCCCTGGACCCCTCCTGGCCTCCGTAAGCATCACCTCCACATAGGGGGCGTCACAGGGGCTGTGACAACGTTTCCTTGCAAAGCTTTTCTAGGTGCAATTTATAAATACGGGGGTCTTCAAACAGATCATGGAAATGCATGTTATAAACAACCACGTATGCATTCCATATTTTGTGCACCCAAATAGGCTTCTTTCTACTTTTTTTTCTAGGAATGCTTTGCGGTACCTTCACCAAGTTTCCCATTTTATTGCAAAGTACCTGCATGCTATCATTCGGGAATTGTCTACGCTGTAACTTCTGAGCAACCCTTGGTTCCCTTCTAATGTTTAGCATCATTGAAACAAGCGCACTTGCAGTCAGGCCGCCGTGGCCAGAGCGCCTGCCTCGGGTCTCCTGGGTTCTCAGCAGGCTCCTGGGCTGCAGCCGGGAAGCAAAGGAACAGCCAGCGCTGACGCCAGGGGACGCGCACCCACGCGTCACTGAGCGGCTGTGGCCGCGAGGACCGTGTCGGACCCGCCCACAGACGGAGGCCGGAGCGCGATGCGGTGAGTTTTAGACCAGGAATCACGGGCGTCAGGGCCGCGGAAGGCGGGAACCGAGGAGTCAGAGACGGAAGCATTGGCTGGAGCCGGGACTCCTCCCACAGCCCTCGGGTTCTGGCTCTGCGCGGCGAGAGCTGTGTCCAGGGAAGGGGAGCGCGTGCGCTGTCGTCGCGCAGAGATGGCAGGGACAAAGGTCCCCGGCTTTGACCGTCCTGGGCTCAGCAGCCCCCGGCATTTAAGGGGGAACCGCGGGTCCCCGTGCAGGGGAGAAGCCCAGACACCGCCCCCCAAACCCTCCTCTCCACCACCCAGCGCGTGCTCAGAGCTGAGCCAGGCCCCGGGCCCTGGTTCTGCGTGAGTGCGCCAATAAAGCCATGGCTGAAGGGACCGACAGTGACACCTGCATCCCTGTGAGCACTGGATCAGCGCCCGGCTGCTCCTCTTCCGATCCAGCTCCCTGCTATGGCCTGGGAAAGCAGTGGAAGATGGCCCAAGTGCTTGGGACCCTGCACCTGCATGGGAGACCAGGAAGAAGCTTCTGGCTCCTGGCTTCTGCAGAGTTGTGGCCATCTGCGGAATGAACCAGCAGACGGGACGTCTCGGTCTCCGCCCCTCTCGCTCAACTCCGCCTTTCAAATAAATCTTTAAAAAAAATTGTTTTTAAAACCAAAGATTTTCTTTGCTGGTTAGGACGCTTATGACTTTTTATTGCTGGGTAACTTTCTCAAGGTTTTCCTTTTAATGAAGCTCAAGAGCTGCTCTTATTAGAAAGGCAGAGACGCAGGGAGCTTCGGCGACCCCGGACCCAGAGTCACTGGGCGGAGGGCGCGTGGGTCCGGGCCGGGCGCGGTCCGCGTCGGCACCACCGACCTCGGCGCGGCTCTCGGTCGCCCACTGGCGGCGGGAGCTTCTATTCTTTTTCCTTCCGGAGCTCGGAGTCTGGAGAGGGCCGGGCCGCGGTCACAACGCCCGGGAGCAGTTCCAGGAGCCCGGCAGTGTCTGCAGGATCGTTCCGGTCATGCCAGAAACTGAGCATCGCACGGTTTGCTGGAGATTGAACTCGAACTGGGGCCGTGCACTCCATCTCCGGGCTCCCGGGATGTGCGGGGACCCTAGGGGCCCCGCGCCCGGACGCCGACCCCTCCCCGGACCCCGGTGGGGGCAGCGGCCGGGCTCCGTGTGAGAGGACCGGGGCGGTCCACGGGGGCTCCCGCGCGTGTGCGTGGGGTCCCTGCGGGCGGCCTCGGTTGCAGCAGGCTGGGC